>NC_080689.1:612500-1212500 GCF_030445035.2 Dasypus novemcinctus | reverse complement strand
CAAACCCCGGGCCTTCTTGACCCGTGTGCAGCCGGCCCATGCGCAGTGCTGATGCGCGCAAGGAGTGCCCTGCCACGCAGGGGTGTCCCACGCGCAAGGAGTGCCTCCTGTAAGGAGAGCCGCCCAGCGCGAAAGAAAGTGCAGCCTGCCCAGGAATGGCACCGCCCACACGGAGAGCTGACACAAGATGACGCAACCAAAAGAAACACAGATTCCCGTGCCGCTGACAACAACAGAGGTGGACAAAGAAGACACAGCGAATAGACAACCTGGGTGGGGAGGGGGAAGGGGAGAGAAATAAATAAATCTTAAAAAAAAAAAAAAAGATGACACGAGTTTCCAAGCACACCCTTGGCAGGGTGGCCTGATCATGGTGTGCCCACAACTAAAATACTCTCGCTACTAAAGTTACAGGGATGACGTGCAAAGCCAGGAAGATGGTTTGATGCTTTATTAATGGGAATAGTTTAGAAATAGGTTTTGTTTGTACTCATTTTCAATTGTTAGAAAATAGGTTACATTCTAAAATGTTTACTAGTCATCTCTGGATAGTGAGATAATTGGCTATTTCAATTTATTTTTTGTTCTCCTATAAATTTTGAAATAAAATTAGGTCTTTAGTAAAAACTTAAAAGGACTTATTTTTTAGATTTGCATCAAAGAATAATAAACATACTGTTTTTAGATTTGCATCAAAGAATAATAAACATACTGTTTTTAGATTTGCATCAAAGAATAATAAACATACTGAAAAGCCCTCCTGTCCTAAGTGTGCAACTCGGTGAATTTTCAGAAACAGCGCACACCCTGTAAACACACCCAGCGCGAGACCGCGGTAGGTGGTGCCTCGGCGACGCTGTCCTCAGCGCCCAGCGCCCCTCAGGCCTCCCGTCAGTCCTAAGGCAGTCGTTCTCAAAAAGCAGGGTTCTGTTTCACCTGTTTGGGATCCCATGAATTTTGTTCTCATACACTCGGCTTTCAATCTTTATTTTTTAACATTGTTTTTCTTTATTGTTAAAGAAATGCAGCAGTATAAAATGCAATTATTTTACTCTTCCAGGATAAAGAACTAATATCAAATATCAGAAATGTTTCAAACCAGGAAGCATCAATGGTAAGTCATTTTATCTGTCTTCAAATCAAATAAATATACCTACATGGTAGTAGGATGGAAAAAAATCTGATGGCTTGCAACTTGGAGGGTAATAAAATAGGGCTATTAGAAGTGGGAAGGAAAAAGAGAGCGTCTGTGTGAATTTTGTGTGTGTTTATTTCTGTCTTTGTTTAAAAATTCCTCTTTAAAGTTGTCATGTAAGTGTACCTTCTGTGCAGACTTTCTTTTCCTTAAACAGTAAAAATTCCACTTCAAATGCCCCAGAAAGCAGAGCCACGGGGTGGTATTGTCATTCTGGGCTCAGAGCAAAAGTAGGAGCAGGGAGACGGCGCTGGGGAGGGGGAGCCAGAGACTGAGCACGAGGTCAGGACGCCAGGGCTGGTGTGTGGGCCTGCGGGCAGGGCAGCGGCTCAGGGTCGGCTCCATGGTGGTGTCCTGGAGCAGGTGCTGATGGCAGGCCTGGGTGGGCCTTGGTGGGGGTGCTGTGGCGGGCGTCATGCAGCCTGCGGTGGTCTTGGAGTGGGTGCTGTGGCGGGCACCACGGAGCCTGGGGTGGTCTTGGAGTGGGTGCTGTGGCGGGCGTCATGCAGCCTGCGGTGGTCTTGGAGTGGGTGCTGTGGCGGGCGTCATGCAGCCTGGGGTGGTCTTGGAGTGGGTGCTGTGGCGGGCACCACGGAGCCTGGGGTGGTCTTGGAGTGGGTGCTGTGGCGGGCGTCATGCAGCCTGGGTGGCCTTGGAGTGGGTGCTGTGGCGGGCACCACGGAGCCTGGGGTGGTCTTGGAGTGGGTGCTGTGGCGGGCGTCATGCAGCCTGGGTGGCCTTGAAGTGGGTGCTGTGGCGGGCACCACGGAGCCTGGGGTGGTCTTGGAGTGGGTGCTGTGGCGGGCGTCATGCAGCCTGGGTGGCCTTGGAGTGGGTGCTGTGGCGGGCACCACGGAGCCTGGGGTGGTCTTGGAGTGGGTGCTGTGGCGGGCGTCATGCAGCCTGGGTGGCCTTGGAGTGGGTGCTGTGGCGGGCACCACGGAGCCTGGGGTGGTCTTGGAGTGGGTGCTGTGGCGGGCGTCATGCAGCCTGGGTGGTCTTGGAGTGGGTGCTGTGGCGGGCGTCATGCAGCCTGGGGTGGTCTTGGAGTGGGTGCTGTGGCGGGCGTCATACAGCCTGGGGTGGTCTTGGAGTGGGTGCTGTGGCGGGCGTCATGCAGCCTGGGTGGCCTTGGAGTGGGTGCTGTGGCGGGCACCACGGAGCCTGGGGTGGTCTTGGAGTGGGTGCTGTGGCGGGCGTCATGCAGCCTGGGTGGTCTTGGAGTGGGTGCTGTGGCGGGCGTCATGCAGCCTGGGGTGGTCTTGGAGTGGGTGCTGTGGCGGGCGTCATACAGCCTGGGGTGGTCTTGGAGTGGGTGCTGTGGCGGGCGTCATGCAGCCTGGGTGGTCTTGGAGGGGTGCTGTGGTGGGCGTCATGCAGCCTGGGTGGTCTTGGAGTGGGTGCTGTGGCGGGCGTCATGCAGCCTGGGTGGTCTTGGAGTGGGTGCTGTGGCGGGTGTCATGCAGCCTGGGGTGGTCTTGGAGTGGGTGCTGTGGCGGGCGTCATGCAGCCTGGGGTGGTCTTGGAGTGGGTGCTGTGGCGGGCGTCATGCAGCCTGGGTGGTCTTGGAGTGGGTGCTGTGGCGGGCGTCATGCAGCCTGGGGTGGTCTTGGAGTGGGTGCTGTGGCGGGCGTCATGCAGCCTGGGGTGGTCTGGGAGTGGGTGCTGTGGCGGGCGTCATGCAGCCTGCGGTGGTCTTGGAGTGGGTGCTGTGGCGGGCGTCATGCAGCCTGGGGTGGTCTTGGAGTGGGTGCTGTGGCGGGCACCACGGAGCCTGGGGTGGTCTTGGAGTGGGTGCTGTGGCGGGCGTCATGCAGCCTGGGTGGCCTTGGAGTGGGTGCTGTGGCGGGCACCACGGAGCCTGGGGTGGTCTTGGAGTGGGTGCTGTGGCGGGCGTCATGCAGCCTGGGTGGCCTTGAAGTGGGTGCTGTGGCGGGCACCACGGAGCCTGGGGTGGTCTTGGAGTGGGTGCTGTGGCGGGCGTCATGCAGCCTGGGTGGCCTTGGAGTGGGTGCTGTGGCGGGCACCACGGAGCCTGGGGTGGTCTTGGAGTGGGTGCTGTGGCGGGCGTCATGCAGCCTGGGTGGCCTTGGAGTGGGTGCTGTGGCGGGCACCACGGAGCCTGGGGTGGTCTTGGAGTGGGTGCTGTGGCGGGCGTCATGCAGCCTGGGTGGTCTTGGAGTGGGTGCTGTGGCGGGCGTCATGCAGCCTGGGGTGGTCTTGGAGTGGGTGCTGTGGCGGGCGTCATACAGCCTGGGGTGGTCTTGGAGTGGGTGCTGTGGCGGGCGTCATGCAGCCTGGGTGGCCTTGGAGTGGGTGCTGTGGCGGGCACCACGGAGCCTGGGGTGGTCTTGGAGTGGGTGCTGTGGCGGGCGTCATGCAGCCTGGGTGGTCTTGGAGTGGGTGCTGTGGCGGGCGTCATGCAGCCTGGGGTGGTCTTGGAGTGGGTGCTGTGGCGGGCGTCATACAGCCTGGGGTGGTCTTGGAGTGGGTGCTGTGGCGGGCGTCATGCAGCCTGGGTGGTCTTGGAGGGGTGCTGTGGTGGGCGTCATGCAGCCTGGGTGGTCTTGGAGTGGGTGCTGTGGCGGGCGTCATGCAGCCTGGGTGGTCTTGGAGTGGGTGCTGTGGCGGGTGTCATGCAGCCTGGGGTGGTCTTGGAGTGGGTGCTGTGGCGGGCGTCATGCAGCCTGGGGTGGTCTTGGAGTGGGTGCTGTGGCGGGCGTCATGCAGCCTGGGTGGTCTTGGAGTGGGTGCTGTGGCGGGCGTCATGCAGCCTGGGGTGGTCTTGGAGTGGGTGCTATGGCGGGCGTCATGCAGCCTGGGGTGGTCTTGGTGGGGGTGCTGTGGCGGGCGTCATGCAGCCTGGGGTGGTCTTGGAGTGGGTGCTGTGGCGGGCGTCATGCAGCCTGGGTGGTCTTGGAGTGGGTGCTGTGGCGGGCGTCATGCAGCCTGGGGTGGTCTTGGAGTGGGTGCTGTGGCGGGCACCACGGAGCCTGGGGTGGTCTTGGAGTGGGTGCTGTGGCGGGCGTCATGCAGCCTGGGGTGGTCTTGGAGTGGGTGCTGTGGCGGGCACCACGGAGCCTGGGGTGGTCTTGGTGGGGGTGCTGTGGCGGGCGTCATGCAGCCTGGGGCGGTCTTGGAGTGGGTGCTGTGGCGGGCGTCATGCAGCCTGGGTGGGCCTTGGTGGGGGTGCTGTGGCGGGCGTCATGCAGCCTGGGGTGGTCTTGGAGTGGGTGCTGTGGCGGGCGTCATGCAGCCTGGGTGGTCTTGGAGTGGGTGCTGTGGCGGGCGTCATGCAGCCTGGGTGGTCTTGGAGGGGTGCTGTGGCGGGCGTCATGCAGCCTGGGGTGGTCTGGGAGTGGGTGCTGTGGCGGGCGTCATGCAGCCTGGGGTGGTCTGGGAGTGGGTGCTGTGGCGGGCGTCATGCAGCCTGGGGTGGTCTTGGAGTGGGTGCTGTGGCGGGCGTCATGCAGCCTGGGTGGTCTTGGAGTGGGTGCTGTGGCGGGCGTCATGCAGCCTGGGGTGGCCTTGGAGGGGTGCTGTGGCGGGCGTCATGCAGCCTGGGTGGTCTTGGAGTGGGTGCTGTGGCGGGCGTCATGCAGCCTGGGTGGTCTTGGAGGGGTGCTGATGTTGGGTGGCACGCAGCCTGTGGGGCTGGGCAGACTGCAGCCCTGGGACTCCTTCCAGGTGCAGAAGTGGAAAGGAAGGTCCGGGACGAGGCCTGTGGGGCGTCTTGGTCTAGCTCTTCCGGGCCGTGGAGGCCTCGGCCTCACCATGGACAGTTTCGCTCCCCACTGGAGCCGCTGGCAAGAAGGTTCCAGAAGAGCTTTGGGTTGTTGAGCCCGAGCACCCAGTCTGAGCCATTCTGCAGTGTTATCTGCCTTCCTCCTCTCCTAATTCAGGGTTAAAAGCACACAGTTGATAAAACCTGGGTGCTTGATTACATCGAGATGGAAGAACAAGAAGGGTGATGTGAGAAAAGGTCTCTGAAAGGTGACATTACGTGAAGCATAGAATGGCGGCATTAGGGAGACTCGTGCAGATGTAAAAGCTAACAGAACATGCAAGAGGGGGACACCGTTTCCCTTCTCCACCCTTCTCTCCTGCCACTGTCCTCTCCTTTCTGCTCGTTTTTAAAAAGTACCAACGCAATCCAATTTTAAAACTCTTTTTAAAATGCGGTGAAAAATTGTTTAGCTATGTATTATGCGGTGATTTAGAAAATAACGTTAAGATTTTTTTTTTCGTGTTTCAGGATGTTGTAGCCAGAACACAAAGGGATGGGTTTCATATCTTTATTGTCTCTATTAAAACAGACAAGACAGAGGCAAGCTGGAATTTGAATGGTATGTTGAACTGCACGCGTGCTTATTATCTGCATTTGCTGTGTTGTGCATTGTTAGTCAGCCGAAGGGATGCTGATGCAAAGCACCAGAACTCTGCTGGCTTTTATAAAGGGTGTTTATTTGGGGTAGAAGCTGACTAGTCACCAGGCTCTAGAGAGTCCAGCTCAAGGCTGCTTTCTCACCTAAGTCTGTTGCCACGTGTTGAGCAAGATGGGGGCGACCTCCGCCTAGCCTCTCTGCGGGCTATCGGGCAGTGGCTCTTCTCTCCCCAGGGTTTGAGCTGCTGAGCGTTCTCCTTTCTGTTACATGGCAGGACTGGAGTGGCCAATTTCTTTCCTCTTCTGTGTCTTCCTTGAGTAAATGTCTGTTTATATCGGCCACCAAGGAGGAGGGGACTCAGCCTGAGTCATGCCTTACTGATGTTGAATCAAAACCCTACTGTTAGCGGGTGATTTAATCAAGAGTGCCATCTGGATCTAATGCATTCGAAGGTGTCACACTCAGAGTGACAGACCAGTTTGCAAACAAACTCTCTCTTTTGGGAATTCATAAATAATCTCAAACTGCCACATCTGTTTTTGTTATTGGCCTGAATCTGCATTCTCTCTTAAAAGCATATCACTCAAAAATGAATTTCTATTAATCACACTCTTATTCAGGGCACATAAAACTTGGCTTATTTTAACTCCAATTTCTTTTTTTAAAAACTTAATTGAAAATTTTATTTTGTCAATTTAAGGTAAATTTTTAAAATTTCAAACTTCGTAGGGGATGTACAATTTTCTGTCTATTCAGACTTTAAATTGGCTTGAATTGAAGCAGCATCTTAACTGCATTTGAAGTAGATTCTGCTCTATCTTGGAAATGGCCATTGGGGGCATAAGAGCTCTGTCCTTGGTAGTGGTCCCCAGGCTTCTCCGCTGCCTGGCCACAGGGACTTGCCGTGGCCTCGTGCACTGCCGTCTTCAGGGGAAGGCCGGCGTCCCGCCCCTCACGCGGCTGCGCTTCTCCAGAGAGGGTGTCTGCTGGGCGGACAGCAGCTGGCAGATCCGTCCCCCAACCTGGGATCTGCAGACGCTCTGACTCGCCTGTGGAGGCAGCCGTGACGCTGGCGTGGCCTCTGCAGCCTGGCATGGCCGGTGGGCGGCGGAAAACCACGAGGCCAAGCAGTGTGCCCTGAGGCCTCTGACGGGTGTCCTCCAGGAGGTGCTCCTGCGGTGGGAGCTGGTGGGGAGACCCTGCCAGGTGGAGGGGGGCGCCACAGGGGCATCGTGCCACCTTCCCGGGCGCCGGGCCATTTGCTTTGCTCCAGCAGGCAGTTTGGCACCCCTGCCGCGTCCTGAGTGCCTCTACGCCAGGTGCTCTGGGCATGCGTGCTGTCTCTTACGGGTTCTCGCGCTTGGGCATTCACCCCAAGTTCGGCCACGATGGCAAAGCCCTCAGCGAGGCCAGAGCATCAGCAGGGCCCACCAAAGGCCTGCGGGGCGGCCAGTGCTGCCCGTGCCCTGCCTAGGCTGAGCCTGAGGCGCGCAGACAGCCCATGATTCCACAGCACCTTGGCGTGCTCCGTGGAAACCTGCCTTCGGGAGTGGGGCTTGAGCTCCGAGCTCCTGGAGCAGGAGCTTGTGCTTAAACCCTTCCGAAGGCCACCTGCTAACCACCTCTCCCCTTCTCCCTCCGGCCCTCCGTTCCCGTCACCAGTTTCTCTTTCCATGATGGGGCCTCGTGGGTTCATCTCAGCATCAGACTGGCCTCTGATGATTGTGAGTAGCACCCCCACCTTCCTGTTTAAAACGACTTTGTATCCTGACGGGCAGGGTCATAACGTTCAGGATGCCAGCAGTGGTAATCCCTCGCACTGTGCTGTGATATGCCCTTTATTCTTGGTTCCAGAGTGCCTGGAAAAGGAGGGATTGGATACTTAAATGTGGAAACACCAACTTTTGAACCATCAAGGGATGAGTTGACTGACTGCCTCTCTTCCTACAGTTTTACATGGTGATGTGTATCGTTTATATATTATACGGCCTCCTCTGGCTAACGTGGTCTGCCTGTTACTGGAAGGATATATTACGAATCCAGTTCTGGATTGCAGCTGTCATTTTCTTGGGAATGCTTGAAAAGGCAGTTTTTTATGCTGAATACCAGAACATCAACAGCACTGGACTGTCAAGTAAGTGGCAGCTGACTTCATAAATGCAGTGGGACCCAAGAGGCTCCTGGGCTCTGGGCAGGCGTGCGGGGAACCCTTGGTACCGTGGTGGGCAAAGCGGAGGGGAGCCGCGGGGCTGTCAGCAGGGCCTGGATCCGGACCGAGTGTTCTCTTCCTGCTGACAGTTCCTCACCTTCCTCCTGAAGGAAGACAGTTTCCTTCTCCTAAGGCTCAGCTACTAGGGACTGGATTAAAACAGCACAAGGTTCTTGACAGGGGACTTGAGGTCCTGCCAAGCCTTTTAGTATATTTCTCCATTTCCATCCTCTGCTTGCTTCTCCTTCAAAAAGAAAGGAAAGGAAATTTAGCCACAGAGAGTACAATCTGTGGTTCGGTTGTGGATGCTCTGAGCAGCCTTCTTGCATCCTCTCAGCCTCTTCTTTTTTTCTTTCTTGGAGGGGAAGTGGGTTTCCAGAACAGTCGTGCATAAAATACAGGATTCCCACCCCACCCCCAACACCTTGCATTGGCCATTTGTTATAATTGACAAAAGCACATTTTTATAATTGCACTGTTAACTAATGTACATGGTTTAACTTGGGTCACTATTTTTATAGTGCAGTTCCATGGATTTTTTTTTTTAAAGAGAATTTTTTTTTTAGATTTATTTATTTTTTATTTATTTGTCTCCCCTTCCTCCAGTCCTTCCCCCCGCCCAGTTGTCTGTTCTCTGTGTCCATTTGCTGTGTGTTCTTCTGTGGCCGCTTCTATCTTTATCAGCGGCACTGGGAATCTGTCTCTTTTTGTTGCGTCATCTTGCTGTGTCAGCTCTCTGTGGGTATGGCTCCATTCCTGGGCAAGCTGCACTTTCTTTCGCGCTGGGCGGCTCTCCTTACAGGGCGCATTCTTTCCGCGTGGGGCTCCCCTACATGGGGACACCCCTGCGTGGCAGGGCACTCCTTGCGCACATCAGCACTGCACATGGGCCAGCTCCACACGGGTCAAGGAGGCCCAGGGTTTGAACCGTGGACCTCCCATGTGGTAGGCGGACCCTATCCATTGGGCCAAGTCCGCTTCCCTCCATGGATTTAAAAAAAAATTTTTATTCTGTTACCATTTATACAATCTAATATTTCTCCTTTTAATCACACTCAGACATCCATTTCAGTGCTTCTCTTGTGTTCACAGGGTGGTGTCGCCGTCCCCACCACCATCACCAAGCCATTCCCTCCTTCCAGATAGGAGCCCTGCACCCTGAACCCTAACTCCCCAACCCCATCCCCACCCCATCCCCTGGGAACCCAAATTCTAGGTTCTGCTCTGTGAATTTGCTTATTCTAATCATTCCAAATCCGTGAGATCATACAATATTTGTCCTTTTGTGTCTGGCCTAATTTACCCCGCTTGATATCATCAACGTTCATCCATGTTGCACGTGTATCAGAACTTCATTCCTTTTAAAGGCCAAATAAAATCCCATTGTATGTATATACCGGTTTTGTTTATTCATTGGTTGATGAACTTTTGGGGTGCTTCCATCTTTTGGCAATTGTGAATAATGCTGCTATCAACATTAGCATGTAAATATCTACTCAAGTCCCTGCTTTTCAGTTCTTCTGGGCATAGACCTAGTAGTGGGATTGCTGGGCTATGTGGCACTTCTATACTTTGCTTTCTGAGGAAACAGTAAGCTGTTTTCACAGTGGCTGCACCATTTTACATGGCTACCAGCAGTGAACAAGTGTTCCTATTTCTCCACATCCTCTCTAACACTCACTTTGTTTTTTTAAATGGTGTGAATCTCATTGTGGTTTTTTTGTGTTTGTTTGTTTGTTTCAACAGATACCTGAATTTTTTAATTTGACAGGTTTTGGAGCACATAGTTTTGTTGTGTGCAAAGAGTTCCTTAACATCATACCCCATCAACAAGCAGACGTGACCTTATCATGCATTATGTAGCCCTAACTGAGCAGCCTCTTTCTCTTTTTTTTTTTTTCCAAATTCTACTCAATTTATTCATTTTTTAAAAAATATTACATTCAAAAAATATGAGGTCCCCATTCACCCCCACCGCCCCCACCCCACCACTCCCCCCACAGTAACACTCTCCCCCATCATCATGACACGTCCATTGCATCTGGTGAGTACATCTCTGGGCATCGCTGCACCCCATGGCCTGTAGTCCACACCATAGCCCACACTCTCCCACGTTCCATCCAGTGGGCCATGGGAGGACATACAATGTCCAGCAATTGTTCCTGGAGCACCACCCAGGACAACTCCAAGTCCCGAAAATGCCTCCACATCTCATCTCTTCCTCCCATTCCCCGCACCCAGCAGCCACCATGGCCACTTTTTTCATTGTGGTTTTGATTTCCATTTCCTTCCCTGATGGCTAAGGATGTTGAGCATCTTTCCATGTGCTTTCTGGCCATTTATATTAATATGTTTTCTTTGGAGAGATGTCTATTTTAAGTCTTTTGCCTACTTTTTAACGAGGTTGTTTGCTTTTTGTTGATAAGTTGAAGGATTTCTTTATATATTCTGGATATTAATCCTTTAGCAGATACGTGGTTTACAAATATTTTCTCCCATTGTGTAGGTTGTCATTTTACTTTCATGATAAAGTCCTTTGAGGCACAGAAGTTTTAAATTTTGATGAGGTCCCATTTGTCTGTTTTTCCTTTTGTTGCTTGCGTTTTGGGTGTAACACAAGGTCCTGAAGGTGCTTCCCTGTGTTTTCTTCTAGGGCTTTGATAGTTTTGGCTCTTATATTTAGGGCTTTCATCCATTTTGAGGTGATTTTTGTATAAGGTGTGAGGTAGGGCTCCTCCTTTTTATTGCAAGTGGACATCCAGTTTTCCCAGCACCATTTGTTGAAGAGACTATTCTTTCCCAATTGAGTGGTATTTGCCCCCTTTTCAAAAATCAGTTGAACATAAACGTGAGGGTTGACTTCTGAGCTCTCAATTCAATTCCATTTGTCGATATGTCTGTCCTTGTGCCTGTACCACGCTGTTTTATGACTGTTATTTTTTTTTGAGGTACCGGGGCCGGGGATTGAACTTGGGACCTCTTCTGTGGGAAGCTGGTGCTCAACCACTGAGCCACATTGGCTCCCCTGAGTTGGTTTTTTTGTTGTTCCCACTTGCTGTGTTTGTTTGTCTTCCTAGTTTCTTTAAGAGGCATCAGGAACCGAACCCTGGACCTCCAATGTGGGAGGGAGGTGCCACCTCCATTTCCTGCTTTGTTGTGTCTCTCATTGTGTTTTTCTTCTTGTGTCTCTACTGCATCATCTTGTTGCATCAGCTTGCCATGCCTGCGCATTACATCAGTTCACTGTCTTGCTTGTTCTCTTTAGGAGGTACTGGGAAACTCTGCTTCCTGCTTTGTTGTGTTTCTCATTATGTTTTTCTTCTTGTGTCTCTTATTGTGTCAGCTTACTGCACCTGCATGTCATGCCAGCTCGCTGTCTTCTCTAGAAGGCACTGGGAACTGAACCAGGAACCTCCCATGTGATAGGTGGGAGCTCAGTTGCTTAAGGCACATCCACTTCCCAGCATCCTTGTCTTGTTCCTGTTCCTAGAGGGAAAGTTTTCAGCCTTTCACCATATAATAGGATGTTAGCTATGGGCTTTTCATATATGCGCTTTATCACGTTGAGGAAGTGTACTTTTATTACTAGTGTTCTAAATGTTTTTATCAAGAAGTGGTGCTGGATTTCGTCAAATGCCTTTTCTGCATCTGCTGAGATGATCTCTGGGTTTTTTCTTCGTTGTGTTAATGTGGTGTATTACATTTACTGTTTTTCTTACCTTGAACCAACGTTACATACCTGGCACATATCCCACTTGATCATGGTGTATAATTCTTTTAATATGATGTTGTATTTGGTTTGCTAGTATTTTGTTGAGGATTTTCGCATCTATATTCATGAGGGATACTGGCTGTAGTGTTCTGGGATTTTTTGTTTTTTTTCCTTGTTATATCTTTTTCTGGCTTTGGAATGAGGGTGCTGTTGGCCTCATAGAATGGTTATAGGCCACTCCCTCTTCTTCAACTTTTTGGAAAAGTTTCAGCAGAATCAGTTAAGTCTCCTTGCAGAGTTTGGTAAAAGTCCCCTGTGAAGCCTTTCGGTCTGACTTCTCTTTGTTGGAAGGTTTTTGATGACTACTTCAGTCTCTTTACTAGATGTTCTTTCCATTACTGACAGTGGTAATTGCTTTGTTGAGATGTTCCATTCTTGAATCAAAGTAGATAGTTTGTGTGTTTCTAAGAATTTGACCGTTTCACCTAGGTTATCTCATTTTTTGGGGTACAGTTCATTGTATCCTTTTATAGTCCTTTTTATTTCAGCAGGGTAGATAGTATTATCCCCCTTTTCATTTCTGATTTTTGTTATTTGTATCCTCTCTTTTTTTCTTTGTCACTGTAGCTCAAAGTTTGTTAATTTCACTGATCTCAAAGAACTAACTTTTGGTTTTGTTGAGTCTCTTGTTTTTTTGGTTCTCTATGTCATTTATCTCTGCTTTAGTCTTTATTTCCTTTCTGCTTGCTTTGGGTTTAGTTTGCTCTTCTTTTTCTAGTTTTCCCAGTTTTGAGGTTAGGTCTCTGATTTCACGTCTCGCTCTCTCTCTTTTTTTTTTTTAAGATTTATTTATTTATTTATTTATTTCTCTCCCCTTCCCCCCACCCACCTAGTTGTCTATTCTCTGTGTCTGTTCACTGTGTCTTCTATGTCCGCTTCTGTTGTTGTCAGCGGCATGGGAATCTGTGTTTCTTTTTGCATCATCTTGCTGCTCCGTGTGTGTGGCACTATTCCTGGGCAGACTGCACCTTCCTTCACTCTGGGCGGCTCTCCTTATGGGGCGCACTCCTTGTGCACAGGGCTCCCCTACGCGGGGGACACCCCTGCGTGGCAGGGCACTCCTTGCGCACATCAGCACTGCGCATGGACCAGCTCCACATGGGTCAAGGAGGCCCAGGGTTTGAACCACAGACCTCCCATGTGGTAGACGGATGCCCTAACACTGGGCCAAGTCCGCTGCCCTCTCTCTTTTTTTTTAAATTAAAAAAAAAGATTTATTTATTTCTCCCTCCCCCCCCCCCCCATTGTTTTTTGCACTCACTGTCTGTTCTCTGTGTCTGCTTATTGTGTGCTTGTCTTCTTTCCAGGAGGCACTGGGAAGTGAATCCAGGACCTCCCATGTGAGAGGGTGGTACCCAATGGCTTGAGCCACCTCCACTACTCCCCCTTTTTTAAAATGTAAGCATTTAGAGCTATAAATTTTCCTCTTAACACTGCCTTTGCTGCATCCTGTAAGTTTGGTATGTTGCATTTTCATTTTCATTTTCATTTGCTTAAAAATATTTCCTAACTTCCCTTTTGATTTCTTGTTTAACCCATTGGTTGTTTAAGAGCATGTTGTTTAATTTCCACATTTGTGAATTTTCTGTCTCTCCCTTTTACTGATTTCCATTTTCATATGGTTGTGGTCAGAGAATATACATTGTATAAATTCAGTATTTATTAATTTATCGAGATTTATTTTGTGACCCAACATGTGATCTATTCTGAAGAGTGGTCCATGTGCACTTGAGAAGAATGTGCAATCTTTTTTGTTGGGTCAAGCATTCTCTGTATGTCTTTTAGGTCTAGTTGGTTAGAGTTATCATTCAAGTCATATATTTTCTTATTGATCTTTTGACTAGATGTTCTATGCATTATTGAAAGTGGCATATTAAAGTCTTCTACTATGAATGTAGAATAGTCAGTTTCTCCCTTCTAATGTTTTAGTATTTGCTTCATGTATTTTGGGGCTCTTCTGTTAAGTGCATATATATTTATAATTGTTACGTCTTGTTGAATTGGCCCCTTTATCAGTATATAATGACTGTCTTTGTCCCTCAATACTGTTTTTGACTTAGAGCCTATGTTCTCTGATGTTAGTGTAACTACACCAGCTCTCTTTTGGTTACTATTTGCATAGTATATTTTTTTCCATTCTTTCACTTTCAACCTACTTGTATCTTTGAATTTAAGGTCTTTTACAAACAGCATATAGTTGGGTCAAGCTTTTTTATCTATTCTGCCAATCTCTGCCTTTTGTCTGTAGAGTTTAATCCATTTACATTTAAAGTTACTACTAATAATCTAGGATTTTTTCAGCCATTTTGCTATTTAGCCTTTGTATGTTTATACATTTTATGTTTCAATTCTCCTGTTAATTCCTACTTTTATATTTCTTTTATTTTTTGTTTTATACCATATTGCATGCCTTTTCTTTTCTATCTGGGTATATTTTTCATCTCTTTTTCCTTGTGGTTACCATGGGGTTAAAATTTAACATCCTAAATAAATAACAATCATACTGAGTTTTATACCAACTTAACTTCAATAACACCCACATATATTTTTCCTATACCCCTCTCTACCCCACCTTTTTTTTTTTGTACTTACCACTTATGTCTTTGTGCTTCGTGTATCCAGAACCATAGATTTATTATTGTATTTCATGCATTTGCATTTTACCACCTGTAGGAAATAAAAAATGGAGTTACAGACCAAAAAAATAAACCACAATAATACTGGCATTTATAGTTACCTAAATGTTTATCTTTATTTCTTTATGCCCCTTTGGACTAATGTATATTGTCCTTTGCTTTCAGTCTGAAGAAATCCATTTAGCATTGCTTGTAGGGCAGGACTAGTGATGATAATTTCCCTCAACTTGTTTATATGGGAATATCTTAATCTGTTCCTCATTTTTGAAAGACAGTCTCAACTGATATAAAATTCTTTTTGGCATTTGTTTTCTCTCAGCACTTTAAGTATTTCAACCTACTGCTCCCTTGCCTACATGGTTTTTGATGAGAATTCAGCACTCAATGGGGACTCCCTTGTATATAACATGTTACTTTTCTCTTGCAGTTTTTAGAATTCTGTCCTTGACTCTTTGATAGTGATATCAATATATAATGTGGTGTATGTTTCATTTTTATCCTGTTTGGCCTTCTCTGGACTTCTTAGATGTGCATGTTCATGTCTTTTGCTAAGTTTGGGAGGTTCTCATTATTCCTTTGAATATTCCTTCTGCCTCTTTTTCTCTCTCTTCTCCTCCTGGGATGCCTTTAATGTGTTTATTGGTATGCTTAATGGTGTCTCAGAGGTCTTAGGCTATTTTTACTTTTTATAATTCTTCTTTCTGCTCCTCATCCTGACTCAGTTAAATTGTCTTCGAGTTCACTTATTCTTTCTTCTACCAACTCCAATCTGCCTTTTTTTTTTTTTTTTTTTTTTTTAATCCCCTTGAGGTACCAGGACGAGGGATTGAACCTGGGGCCTTGCATCTGGGAAGCTGGCATTCAGCCTCTGAGCCACATCAGCTTCCCACCAGTCTGCTTTTGAAATCCTAATGGGATTTTTTCATTTCTGTTAGTGTGGTCTTCATCTCTACTAGTTCAGTTTGGTTCCTTTGTGAACTTTCTGTCTCTTTACTAAGACCCTCATATTGTTCATTCATTGTTTACCTATAGCCTTTAGTTCTTTTTCAAAAAAAATTTTATTGAAGTGTATCATTCATACATGAACATACATAAACAAATGTATATCAGAAGCTGTGACTTATAAAATAAACATGAATGTTGTCATACAGGGCTCCCATACATCACCCCACCAGCAACAACTTCTTGCATTTCGTGAAACATTTGTTAAAACTATGAAAGAGGATCCTCAAAACACTGCTACTAACTATAGCCAATATCTTATATTTGGTGTATTTTTCCTCCAACCCACCCAACTGTTAGCACCTTGTATTAGTAGTATAAATTTGCTACAGTTCACAAGGAAACATTCTCGTATTTGTTGTTACCACAGTTCATCTTCCACCACTGGATTCCCTGTATTATACAGTCCCATGCTTTATACAGTCCACTCAAAATGTACCCTCAGTGGCTTTCATCTTCATCACAGAGTTGTGCTATCATCACCTCAGTCAATTTTGAACGTTTTCATTACTCCAAAAGGAAAAATCCCATATATCCTTATACCCCACTATTGTTGTCCCTTACAATTGTATCTTCTTTGCCCTTGCTGCAAAAATATTACAGTGTTACTGTTGACTATTGTACATAAGTTACATTACTTGTAATTTTCCCATGTATCACCCTATTATCACTGTAAAAGAAGAATACTCATATTTATATTATTAACCACAATCTTTGCCCACCCCTGAAATCACTGTTACACATTCCCTAGCTTATTCTTTAGCTTCCTTTCAATTGACATTTATGTATACAGACCACCCCTTTCAGCCACAATCACATTTATAAATCAGCAGTGTTAGTTATACTTACTATAATGTGTTACATCATCTCTGTTCATATCCACACTTTTACAGTAAATCTTATTAAAAACTCTACATTCTTTAAGCATCAGCTCCCATTCTCAACCCACATTCTGTCTCCTAGTAACCTGTACTCTAGAGCTTACCTCCGTGAGTTTGCTCATCACATTTAGTTTATCTTATTGAGACCATACAATATTTGTCCTTTTGTGTCCAACTTATTTCACTCATCTTAGTATCTTCAAGGTTCATCCATGTTGCCATGTGCATCCCTATTTCATAGTTTCTCACAGCCGAATAGTATTCCATTGTGTGTGTAAATCACATTTTGTTTATCCATTCATTGGTTGTTGGACATTTGGGCTGTGTATTAGTCAGCCAAAGGGGTGCTGATGCAAAATACCAGAAATTGTTTGGTTTTTATAATGGGTATTTATTTGGGGTAGGAGCTTACAGATACCAGGTCATAAAGCATAAGTCACTTCCCTCACCAAAGTCTATTTTCATGTGCTGGAGCAAGATGGCTGCCGACGTCTGCAGGGTTCAGGCTTCCTGGGTTCCTCTCTTCCAGGGTCTTGTTTCTCTCTGGGTTCAGGGTTCCTCTCTTCCCAGCACTTGCTTCTTCCTGGGCTCAGGGTTTCTCTTCCTGGGGTTTGCTTCTCTTTCCTCTGTGTGCGTACTTCCCGAGGCTCCAGCTTAAGGCTTCAGCATCAAACTCCTATAGGCCGGTCCCATATTTTAGCAATTGTGAATAATGCTGCAGTGAACATCAGTGTGCACATGTCAGTTTGCATCCTTGCTCGCAGTTCTTCTAAATATATTCTTAGTAACAGGATTGCTGGATCATATGGCAGTTCTATATTCAGCTTTTTGTGGTACTGCCAAACTGTCTTCCCCAGAGGCTGCACCACTCTACATTCCCACCAGTGGTGAAGTATTCCTAATTCTCCACGTCCTTTTCAACACTACTGTTTTTCTGTTCATTTATCTTAATAACCATTCTATAAAGTCTGAAATGGTATCTCATTGTAGTTTTGATCTGTATTTCCCTAATAGCTAGTGATGTTGAAACTTTTTTCCTGTACTTTTGGCTATTTGTATTTCCTCTTTGGAGAAATGTCTCTTCAAGTCTTTTGCCCATTTTTTAGTTGGGTTGCTTGTCTTTTTACCGTTGAGCTGTGTGATCTCTTTATATAACATAGATACCAAAACCTATTGAAAATGTGGTTTCCAAATATTTTCTTCCATTGAGTAGTCTGCCTTTTTACTTTCATGATGAAGTCTTTTGAAGAACAAAAGTTTTAATTTTGAGGAGACACCATTTATCTATTTTTTCTTTCATTGATCATGCTTTGGGTGTAAGGTTTAAGAAACTACTGCCTACTACAAGATCTTGAAAATGTTTCCCTATGTTTTCTTCTAGGAGTTTTATGGTTGTAGCTTTTATATTTAGGTCTTTGACCCATTTTGAGTTCATTTTTATATGAGGTGTGTGATGATTAAGGTATTGTGTCAACTCAGCCAGGTAAATGTGCCCAGTTGTTTGGTCAAGCAAGCACAGGGCTAAGTATAATACAAGGGCATTTATGGACTTTAGTCACCATTGATTGTACTGCAGTGGTAAATCATAGATAGCTGATTACAATTACATCCATCAGGGAGATTGCAATCAGCAATGAGTGACACTTTATCCAATCAGTTAAATGCCATAAAAGGGGAAGTGATTCCAGTATTGAGTGAGAATTTCCCAACTCATCTTTGGACAGCCAGCATCTCCCAGAACTTGCAAGAACCTTCATTGGACTTTCATTGCAGCGCCTGGCTGCAGCCTGCGTGCAGAACCTGGACTTGTGCATCCCCATGGCTGCGTGAGAGACTCTTGTAGAATCGCATACTATTGATAGATATCTCTTATTGATTCTGTTTCCCTAGAGAACCCCTGAGTAACTCAGGGTGTGAGGGGTCCTCTTCATTTCTTCTGGATATTGATATCCAGTTCTCACAGCACACTGTTGAATAGACTGTTCTGGCCCAGCTGAGTGGCTTAACAGCTTTGTTAGCCTTTAGTTCTTTCTCTGTATTTTGCTTCTCTTCTTGAGCATTTTTAAGATCATTTTTTAAAAATTAAGTTATTGAAATATGTCACCCACACATAAACTTACATAAACAATAAGTGTATAGTAATAGTTGTGAACTTACAAAACAAACATATATAACATCATACAGGGCTCTCGTAACTCACCCTACCACCTTTTCAACTAATGATTAAAGAGCATTGTCAAAATATTACTACTAACCAAAGTATTTTTCCCCAACCCCCCCATTATTATCTTTATGTCATATATATATGAACATATATAAACAATTAAGTGTATAGTAAAAGCTGGGAACTTATAAAGCAAACATGCATAACATCATACAGGGATCCCATACATCAACCCTCCACCAACACCTTGCACTGTCGTGAAATGTTTGTTACAAATTATGAATGAATATTGTCAAAATCTTACTACTAATTATAGTCCTTATCTTACATTGGGTGTTTTCCCCCCAACACACCTTATTATTATTTTTTAAATATATTTTTTATGGTAGAAGTTGTAAACTTATAAAACAATCATGCAAATATGCAGAATTCCCAAGCAACACCCCTCTATCAACACACGACACTGTGGTGGAACATTTGTTACAGATAAGATAATATCATCTTATTGTTACCATGACCATAGTATACATTTGGCTCACATTTTCCATACTGCCCCATTATCAACACAGTACATCTTTGGCATAGGTGCAAGAATATTATTACTGCTAACCACAGTCCATAGGTCACTACAGCTGTATTTTTCCCATGCGTTCCCAACACCCTGCAGTAGTGATGTACATTTGTTCTTGCTCACAAAGGACACTCTTACATCTGTACCATCAGCCACAATTCTCATCTAACCTCTTGGTTTACTGTGCTATTCAGTTCCTAGATTATTCTCTAGCATTCTGTCAATTGGCATTTACATCCCCAGCCTACCATTTTCAGCCACATCCCTATTTATAAATTAGCATTACTATTTTTACCATCCACTCTATACATTTCTACACTTTTACAGTAAAGCTAATTAAAACTTCTACATACATTAAACATCATTAGTCCACTCAGTCATTTTCTTGTCTCCATTAAGAATCCACCACCTACCACCAGGTCTTGAAGATATTTTCCTACAATTTCTTCTAGAAGTTTTGTGGTTCTTGCTTTTATTTTTAGGTTTTTTATCCATTTTGAGTAAATTTTTGGATAAGATATGAGATAGAGGTCCTCTTTCCTTCTTTTGGCTTTAGATATCCAGTTCTTTCAGCACCATTTTGCTGAATGGACTGTTCTGCCCGAGCTGTGTGGGTTTGACAGGCTAGTCAAAAATCACTTGACCATACACGTGAGGGTCTGTTTTGGAGCCATCAATTTGGTTCCATTGGTCTATGTGTCTGTCTTTATGCCAGTACCATGCTGTTTTTACCACTACAGCTTGGTAGTATAATTTAAAGTCTGGAGATGAGGGTTTGCTTTTCCTTTTATGATGTTTCTGGCTATTTAGGACCCCTTACCCTCCCAAATAAATTTGCTAATTGTGTTTTCAAAAATTTTTTTTAATGCTGGTGGAATTTTTACCAGGGTTGCATTGAATCTGTATATCAATTTGAGTAGAATTGACATCTTAATGATATTTAGTCTTCCAATCCATGAGCATGGAATGTTATTCCAGTTATTTAGGACTTTTTTTATTTCTTTTAACATTGGGTTGCAGTTTTCTGAATACAAGTGCTTTACATCATTGGTTAAGTTTATTCCTGAGTACTTAATTTTATCTGTCCTATTTTATTTTCACCACTCTTTTGACACTTTTAGTTCTTTTTATTGATGTAATCTTCATTTCTAGACTTTCTTCCAGGCCTTTTCTTCCCGTCTTTTCTTTTCAGGCTCTAGCACACCCTTTAGTATTTCCTAAAAATCTGGTCTCTTGCTTAGAAATTCTCTAAGTTTCTGTTTATCTGTGAATATTCTAATCTTGCCCTCATTTTTGAAAGACAGTCTTGCTGGATATAAAATTCTTGGCTGGAAGTTTTTCTCTTGTAGTGTCTTAAATATATCAGACCACTGTCTTCTTGCCTCCATGGTTTCTGGTGAGAAATCAGCACTTAATCTTATTGGGTATTCCTTATATGTTGTGCATTGCTTTTCTCTTGCTGCTCTCAGAATTCTGTATTTGTCTTTGGCACTTGACATTCTGATGAGTATATGTCTCGGAGTTGTTCTATTCAGATTTTTTCAGATGGGAGTATGTTGTTCTTCTTGGACATGGATATCTATGTCCTTCAATAGGGTTGGGAAATTTTCTAACATCATTTCTTTAACTATTCCTTCTGCCCCTTTTCCCTTCTCTTCTCTTTTCAGGACACCCATGACACGTATGTTTGCACATCTCCTGCTGTCAGTTCCCTGAGACCGTGCTCAATTTTTTCCATTCTTCATCTGTTCTTTTGTATGTTCACTTTCAGAGGCCATTTTTTCAAGCTCACCAATCCTTTCTTCTGCCTCCTCAAATCTGCGATTATATGATTCCAATGTTTTTTTAAATTTCATTTATTGTGCCTTTCATTCCCATAATATCTGCTCTTTTTCTGTGCATGCTTTCAAATTCTTCTTTGTGTTCATCCAATGTCTTCTTAATATCCTTAATCTCTTTAGCCGTCTCATTGAATTTATTAAGGAGATTTGTTTGAACATCTATGATTAGTTGTTTCAACTCCTTTATGTCATCTGGAAGCTTATCTTGTTCCTTTAATTGCGTCATAGCTTCCTGTTTCTTGATGTGGATTGTAAATTTTGGTTGGTGTCTTGGCATCTGGATTACTAGAATATTTATTCTGGGTACAGTTTTTCTCTGTCTTTTTTTTAAGATTTATTTATTTATTTATTTCTCTCCACTCCACCTCCCCACCCCGGTTGTCTGTTCTCTGTGTCTATTTGCTGCGTCTTCTTTGTCCGCTTCTGTTGTTGTCAGCGGCATGGAAATCTGTGTTTCTTTTTGTTGTGTCATCTTGTTGTGTCAGCTCTCCATGTGTGCGGCACCATTCCTGGGCAGGCTAAACTTTCTTTCGCGCTGGGCGGCCCTCCTTACGGGGCTCACTCCTTGCGCATGGGGCTCCCCTACGCGGGGGACACCCCTGCGTGGCACGGCACTCCTTGTGCTCATCAGCACTGCGCATGGGCCAGCTCCACACGGGTCAGGGAGGTAGACAGACGCCGTAACCACTGGGCCAAGTCTGCCGCCAATTTTTCTCTTTAGTTTAGGGCTTCCTGCCCTTTCTCCCTTGCTGGTTGTGTAGCAGGAGCCAAGGATGTAATTGGTGCTATAAACTCTGGAGGCTCAAGCTGCCCTCATTGCTGGATGGATGGATGTGTCTCCCAACTTTCTCCTTTCCCAGAGGTAGGGACAGAGTCACAGCTGTGTGGAATAATCCAGGTCATGCAGGCCTAGACTGTAGTTGCCCAGAGAGACTGATGAAGCTCCACGCCCCTTTCTCCCCTGCCTGGGGCATGGATGGAGCTGCAGGTGTGGGCAGCAATCTATGCAGTGCAGGTCCTAGATGACCACAGTTGCCCCAGAAGACTTTTAATTATTCAGTTTGTGCCAGCCAAAGGTACCCTCAGTTACCTGGATAGGCTGGTGTTGAGCTAGCCAGCCTCCTCCCAGCCAGAGATGGGACTGAAGGCTAGGCTAGGGCTGCAGGCTGATCCAGGTGAAAGAAACCAGTTCCTATGGTCACTGTGATATTTGATCAAGCTGGCTTCCCCTCAGGCTGGGGATAGAGTCACAATGGCAGCCACCAGCCTCTTTCCAACTTGGGCAGAGTCACACCCAGCTGTTCCCAGGGTTTTACCTTAGCCATCTGAGTCTACCAATCAGTAGCTGAAATCAGCAGCCAACCATCTCCTCCTCCCCTGTTTTTGGGAAATGAAGCTTCAATTCCAGCTACAGAATAGCTCCTGGGGCGACTTGTGCCTCCAGAGTAGGATAATCACCAGCCTCTGCGGCTTGGCCGGTAATTTCCCCGAGAGGCTGGGACAGGTTCCCGCAGCTTCCTCCCTGCTGGAGGTGGGGTTGGGGCTTAGGCTAGAGCTGCAGTCTGATCTGGATGGAAAGAAGCCAGTCCCCATCAGCACTGGGATTTTCATTCCACCCCACTTCCCCTCGTGCAAGGCTCAGAGTTCAGTTGGTAGCCCCTGGCCTCTTTCTGACTTGGACAGGGTCAAACTTTAGTTGTTCTCAGGATTATACTTTAACCCGCTGATTTTTTCTCATCAGTAGCTGATGTTGGTGCCCAACCGTCTCTTTCTCCCCCGTTTTTGGTAAGTGGAGCCTTCAGTTCCAGCCACTGAACAGCTCCTGAGGTGGCCTGTGCCTCTGGTGGAGGATGGGCGCTGGCCTCCGGGATGTGGAGCCTGTACTTAGGAATCTTCTCTGTAGATGGGCATCTCCTCCTTCCATTCCTTCAAGGATGTTGCAGGATGCCCTTATAGCCTCCTGAAGTCCCCAAACAGGTGCTTCAGCAGCTCCAGAGAGCTCTGGGTGTTTGCTAACTGCCCTGTGGCAGGATCTGACTCTAGGAGCGCCTTCCTCTGCCACCACCTTGCTGTACTGCCCCTTAAGATGAAGGCTTTGGTTCAGTATTTCCACATTCTGTTCTTCTTAGTTGTTTTTTCCTGAATTTTTATCCTTTTCCTTTGGATGGGCCGTCGTTTCCTGTTTTGTTTTATTGGTCTTATCCTCTGTTGTTGCACAGTGTAGGACTTATTCCCTGAGATGTCTGTTTCTTGATTTTGCAGCCAGCTGGCGATAGGGCAGGTTTTCTTGAGCTTCAGCCGGAGAGGAATGCAGTGAGCAGGGCTTCCCCGGCTTCCTGGGCCTCTGCTTTGTCCTGGGCTCTTGCTTGTTAGTTGCTTTGGAGTTCTGTTTTCAGGAGTTTGGTTGTCCTCTCTGTTTTCCAGGAGACAGACCTCCCTCTCCTGGGTGTTTGAAGCTGGCAGGCCTTTGCTCTAGACTGTCTGCCTCTATGGTTTCTTCTACTTCTTTTGTTGTTTCAAGCTACTTTTGCCTGGAGGGCAAATTCTGGGAGGAGGGCACACCGGAGAGGACTTTCCCAAGACAGTCTTCTCCAGACAAAGCAGGCCAGGGACCCACGAAGAGAGCACAGATGGGCTCTGAAGTGCCCTGGGAAGTGGTCAGGAAGGGTGCCAGGAGCTTCTTCCATAGCTCCCCAAAGCTGAGCTTTCTCACCTGCCCAGCAAGTGCAGCCCTTCAGCTGACTGTCCCCACAGCCCGGAAGAAGCAGCACGTCTTTAAGTTTCCTCCGCTGTGGCATTTGTATGGAGTGGGCTGAAACAATGGCTGTCCTCAGAGCCAGGCCCCCATGATCCAGATTTGCTGATCAACAGCCGTGATCCATGGTGGACCTACCCTGATCTTTATGTCCCTTTCTGTCACCAAGCCAGCCAGGGCCTGGACCCCACGGTGACCGCTGCAGGACATGGGGATGGGTGCTGGTAGCCGCCATGCAGAGAAAGCAATTTACTGTTCTTCACCATAACTTAGCCCCTTCCAGCTGTCTGAAGCTGTACAGTGCTCTGGCCTCCGGAGTTTCAAAACAGTTGTTTCACACAGTTGAGTAGTTCTTCTGGTGGAACGACTGAGTCCTGGAGCTCCCTGCTCCACCGTGCTCCCCAACCCCCTGTCCCGCCAGCCTCTTCTGTCTTGCAGAGAGCTGCATACGATCAGGGAGGCACCACCAGTTCCGAGTGGAACGTGGGGAGCGAGGGGGTTTATGGCTGCACCCCCTCAGCCTTCCAGAAGGTGGGTTTCAGAAAGGCGGCAATGTAGAGTACAGTTCTGGAATGGAAGAGTTGGAGGCACGAAAGGGTTGGAAGTTCTCAAAACTCTGTTCCTGAGTGGTCAGTTACAAGTGATCTTTGTATAGATTCTGAATGGATATGGCTGAGTTTGCTCTTTGATTTACAATACTAAAAAAAGTGGGTTTGAATATAGATGAAACAAGATTGGCATTATACTAATAATTACTGAAGTTGGGTGATGATACGTGGGAGTTCATTATACTGCTTTCTTTGTGTTGGGATGTGTTTGATATTTTCCAAAATAAAAACTCTAAGAGTACATGTACAAAAGAATAAGGGAAGGGCAAACATCCAATGATGCATTTCAGAAGTATTATTGTCCTCTAAGAAGTTTTTGAGGCTTACTCAGTGCTGGAACCAGATGTGAAGGAAGGGTAGGGCTGCCTCGGGCTGAGGGCAGTGACAGAGGCCACTGAGGGCCTTCTCGGTGGGTGATGGCTTTTCTGGAGAGGGTAAGGGGTGGCGTGAGCTCTGGTGAGGAGGCACAAACGCTGAAGGCCCTAAGGAGATGCGAGGCCTCCGAGGAACCCTGGGGGTGGAAGGGGTCAGAAGCCCAGTCGAGGCTGGAGTCGGCCCGGCTTCCCGGGCAGGAATCCTGCCCTGACCTGGGCTGTGTTGCTTGGCACCGAGGCTGGAAAGTCAGAACTGAGAAGAGCTGGGAAGGGGAGAGGCAGGGGCGGTGGTCAGGGCCCAGGCGGCCTTGTGTTTCCTTCTGGGCTGCTGAGTTGGCAGTGAACCAGGAGAGTGCAGTGGAGTGAGAGCATTTCGGCTTCGTCAAGGCGTTTGGCAAGGCCCCTGGAGACTTCCTGTGGGCAGGATGGAGGAAGGTCAGCTCAAGCCTCGTTGGGCAGCTCTGTCGAGGGGCATGTGCAGATAGCCGCCAGCCTCTTGTCCAGCTAGAGCCGGTAGCACCAAGCCACACTTGGCTGTTTAAGTTAAGCAAAATTAAAATTTAAAATTCTGTCCTCAGTCACACTGTCTGCATTTCAGGTGCCCAGTGACCACAAGGCACTCGTGGTCATTGCTTTAGACAGCACAGGCTGGGCCATCTAGAACACTCCGCCATCGCGAAGGCGCCAGTGGATGGCGCTGGTCTAGAGAAGTGGCCGCGCCCCTGGCTCCAGTGCCCGTGACGCGGGTGGAGGTAGGCCCAGTGCTGCCGAGAGCCTTCCAGGAGCTCCTCGTTTGCGTCTAGGGTTGAGAGCACTGGGCTGGAAGGAGGTTTCCAGTGATGTCTCTACCGACTCTTAGGCCCTCTTGCTATTTCCTCTTATGATTCCATTGCTTTATTCAACTAATGTTGTGTACCCCTGTATACACAGAGAGATTTCTCTTCAATTCTGTGGGTGTTGTGAGGCTGGCAGGGGTTAAAAATGCCTGGGGGCATAGAAAATCATTTTAGATAGACCCTTCTCACCTGGAGGTACATGATAGGATACAATGAGATTTGACATCCTGAATAGACAGGAGAAATTTCATGGGTAACCGTGAACTTGGGGTTGAAACACAAATTACAAAACTGTAGTTGGGGATGTTTAGAAGGACTTAGAGGCTGAAGCTGATGGAAGACGAGCGCAGTATTGGCAATCTACGATTGCTGCCTCCGTTTACACACTCAGGCTGCAGTGAAGAGTGGAGAGGCCTGCTCTGCAGGCCACACTGTCGCAGAGGACGTGTTCACATGAATCCAGACAGCCGCTCGTGCAGCGGTGTGACCATGCCTTTCCTAAGCCCGCGTGCACATCAGCACTCTAGGGGAGTGCCTCCTTCTTCCCTCCTAAAGCTTTGTTTCCTGTCCAGGTCTGTATATCCAGCACCTGTTAAACGTTTCCTGAATGCCTTGCAGACTTCTCGGGCTCCATAGGCCAAACGTGGAACTTGCCTTAACACAGCTCCAACCTGCTGACCCTCCAGCTTTTCTCTCGGGGAATGGTATTGGCAGGGGGCCTTGGCAGGCTGTCCTTCCTGGCTCCTCCCTCCAGGTCCAGGTCGTCTTTGTGGTGTTTGACAGGGGCCTCCTACCTCTAGATCCAGGTCTTCTTCGCGGCGTTTGACAGGTCTCTTGTGATTTCTTGTGGTCAAGAAGTGAGAGCTGGGAACAGGCGCATGAGGTGGATTCACAGCTGGCTGTGCGACCTTGTCGGTCGTCTGAGTGCCGTGCTGCCTCTCCAGCTTCGCCGCCAGCACTCACCTGCGTCTCTGCAGGAGTGTGGGCACCTTTCCTGCCTGTAGGCTTGTGCCTCTCCAGGCCATTGTAGGCAGACCCATCTTGTTAAAGTAAAGCAAACTTTTTAAATTTTGGCCAGGGGTCAGCAGACTTCTTCTGTAAATGGCTAGTTGGTAAATGTTTTGGACTTTGTGCACCTGCTGATCTCTGGTGCTACATTTCAACTCTGCTATAGCACAAACGCAGCCACAAATGACACAGAAATGAATGTTTCAGCAGATCTTTACAAAAACAGCTGAACGGGAAACGGACTTAGCCCAGTGGTTAGGGCATCCGTCTACCACATGGGAGGTCTGCAGTTCAAACCTGGGCCTCCTTGACCCGTGTGGAGCTGGCCCATGCGCAGTGCTGATGCACGCAAGGAGTGCCGTGCCATGCACGGGTGTCCCCCGCGTAGGGGAGCCCCACGCGCAAGGAGTGCACCCTTAAGGAGAGCCGCCCAGCGCAAAAGAAAGTGCAGCCTGCCCAGGAATGGTGCCGCCCACACTTCCCGTGCTGCTGACGACAACAGAAGCGGACAAAGAAACAAGACGCAGCAAATAGACACAGAGAACAGAAAACCGGGGGAGGGGGAGGAATTAAATAAAATAAATCTTTAAAAAAAAAAAAAACAGCTGAAGGACCAGCTCTGGCTTGTGTGCTGGAGTATGCCAGGCCCTGCACCCTTCTGTCCCCCATGGCGTCCCACCGCCCTCAGCTCAAGCCAAGCTCTGTAAGCTGGCCAAGACACCACCAAGGAGCCGAGATGGGCCCCTGCCTGCATCGCTTGCCTCTTCTCTTGACCCACTACACTCTGCCACAGACATGCTGGGCTTCGTATGACACAGTTTGCCTTCCCCCTTTCTCCTCCAGGGCTTCGTGGATGCTGTTTCCTCTGTCTCCTCTCCGCTCCCCCAAACAGTTAATTCCTGATGAGCCTTCTGGTCCATTAGAGATAACACTTCTCTAGGCAGCTCCTCTGGACCCACCAGCCGTCCCACGAGTGTGGATTGGTGGGCACTAGTGACCTCCTCGTGGTCCTAGGAGCACTGCTCCCTCTGGCACCCACCATGTGGACGTCTTACTTGACCCAGCTGGACTGCAAGCTCGAGAAGGGGGGCATGGCGTCTTTTCACTGTCACAGCCACACCTCTTAGCAAACAAGAGGAGCATAATGAATGCAGTTTAGATGAATTAGTGATGAAGTCATCTGGGGAAAGAGGGCGCTGGAGGGCGTTATGGTTTTCTAGTTTGTACAGGACAAGAAGGCCTTGGTTGGTTCTGCCTGGCCTCCTGGGGGGCGAGGTGCTGGGAGGCTCGGGGAGACGGCTTCAGGTCGCCCTGAGCAGACACAGTGAGCTCTTGGGAGGTCGAGGGTCCCCTTCCCTGGGTTGGCTGGAACTTAAACCAGACCCGGCTGATCAGCCTGAGCCTGGTCGCAGCCGCGGGGTACGCGTGGAGGACGCTGGCGCCAGCCTCCGGGGTGCTGACTGCCTTGTGCCCTCGTCTGCAGCCCGAGGTTTGCTGGTGTTTGCGGAGCTGGTGTCTGCCATGAAGAGGACGTTGGCGCGCCTCCTGGTGCTCGTCGTGGGCCTCGGCTACGGCATCGTGAAGTAAGTGCCTCCGCTCGGTCCGCAGCGCGGCCCCCTGACCCGCGGCCTTGCAGCGCCGCCGTGCGGTCCGTGGGCGGCACCCGCAGGATGTCCTGAAGGATTTCCGTGACCCGGCTCTTCTCTAACACTCTGGAATAGGATCTTGGATTTGAATTCCTGTGACTCTAGTTGGCGAATGATTAATCCCCTCTAAGGAAAATGGAAAATCTGAAATGATCTTGAAGGCCTGCCAGCACGGTCACGCTCGATGACGCGTTTGAGTGTTGTGGGAGGGGTGGGTGAAGCGTGGCCAGCAAGGCCTGGCCGACACCGGCTGCTGGACCCTCTCGGGCCAACTGCTCCTCGCCCTGGGGACCACTGCCTGCTCTGGGGGAACCTGCCCCCTTGATTACCACTGCTTTTCTCGGACCATTCTCTCTTCTTCCCCAAAACCCGCTGACCCCAGAAGCTCATGTGGCAGATGGCTGCGCCTGGGGGTGCCTCTCGGCACCAGGTGTCTCCAGTCCCCCCACTTTCTCCAGCACCGCAGCCGGCAGCTCCTGAAGCTTTCACCATCGCGCAGGGGCTGCACTCACCTCCTCACCTTCCCCTCCTCTCAGCCACGGAGCCCACGACCAATTTCTAGACCTCACTGCGTGTTTCACTTTACTGGTTTTGAGCAGTCCTTTCTCACTCATCACCTCTGTCTTTCCCTCTTACTTTCTCTGTCTCTTCAGTTCCAGCCATTCCTGGCTCCCTCGTGGCCTCTGGCCTGGGTTCCGGGTCCTCAGGACATGATGCAGCTGCCTACACCAGCCAGACCCCTTGACACCCCCAGCCTGGTCAGGCCACTATCCCCGAGCAACGAGTGTGCTCAGAGGGAGCCCCAAGGGAGCCCGGCTCGCTCCAGGCCCAGGAGTGCCCGCTTCCCACCTGGGTGCTGCTGTGGGTCCTGTGGGTTCTTTGTCGGCTCTCTGCCCCCTGCCCCTTGGCCTCTGCCCTCTGCCCTCTCCCCCCGCCCCCTGCCCTGCCCTCTGCCCTTTGCCCCCTCGCACCTCCAACTCCACCCCGACCCCTCTCAGATGACCTTGGATCTCTCTTCACTGAGAAGGCAAAAGTCATCAAAATTCCGGTGCATTCCTGCCGTCAAGCCCAGCAGCCTCCCCGTGTCTGATGGGCAGGGGCATAGACCACCCCTGCCTCGTCTCACCCGCCAGGTCCCAGCCCAGGGCCAATTCTGCATTGCCCTGTGTTGACAGCGCCCTCCCTGGGGGCCCCTTTCCTCGGCCCGGCCTCATTTCTCTCCACCCTTGTGTGCACTTGCCCCTCCGCAGCTCCCAGTCTCCCCTGCCCGGTTACTCTACTGAGATTGCCCTTGTCAAGGTTGCCCTGAGCTCTTCTTGCCAAATCCCATGGCCCATTTCAGCCCCCGCAGGCACCCTGTCAGCTTTGGTCAGGGGTCACCGCCTGGCCCTCTGGAGCTCCCTCTCGTTCCCTCTGCCTCAGCAGCTCCAGCCTCCGGCCTGGGGCACCACAGCTCCGGCCCAGCCGCTGGCCTCTGGGCTCGCCTGGCCCTTCTCCCCTGGCTCCTTGGCTCCCACGTCCATGTGCACCTGGAGCTCGTGCTTCCCGTCCCTCACACACACGCTGCCTCGCTGTCTCCTGCCTGGGCTTCGCCTTCTGACGGCCTTCCCTGCGTGGGCCCTTGTCTCCCACCAGCGTGTCCTCACCGCTCGCCTCCGCTGCGAGCACCAGCGCCCTGCGCGCTTTCTCGCCTGGCACCGCCGGCTCCCCGCTGCCTGCCCCTCCCTGCCTGGGCCCAGGCGTGGCTTGTCCCCTCGCTTTTTCGGTCTCTACCGCTGACGCTGCCAGGGCCGGCAGCCCGTCATGGCTCCTAGCTTGGCGCACACTCCCTCCGCTCTCCCTCTGTCCTTCTTGTAATGCTGCGTGGCGCCTGGCACTTGGGGTGTGTCCCCCACACTAGAGCGTGGCTCCCCGGCGTTGGAGCCTGACACGGGTCCTGCTGTGTTCTTGGTGGGCAGCGTTGGTGCCCGCAGCGTCCTCCTTGGGCTGCTGCGTGTGCGCTCTTCCTTGGCCTCGTGCGACTGCAGAGCTCGGCGGCCTCCTGGTGGGGAGCGCGCAGCCGCTGGCGGCCTCGCCCCTGTGCACATGGCTCCCGTGGTGGAGTCGGACTCGAGCAGGCCACGTGGGCACGAGCCCCGGGGCACGTCCCCTCACTGCTGGCTTTCGTGTCCAGTGCTCAGGGAGTGAAAGCAGAACAGTTCGTGACTACTGGGGGCTCCAGTTAGGTGGTTTTCATGGATTGGAATAGATTAGAAAGTGAGCTAGGTACATTAGTTTAATTTTCAGTGAAATTTTATTTTAAAGTGATCATCTTAAAATATTTTTTCAAAACCATTTTTCCTTTTTTTTTTTGAAGATTTATTTATTTTTATTTATTTCTCTTCCCTTCCCCCCACCCCGGTTGTCTGTTCTCTGTGTCTATTTGCTGCGTCTTCTTTGTCCACTTCTATTGTTGTCAGCGGCACGGGAATCTGTGTTTCTTTTTGTTGCGTCATCTTGTTGTGTCAGCTCTCCGTGTGTGTGGCACCATTCCTGGGCAGGCTGCACTTTCTTTCATGCTAGGTGGCTCTCTTTACAGGGCACACTCCTTGCACGTGGGACTCCCCTACGCGGGGGACACCCCTGTGTGGCAGGGCACTCCTTGCGCGCATCAGCACTGCACATGAGCCAGCTCCACACGGGTCAAGGAGGCCCGGGGTTTGAACCGCGGACCTCCCATGTGGTAGACGGACGCCCTAACCACTGGGCCAAGTCCGCCTCCCATTTTTCCTTTTATTTTGAGAAGTGGGTTTTTGAGTGACCTAAAATATATGTGTAATAAATTGTGACTTGTGTCATCAAATTTCAGTTCTGTCCTCAAATTATTAATTGAAGAAATTACCATCTTCAATTCATCTTCAAGTATCAAAAATGTCATCTCAGATCTTTTCAGGTCACAGGTCATCGTTACTGCTCCTGCGTTTCACCAGAGAGGCAGTAGCCGCAAGACTGCCCCTCTGCATCCTCTGCCCAGGCCATAAAAACCTGAGTATCGTCTCCCTCAGCGCATCTCAGACCGACGTCAGCTAATGCTGGTGGCAGAGTTAAGCTGTACTCTCCGCCCTGGCGGTGGAGGCAGCACTTACCTTCCTGGCCTCACAGTCCTGAGCTGTTCCAGCAGCAGCTCCTGTGTGCAGCGTCAGAGCCTCCAGCTTCCTCTTGATGGCCCGTTCCCGGCACTGTGCTCTGTGCTCAGCCTTCACGTGCTCCTCCTGGTTTCCTCTCCCTGCAGGCCGCGCCTGGGAGCAGTCATGCACCGCGTGACGGGACTGGGGCTTCTCTACTTCGTCGTCGCAGCTACCGAAGGCACCATGCGGGTCGTTGGGGTAAAAACTACACAACTCCTCCACCCCTTCCTGCCGTTGCTGTAAAATGGGATTTTGCCTCATATTTCCTGATTATATGTTTAAAGAGAGGAAATTTATGGAAAAGGGACAATTACAGTCCTTTCCTTTGAAATAGTCCCCTGTTTAAAATGCGTCCTGAAAGGAAAAGGCTGGATAGCGTGTTCCTTCAAATTATATGACAGTGGCAGGTGAGGTCCGTGGCCGAGTGTGCGCGTCTCCTGTGCGAAGTCCTAGGTTCAACCCGGAGCCTTCTAAAAGGAATCCTGTGATGGATTGAGAAGGTACCGCCGGACGCCCCCTGGGAGTTAGGACCATCAGAAGGGTTCATGGTTATTCCTTAGGAAGTGTGTCTTGTCTTGTCATTGTGCAGCCTGTGCACATTCACATCCTCCTCCACCCTTGGTCTAAAGCGCACCATGTGGACAGGAAGTGTGTGCTCCCCAGCCTGTCAGGTCTCCCTGGTCAGAAGTCTCACGTGACCCACGAATCATCATGCTGGGGAGGTAGCGCACCCCACGATTGGGGGCCCTCAGAGGGGACTCTGGGATACAGGCAGCCACCCTTCTAGAGAAGCAGGAGAATGTTCATGTCTGGGGAGGAGCTGAGATTTCTAGCTTCTGGTTTTTCTTAATAAATGGTTGAGGAATGAGTTTTGAAGATTGTATTTTACCTGATTCAAAGGACCTTGTAATTTTTACTCAGAATGTCATCTGGATTAGGTGGTACTACTCTGAGCATGAGAGCAGGTAATGTTTGTGTAGCCGTGAGTCGACCTCGCATCCCTGCATGCAGGACGTTTGTACCTCTGCATTCTTCACTAAGTATGCCTGCCCTTTTAACCTTTGAGTATAATTATTTTCACCATCACATAATGAAGGATTTTGCTTATATATAATTCACAGGAGATTAGTTTTTACTGGAAAGGAAATAGAAGGGCAAATATCCCATATGTCAGGGTAGCATCTGTCTTTGTATCTCGTTAGAGTTTTACATAACCAGCACCCTAGTTCGCCCTCGGCCGGCCCCAGAGCCTCGTGTCGTCGGTTTCTGCCCCTCCACACGGCTCCCCTCCCCTCACTCCTCACGTCCTCCCACACCTGTAGGAAGGAGCCAGCAGCTCCTCTTTACCTGCCCGCTGCCCGGGCTGCAGGTTTGGGGAGGGGGCACGAGATTGACCTGGTTGAGCTAAGTGAGGTTGGGGGCATGGTTTTCTATTTGCTACTCCGTAATACAGTTCTACGTTACTATAATCAAATAAGTTGATGGTAAATTAACATTTGTTGCTGCCAAAACAGATAATTCTCCTTACTGAAACACAATTCTTTAAGGAAATAGGTCTTTTATGTGACTTTTGTGATGTGGCGATATAAACTAAATTGTTTTTCTTCATAAGACAATTGTTAAGAGATAATGAAACTTTTACCTTTTCTGTTTTTTTCTTTCAGGGCTCTAACCATTTAGCTGTTGTTTTGGGTGACATTATTTTAGCAGTTATTGACTCCATTTTTGTATGGTTCATATCCTTTACTATGTCCTTAAAAAAGTCTGTATCATTAAAATTAATTATTTTTAATTTGTAATTATACTAGAAAAATAGTTTGTTATTACTGATATTTCAATGTGGGAATTTAGTAGAAGGCAAAAAAGTCACAACCCTTAAGAACCGAAGGGGAATTCTTTATTTTTGTCTGTTTAGTTCAGCAAACAGCAGTGTTCTCTGTGCATGTCCTGAGGCGGCATGGAGGAGAAAGAGCTCATCCCTGCGTGCCGGGAACTCGCACAAAGACCTGAAAGGGAGCAGTCGTCAGAGCAGCACAGGGGTGGGGGCTTCCTGAAGCTCGGGAAAGACGCCACCGGGACAGCGACACTGACACTTGGGCGGGGAAGACGGGTTTCCTGGGAGAGGGCCGGGGATGGGGCATTGGGAGGGGACGGGAAGGGCGGCCAGGTGGTGGGCGGTGGGGGCCGCAGGGCCGGGTCTGGAAGGGGGCCGGGAGCAGGAGCTGAGTGACGGCCCCAGAGTCTAGACTCCAAGGGCAGCTGGAGGGGCGCCAGGGCGCTCAGAAGTGACGGGGAGGCGGGAGTCCAGAAAGAGGTGTTTGCGCTGCCTGAGGAGGAGACCGGGCCAACGGAGGGGGGCGTGGTGAAAGCTGGAGGCAGAAGTGGAGGAGGCTCTGAAGAGGCGCTGCCTGTCTCGGGCCCTTCTAATACATGAGGAGCCAGACGGGGCTGGAGAACCAGGGGGGCCAGGAAAGATTTCTTTGCTTGATTATGAATGTTGTAAATAAAAACTTCTGAGAAAATAGAAATAAATCCAGAAATTAAAATGATCTTGGTTAGTGTTTAAAAGTGAGAGACAGGAAATCTAGTATCCATTTCTGCTTGCACCTGAATCTCCAAAGTATTCTTTCAGGTTGCTGTTTGCTGATTTTCGTTGCTGAAATGAAAAATCTGCTTTCCTTGTACAGAGAGAGAGCGCATTTCCTAAATGATTACAAATGGCAAGCAAGAAGAAGCAGGACTAATCCTGTAAGAATCTAGTTGTGATGTAATAGGAAAAAATAGCCTGAAAAGTTCAAAGGTGCAGCCTTGCTCATGCAGGCCCCTTCCTCTGCCCCTTTTGTTACTTTTTGCTGTTTTGCTGCAGGTGGAAGGTTCTGACCTGGCGGCTCTGTCCTTGGCTGACCGCAGCCACCGCGGGAGGAGGAGGCCTGCTTCCTTCCCTTCAGTGGGAGAAATGATGTAACATTTACCTTGGTTTAACAGTGGCTTTGATGGTTCTGAATTTGAATTTGATTGTTTTATGCCTTGGCTTTGAAAAAATACTTTTAAATTATTAAATGAGACCAGACTTTCAACGTAGAAGATTGATTTTAGTCAAGAATTTTTATAAGTATTGGTCTTGATGTGTTTAAGGAATAATGAAAGTATATTTGCATTTTTTTGTGAGTTTTGACAATAGCCTTAATTGGTTGGGTTTTATATTTTAGAAATTGATTTTCTTTTGCAACTTATTAATTATTTAGAAATATTAAAAAGCAGTTTTGGTCAAGTGTTTTAGTACTAAAAGTTTTTGACCAAGAAAGTGTTTAGAATTTAAAATAAGCATAAATACAAAATTTGCCCCTTCCATTTATTTGCTCAACTCTGCTATTTTGGAATAATTTTCAAAAAAAGACGTGGACTCTTGTGTGCCTGTGGTTGTTGGCGGGCTCCAGAGGAAGAGCCTCTCTCCAGAGAACCAGCTCTGTTGTGGGGGGTCGGTGGAAAAGCGGTGCCCGGAGACGGTCTTGGTCAGGGGACCGCATCCCACGGCACCCGGGGGACCAGGGACACGCCGCCTTGCCCTGCGCAGAGCTCAGGCCCGGACCCCGCAAATGCCCGCTGGCCCCTTAAATGACTGGCCGCGCGGTTTGCACCCGCTGGCCCTTGGCCGACCCTGATCTGGTGCCCCCCTGCCCTGAGGCCCTCCTCGGGGACCTCGTGGGAACCACTGACCCTGCAGCCTGTCCAGTCTCCCGCTGGTCCCTGCATCCCAGCTCCGCCCAGGCTCCACCCTCCTCCCTGCACGGGAAGCCCCTGCCGGCCTGGCCGGAGGGCCCCTGTGTTGGTGGCCTCTCCCTCTGGGCGTCTTTTTGAGTAGTCTCTGCCTGAATCCAGATCTCACGCATGTGACAAATGGAATTGAGAGCTGACCTGACTTCTTAATCGTGGTCACTCAGAGGGTAAAAGGAAAATAGACCTAAAAGGGCAGACAGCTTGAATAGGAAATGAGGCGCAGCTGCAGGCCAGGTCTGGGTGAAGGGCAGCAGGCCAAGCCCGGTGCTGGGCAGGCCTGGGAGGGTTTTCTTCTTGACTTTATCCTTTGGTTCGGACGCTGGTAAGTTGAAAAGCAGCATCTGTGATAAACTCTGCATCTGTGATTGTACAGTATGGGCTAAGGCAACGTTTTCAAGTTTCAACAGCTATTTGGCAGTGTTAACTTAGGAAATGTAGAAGATTCTTATTTGCTTTTTTATCTTAACTTTATTACATATATATTAAACATATTTAAAAAGCTTTCCTTAACCTAGTTTACATTTTTGTAAGTTTGGCACAAACCATGAAGACTCTAAGGCTAAGGAAGAATACAGTAAAGTTTTCTTTGTACAGGCACTTCACAAACACCCTCATCTGCGCCGTCCTGGGTGAGCTGCTTTATTTTTCTTGCCACTCAGAGTTCTTTTGGTATTGCATGTTCTTTCAGAGGTGACTTTTGTGTTTCAGCTTCTGTAGTGTTCATGGTGTGGACAACTAAGACATTTAGGATTGCAAAATGCCAATCAGTAAGTATAACCGCCCTACTTAAGTAGTTTTTGTTTTTAATTGTAATTTTCTGTTTGTAAATAGTGGTAATTTTAGTGGAAATTTTCTTTGAAGTATTTTGCATAGAATTATAAGAATTTTTACTGCCTTTAAATGAATCTGAAAAAGTTCCTTTTAAAATCTCCTTTTTCTACTATGACCTTTTCTCAACTTCTTTTTACATATATTTTTTAAGAGAATTCTCTCTGTAATTTAAGGTAGCAGGAACTCTTTTTCTTTTTTTATTGTGCAAACCATGAAATTAGGTTGTCGAGTGGCCTGGAGAGCACAGGGCCGCCTTGTTTCCAGAAGGGTCTCTCATCGTGGATGGCAGGCGGTCCGCGTGGGCCCGTGAGATGTGCTCCTTGACTGAGGCCGAGAAAGGGCTCCTCGGGGGTCTCTGGAGGCAGGAAGCTGTCTCTAGTCCCCCTGAGCAGATGCAGGAGCCTCCCGCCACTGGGCTTCTGCTGCCTTAGGGATGGTTCATGGGAGCAGAGGCTGAACCTTCCGGAATTTCTTTTTTTCTCCTCCCAGCTGAGTATTTTTTCACATGAAGTTATAAGTCTGTGCTTTGGATTTTTTGTTTTGTTTTCTGAATTTTTTGTTAACCCTAAAAATGTTAATGGAAGATGATGTTTACATCATAAATAGCTCTTTATAGGAGTTTCAAACAGATTATAGTAAAACCACCTGTCCTACCACAAGCAAATCCCCACTGGGGACAGTGTTTGCATTGAGAGGGAGGCATCAGACAGTCTGATGTCACCAGTCAGGGTCACAGTGCTCGGTCATCTTGGTTCTGAGTCAGCCCTTAGCCTCCTCGGGGCCGAGTGGGTCCTTCAAGCTCCTTCAGCCTTGCTCTTCTCATAGAGTAAGAGGCAATTTAAATGGGCCTCTAAACCCTGATGCTCTTCATTCTTATGATATACGTGACTTACATTAGGGTTTTTATCACCTGATTGGTTATGAGGCTGAAGGAAGCGTTAAATTTGACGTTATAAGGTAATGTAACCCAAGTGAATTATTCGAGAGTTCATGTTTTAGGTTCTTCGAAAAAGTTTGTGCTTGGTTGTTTGGAAGACTTACTGGTTGGAAAGATGCATCAGTGCTTGTCATTGTGTACTGTTTGAACAGAAAATCTATATTCAGCAGAAAATCAGCCTTCTGGTCTGAACTGTCCTTGCAGGACTGGATGGAGCGCTGGGTGGATGACGCCTTCTGGAGCTTCCTGTTCTCACTCATCCTCCTCGTGATCATGTTTCTGTGGAGGCCGTCAGCAAACAATCAGAGGTACCTAGCCGGCCGGAGGGCCGAGGCATATGGGAACGGGGAGTCTGCCTTGCTTTTAAGGAGCATGTGATAAGCCAGGAGGCAAAAGTAAGGGGCTGGTGAAGCAAACGATGCCCAAACCACGTTTGAAGAGAAGATGGAAAAGCCCGGAGGAGGAGCTGGCCAAAGAGGAAAGACTGAGCTGGGGAGACGGATATTTTCTGGGCTATTGGGAGAGGACATGATGTGCCCGGGGGTCAGTGGGGCATTCAGTTTGGGTTCTGCTGCTTGTGCTGAAGGAGACAGAGCTGGAAAGAAGAGCAGGTCACGCAGGGAGGGCTGCGCTCAGGAAGCTGTGCTTGACGGCGGGCCCGCGGCCTGCCTGCCCGGCCCACCCCTTCTCCCCTAGGGAGACGCTGTCACCATGAATACTTCTAGGACAAAATGAAAAGGTGTGTGCCAGCAGGCGCCCCTCCCTCTGTTAGAAAGCATACAGCCACAAGAATCCATTCCCTCTTCTGCACCTCCCTGCTTTAACGGGGTCTACTGCTTTGCTTTTAGCAGCTGTCTGGCTTCCAGCCTGAAGAAGGGTAACTTCTAAAGGAGAAATAATCAGTTTTTAGACACTTTGTTTTTAGTTCCTTGCCATTACCAACACTGCTTTTTGAACTGTCCAAGGCCTACCTGGTGAGCTTTATTAGTGCAGTGTAAGGTGAATGCATCTTGACTTTGGAAGCTATTGCCAAAAGACCTCCCAAGAAGTCACCTGGGTTTGTCCTCCACCAGCAGTGTGTTCTAGAGGAGCACCTGCCCTCAGCACCTAGTAACTAGCAACTCCACCTACAGGCAGCAGCTTCCTCCTTAGGAAACAAGCTGAGACCGGGAGGTGAACCTGCGAGAAAAAAGTGCTGTGGCTAGGTCCTCCCTCCACACTGTAGATTACAAAATCGCTTTCCGAAGTGTTTTGATCCATTTGTGCTTCTTCCAGCAAGGTGTGGGAACACCAGTCCAGTTTCCTCACGATGATATTTGCTACTTTAAGAGTGAACATTTTGAATTTTCGTGTTTTATAATAATTAAGATACTTTTAAAATATGGTTTTTCTGTATGCAGTGACTGTTGTAGATGTACTTAAACTGATTATTGACAGCTTTAAGCAAGTTAGTGAAACTACTTGTTGTTCCTTATCTAGATATGCCTTCATGCCCTTAATCGATGATCCTGACGATGAAACTGAAGAATTCTCAGTAACATCTGAAAATCTAAGTGAGTGATGTATTTTCTTTTTAAATGACTGTTTTACATATTGTAGCAGAAACACTGTTCCTAGTTCTAAGATGCAAATCATAGTTTCTTTTCGTACAAAATATTTTTAAAACGTTACCAAAATAAATCTCTGTTATGTAGACGATTTCAAACACAAAGTGGCTTACGAAAGGTTCGTGGTTGTCCTTGCCTGCTTTTGAGGTGGGCGCACTTGTGGACGAGAACGGTTTGGGAACATGTGGTACTTCGCCCTCATGGTGGCTGCTGAACCTTCCGGAACCACCTCTTCTTGCTTTTTTAAAATTATGCACATCTGTACTTTCCTGGTCATGTTTTATGATTTCAGTGCTTTTTCATTCTTTCCATTATTTTCTAAATAACACTTTATGGTATTATTGTTTTTACCATAACATTAAGCATTTGCTGAGGCCATATTAGCAAGTTAATTAGAGATGGAGGGTGATTTTACCTCTGTCCCCTTTTGCCTGCCTCTGGATTTGGGTAACAATCTTTTTCTCAGTTTGGTGTATTTCCCTATGTGTCTAAACTACTGTGAAAATTCTGGGGACCACCCCGTCAGCAAAAATCACAGCTGAAGTGGTGCCTTCAGGCTGCAGTTCCTCTGAGCCCTCTCACATGCTCTGACCCATGGCTGATTCTTTTGTGGTTTCCTGGCTTTTCTATTAAGAAAGGAAACCTGAAAAACATACTCACAGTTAAGGTTTTAAAATTCAGGGTGTTGGGTTCTGGCTTCCAGTAATGAGAGAGGGAATTGTATTGGACTAACCTCCCTGCTGATACAGTTACAAACGCTGAAAAAAAAATATTCAAAACTGGAGGGGATGTGGCGCTGCTGAAGCAGCCCGTCTCCGGAGCTTCTGTCTGGGAGCCCCCGGTTTCTGGCTGGTGCTGGGGAGGCAGCGCAGCCTCCTGTTGAGGAGCTGGGGCTGGGGTGTGGGAAGGAGCCGCCAGGAGGGAGAGCCGGGACGCGCGGCGCCTGAGCCGCGCAGGACGGAGGCTCAGGGCAGCTGGAGGGAGGACGGCGCACACCGGCCTGGTGCAGCGGGGCCACGCGTGAGGACTAGGAGGGCACCCTGGGCTGCTCAGAAGCCACGGAGAGGCCGCTTCCTAGACGTGAAGACCACCTTCCCGCCTACAGAGAAACTGAGGTAGCCCCCTCCTTATCAATCTAAACCAAGCCCCGCAAGGTAAGGGTGCTCCGGCATTAATTTAAATGCCTCTAGAGCAAAGCTCAGTCTTCTTCAGAGGAATACAAGAGACTCTAGAGTCACGTGATACCATCCTCCATGTGTGATTACTAGACAGGAAGAAAACAAGAAACTGTGATCCTGGGTTAATTGAAAAATCGGTCAGTAAAACAATCAGAGTTGACCTAAATGTTACAGTTAACAACAAGGACTTTAAAAATAATTATTATAAATACATTAAAGGATCTACAAGAAAAAATTGATAAATGGTTGGGAATTTCAGAAGAGCTATGGAAACAAAAAAAATAGAAACGCTAAAACTGAAAAATAGAATATCTGAAATAAAATTCACTGGAATAATAACAAAAAAACTCATTAGATGGAAGTAACAGTAACTAGTAGATTGGATACAGCAGAATAAAATTCAGGAACATTTGACGACAGATCCAAAGAAATTCTGCAAATCGGAAAACAGAAGATTGGAGACAAAGTGAGCCTAACTTCAGTGGCCTGTGGACAGCACAAAACGTCCTAACAGGTGTCAGTGAAGTCCAGAAGGAGACAAGAGGGAGAGGACAGGACGTAGCAGTGTTTTGAAAAAATATTGGCAAAGAAATTTCCAAAATTGATCAAGAATAGAAATTCATAGAACAGGGATGCTCCAGGAGCCCAAGCAAGATCAATGTAGGAGAAGCTCATCTGGGCATTGTGGTCCAACACTGAGAACCAGAGGTGGGAGTTTGTGGCTCAAGCACTTGAATGCCTGCCTCCCACAGGGAGGTCCCAAGTTCAGATCCCAGTGCCTCCTAAAGAAAACACAAAACAGACAATGAGCAGACAACAAGCAAAATCAACAAGCAGAGAGACACGGGAGCCATCTTGGGGGGAAGGGGTAGCTCAGTGGTTGAGTGTGTGCTTCACGTGTAGGACGAGGCCCCAGGTTCAATTCCCAGTACCACCTGAAAAAAAAAGATCAATACACGAATAAATATAAAACCTACTTTCCTTGTCTTTCATTTTTAAAAAATCAGTTGACTGGGGAATGGGTATAGCTCAGTGGCTGAGCACCAGCTTCCCACACAGGAGGTCCTGGGTTCAATCCCCAGCCCCAGAACCTCAAATAAAAGAGTCAATTAATTTTTTATAACAAAAATCATTAAAAAATGTGGAGTTCATAGCATATACAGAAGTAAAATGCATGACTCTAGTACTTTTATATTTATATTCAATGCAAGTAGACTGAGTACTCAAATTAGTTATTGTCGGGCTGTATAAAAAAAGTCAACCAAAACTTTGATGTCTGGAAGGCATGTTTTGAAAACGACACAGGGTGAAAGGGAAGGAAGAAAGAAGATAGAACTCTCCATGGAACACTGAGTGTACAACCACTGGCGTGGGTGTGTGAATGTGTAATAAAGGACAAAGGCGATGACCAGTGGTTTTTTAAAAAGGGGGTCATTTCATAATGATAAAAGTGTGAATTTATGAAAAAGACAGTCATCATAAATGTGTATATAACTAATAGCACTTGTCCAGTTTTGCTTCATGAATAGAAATGCACAATATTGTTTAAACCATCAACTCCCCCAAACTGACAGTAGATTCATGACCTCAGGTTAAGCAATTTCTTAGGACTCAACATGCAGCACACCACCGCCCTCCAAACGAAAAAGGTAAATTGGACTTGAGAAGTTAAAGTGTCATCAAGAGAAACTGAAGAAATGAAAAGGCCAGCCATAGTCCAGGATGAATATCTCCACACGTGTGTCCGACAAAGAACATTACAAAGAAGATAAATGGAGTTTCTAAAAAGACACCTAATTTACAAAAAGATGGAAGACTTGAATAGATTTCACAGAGAAGACCTACGAATGGCCGTAAGCACATGGAAAGGTGCTGGGGAAATGCCACGTCGTCCCCTGATGGCATGAAGGGCCGTGAGCATGTGAGCCGCCCACCTCTCGTGCACTGCTGCAAGGAACGTCCAGGAATCACGTTCCCCTGGAAAGTTCTTTGACAGTTTCACCAACCATCCAGCTCAGCCATCCTTCCACTCCAGAGTACCTAGCAGAAGGAACGTGAGCAGATGTCCACAAGAGACTCGTACGCTGATGCTTACAGCAACTAATCTCAGTTGTCCGAAGCTGGAAATTTCAGGTGAAGAATTTCCAGGTGAATACACCTGTACAGTGATGCACTATTCAGAAATAAGAAGTGGAAGTAACCAACACCCTACAGCAAGGGTAAATCTCAAAAACTTTGTTAAGCAAAAGTAGCCAAACTAAAAGGAATATAGAGACCTATAAAAATTTTACCTCAATTTTTAGAAAATCAATGCATGGTCCCTGTAAGAGAATAGACCTCAAATATTAGGAATTCAAATATCCCATGCAAACATTTTTAGACTGAGGAACCTCATTTTGGTTCATTATATCAACTTTCGCTGTTGACCTCATCATAACACCAACTGTCCTAATTTCTGGAGAAGTACTATTTGCAAATTATTGTAATAATAAAAGCAGGTATTCACTGGACACAGGTTATATATTAGCACATTTTAAAAAAATGTATTTTATAGGTAACTTGTTCAGAGCTCCCCCAAACTCGCTGAGGCGGACACTCCTGTCCCTGTTTTGCCTTTGGGGATGCCGAACTGCTTGCTTTGTCCAAGGTCACACAGGTAGAGTCAGAAGTCCTGGTCTGCTCCAGGGGCCGTGCGCCTCACGTCTGTTCTGGAACTGCCAAGGATAAGAGCAGCCTTGGTCAAATACAAGGAAAGTCTTTTTTCCCTGTGTCTTATCCTAGCAACAGAGTCCAACTGTTTACATAAGGGAAGTTAAGACATAGTCAAAGATGTGTTTATCCTTGAATATACTGCAAATCCTATAGAGCTTTTAACCCATAAACTTTAAAATTTATTGAAATGTTATCTGAAAACATGTATGGATATGTAGATGTATTAGCCAAAGGGGTGCTCATGCAAAATACCAGAAATTGGTTGGTTTTTATAAAGGGTATTTTTTGTGGGGAGGAGCTTACAGATACCAGGCCATAAAGCATAAGTTACTTCCCTCACCAAAGTCTATTTCCACGTGTTGGAGCAAAATGGCTGCCAATGTCTGCCAGGGTTCAGGCTTCCTGGGTTCCTCTCTTCCTGGGCTGACTTCTCTTTCCTCTGTGAGCTTACTTCCCGGGGCTCCAGCTTAAGGCTTCAGCATCAAACTCCAACATCAAAAACCCTCAACTCTGTCCTTTTCCATGCCTTTTATCTGTGAGTCCCCACCCACCAAGGGGTGGGGACTCAACGCCCTAATGACGTGGTCCAGTCAAAGCCCCAATCATAATTCAGTCATGCCCAGGTACAGACCAGATTACAAACATAATCCAATATCTATTTTTGGAATTCATAACCATATCAAACTACTACAGTATATATAATGTTTGTTTAGACTCCTCTAAAACTAGTTCAAACTAGCAACCTGAAATCCTGGTGGGGTATTGCAAACATTTGCCAAAATCGATTAACTTTTCCATATCTCCTTCCTACATTTCTAAATGGTCTTTTGAGCTACCCTCTGCCCCAAGTTCCCATCATTTACTCTCCTTTAAAAAGAAAATAGTATTTTTCCTTACTGGGTTATTAAATGTGAAGCTATAAAGTATTACTTTATAATTTATATATATAATGCTTCTTATTACAGCTGAAGGAATAAAATTAAGAGGCTCAAAAACAGTTTCCAATGAAACAGCTAAATCTACTTCTGATAATTTTGTAAGTATACTATATATTTGATAGAATCTCAGCCTCGAAATATGTAATATGAGTGTTATATTTTTGACTGTCATGAAAGCATTTTTACTAAGGTTTTTTGGTATGAAAATAAGCGTTACCAAGTAGCAATACTAGTTAAATGCCAGATCCGAAACGTCCTGTTGCCCTCCCTCACGTGCAGCCACAGCACGAGCAAAAGGCAGCTGCTCAGCCCCTGCCTCACCTGTGGCCTGACAGGAGTCACGGGGCGCAGGTGACCTCAGAGATCCAGGAGCTTTGTTTCCTGACTAAAGCTAATGTTGAGTTTTAAATATTTTGAAATGATTTTTAAGCCATTTTAGGTAGCATTTGTTACCTCTTGGGGGAGGATTTCATGCCTTACTTATACAGTTACCAATTTTAGCTTAAGTTTTTTGTTTTGAACAATGATGCTTAAATAAATGGGTACGATACAGGAGAGAGGTGAGTTTTTAAATGGTTTATGCATTAAAATGTCATTATGAAGATAATGAAGGAAAATAGAAATAACTGTCATACTTTTATATTCTGCTTATACTTGCATATTCTGTGATGTGTATTATGTAAAAATTTATGCACATAAGTTCTGACGGGGCAGATAATATGAATATACTTTCATCTGTTGAATTTGGTAAATTTGCTAGTTTTGCTTTTGGTAATGTAACAATTCTTTTAAATGTTTGAGTAATTTCATGGTAATTCAACTAACCTTTAAAAACATTACAATTTTTTTTTTTTTTTTTTTTTTTAAGATTTATTTCTCTCCCTTTCCTCCCCTGGCCCCAGTTGTCTGTTCTCTGTGTCCAACATTACAACTTTAATTACATAATGTTAGAGCTATTAAAGTTTTAGTTTGCTAAGGAATTTTCTCTTATTTTAGGGATACATCTTAGCCCATTTTAAAGCTCATTGTATGCATTCACATCAAGGGAATACTTTGTCATGACTCTGAATTAATTACAGTCAGCTCTTGATTAGAAATCTCATTGACTTATTTCTGAGACCCACTCAGAAAATTAGGGTTCCTGTTAATTCTGGCTCATTTGCTTTTTATCTTTCTAGGTAAGCAAAATGTAATTAGTACTAGAACCAGGAAGTTCCATGTAACCAGGTAGACCACAAGGAAGTATTTTGATTTATTTCACATTATAAACCAAAAATTCAGAATATCTTTTATTTTTCCTTCTCAAGGTGAGATAACTACAAACAAGTTTCTGTTAAAAAAAAAAAAAAAGTCTGGATCTCCCCACTGACCTGCTTACTTTCGGGTCTCCTGCAGAGTAGAGCGCAAATGCAAGGGATAAAACAGGCTTTTCCAAGTTAGGTTGTTTGTACCATCGTCCCTAGATAACATTTCTCTTGAAAATTGTAAACACTATATAAAAACTTGAAAAAAGTCATAACAAGTGCTGGGAAGCAAAAAATCAATGCAAATTTATATTCTTGCTCTTTTTCTATGTTATAATCAACTCGCATATTTACTATAGTTTCTCAGGAAAAAAAGTAACACCTATGCATCTTAACTAACACCAAGAAGTAGGAAAAAAATGTGAAATCCAAATTTTGTTCGTTTGCCTGTTAAAGAAGATGTTGTGTGACATAAGTGCTAACTTTGTAGGATATATGTGGAGACTAAAAGAATGTCATGCATTTGAATTTAAATACTTGAATTTTACTTACATTCTGTTAAAAATTATGCTTTCAGGTGTTATTCGACAAATGTCTAATATATAAATATTTCTGCAGGATGAAGATTTGAAGTGGGTGGAAGAAAATATCCCGTCTTCATTCACAGATGTGTAAATATCCTCTTAAAGTCTGAGTCTAGGATTTACTCTTTAGATTAAAGGGGATAAATCACCTACTTAGTCATGTAGAGCACATGAGGTCTGTGCTCTTCAGACCTCACATCTCCATGTTATTGTCAGCCCACATCACCAGGAAATGACTGGCTGGCTGTGTGTGGAACTGCAGAGAAAATGAGGCCCTGGCTTAGTCTCTCTCTCTCCTCCCTTTCCCTTGTAAAACACCTGTTTAATACTAATGGCCCATGAACAACTCCATCTTTTTATGGTCTAAGAATATTAGTATCATTTTCATCTGTTTTAGCTTTCTATTATGTAAAAGTTCAAGCATATTTAAAATATCTTTTTTAAAAAACAATGATAGATAACCACAATACCATGTATAGTGGAAAACTTTTGGAGTAAAACCATGAACATAGGAAATAGAGTACATAAGAAGACCCTCTGGGAACTTTATTTTTATTTATTTATTTATTTTAAAGATTTATTTTTTATTTATTTCTCTTCACCCCACCCCCACCCCCCCATTTGTCTGCTCTCTGTGTCCATTCACTGTGTGTTCTTCTGGCTGCTTCTATCCTTATCCACGGCACTGGGAATCTATGTTTCTTTTTGTTGCGTCATCTTGCTGTGTCAGCTCTCCGTGTGGGCGGTGCCATTCCTGGGCAGGCTGCACTTTCTTTTGCGCTGGGTGGCTCTCCTTACGGGGCACACTCCTTGCGCGTGGGACTCCCCTACGTGGGGCACACCCCTGCATGGCACGGCACTCCTTGTGCGCATCAGCACTGCATGTGGGCCAGCTCCACATGGGTCAAGAAGGCCCGGGGTTTGAACCACGGACCTCCCATGTGGTAGGCGGACGCCCTATCCATTGGGCCAAGTCCACTTCCCTGGGAACTTTAGATTATTCAGGTTCCTTTTCATCTATGTTCTGTTTGACACAAGAATTCCAGGCAGGTATTTCTACAGTAGAAAACTGTCAGAATAGTCAAGTATGATAACATTTTCACAAACTGGTTTTTTTTTCTTTCACTAGTTACACAATTTCTGTCTAGTGTGATATTCCTTTTACCTGAAGAATTTCCTTTGTATTTCCTGTAGTACAGGTGTGCTAGTAAAGAATATTTCAAGTTTTGTCTGTCCCAAAAAGTCTTTATTTCACCTTCTTTTTTGAAAGATATTTTTGGTAGGTATAGAATTCTTCATCAGTAGTTTCTTTTTTTTCTTTCATCGCTTCCAAGATTGCCACTCCAGCATCTTCTGACTTACTTAGTATTTGCAAGAAGTCCACTTTAATTCTTACCTTTGTTCCTCCATTGTTATGTGGGGTTTTTTGTTTGTTTTGTTTTTCTGGCTGACTTCAAGATTTTTCCCTTATCATTAGTTTTCATCATGATGATGATTCTACGTATATATAAGTGGGAGCATGGGAGAGATTGGTATCCATCCTGCTTGGATTTTTGGTTTGATTTCTTTCATTAGTTATCGAAAATTCTTGGCCTTTATTACTTCAGATATTTCTCCCTCCCTCCCTCATTCTTTCTCTCTCTTCCTCTGGCATCCCAACTAAACATACTTTAGGCTTTTGAAATTGTTCCACAACTCTTGGATGCCCTGTTCTTTTTACCTACCCTACCCCCTACACAAACACACCTACTTTTTTTCTCTTCATCTTTCTGTTTGGGTAATTTCTATTTACTGATCTTCAAGTTCACGGATCTTTTTCTCACCTGCATCAAGTCTACTAGTAACCCATCAAAGGCATTGTTCAACTAGTGTTGCTGTTTGTTTTTGTTTTTATTTTTTAATTTCTAGCATTTCCATTTGGGTCTTTCTTCTGGATTCCATCTTTCTGCTGAAATTCATCTGTTCATGTGTGTCATCCACTTTTTTGACTTGGGCCTTTAACATATTAATCATGGTCATTTTGAATTCTGTCTTTTTTATAGGTCCAACATTGGATTGTATGTGAGTCTGGTTCTGTTGATTGCTTTCTCTCCTGACAGTATCTACTTTTTTTTTTAATTAGAGAAGTTGTGAGTTTACAGAAAAATCATGCAGAAAGTCCAGAGTATTCTTATACATCACCCCCCACATCCACAGTTTTCCCTATTTATTAACACTTTTGCATTAGTGTGGTAGTTTTGTTAAAATTGATAAAATAACATTATTGAAATTGTACTATTAATATAGTCCATACTTTATATAAGGGTTCAAATTTTGTGTTTCACAGTTCTATGATTTTTTAAAAATTTCATTCTGATAACATTTATAGAACCTAAAATTTCCCATTTTTAACCACTTTAGAATACATAGTTCAGTAGTGTTAATTAAATCCACAGTGTTGTGCTACCCTCACCACCGTCTACTGCCAAAACTTCCGCATCACCCCCACGTAAATTTTGTACAAATTAAGCATTAATGTCCCATTCCCTAGATCTAGCCTGGCTCCAGGTGTCCTGTCTTCTAGTTTCTGATTCTGTAAATTGGCTTATTATTATTATTTCATATCAATGCAATCATACAATAATTTTCCTTTTGTGTCTGGGTTATTTCACTCAATAGGATATATTTAAGATACATGCATATTTGCACAGGTATCAGAACTTCATTCCTTTCTGTGGCTGAATAATATTCCATTGTATAGAAATACCACATTTTACTTGTACATTCATCTGTTGGGCATTAGGTTGCTTCCATCTTTTGGCAATTGTGGATAATACTGCTATGAACATCAGTGTGCAAATATCTGTTTGAGTCCTGGCTTTCAGTTCTTTTGGATGTGTGTCTAGTAACAGGATTGCTGGATCATATGGTAATTCTATACTAACTTTCTGATGAACCACCAAAATGTTTTCCACTGTTTTACATGCTTACCATCAATGAAAGAGTGTTCTTATTTCACCATATCCTCTCAAACACTTATTTTCTGTTTTTATTTGCCATTCTAGTGGGTGTGAAATGGTATCTCATTTTTTTTTTTTCAGTTTTGGTTTGTATCTCCTTAATTGGCATTGATGTTGAGCATATTTTCATGTGCTTTTTTTGCCATTCATATATCTTCTTTGGAGAAATGTCTATTCAAGTCATTTGCCCATTTTTAAATTGGCTTGTTGATCTTTTTATTGTTGAGTTGAAGGATTTCTTTATTCTGGATATCAAACTCTTACCAGATATTTGGTTTCCAAATGTTTTCTCCTAGTCTATAGATTTTCTTTTAACTTTGATGTTGAGGTCTTTTTAGGCATAAAAATTTTTAATTTTGTTGAAGTCCCACTTATCTGTTTCTTTTTTTTTTCTTCTTTTGTTGCTTATGCTTTTGGTGTAAAGTCTAACACTTCATTGCCTAACATAAGGGCCTCTAGGTGCTATGTTTTCTTTGAGGAGATTTATAACCCTGGTTCTTGTACTTAGGTCTTTGGTCCATTTTGAGTTAATTTTTGTATGTAGTGTGAGGTAGGTGTCCTCCCTTTTTTTTTTTTTTTTCATGTGGAGATCTAGTTTTCCCAGCACCATTTGTTGAAGAAACTGTTCTTTCCCCATTAAATGGACTTGATACCCTTACCAAAATCATTTGCCTGTAGATGTGAGGTTTGTTTCTGAACTCTCAATATGATTCCATTGGTATAAATGTCCTTATGCCAGTACTATGCTGTATTGGCCACTATAGCTTTGTAATAAGCTTTAAAATTTGGAAGCCTGGGTCCTCCATGTCATTTTCGGGATGGCTTTGGCTATTTGGGGCTCCCTCCCTTTCCATGTAAATTTGGTGATTGGCTTTTCCATTTCTACAAAGACGGTTGGTAGAATTTTGATTAGGGTTGCACTGAATGTATCAATTGCTTTGGGTAGTATGTTAGCCAGGGTTCTCTAGGGAAACAGAACCAACAGGAGATATCTGTAAATAGAAATGAGATTTTATAAAATTTTCTCACGTGACTATGGGGATGCACAAACCCAAGTTGCGTAGGGCATGCTGCAGCCCAGTGGCTAGATGAAGGTCCTCGCTGAGTTTCCCAGGAGACGCTGGCTGTCTGAAGTAGAGCTGGAGATTCTCTCTCTCAATGCTGAAGTCACGTCTTCTGCTAAGGCCTTCAGCTGATTGGATGCGATCACTCACTGTGGACAGCAAGCTCCTCAGCTGATTATAGATGTAATCAGCCATCTGTGCAGGAGACGGACTGATTATTAAAGTCCATGAAAGGTCCTTGTGTTGCAGTTAGCCCGTGCTTGCTTGACCAATCATCTGGGTGACATTCCAGGCCAAGCTGACACATCAGCCTCACCATCACAGGTAGGATCGACATCTTAACGGTATTTAGTATTCCAATGCATGAACATGGAATGACCCTTCCATTTATTTAGGTCTTGGATTTCTTTTAGCAGTGTTTTACAGTTTTCCACATACAAGTCTTTTACATCCTTGGTTAAATTTATTCCTAGATATTTGATTCTTTTAGTTGCTATTGTAAATGATATTTTTTTCTCAATTTCTTCTTCAGATTGGGCATTACCAGATTATATAAAACACTAATGATTTTTGCATGTTAATCTTATAACCCATGACTATGCTGAATTCATGTATTAGTTCTAGGAGCTTTGTTGTGGATTTTTCAGAATTTTTTGTATACAGGATCATATCATCTGCAAATGAGGAAAGTTTTACTTCTTCCTTTCCGATTTGGATGACTTTTATTTCTTCTTGCCTGACTGCTCTGTTTAGAACAGTGCTGAGTAACAGTGGTGACAGTGGGCATCCTTGTCTTCTCCCAGATCTTAGAGGGAAAGCTTTCAGTCATTCACCATTGAGCACGATGTCAGCTGTGGGCTTTTCATGTACTGTATGCCTGTTAGACCATGTTGAGAGAATTGCCTTGTATTCCTGGTTTTCTGAGTGTTCTTATCAAAAAGCGGTACTAGATTTTGCCAAATGCCTTTTCTGTGCCAACTGAGATGATCATGTGTTCTTTTTTTTCCTTCAATCTATTATTGCATTACACTAATTGATTTTCTTATGTTGAACTACCCTTACAGGCCTGGGATAAATCCCACTTGATCATTGTGTATAATCTTCTTAAATGCTTTTAGAGTCATTTTATAGGTATTTTACTGAGGATTTTTGTGTTTTTATTCATAAGGGATGTTGGGGTGAAATTTTCTCTTCTTGAGTTTTCCCTCCTTCAGTTTTTGGAAGAGTCTGAGCAGGGTTGGTGTTCATTCTTACTGTAATGTTTGGTGAAATGCACCAGCAAAACCATTTGGTCCTGGGCTTCACAGGTGAATTGGGAAGTTTTTGATGACTGATTAAATATCGTTATTAGTTATTGGTTCGTTGAGATTTCCTGTTTCTACTCTAATCAGTGTAGGTAGTTAGTGTGTTTTTAGGAATTTGTCTATTTCATTTAGGTTGTCTAATTTGTTGGTATATAGCTGTTCATAGTGTCCTCATACAATCCTGTTTGGGGTTGGTAGTAATATCCCCCTTTTCATTTCTGATTTTAGTTATTTGTGTCCTCTCTCTTTTTTTCTTTGCCAATATGGCTAAAGGTTTGTCTGTTTTATTGATCTTTTAAAAGAATCAGTTTTGGCTCATTATTCTCTCTATTGGTATTTTCCTTCTCCATTTCATTTATCTTCACTCTAATCTTTATTTCCTTTCTTCTGCTCACTTTGCATTTAGTTTGCTCCTATTTTTCAAGATCCTCAGATGTGAGGTGAGATCTGTCTTCTTTTTTGATGTAAGCGTTTACTTAGAGCTGTAAATTTCCTTCTCAGCACTGACTTTGCTGCATCCCCTAAGTTCTGGTATGTTGTGTTTCCGTTTTCATTCATTTCAAGATATTTCCTAGTATCCCTTATGATTTTTTCCTTGATTCATTGGATGTTAAAAATGTTTGTCATGCAGTTTCCAAAGATCATGGCAATTTTTCCAGTTTTCCTTCCGTTACTGATTTCTTAGCCTCATTCCTATGTGTTTGGAGAAGATTCTTGGTATGAGTTCAATCTTTGCAAATTTATTCAGACTTGTTCTATGGTTTAGTATGTGGTCTGTCCTGGAGAATGTTCCATGTGCCTGTTAGAGCTAGTTGGTTTATAGTATTGTTCAAGTTCTCTGTTTCCTTACTCATCTTCGCCATCTAGATGGTTCATCCTTATTAAAAGTGGGGTATTGAAGTCTCAGTGATGATTATAGTACGATTTCTCCCTTCAGTTCGCATGTATGTTTATAATTATTTTATCTTCTTATTGAATTGACCATTTTGCCCATATGTAATCCCCTTGTCTCTTGTAAGATGTTTAGACTAAAGTCTATTTTGTCTGATATCAATAACTACTTTAGTTCTCTTCTGGTAACTGTTTATGTGGAATATTTGTCCATCCTTTACTTTCAACCTATTTGTCTCTTTGGATCCAAAGTGAGACTCTTGCAGACAGTATGTAGTTGGGTTTTGTTTTGTTATTAATCTCTTTTGCCCGTCTCAGTGTTCTAAGTTAAAGGTGAGCTCTGATCCCCCTGCGAGGACAGTGATCCTTCAAGGCTGCCCTGGGCAGGTGCTGTGAGCTATGACAGCTGACCGTCCTTCAGAGGGTCTTGATCTTGCTGGTTGAAAGGCCTTTCCCTGGGGCAGGTGCTGTGAGCTAGGAGGTCACTGGCATGTTCTCTCTTCTCTCTCCGCTGACGTGTGCCTTGCTTTGTTGCCTTTGGGGTGAGAGGCAAAGCTCTACTTCCCCTGGGACAAGTCCTCCTGCTCCTCGGCTCTTCGCCTGGTTTCTCAAGCCTCTTTCTCCATTCTCTGCACTTGTGAGCTTGGAATGCAACAGGAAGTGTGTAGGAATTTGGCATTTATTCCTCTCCTTACAGGTAATGTCAAGTTTCTGGTTTTCTACTGTTAATGTTGAAAACGAGGTTCTGTGTGGCTTTGTTTGCAATCTTTAGTGAATTCTTGGGTTTTTATAGGTGCTGAGAAGATCAGATTAGGCAGCCGCCATTGTCTTCTAGGTTTGGAGCCTCCTTTATTTATTTATTTATTTTTTTAAAAAAAAGATTTATTTATTTATTTAATTCCCCCCCCCTCCCCCGGTTGTCTGTTCTCTGTGTCTATTTGCTGCGTCTTGTTTCTTTGGCGGCTTCTGTTGTCAGCGGCACGGGAAGTGTGGGTGGTGCCATTCCTGGGCAGGCTGCTCTTTCTTTTCACGCTGGGCGGCTTTCCTCACGGGCGCACTCCTTGCGCGTGGGGCTCCCCCATGCGGGGGACACCCTTACATGGCACGGCACTCCTTGCACGCATCAGCACTGCGCATGGCCAGCTCCACACGGGTCAAGGAGGCCCGGGGTTTGAACCGCGGCCCTCCCATGTGGTAGACGGACGCCCTAACCACTGGGCCAAAGTCCGTTTCCCATGGAGCCTCCTTTAGAAGGAAGCCGTGGACGTGCCTGCATGGTGGGAAGCCGTCCAGCTCCCAGACAGTCACTCTCCACTCTTTCCTGTAAATAGGAATATCTTTTGTTCATAAAAATTCCCTGGGAATATGAAAGATTAAAACGTCTTATTTGATTGTCTCATGAAACATTTATATGGAATGACTGGAGTTGTATAGTCCAAGAGAGTTTCCAGAATTTGGGGGTTTAGGGAATCCTTTCTTGTTCATTTCTGAAGATTTTAACATGAGAAATTTAGCACAATGCTCTCTACATTTAGTGTACAATTTACTTAGTACCTTTAGTGTATAGACTTCATACACAGAGAACCTTTTTGAGTCATGTATGGAAATGGAACAAAAATTTTGCAAGGCACAGGAAGATGCCAACATTGCACAAAAAACTGCAGGAGGCCATGTGGTGAGCCGTGTGTGGGTTCCTCGTGCGCGCGCCTCACCTCTTAGCCGTAAGGTGCGTCACCTGGCTCGCCTTCCCTCTGCTGTTCCAGGTGGACGGCTCTGGGCTCTGGACCCCTAGGTTCTGGGTTTATGTCGCATAAAAGAATTTAAGGACATGCCGTAGAGCAGGAAAGGGAGTAAAGAGTCTATTAAGAAACAAGGAAACCAGAAAAGTACGCGGCCGAGGGCGTGCTGCAGTGCTGCAGGGTGAGCTGCGCTCAGGACCCCAGGTCAGCACCCCTTGAGGTCTCCCCTCCCACTTCAGGATGCTGGGGGCGGGGCCCCAGCTGTGTGCTCTTCTGATTGGTGCCCCCACTTGTCAGTTCTTGGGACACTGGTGAGGCCTATTGAGGATATCCAGGGCTTTCTCTCCCTTTCCAGATCAGGTTCTCAGGGCTGGGTTCTCGAGATGGCTCAGGAGGTTTCTGGGCAGGGTCTCATGGCCATGCGGTCTGCCGGGCCACCACCTTCCCCCTTTCACTCTACTAACCTGTCTCAGTGTGCTGGCGCGGTTCCCAGGAGGACCTTGTTGTTTCTGAGCAGGCTGCTTAGCGCCCCAGATGGGGCCTGCCCTGAGCTTCTGACTCAGTTTCCCCCCAGCAGTTTCCCAAAAGGTGTTCCACTCACTGCTGGTGTCTTCTCCTGTTCGGTGGGTGTCCCTGTTCTCTTTCTTCGCGCTGTAAGGAGCTGCCTCTGGCCTGAGTGTCAGCTGGCCGCCGTCGGGCCAAGACTCCAGCCCAGAGGTTTCCTTGAGGCTTCGCCTCCAACACTGTACACCGTGTTGAGTCTGCGTTCAGCTCACGGCATGTTTTCACACACTCGTCTTTTCTTTGTATCCCTGTTCTCTTCCTGAGCAGTTACGTTGATGCATCTCTCGCCAGTACCCTCCCCTAGTGGGTGTCCAGGTGGTGCTAGTACTGGCTGGGGAATGAAATGCTTGGTTATTTGGTCTATTAGTCAGCTAAAGGGGTGCTGATGCAAAACGCCAGAAATTGGTTGGTTTTTTATAAAGGGTGTTTATTTGGGGCAGGAGCTTACAGGTTCCAGGTCATAAACATAAGTTACTTCCCTCACCAAAGTCTATTTCCACGTGTTGGAGCAAGATGGCTGCCGACGTCTGCGGGGTTCAGGCTTCCTGGGCTCCTCTGGGCTCAGCTCCTCTGTTTTCTCCACAAGGTCAGCTGTAGACTGTCAGGTGAACGGCTCTGTCTCTCTCCCTAGGGTTTCTGCCATGTCTAAGGAGCTGTCTCTACTCCTCTCTGTTCTTCTCCTGGCTCAGGTCCTCTCTTCCCAGGCTTGCTTCTCTTTCCTCTGTGTGCTGACTTCCTGGGGCTCCAGCTCAAGACTCCAGCATCAAACTCCAACATCAAAAACCCCCAACTCTGTCCTTTGCTGTGCCTTTTATCTGGGGGTGGGGAGTCAACACCCTAATAACGTGGCCCAGTCAAAGCGCTAATCATAACTTAATCACGCTCAGGTACAGACCAGATTACAAACATAATCCAATATCTATTTTTGGAATTCGTAACATCATCAAACTGCTATACCTTTCACATGAGTTTTGACGTCTCTCTTAAGTCCTCACAAAAGTACACGACATGGGGGTGGTTTCAGTCTAGATGGCAGAGTAATGTTCAGATGCTTGTCTGACTATTCAAAGTTAAAAATTTCAGGATTTTGAAAATAAATGAGTTGGATGTCCATTGTGCTGGAGTTACTTCTCTGTATGTTTTTGTCATTGACTCAATATATTGGACTCTACGATTGCTGGTCCTGCTTTTATTTCCATTTTGAAGTTATGATTATTTTACTATTTAAATTCATTTTTTACTGAACAGTTTTGAAATGTAACACATTCTAAAAAGTGCACAAATCCTAAGTATAGAGCTCAACAAATTTTCTAAATGGATACATTTGTGCCTCCCACCCCCAGAACATCACTATTGCCCTAAAAATCCCATTTCTGTCCCAAATCATGACCCCCACACACAAAGTACTGTTGTCCTGACTTTTGTAACTATAGATTAGCGTGCTAGTTAAAAATGTTTAAAACCTGACTAGTTTACTCATATCTTTGCTGTGTAGCATTCCAATGTATTAACCTACTACAGTGTACCCATTTGGGTAAATTAAGAACTGCTTCTGTGAAAATCCCCATCGCTGTCTGTTGGTGAGCCTCGGAAGTGCTTTCCGTTGCCCGTGTGTGTCCAGCGTCTGAGAACTGCTGGGTCAGAGGCTGGGCCTGCGCTCAGCTTCAGGAGGTGTGCAGGGCTTGCTTCCAGTAACGTTGTAAACTGTTTCTCTCGATTGTTTTGTTTTAGAGCTCTTCCAGTGTTAGTGGACTCAGATGAGGTAAAGTGTATTTTTGTTTATTTCCTTGAAGGTTATTTTCACAAGCAGAAATGTATTTCAGAAGGAAACTCTGAAAGTTACCTTTTAAAATGATTACAAGTGAGCAATTGAGTCACTGGATTGATTTGTGCATAAAGTTTAGAAGAGCTCAGTCTTCACTTAAAACAGGAATTGGAGGAATGCTTATTGGTGTGAAAAAAGGAAGAATTATTTTACGAGCTCTTGACTCTGATTTTCTAAGATTCTGCAAATAGGTGGGAGTTTACAAGATTTCAAGATCGCAGTTTGTCTAAATTAATCTCTGATATTTTGTAGATATTTTGCCAGCATATTCAATAAAATTTCCTTTCCATTTTTATTTACTAAACAGGAAGTTTGAATAGAGGGTGTGGATTTAGGAAAGTTTTTTGAGAAACGAAGAAAAGTAGATGTGTTCATCTGGACACTGAAGGGTGGCACCAGATAGGAAGACGTTGGCAGTGCATGGGTTGAACTGGGGGACCCTTGCGCCCGCAGGGGAAGAGCAGGGCACGGTCGGGTGTAGTGGCAGAGGGGGCGGGCGTGGTGGTCGTGGACTGCAGGCTGCAGCGCTGTTGGTGGAAATGGGATGGAAATGCTTTGGGCTTTGATGTGGCGGGGTGGGAAGGCTTGCGGCTGTAGGGCCCACGTGCCTTGCTGTAAAACAGATAACTACGGAAAGACCATCGGGTTACTTTATTTATAGTGTCCACTTGGTAATTCAGTTTATAATTTAAAGTGAGGCACAGCCCCACGGGAGCTACGCCTAAGAAATCCCTCCTAGCTCCCTCCCTGTGTCTCTCTGGAGGCCCTGCACTCAGCTTTCTAGCTAGTGGGAAGTTTAAACTTTCTGAACTTCTCAGGCAGGTAGTGACTAGAAAGGGCAGATTAAATGGATTTTATTTTCTATACCTAGACCTAGTGTGTATTGTGGGATATTTGCTTGTCTTCCCTCAAAATTTTTGACCTTTGAAAGGTTAGAAAATTTTGTTACGATTCTGGAAGCAACATCCACATTTTGATGTACGTCTTTTTTCTTTTTTTTTAGGAAATCATGACAAGATCTGAAATGGCAGAAAAAATGTTCTCTTCAGAAAAGATCATGTGACTAGAACCCCTATAAATGAAGCCCGATGAATGTCGAAGGACTGTCCTTCCTCAAGATTAAAGAGCACTCTGCTTCACGGTCGTTTACAAGCTCTTGTTGTGGTGCCTTGGAAGTCCCTGTGCTGCCGTGAAGAGCTCGGGGGGAGGGTCGTTTCTGGGTGTCTCTCGACAGTCGGTTTCATGTCCGTCTCATAATCTGAGAAGGTGTTCGGGTAACGACATGCGCACAGATGCCTCAGCTGATGGGTGGCAGGCTGTGGTTTGGGGTCCTTTCTCTCTTCACTGGAAAAAACAGTTCCAGATTTTACAAAAAGATACCTAACTACTCCCCTTCCTCTCATCTTTGATACAGAAAATGTGATTCTTCTGAGCAGAGTCTCATCTCTTGGGTTTACAGTACCGGATGCAGTAGTAACTTGCCTTGAATTTTATACTGAAGTGGTTTGCCGAGATGTGGAGGGTGATTACCTTCCAGCTGGGAGCACGTCTGTACGCTCTGGTCTCCCCACAAGTCCCTGTGGTCACCTTCTCCGTCCACGTCCAGTTGTACTGAGTTGGGTCTCCTCTAATCCCCTGTGCCCCAGGCCTGGGGAGAGAAGCCTCGGGGTCAGTTCCCGAGATCTGCCGCCAAAGCTGCCCTGGCCAGGGTGGACGTCAGGCCCCGAGGCTCCCCCCAGGGCAGGAAACCCACTGCCAGGGAATCTTGTGGAAACTAGAACCTTACCTTTCATATAATCTCGGCATGTTCTGTTCATAATAAAAAGTGTATATTTAACTGCACGATCACTGTTAATCTTGTCGTTTATCTCTTAGCCTTCGGCCATGTTTTATCCCTTATTTTGTTATATTCTATATATATATATATATATATGTATGGTGCGTAATTTGAATTTTTTGTTATAATATCTTTTTAACTGCAGAATGTTCTAATTTTGAGAGAAAGTCTAATGTAATATGAAAATGTGAAGGTTCTGCTTTCACAACCTTAGATATAGGGGCTAGTGGATATTAGCACAGGAACTGAAGTTAGAATCGTGTATGTCTTTGTTTGAAGGAATTCTAACCTATTGAACTGAGAAGTGACTTCAGAGAAGTTTGATTGAGAAAGCATTAAAATCTTAACTAGTACAAACGCTTTAAATATAACCTCTAATTTTTTTTTCACTGTGAAGCCACAAAACGTTATTGCTCTCTCCTTTAAAAAACAGGCATTTTTATTGTTCACTCATTCAGAAAGGTGGATAAAGATTTATTTCTAGTAATCATGTCTATTGAAAGATGTTTTGAAGTTCCTTTTCGTCAGTGCCCGTTTGGAAAGTGCCTGGTGTCGCAGGCACCAGGAAGGCCTGGAGGCCTCGGGGCAGCCACGCCAGGAGGGAGCACCGGGCTAACCTGTGGCTTCCCTGCCTGACGCCATTTTCTGCCCTAAAGGCGGCCTCCCAGCCAGCGTCCATGTCCTCTCTGGGTTTGGTGTACCCCGTGCTTGGCGCCTTGTTTTAGAGCTGGAGGTACCCGTGCCTTCTCGTTCCTGACGCCCCCAAGCTGTGCGGCTCTGGTCCACCTCGAAAGGCGGGCCCCAGGCTTCCAGGCAGCAGGAGCTGCACATCTCGTGGGGCAGGAGTGGACGGCAAGTGCAGGTCTAAGCGAAGCCGACTCTGACGGGACCTGTTCCGCTCCAATCTAAGTGCAAACTTCTCCATCCAGAAAAAGCAGGATTCTCCTAACAGCCGCACCAGAAACTGTCCAGTTTTCGAAGGCCGCGTGCAAGGCCTGTCGTGTCTGGTGATGGTGGTTGTGCTGACATCCCGTGACCCTGCGCAGTGAGCCCCCTAAGGAGCACCTTCCCAGCCCCTCGCGTAAGGGTGGGGAGGGGCTGCCCTAGGGCTGCCGCTGGATCTGCTGAGGGGAGGGGGTCTAGAATCCCAGGACCCTCGGGGGCTTCCCGGCAGCACAGGGACCGCCGTGGCTCGTGGGGAGAGTGTGCCAGTGTCCTTTTCTGCATGTTGTATTTGTCGTGTGAAATGTGTTTAAAAGGGAACTTCTGTGATTTAAATTAGTATTTAAATATCTGCTTTACAGGATAGTTTAGTTTATTTCAAAAGTAAGGAAAAATAGATCAGTATGTGAATTTTTTAAGCCTGGAGAGATCTAGGATGTTCCCATACTTTTCCTGTAAAAAAAATTGTTTTTAATCTTTTGTATCTGTAGAGGACACCAACTTTGCTCCACAGTGCCATACGTTACATTTGTACTACCATCTGTCAAGACTGAAAGTATGAAAAACGTACATGTCAGGTTGGCTTTTATATCCTTTTTCCTAAGGGACTGGGTTTGTTGCACTGGTCAGCATACGGCTAGTTCAAAGCTGGCAGCTGGTACACTAGAGTGTGCTAGTCAGCCAGGGCGCTGACGCAAAGTGCCAGGAACGTGCTGGCTTTTATAAAGGTGCTTATTTGGGGTAAGAGCTTACAGTTACAAGGCCCTAAACTGTACAACTCAGGGTTACTTCCTCACCCAAAGTCAGCTCCCAAGTGTTGGAGGACGGTGGCGGGCGACATCTGTGAGGGTCCCTGCCTCCTCTTCCTGCCCCTCTTGAGGCCGCGTGGCCCAGCCTCTCCCATCGCAGCTGGGGCCGCCCGGGCTCGTCCAGCTGCTCGGCCGCTCTGGTCTCTCACGGTCAGCTGTAAACGGCCAGGTCTGCAGGCATGTCTCGCTGGGCCCGCGTCTCCTCTGCCTCTCTCTGCGTCTGCCTGTGTGAGGGTGTGTTATCAGCCCAGCACACCCTCATGCCGGTGCATTTAAGTCATTCAAGGGGGAAAGACCAGCTTACAGACAAAATCAGTATCTCTTTTTGGAATTTATAAATAATATCAAAGTGCCACGTAGCGCTTTAGGTCACTAGTTCTGGTATTTGTATCGTTTATGAGCAACAGCATGCACTGTACAATAAAAACAGTAAGCCTTAGAAGAAAGTAGTTGAGCATGTTGGGTAAAGTTCATAAGTGATAAAACTAGATTTTCAAAGGAAAAATACATTGCTGCATTAAGTTTGTCTAGAACTAGAAAAACATTTATTTGGGGAAAAATTTAGGAGTTTAAGAAGTTGTAGTTTTCTTTTTAAAAAGATTAAATTACCATTAATTTGGAAGAATTTGCTTTAATTGTAGGACATAACTCTGAAAAATTTTGTTTTAAAACAAAATCTTTTTTAAAAAATGACGTATTTTGTACCTTAACATTTGTTCTGACTTAATAAAATGCTGTCTGGAATTTTGGATGAACAATCTAATGATAGATTACGTAAATCTACAGAAAGTGTAGACTCCAACAGATGGCAGGAGGGCATAAACAGAATTCTTAGAAGAGGAGGCACAGCTAATTAACCATAGTAAGGTATTCAACTTGGTAGTGTTTAAAGGAATGCAGAAAAGATGGAAAAATTTTAAAAGTCAAGATAAATTTATACTTTTTTTTTTTTAAGATTTATTATTTCTCTCTCCGCCCCCCCCCCCCCCCCCCCGCCAGTTGTCTGCTCTCTGTGTCCATTCACTGTGTGTTCTTCTGTGACCACTTCTGTCCTTATCAGTGGCACCGGGAATCTGCGTCTCTTTTTTTGTTGTTGTGTCATCTTGCTGGTTCGGCTCTCCGTGTATGCGGCACCATTCCTGGGCAGGCTGCACTTTCTTTTGCGCTGGGCGGCTCTCCTTACGGGGCGCACTCCTTGCGCGTGAGGCTCCCCTACACGGAGGACACCCCTGCGTGGCAGGGCACTCCTTGCGCGCATCAGCACTGCGCATGGGCCAGCTCCACACGGGTCAAGGAGGCCCGGGGTTTGAACTGCAGACCTCCCGTGTGGTAGATGGACTCCCTAACCACTGAGCCAAGTCCGCTTCCCTATGTATTCTTATATACTTCTAAAAATCCCGTAATGTGATGAAATAAGTACACTCAAGTCCCGGGCGGTAGTGATGGTAAATGTAATTGGTACCATCTTTGTGGAAAGAAGCTGAGTAATATGTTTGTGTCTATTGGATAATATCAAGTCTAGTGATGTGTTTAAAGTGATCCAAAATATAGAAGAAGGCTACTGTACAGAAACATTTATCACTGCATGATTTAAAGTAGAGACAAAACCAGAAAGTGTCAACAATAGAATAGTTAAGTGAGTTATTGTTTAACCAGCCACTTTATGAAATACTGTTCAGCCTTATATCATTATGAAGAGTTTATAATATAGAAAAATGCTTGTTATACAAAATGCAGTAGAGTCCCGTATGTGACTGCTCATCTTTTTAAGAACAAAGTAGAGATAGGGCTGAGTGGAAATGCACCAAAAGGACGCTCATGGCACATGTCGAGGTTCAGCTAGGTTGCGGTCACAGCTCTACTCCCAAATTTGAGTGGGTTAAGACAAAAGACGTTTATTTCTTCACCACGTAGCACCCCTGGGGCGGGTGGCGGGGTGGCCAGACAGCCCTCTCCACTTGGTTCTGTTTTCCTTTGGGCCTGCCGTCCCCCAGGGCTTGGCCACGGGGACCTGACAGCAGAAGGGGAGGGGCGGCCTGGAGGAGGGGGGCTGGGCCTGGAAGGCGACGTTGCTTCCGTGGGGGGCATTACCGCTGCTCGCCGCCGTGAGGCTGGGAAGAGTCCCGTGAGGCTGGGAAGAGTCGTAGCCACGTGCCTGCCTAGGAGTCTAGTTCTGGGAGAGGGAGGACAGATTTGGGTGCACACAGGTTATCCTTGGGCAGTGGACTTAGGGAGATTTAAAAACCTCTCATCTACCTTTCCAGGTTTTCCCAGTTTTCTAAGGTAAACGATGAAAAATACAGCAGAGCAAGGTGGTGCCATCGCCAAGCTGCGCCCCAGTTACGCATGTGACCGTTGGGGCCCCAGAGCGAGCACCACACTGGGTGGGTAAAACAGCAGCAGCCGGCCGTCCCCCAGCCTCGGAGGCCAGAGGGACGTCGAGGCGGCTGACATCTCCGGGAGGAGCCTGCCCTGCGCCTCCCCTGGCTCCTGAGTCGCCCGGAGCCTGGGCTCCGTCGCTGCCGTCCCCCGCATGGCTCTGCTGTCTCCATCTTCTTTGGCCGCCTGTCTGCGTGTCTGCCCTCCCTGCGAGGACACCGGTCTACTCCGTGTGACCCCGTTCCACCAGCAGTGACCCCGTTTCCATGCCAGGCCACGGTGGAGGCACCACAGACCAGGACTGCAGCTCTTTTGGGGGACCTGAATCAACACGTACCGCTTTATGAAAGCAGAAAAGGAGGGCGTGGCTGTGGTCACCGGTCACTACATAAAACCTGTCCCAGGCTCGGGCATCCAAGCTGGGTAGCCCTAGAGGAAAAGTGAGCCACGGCCATTCTGTCCACCCAGCGGCCAGTGAAGAAGACCCCAGCATTTCCCCAGTGTGTGGGTGAGGGGTCAAATGACAGGTCAAAGGTCCCTCCTGGCACACGGTAAAGCTGGTCTGGTGGGACCCGTCCTGGAAGGGCCACCTCGAGGTCTCACTTCACAAGGAAGCGCCATGGCTTCGCGGGTGAGGCGGCCACTCGGGTTGAGAAGGTGCAGCCGTGAGGGCACAGGTGGGGCTCCCCTGGGCAGGTGCTCATGTGCCATGTGTTGCACGGAGGCAGCCCCTCGCATGGCAGAAAACTGCCAACAGGCTGACATGGTACCAGGTTTGGAGGCAAATAGTTTTGACATTTCCTCAATGAAAAGTTTATGGACAGGAGAATTTTTAAAGCTATCCAGCAGAAGATGCCAAAGTAATGTGTCTGAAGAGCTCTACTCCAGAATTTTTAGTACAATTCAGTAGTAGTATTACCTTCACAATGCTGTGCTGCCATCACCAATATCCATTACTCCAACTTTTTACATTACTGTTAAGCAGTAATTACCTCTCCCCTCCTCCCCATCCCACCCCTGACGACATGTAATTTACTATTCTCTGTCTCTCTGAAGTTTGCTTCTACTGGTATCTCATATAAGCAAGATCATCCAATATTTGTCCTTTTGTGTCTGGCTTATTTCACTCAATAGGGTGTCTTCCAAAGTTTATCCATGTTGTCACAAGTATCAGCACTTCCTTTTTATGGCTGAATAACATTCCATTGCATGTGTATAACACATTTTGTTTGTCTATTCATCTATTAATGGACACTTGAATGGCTTCCACCTTTTGGCATTTGTGAATAATAGCGCTGTGAACATGGTGTGCAAATACCTGTCCAAGACCCTACTTTGAGTTCTTTTGAGTATATTCTTAGAAGTGGCGTTGCCAGGTCATGTGGTAGTTCAGAATTTAACTTTCTGAGAAACCGCCAAGCCCATTTCCAGTGGCTGCACCATTTTCCATCCCACCAGCTGTGTATAGCCCAGCAGGTGTGGCATGTCCTCTCGTGTGTTTTGATTTGCATTTCCCTGATGATCAATGTTGTTGAACATCTTTTCAAGTGCATGTTGGCCATTTGTACATCTTCTTTACCAAGTTTTTAACTGGATTGTCTTTTTGTTGAGTTGTAGCAGTTCTTTTCACAGTTTAGGGTTTCATATTAAACCCTTATCCAATATATCATTAGCACTTTTCTCCCATTCTTTAGGGTGCTTTTCACTTTCTTAATAGTCTTTTGATGTATAAAAATGGTTCATTTTTATGAAGTCCATTTTATCTACTTTTTCTTTTGTTGCTCATACTAAGAAGTCACTATCAAATCCAAGGTTATGAAGGTTCTCCCCTATGTTTTTTTCTAGGAGTTGTGCATTTTTAATTCTTATGTTTAGAGCATGATCCATTTAGAGTTAACTTTTATATGGTGTGAGATAGGGGTTGAACGTCATCAGGCCAGTGTTTTAATATTGTAGCTGCCTCAGGTAATAGATGACAGTTGGGACAAAAGATTAATCAAAAAGCTTGAAAAGAAAAACTAAAGAATGACATGACTGTAGGGTATTGAAAAGCTCCAACACATTTCTGGGACTCTAAAATGCCCGTGCACGCATCAAGCTCTGGGCACGGTCAGCACAGGCCTGAGATGGCACTACACTGGCTGACCTTGCTGAAGCAGGAAGTGTGTCGAAGGCAGAGTTGTCAACTGCCAAGTTCGTGTTGAAGTCCCACCACACGCAGAGCACCTTGGCAAAGACTGGAAAATGTGTTAACTCCAAGAGTTCAAGGAAGTCTCTGTCAACTAGATAGAGATGTAGATACTTCAGTGACCACATATGATAAAGATTTTACAAATGAGTTCAGGAAAGTCACTAAATGAATAACCACAAGAAGTCACAGCATCACCCTTGGTGGGAGAAATCGGATTTCCAGAGTTATCACATACTATTTAAACAGGTGAACAAAAAATTACACGGCAAGACAACACAAGAAAACTGTTCCTGAGGAGGATCATGTGTTGTACTCACTAGATAAAAACTTTGTCAACTAATTTAAAATGTGTTCAATGAGCAGAAAGAACCCATGCCTAAAAAGTTATGAGAACGATATGTCACCAAGTAGAGAACACCAGTATGGTTTTGATGAGAAGCTTCCTTTTATCTTTCTTCCTCTGTATAATGTGACTGTTTCTCTCTGGCTGCCTCCAAGATTTTCTTTTTGTCTTTCGATTTCAATAGTTTCAATATGATATGTGGGGTTTTTGTTTGTTTGTTTTGTTTGTTTTGTAGTTATCCTGGCTCATGTACTTGGAGTTTGTTTGATCCATAATTTGGTATCTGTTCTACCTCTACAATGACAGTTCCAGTTTTTCTTTCTCCACGTTTTTTGGAAATCTTTAACATTTTATCAACAATTATAAATTAACTTGTTTTAAACGTTTCTAAGACTATTTGTAAAAGTGTGTCTAGATTTTGCCCAATCACTTAGTTTAGCACATGACATTAAAAATAAAGGTGAGTGGGGAAGTGGCTGTGGCTCAGTCAGTTGGGCTCCTGTCTACCATATGGGAGTCCCTGGGTTTGTGTCCTGGGCCTCCTTGTGAAGGCAAGTTTGCGCACGCTGCGGAGAGCTGCCAGCCTGCAAGCACCGCAGAGTGCCACCTGGCCCGCAAGCACCACAGAGAGCCAACTCAGCAAGGTGATGCAACAAAAAGGGAGACAAGCAAAAATTCAGAAGAGTGCACAGCAAATGGACACAGAGTAAACAGCAAAAAAAGCCACAAGGGGTGGAAATAGACAAGAATAAATACAGACACAGAAGAACACAGCAAATGGACACAGAGAGCAGACAGCATGCAAAAAGCTGCAAGGGGGGGATAATAAATGGGAGTGGAGGTGGGGAGTGGGTGTAACTCAATGGTTGAGCCCCTGCTTTGCATGTACAAGGTCTTGGGTTCAACCCTCAGTACCTCCTAAAAAATAAATAGGACTTCCAAGGAAGAGAGTGGCGTAGGGAGCCCTAGAGCTCAATCCTTCCACCAAAGCTACTCTGAAGGACTCCAGAAAGACCAGCCAGTGAAGAGGGAGCTGGGGCTTCAACCTTAGGACAGAGGGAGACTGCAGACTGAGTTCAACTGCTTAGGCATTGTTTCTTGCAATCATGCCTAGTTAAGGAAACCCCATAGAAATTCATGACATTCAAAGCTTGGGGACGCATTACAAACAACAATCTTACCTTCCCTGCCTGAACCCAAGAAGATGTGCTCATCAGAGTATTCAGGTCCTTCTGGGTAATACAATAGTTTTTCAGATTAGTGGGGAAAAAACAGCATACCCAAGCAGTGGAAGCTTGAAAAGAGAGAAATGTGCCACATGGATTACGTGTCATTCCAGTCCCTAACTTCAGTAGTTAACATTCTTTCTGACACTCTTTGTGGAGAGAGTGAAGATGAGCAAACACTGTTCTTGTGCTGTAAGTGTGCACATTTTAGTGACACCAAGAGACATGGAAATTTTTTAAAATGACAAATATATACAAATTGCTATGGAAATATGAAAATAGAAGGAAGCATTTAAGACACTGCCTGGGACTGGGCATCAGAGAGAACTCCATGAAGCAGTGGCATTAGACCTAGGACTTTAAGAAAGAGAAAGTACTACAGGTCAAATAACCACAAACAGAGGAGCTTTTGTGGAAGAAGAAAGAACAAAAGGCCACATACAGAGAGATGAGGGAACATGACACATTCAAGGAAAAGGGAAGAATTAAGTGTGGATGGAGGAGAAGTGATGAGGCCAAACCAGTGGTGGGGCAGACTGTGAAAGGTCTTACGATGCTTTTCCCAGCAAAGACTACATAAGAGAGAGAGTGACTTGAGGTGTGGGGAAGGAGGTGTGCACTGCGGTAAAACTCCATACGGAAAATGAAGGAAGGGGGTGGCTAAGGGAAGAGAAAGGGATGGATTTTTTAAAAATATAATTTTGACCTATAGTTCACAAACTGTATAAATCACATATTTTAGGTGTATAACTTTTTTTTAGTGCTTTTTGCTTGTGTCTGCTCATTTGCTTTTGGTTTTTGTTTTTTGTGTTTTTGTGGGGTTTTTTTTGTTTTGTTTTTTGTTTTACTTGTCTTTTTTTTTTTTTTAGGAGGCACCAGGAACCAAACCCAAGACCTCCCATGTGGGAAATGGGTGCTCAACTGCTTAAGCCACATCTGCTCCCTGAAGGAATGGATTTGAGAGATTTTGGAGATGGGGGAAGCTCCTTGATAGTTGTATGAATAAGTTTGTTATTAAGAAGGAAAGTATTTAGAGAAAAGGTCATATTCATTTCAATTTAAAAAGACATTTTGTTAAGCCCCAAGTAGGGAGAGAGATAAAGATGATTGTATTAGTCAGCCAAAGGGGTGCTGATGCAAAATACCAGAAATTAGTTGGTTTTTATAAAGGGTATTTATTTGGGGTAGGAGCTTACAGATACTGGGTCATAAAGCATAAGTTACTTCCCTCACCAAAGTCTATTTTCACATGTTGGAGCAAGATGGCTGCCGACATCTGCAAAGGTTCAGGCTTCCTGGGTTCCCTTGGGCTCAGCTCCTCTGTTTCCTCCACAAGGTCAGTGTAGACTGTCAGGCGAATGGCTCTGTCTCTTCCCTGGGGCTCCAGCTTCAGCATCAAACTCCAACATTATAAGCCCTCCAACTCTGTCCTTTGCCATGCCTTTTATCTGTGAGTCACCACCCACCAAGAGTGGAGGCTCAACGCCCTACTGGCGCAAGAGATGTACCTGATTACTTAATCAAGTAAACCTCTGAATCCAATATAATCTAATATGCCCAGAGGAAAAGATTAGATTACAAACATATTTCAACATTTCTTTTTGGAATTCATCGATAATATCAAACTGCTACAATGACAAAGAAAATCCACTTCCTTACTGAACATATGTGCAAGAGGATTAAAATACAAGTGTTTCAATAATAGTGTAAGATAGTATGTGACACCTTCCATCCAGAATGAATACATAATGCATGCATGGGCTTCAAAAGAGGAAATGATCACATTTGATCAGCAAATATAAAACATAGTGGAAAGAATTTATGCCTGGGTAGATGTTTGTTAGCAATGGGTAAGTGATAATTTTAGACAATAACTTTTCTAAATCTCAGTTTCTTCTCTTCCAGACTCTAACACAGAGGGTGACCAATTGTCTAAGTTTGCCCTGGACTGAGGGATATCCTGAAATGAGGGACTTTCAGTGCTAAACTGGCACAGTCTTGGGCACACGGGGACATTTGGTCACCACACATACATACAATGTGTCCTGGGAATGCCTTTTAGCCTCACACAGACTGATGGGAAAGCTGAAGTTCAGAAAACTGGGATTGCCCCCTCTCCCAATGCTAATTAGAAAAGTCCATCAGAACTGAGCATGTCTTATGGAAATTCAGAAATAGCTGTGCCGACCAAAATCTCCAGTGATACAATGAAAAAGAATCAGGCATTCCAGTCTTCCTCGAGTGGGTGAGGGTGGGTGTGCAGGGGTGTGGGGAGCATGTTGAGGATGCAATGCAGGGGGGAGGTGGAAGGAGAGAATTGCAAACTCTCCATAGGCTGGGTGATTATAAACTCATTCTTCTGTGATTGTAACATAGGAAATACTGAGCAAAAATACTCTGCAGGATTAAACATATAAGTAAAAAAACAGCAACTACGAAACAGGCAGGAACTATTTGAAACAACTAGTTTGAAAGTCCAGAGGCCAAGAGAATACTGTACAGCATCAGGAAAGAGTGGGAGGAAGAGGCTGATAAATTATGGTAAAGAACTGTAAATTGCTCTCTCTGCATGGAGGCTGCCAGTGTCCACCCCCCACTCTCACAGCAGGCTGCCATGGGGTCCAGGTCCTGGCTGGCTGCTGCAGAAGGAAAGGAACATAAAAATCCTCTTCCCCAGAAACAAGAGTGTGCATGAACAATCATTGAAAACGCTTTTGATTAGTAAACTCAGATCACTGGGGACCCAGCTCCGAGGGCAGCTACTGTTGAGCCCATCCTGGACAAAGGTGGCAGCAGTCATTGTTCTAACTCTCCCCAGACAGGGGCAGAGATGGAGATTCAAAGATTTGGGGCTTCCTCGGGGCTGTGATGGGGGGAGGGGAAATTAGCTGAAGGGCTGCATTTGCTGAGCAGGCCAGGAAAGCACAGCTTTGGGGAGCTGTTGGAGATTTTGGTACCCTTCCTGATCCCCTCCACAGGGTTCTTTGGAGGCTCTGCAGCCATTTCCTGGGTCCCTTGCCCTGTTTTGGCTGGGAAATACTGAATTGGGATAGTCCTGTCCAGGGTGACCGTCCTCCCAGAATTTGCCCTCCAGTTAAAAGCAGTGGAAGACAATGGAAAGAGTGTAAAAATCTATAGAGGTGGACAGTCTGGCACCAAGGCCTGCCAGCTTCAGACACCTGGGAGATGAAGGACTGTCTCCTGGGAAATGGGACACCCAAACTCCGTAAACAGGAGAATGCCACAACAACTAACAAGCAAAAGTCCAGGGCAAGACAGAGGCCCAGAAAGACAGGGAAACCCTGTGCATTGCATTTGCCTTGCTCAGACCTACCTGATAGCAGAGCTGAAGCTCAAGAAAATCTCTCATCACCAGCTGGTTACAAAACCAAGAAACAGACATTCCAGGGAGTAAATCCCAGAGTTATCATTTTAAAGTATTAAAATGTGCAGTGTGCAACAAAGGAGTACAAGACAAAGAAATGGGAATTGGTGGTCCATCCAAAGGAAGAGGATAAAAATACAGAAAACACTAATGAAGAAGACATGTGGACATACTGAACAAAGCCTTTTTAAAAAGATCTTAAAATGCTCAAGGGGATAAAGGAAAGTACAGAGAAAGAACTAAAGGATATCAGGAAAACAATGAATGAAAAATATTAGAGTCTAAAGAGATAGAAATTTTAAAAAGGAACGAAACACAACTACTGGGGTTGAAGACCACAATAACTGACATGAAAGATGCCCAGGAAAGTTTCAAGAACAGAATGGAGCTGGCAGAAGAAAGAATCAGCAAACCTGAAGATAAGGCACTTGAAATGAGTCAGGCTGGGGAGAGGAAAAAAGAAATAATAAAAGTGAAAATAGCCTAAGGCATATATGGGACACCATTGAGCGCACCAGTGTCCACATTATGGGAGTCCCAGAAGGAGCAGAAAAAGAGAAAAGAACAGTCAAAGAAATAATGAGACAACTTCCAAAACATAACAAAAGATGTGACTGCACATCCAAGAAGCTCAAAAGATGCTTTGCCATCAGGAAAATGCAAATCGAAACCACAGTGAGATACTATTTCACATCCATTAACATGGCTGCTATTAAAAAAGGAAAAGTATATTAAGTCAGGGTTCTCTAGGGAAACAATCAACAAGAGATATCTGTCAATAGTATGCAATTCTATAAGAGTCTCTCATGCAGCCGTGGGGATGCACAAGTCTAGGTTCTGCAGGCAGGCTGCAACCAGGGGCTGCAATGAAAGTCCAGTGAAGGTTCTTGACAAGTTCTGGGAGATGTTGGCTGTTCAAAGATGAGCTGGGAAATTCTCTCTCAATGCTGGGATCACTTCCCCTTTTAAGGCATTCAACTGATTGGTTTAAGCATCACTCATTGCTGGTAGCAGTCTCCCTGACTGATGTAATTATAAACAGCTATCTATGATTTACCACTGATGTAAAGTCAATGGTGAGTAACTAAAGTCCATAAATGCCCTTGTATTATAGTTAGGCCAGTGCTTGCTTGACCAAACAACTGGGCACAATTACCTGGCCAAGTTGACACAATAGCCTAAGCATCACAGTCCCCCCGTTGTCAACTCAGCAAGCACACACATTACCTTCAACCATACTTAGTCTCTACTTAAAAACAATAACAGACATGCATATATGTGGGAAACAAAGGCATGTTGTTTCCATGGAAGCAAGTTACTTCCTTGACCACTGAGTCATGCTGTCTCCATAGCTATATGTGCAGGTCATAAATCTAGCAAGGTGATGTGTACACTCAGGTGGAACGAGGACTAGGTAGAATGGAACAACCTGGGCAACAAGATTTATGGGTATGTTTTCTCAACAATATAATAGAACATTGAAATTTCGAACCTTGATTTATAATCATAGATTTTGATCCATTGTGTTACACAAGTTGAGGTAATGGGAATAGTTAGCTAGAATAGTTGCTGGTTCTCATGATTGCTTGGGGTATATAAAGAAGCCCCTGAGATTAATAAACTTGTCTGATGAGCTTGAGTAATCAATGCTCTCAGATCCCCTGATCCCAATATCTCTTTGTCTTTCATTCCTGATACCCTTCAGGTCCGTGACTCCAACACACACACATATATATTTCCCCCTAACAATGTTCAACTCTCCTGCATACAACCAGAAATGCATTAATTCCATACAGAGTATGGTACAAGTTCTTGGGTAATATTCACTCTCAAACTTGACATCCTCAAATATTATGACATGAAATGAATACAAGTTGTTATATGATAAGGGGAAAGTTCGGGGAAGAAGACAAATTCATTTTGTGTGCATATACAATCATCATAATGAAGCAAGGAAGAAAGATTTGTGACCATTACAGTCCTTGTTTCTGTAACAGGTCACGTGATCTAAGTTCATAATTATCACTACCTTCTTCCACTACCCATTCCATGTTTCCATTACCCTCAGCAAGCACTTTGACTCGCTGTGGCTCTTTGCCTGGTGGGGTGACCCAAACTTTCATTCCTGAAGATTTGGGGCCATTGTTAGTCCTGCTTGGATTGGGTTGTTGCAATTTTCTATTGCTTTTAATCATAGGACAGGGCAGTACTAGGAGATGCCCTAAAGGATCTCCTGTATTCCAGGCAAATTCTTCTTTACTCCCATTATGTAGTGCAGTCCTATTTCACCTTGATAGTTAGGATCAATCACTCCAGCCAGTACAGTAATTCCCTTCTTTGCCTGTTGATTCAGAGATAAGAGACCAGAGTGACCAGGTGGCAGTGTTAACTTCCAGTTCAATGGAATCACTGTTGTGTTCCCTGGTGACAGCGCTCCTCCTTTAGGGACTAAAACATGTAGACCAACAGAGTTTGAGGTTGCAGGGACAGGAAGCAAAATTTTTCCTAGTGGGCCACTAGGGGTAATAGTGAGGGGTGCTATTCCAATTTCTACCCCTTGATTCCTGTACCCATGGATACTGGTTATGGGAGAAACAGCACCATAGAGTGGATGCTGATTTAGAGCATACACAGCCACCAGGAGAACATTGCCCCAGTCCTGCAAGGTATTGCCACCTAGGTGTCGCTGTAAATGTTTTCAAAAGGTCATTCCACCATTCTATCAATACAGTTGCTTCAGGTGATGGGGAACACAGTAAGACCAGTGAATTCCATGGGCATGTGCGCATTCCTGCGCATCATTTGCTGTGAAATGGGGTCCTTGATCGGAAGCAATGCTGTGTGGAATGCCATGGTGGTAGATAAGACATTCAGTAAGTCCACAGATGGTAGTTTTGGAAGAAGCACTGCATGCAGGAAATGCAAACCCATTTCCAGAGTACATGTCCATTCCAGTTAAAACAAATCACTGCCCCTTCCATGGTGGAAGTGGCCCAATGTAGTCAACCTGCTGCCAGGTAGCAGGCTGGTCACCTCGAGGAATGGTGCCATATCGGGGGCTGAGTGTGGGTCTCTGCTACTGGCAGATTAGGCCTCAGCAGTGGCTGAGCCAAGTCAGCCTTGGTGAGGGGAAGTCCACGTTGCTGAGCCCATGCATAACCGCCATCCCTACCTCCATGGCCACTTTGTTCATGAGCCCACTGGGCAATGACAGGAGTGGCTGGGGAAAGAGGCTGAGCATTAGCCACAAGCAGGTCATCTTATCCACTTGGTTATTAAAATCTTCCCCTGCTGAAGTCACCCTTGTGTGAGCATTCACATGGGACACAAATATTTTCATGGCTTTTGCCCACTCAGTAAATTCTATCCACATACCTCTTCCCCAGACGTCTTTGTCACCAATTTTCCAATCATGTTCCCTCCAAGTCCCTGACTGTCCAGCCAAACCATTGCAACAGCCCATGAATCAGTGCACAAATGGGAAGCGGATTTGGCCCAATGAATAAGACATCCACCTACCATGTGGGAGGTGCAAGTTCAAACTCAGGGCCTCCTGACCCATGTGACGAGCTGGCCCATGTGCAGTGCTGATGTGTGCAAGGAGTGCCCTGCTAAACAGGGGTATCCCCTGCATAGGGGAGCCCCATGCACAAGGAGTGCACCCCATAAGGAGAGCCACCCAGCACGAAAAAAGCGCAGCCTGCCCAGGAATGGCACCGCACACATGGACTGCTGATGCAGCAAGATGACTCAACAAAAAGAGACACAGATTCCAGGTGCCAGGAAGCAAACTTGGCCCAGTGGTTAGGGCGTCCATCTACTACATGGGAGGTCCGTGGTTCGAACCCTGGGCCTCCTTGACCCGTGTGGAGCTGGTCCATGCACAGTACTGATGCGTGCAAGGAGTGTCGTACCATGCCGGGGTGTCCCCCGCGTAGGGGAGCCCCACACGCAAGAAGTGTGCCCCGTAAGGAGAGCCGCCCAGCGTGAAGAAAGTGCGGCTTGTCTAAGAATGGCGCCCACATGGAGAGCTGACACAACAAGATGACTCAACAAAAAGAAACACAGATTCCCGTGCTGCTGACAACAACAGAAGCGGACGTCTAGACACAGAGAACAGACAACCGGAGCAGGGGGAAGGGGAGAGAAATAAATAAATAAATCTTAAAAATAAAAAAATAAAAAAATAAAAAAAGATTCCAGGTGCCAATAACAAGAATACAAGCAGACACAGAAGAACACACAGCAAATGGACACAGAGAACAGACAACTGGGGGGGGGGGGGGGAGCGGGGAAGGGGAGAGAAAAAAAAAATCAGTGCACAAATGCACCTCTGGCCATTTCTTCTTCCAAGCAAAATGAACAACCAGCCGCACTGCTCAAAATTTTGCCCACTAGGAGGATTTGCCCTCACCACTGTCCTTCAGGGATATCCCAGGAAAGGGCAGCAGTGCTGCAGCTGTCCACTTCTGGGTGGTACCTGCATACTGTGCAGAGTCATCTGTAAACCAGGCCCACGTTTTCTGTTCCTCAGTCAAGTGATTGAAAGGGACTCCCCAAGAAGACACAGCTGTGGGCTGGGAAAGAGAAGGTAACATGGCAGGGGTGGTGTCCATGGGCATCTGGGCTACTTCCTCATGTAACTTACTTGTGCCTTCAGGACCTGCTCAAGCCCTATCTTGTATATACCACTTCCACTTTATGATGGAGTGCTGCTGTGCACGCCCAACTTTATGGTTTAGTGGGTCAGAGAGTACCCAGCTCATGATAGGCCACTCAGGTCTCATGGTAACTTGATGGCCCATGGTTAAGCATTTGGTCTCTGTTAAGGCCCAGGAGCAGGCCAAAAGCTGTTTCTCAAAAGGGGAGGAGTTATCTGCAGAGGATGGCAGGGCTTTGCTCCAAAATCCTAAGGGTCTGTGTTGTGATTCCCCTGTAGGGGCCTGCCAAAGGCCAGACAGCATCTTTATTTGCCACTGAAACTTCCAGCACCATTGGATCTGCTGGATCCTGTGGCCCAAGTGGTAATGAGGTTGCACAACAGCCTGGATCTGATGCAAAACCTCTTCCTGTTCTGGTCCCCAATCAGAACCAGCAGCTTTTCTGGTCAAGCGGTAAATGGGCCTGAGTAGCACACCCATATGAGGAATGTGTTGTGACCAAAATCCAAAAAGACCAACTAAGTGTTGTGCCTCTTTTTTGGTTGTGGGAGGGGCCAGATGCAACAGCTTATCCTTCACTTTAGAAGGGATATCTCGACATGCCCCACACCACTAGACACATAGAAATTTCACTGAGGTGTAAGGGCCTTGTATTTCAGTTAGATGTATCTCCCATCCTCTCTCACACAAATGCCTTACTGGTAAGTCTAGAGTCTTTGCTACTTCTTGCTCGTTAAATCCTACCAACATGATACCATCAATGTAATGGACCAGTGTGATGTCTTGTGGGAGGGAGAGATGATCAAGATCCCTGAGGACAATATTATGACCTAGGGCTGGAGAGTTGATATACCCCGAGGCAGGACAGTGAAGGTCTACTGCTGGCCTTGCCAGCTGAAAGCAAACTGTTTCTGGTGGTCCTTACTAACAGCAATTGAGAAAAAAGCATTTGCCAAATCAAGAGCTGCATACCAGGTACCAGGGGACGTGTTGATTTGCTCAAGCAATGATACCACATCTGGGACAGCAGCTGCAATTGGAGTCACCACCTGGTTAAGTTTATGATAACCTACTGTCATCCTCCAAGACCCATCTGTTTTCTGTACAGGGCAAATAGGAGAGTTGAATGGGGATGTGGTGGGAATCACCACCCCTGCATCCTTCAAATCCTCGATGGTGGCACTAATTTTGGCAATCCCTCCAGAAATCCAGTATTACCTTTGGTTTACTATTTTGCTAGGTAGGGGAAGTTCTAGTGGCTTCCACTTGGCCCTCCCAACCATAATAGCCCTCACTCCACAAATCAGGAATCCAAATGCGGGGATTCTGCCAGTTACTGAGTATGTCTACTCCAATTATACATTCTGGAACTGGGGAAATAACCACAGAATGGATCTGTGGACCTACTGGACCAACTGGACCAACTGTGAGATAGACCTGAGCTAAAACTCCATCAGTCACCTGGCCTCCATAAGCCCCTAGTCTGATTGGTGGACCACAGTGACATTTTGGGTCTCCTGGAATTAATGTCACTTGTGAGCCAGTGTCTAATAATCCCCAAAATGTCTGATCATTTCCTTTCCCTCAATGTACAGTTACTCTGGCAAAAGGCTGTAGATGTCCTTGGGGAAAGGTGGGAGGAAGATTAAGAGTATACATTTTGGGCAGTTTAACAGGATCCTTCCCCAGGAGACCCAGCCTTCTCCTCATTCAAGGGGCTCGGGGTCTGTAAACTGTCTCAAGTCTGGGAATTGATTAAGGGGCTGTGATTCTCTGTGTCTGTAACTTGAGTTAGGGTTTCATTCACTCGACCTAGAACTCTTCTGTTTATACAGATCCAGAAGAAATTGAGTAGACTGCCTGTCTATTTCACTGCTAGGTCCCCATTACGTATTAGCCAATGCCATAACTCTACATGACTCACACTATTTTGAGGGCTTTTTTGAATCTGCCTTTCATTGCTGTAGCCACGCCCACCTTGACTCTGGCAATTACCTGCCGATACTTGACTTTTACCAGACTGACATCCAATCATCCCCATAATGTTTAAGGATTCTAATTCCATCACAGCCCTCCCTACAGTAATATCTGGACTACAGAGAAGAGCAACTACAGAGCTCTTCAGAGAAGATGGATTTACTGTTACAAATTTATTCCTCACAGTCCTAGTTAAAGGTGTGTCCTCTGGACATTCCTGAGGTAGTTGGGCAGCTCTCAAATGGTAAATCCATTCTAGCATTCCAATCTCCCTAAGCCTTTGAATTCCCTCTTCTATCGTGTACCAGGGCAAATTGGCCATCTCAACCTGACACTTGCTAGGCCATTTTTTGACCCATGTTTCAATCAGCCACCCAAACAAACTGTTAGAGCCCTTTCTAACCCCTCGAGCTATAGCACTGAATCCAGAATTTCTGCTTAGTGGGCCCATATCAATAAATTCAGCCTGGTCCAACTTTATAGTCCTTCCACCATTATCCCACACCCTTAGTATCCATTCCCACACATATTCCCCTGATTTCTGTCTATATAAGTTGGAAAACTCATGCAGTTCTTTCTGAGTATACCTTACTTCCTCATGGGTCACACTTTGTATTTCACCTTTGGGGGCTTGTTGTGATTTTAGTCTAGTAACAGGTCTCGAAGACAAGAGAGGTGGTGGGACGGGTAAAGAGAAGGATTAGAAATGCCTTGCAAGTTACTGACCTCAGGGCATTCCCTTGCATTTTCTTCTGGTGAGATAGGATTAACCTCTTTAGGCAGGGGTTTGGAAGGCAGTTTCCTCGGGCATGCTGGAGTTTGTCTGATACCTGCCTCAGGGCCGGGAGGAGGTCCAGTCTCCCTGGGGCAGTCCAGAAGCTGGGCAGGGCCAGCTTCAGTTTGGCCAGTACCCGGTACCCACATCAGGGCTAGAAGGTATTTCAGTCTCCCTGAGGCAGGCTGGAGGCTGGATGATACAAGGTTGACAAGGTGTGGTCTGGACAGGCCAGGCCATGGCAGGCTTATCTGGTAAAGTCTTTGCCAAATTCAGGGTCCCAATGTCTCCATCAGTATCATCATCATCCCATATGTCTCCATCCCAATTCTCTGGATTCCACTATTTTCCAATCAATGCCTTCACTTTAACTACAGAAACCCTACAGGGTTGAGATTTTAGTCTCCTTTGTAACTCTGCTACTCATACAATGAGAGTCCAAGTTTGGTTCTCAGATATTTTGAGCCTGTGGCTACAGGAAACAAGATTTTCTTTCAGAGCACACATAGAAACTTTTGCATCATCATTTGATATTTAAATTTCAAATCTGAAGCCTTGAACTCATCTTTTTCTTTTGTAACAGTATCCAGAGTACCTAGGAGGAGCCAGCCAACATGATTATACCATTTGACTCCACAGTACTCTGTTAAGGTGTTGAAAACACTCTCACCCAGATCCTTGCTTCTTATAAGTGTGGAAGTAGGGGAATCCAGTGATGCTATTTTGCATATCTCGATTGCCAACTCATGCCATGGACTGTTAGCAGTCTCTTCACTATTGGAAAGGAAGTTGTCAGTACCCTTGAGTCCAATTAGAGTAGAAATACAATTGCAAAACTCCCAGAACCACCTCAGACACCCCATGCTTAAGACTCTGTTCCTCAAGAACCACTCCTGGTACCAAGCCGTATTAGTCAGGGTTCTCTAGGGAAACAGAATCAACAAGGGATATCTGTCAATGTTATGCAATTCTATAAGTCTCTCACACAGTTATGGGGATGCACGAGTCCAGGTTCCACAGGCAGGCAGCAACCAGGGGCTGCAGTGAAAGTCCAATGAAGGTTCTTGATGAGTTCTGGGTGACATTGACTGTCCAAAGACGAGCTGGGAAATTCTCTGTCAATGCTGGAATCACTTCCCCTTTTAAGGCATTCAACTGATTGTGTTTAAGCATCACTCATTGATGGTGGCAATCTCCCTGATTGATGTAATTATAACCAGCTATCTATGATTTACCACTGATGTAAAGTCAATGGTGACTGAAGTCCATAAATGCCCTTGTATTATAGTTAGGCCAGTGCTTGCTTGACCAAACAACTGGGCACAATTACCTGGCCAAGTTGACACAACAGCCTAACCATCACAGTGTTGGAGAGAATTCAGGGAAATACGGACACTCATTCCTTGCTGGTGGCAATGTAAAATGGTGCAGCTGCTGTGGGAGACAGTTTGGCAGCTCCTCAGAAAGCTAAGTACAGAATTACCATATGACTCAGCAATCCCACTACTAGGTATATACCCAGAAGAATTGAAAGCAGGGAGCTGAGAAAATGTTTGCATGACTTCCATGTTCATAGCAGCATTATTCATAACAACCAAAGGTGGAAACAACCCAAGTGTCCATCAACAGATGAATGGAGAAGAAATGTAATCATACATACAATGGAGCATATTCAGCCATAAAAAGGATTAAAGTTTTGATGCATGTGATAACAGGGATAAATCTTAAAAACATTATGCCAAGCAAAATAAGCAAACAAAAAGGCAAAGTTTGAATGAAATATCTACGCTATTTATAGGAAATATCTAGAATAATCAAATTTATAGATACAGAAAGTGGATTATAGGTAACCAGGGGTTGGCAGCTGAGCAAATGAGGAGTTATTGCCTATTGGATAAAGAGTTTCTGTTTTGGGTGAAGAAAAAATTTTGGTAATGGAAGGTGGTGAGGGTAGCACAATATTGCAAAAGTAATGCCACTGGATTACAATTAAAAATGGTTACAATGGCAAATTTTATGATTTTATATATATCTATATATCCCAATAAGAAGGGACAGTTGGCAATTTCTTGTGCAGACAAGATACAATCAGTCTATTAAAAGCTTTTTCTCCCATTAAGTACAACAAAAAAATGCAGGACAAAACACAAGGAACAACTGTCTGTGTACGCTGAAGAGGAAAGAAAGGCAGTTGGATTGGACAGCAGCATCAAAACTGGGAGATAAAAAAGAAAAAAAAAAAAAAACTGAGAGATGAGGCCAGGAAGGGAGTGAGTTGCCTGAGTTTTGTTTTGTTTTGTTTTCCCTTCTTTTCTGATGCAACCCAGTTTTGAGGATGGGCTCCTGGTCACGCTATGCCAGTGGTGCAGCTAAAACTTTAGGTAACCCCATATTTCTGGCCAAAAAATTAGCCCCTAAGGACCAGAGGATATGGGAAGTCTGCATTCTCTCTCCTTTTCTTCTCTTGTGACTTGCCAAGGTTCCCAGTGGCATTAGCAGCTAAAATACCAGTTTCTGAATGGAGGAGGTAGAAAGGGAATTCCTGTAGTCCACAAATGCGGGTGAATCCCCATTTTTCCTCCTCTCTCTCTCCTTTGCCTTGAGTGTAGCCCTATGCTTGGGGACTGTACAGGCACATAAAAATTAGGGAAATCCCAACTTCTGGCCAGAGCAACCAAGATAGAGTCCCCCGTAGGTAGGGAGAATGGGAGAATTTTAGAGAGCAGAGAGCAGAAGAAAGGAATCCCCCAAATCTGTGCAGAAACCATCACAAAGCCTAGTTTCACCCTTGAGCTGTAAATGCACAGGGAAGTCTCAAAGTAACATAGCTTTGAATTTGGAATCATTGTTCACAGAGGGTGCTTTGAAAACTGAAGTTTTAATCACTGTTCACAGGGAGTGATACAGAATTTATCATCTGAGCTTAACCTGGTTAAGCACCTTGTGAAAAATATCAGTCTTGAGAAAATTTTAATAGGGCCCAGAGACTAAACAACATAATATTCAAAATATCTAAGCTACAATATAAATTACAAGATATAGAATAAGAAGACACGGCCATTTCTCAAGGAAAATGGCAATCAACAAATGCCAATTCTGAAATAACCCAGATGTTGGAAGTTCAATCAAAGACTTTAAGAATTGAAAAACACAATATCTGCAATAAAATTTCACTGGATTGGTTCAATAGCAGAATGGAGATGATAGGAGAAAGAGTGAGTGAACTTGAAGATAGATCATTAGAAATTATCCCATCTGAAAAACAGACTAAAGGCTGGGGAAAACTGAGCAACACTCCAATGGTCTGTGAACAATATTAAAAGTTCTACCATTTGTGTCATTAGAATCCCAGAAGGAGAGGAGAAAGGATTAGTGCAGGGGAAAAATGTATTTGAAGAAATTATGGCTGAAGACTTAATTTGCTGAAAGATATAAATCTGTATCTTTCAAAAAGCAGAAAAAACCTCAAACATGACAAAGGAAATTACAGCCAAAGATACCATAATCAAACTGCTTAAAACCAAAGATAAATTTTTTTTAAATCTTGAAAGTAGATTAAAAAAATGACATATATTGGGGAACAGCGGTTCAGATGACAGCAAATTTCTCATCAGAAACCATGGAGGTCAGAAGACAGTGGAACAACAAGTGCTGAAAGAAAGGAACTGTCGATGTAGAATATCTAGCAGCAAAAATATCCTTCAGGAATGAAGGTGAACTTTTTTTTTAATCTCAAGGTAAATTAAGAGAATTTGTCATCAGTAGATCTGCTCTAAAAGCAATTCTAAAAGAAATTCTTCAGGCTGAAAAAAAATTATACCAGAGAAGAAGCTGAAAATTCAATAATGAAAGAAGAAAAGTAGAAATGGTAAATATCCAGATAAATACAGAACATTAATTTTCTTCTTTTAGCTTCTTTGTAGTATGCATGAAGATTGAAAGCAAAAGGTTGACTTGTGGGTGGACATAAAACATGTCATCCATAATATAAATGGGATAAAGATGCCTATATAGTTGGCAGAACTTCATATTTGATTTGAAATTGTAAAATACTAGTTCTAAATATACAGTGAAATACTTGGTATGCATAATATAATTCCTAAGGTAGCTACTCAAAAACCTATAGAAAGAGATATAGTCAAATATCCAATGGATGAATTAAAGTTGCATATACAAGTTTTCAGGTAGTTGGTGGGGGGAAGGCAGAAAAGGAAGAAAAGAGAAAACAGAAAGCAGAGAAAATGACATGGCCAAGGATCTAGTAAGCCAGTAATCACATTATGCAATTAAATGACAGAGACGGCCAAACTGGGTGACATGGCCGAGAGGCACGTGCTGCCCACAAGATTCCCACCTGGGGTGCAGGAGACCCGTCTGGCCAAGCCGCTCCTGGCCCCAAAGGCCATGGAGGAGGCTGCCCGCAGCCCTGTGCCTTGCCAGGCTCCCCCGCTGGGAAACAGGTGCGTCAGGGCTGCCCGGGCTCAGGTGGGCTCTTGGCAAAGGTCCTCCAGCCCCACCCGCGCAGGTGCCTGCCTGTCCTCTGTGCCATGGACAGCACTGTCCTGGTTTGCACTTGGGCAGGTTTCGGGTTTGCTGTCTCCCGTCCTGTCTCCAGGCTCCCAGGGGCAGGGAGCACAGCCAGCTTTTTACCCAGGGGCCAAGCGCACAGTAGGAGAAGTGCACAGTAAGAGCAGTGCACAGTAGGAGCAGTGCACAGTAGGAGCAGCGCACAGTAGGAGCAGCACTCTTGGCCTTGGCTGGACGGCAGACCACCCGGGAGCTCTGCCAATCCTCAGTCCGGCCTCGCCCAAGGCGGGTCTGGGGTGCAGTGTTGGTGTTTCTTTAAATCGGCCCCCGTGCCTGGGAGCCTGCGCCCCGGGGATCCCGGGGCTCCCAGAGCCAGAAGCTGCGACCTGAGGGAGGGCTGAAGGCGGGGGATCCCGGCCGCCGCGGCCCTGGACGCAGGAGGCTGAAACGCGCTCCGGGCCGGATCACTGCTGCTGCCCCCTCCCGCCTGCCCGCCCTTATCCCTGGTGACTTGGTTTTCATCTGAAGCCTGAAGGTGGCGGCCGCCAGCCTCCTTGCCTGAGGACCCATGGGAAAAACCTGCTGCCTCTGGGGCCTCGACAAAGGCTCCAGGAGCGAACTGTACCCACAGGAGCGTCTCCTGCCACAGAGGAGGTAGGGGCCAGGCGGGGGACCCGGCAGGGGGACCGGGCAGGGCTCCGGTGACCAGGCAGCCTAGGGTCCCAGAGCGGGCAGCGGGCACAGCCCTGCCTGCTGGCAAGTGCCCTCATTAGAGACAGGCCAGGGAAACAGGTGGGCGTGTCTGTGCGTGTGAGCGCTCAGGTCTGCGCGTGCATGTAGACGTGTGTGATTCTGTGTGTGTGTCCTGCAGCTGCTTGTGACTGCATGTGGACATGTGTGTGTTGGCCGTGCGCACGTCTGTGTGGCCGTGCATGTCTGCATGTGGACGCGTGCCTGGCGCATGTGGACGCGTGCCTGGAGCATGTGGACGCGTGCCTGGCGCACATGTCCGTGTGGCTGCATGTGGATGTGTGCGTGGCACACATGTTCGTGTGGCTGCTTGTGCATGTATGTGTGGTGCACATGTCCGTGTGGCTGCACACGACTGCGTGTGGATGTGTGCGTGGAGCACATGTCTGTGTGGCTGCACGTGTCACAGGCAGCACGTGTCACAGGCAGCACGTGTCACAGGCAGCTTTCTGTGATGAGGAGGAGCAGGGACGGGGGAGGGGTCTTGCCTCTCTTTCCGCCTCCTTTCTGGTCCTCCACTGCGTCCCTCTGGTCAGCCGTCTGTCCGGTCACCTTCCAGGCTTCTGCTGATGTGAGCAGGGAGTGGGGGGCGGGAAGTAAGGCGGCGCAGTGGAGACCCCACGAGGGACAACCTGCCTGCTCCCGCGGCTGTCTTCCCGCTGGAAGGGAAACGGCCTTGCTCCGAGGACTGGCGCGACTGTGCGAGGCTCCTCACCGTGACGCAGAGGGCAGGGGGCGCGGGCTCTCGGCTGAAGTATGTGCCATGGGTCTCCCGGCCTCTCCAAACCTCTCTCCTTGCCTGCCATCAGGTCACGTGCTCCGGAGGCCGCCAGTGGACGCCATCCCCTTGGGAGCCTCCTTTGCACACTGTGGTTTCTTTAACACTTAAACAGAAAACAAAACTTGGTGTCAATTTCCACGATTCTGCTTCTGCAGTCAGGTACAGAGCCGGTCCACCGCATCCAGCCCACACCCCTGGACACTGGCCGGCCTCCCTGGTGGCTCTGCCACTGCCCAGGGTTGTGCGGCCGAGCTGGAAGGTCCCAGCTGCCTCTCTGACTCCTTTCCCTACATGACAAACTTGAAATCCATCCTCGCAGCCCAGGTATAAGCAGGTCCTTTTCACTGCTGAGTAATATTCCATCGTATGTGTTTAACAACTCATTTCCACTCTGGGGATTCCACTGAGTGATTATAAATAGAGCTACTGTAAAGATTTGTATGCAGGTTTTTGGGTGAACATAAACTTTCATTTCTCTTGGGTTAATACTGGGAGTGGGACTTCTGGGCCACGTGACAAACGGTGCTTACCTTTGTGAGAAGCCACACTGCAGGCCCCAGTGGCCGTACCATCTACATTCCCACTAGCAGCGTTCTGCATTCTTGCCAATATTTAATACTGTTAAGTTTCTCGTTCTTTATTTTTTAAAAAGTCATTCTAATAGGTAGTGCTATTGCTGGCATTTCCCTGATGACTAATATCACACTCACCATCTTTTCGGGCACCTGTTTGCTGTATGAATGTGTTTGTTCAAGCCTTTTGTCCATTTTTAAAGAGGTGTTTTCTTATTGTTGCATTTTGAGTTCCTTTGTATATTAAATAGAAGTCTTTTTCTGGATGTGTGAGTTACAAATATTTCTCCTAGCCTGTAACTTGTCTTACAGTGACATTCGCAGAGCAAAGGTTTTAAATTTTAATGAAGTCAAATTTGTCAATTTGTAATTTTTATGGATTGTGTTTTTGGTGACAGGTTTAAAAACTCTTTGCCTAATCTCAGGCCATGAAAATGTGTTGAAAACACTACTAAATTGCCACTGAATTGCTTGAGCAGCTTTGTCAAAGATGAAGTCATCATATATTCATGCATCAAATTCTGCCAATAACATTGTCATAATACTATAATTTATAGTCCAATTTATAGTCTAAGTTGTCAACAGCGACTCAAGAAGAAATGAAAAAATCACGCAGGCGGGGTTCAGGGGATCAGAGCAAATGCTACTGACAAGTTTATTGTACCAAGTCATAGTATTTGTACAACTCCAAACAATGCTCTATTTAGCAAAAAGGCCCTAGCAGCGCTGTAATTGGAAACTTGGCAACTACACACATTGACGTTAACATGCACCTGCCCAGCGAGGAGGAGGAAGTCGCCGTCTCACTGGCTTCTTTCCGAGCCACTTATTTCCATGCCAACTGCAGACATTTCTGTTTAAAGCAGTCATGTCAGTATCCCAGCAAGCTTTATGCTGGCTAACACTCCAACATGTCCCCCTTCCCTTCTACAGCAAGGTAACTGTGCCCGTCTTAGGTCGTCTTCCTCTGAACATCTTACCAGTTAAGCGCCTGCTATGGGGGTGGTCGTTGTCTTAATACGGCTTGAGATGCAGAATGTCGTTCCATGTGATGTTTTGCCACCAACCAAGATTTCCATGCTATTAGTATCACTAAGAACAGTAAACAGTACATGATAAGGTCATGAAATGTAGGAATCCATTGTTTCCACCAAGAAACAGGATTTAGTGATTTTAATTCTTTAGTCATTTCATTCCACATATCTGACGTTTCTAACTCTAAATTTGATTGAGACATTAATACAGCTTTCTGTTGCAATGCCTGACTTTGCTGAGTTATATTAGAGTGTTGATAGTCTAACAAATGTTTCTAATACTATTCCATTCCTCTGAATCATTCCACTTTAAAGGAGTAACACAAAAAGAACATTGATTATAATCACATTTTAAGGCTAAAAAATTGCATCTGCATATTATATACTGTATCCCCAATATGTGTTACAGCATTTTCCAGATCATTAATAAGGTTAATTTCAAATCAATGTTTGTTTGACTTTGCCATATATCTGAGGCATTTCTATCCCAATCTTGCACACATGCTGCTGTTTTTATCCCATTGTGCAAAGCAACGCCTGCAACACTAGCTGCAGTAGTAATACCTATGAGTCCAATAATTCCTGCTATTAACAATCCAATAAATCTTTTTGTCCTTTTAATGTAATAATGTAGAAAGTCTCAAAGTACACTAGATTCCACTGACAGCTGCCAGGGTCTTTCTGAATCAACAGGAGGCCAAACTCCACGCACTCAGCTTCTTCTCAGGTCTCCCTGGTAGGGCTCTGGATCCTCACGAAGGCATCTGCCTCCACAGTCCTGAAAGGGGTGTTAGAGGAGCGGGCAGGGACGGGGCAGACAGTTCCCTGCTACTACTGGCAGGTATCCCGGATGTTTTCCCATAGATCTGAGGGTGATTTACAACAGTCTGTCATTTCTGTCTTGCTTTTAGTATTTGTAATCCACCTCTGGGTAGGGACGGCAGTCTTCAGAGTGACCAGACACTATTGGGTTAAATCTTTCACTTTCAGCAGGGCTTCCTGTGCTGCACACAATTGCTTTTTTATATTGTACTTTTGGCCTCTTTCCAGAATTGTGATGAAAACCCAAGGGGTGCTTGTTTAGCTTGTTGCCTTTGCCACAGACCCCACCCAAAGCCAACACCGGGGCTGGCCACATGCAATCCACAGGCTGAGTCGACGTCTACTTTTTCCCTCCCTTTTATTATTTAAAGCAGCTTGCTGGAGGTTTTCCTACTTCTATGAAGGACTTTTTAAAATTAGTACATACAATGATTTTAATATTTGAGCTAAATGAGGGATGAAAGATTTTTAGTATTTTAACAATATTACAAACTCTATTAATATGAGAAAACATTGTACTTTATTAATTACAACAGAGGGTATAGTTTGTTTTACCCAACCAAACAACATTTAAGATTTGATAGAGCAGCAGGGACTTTGCAGCCTGTTCTAATTATTTGCCTGTTTTAGGCTTTTAAGATAGGATACTGTTATTTCTGATGTTTCTTTTAATTTTGGGGAAGAGGATTACTGGTTAATGTAATGTCATCAGTAGGGTTTCAGCCACAGGTTTTTCCTACCCAGTCAGATTTTTTATCACCATGCCAGGACGGCTGGGCTATGCCTACAGGCTCGGGCAAGCACCGCGGAAGTCCACTGCTGGTTTTCCACAGACAGGGGGGTGCAGCCTGGCTTGGCTGTCCAAGAAGACACTAAAGAAAGTCTTAGCAAGTTTTAAAACAGAGGGAGAGTGAACAGTTGGATATTAATTTCTTGCAACAAACTAGGAGTATCTGGGATTGCTGCATACTACAGTGTTGTGACTTTAATTGATGATAAGAGGTTGTTTTTGTGACACACACTTTTTTATAATAATAAATTATTATTACTATGATTAACCATATTGCACTTTTGTTTAATATTATACTGGAATATTGGTAAATTTATATACTCTTAAGTATTTATACGAACCTTTTACTTACACAATTTTAATTAATAGAGGGTTAAAAAATCCTTTTCATTTTATAACACTTTTAAACACCTTCCATTCAACTTATAACATATTAAGTGAACTCAGCTATTTTATTACTATAATATTTCTTTCAAGGTAAAAGAACAAATCTCTTGTAACCAGTTTGAAATAAAAAGCTACTTTTCAGGATTTGATTTTGAGAAAGCAGGTTTGAACGTTATGTTCCTCTAAAGGAGATAAGACCTTTCCTTCTTCAAATACTGAGGAAATGATGAGGGTAAAGCACAGGAAGCTGTTCTGATAGAACAGACTTTCTTTGTATACTGATTATTCAGGATAAAAACTTTTTATAAACTTTTGCTAGAACAGACTAATGACTTGAGAAACTTTGAGAAAGAATAAGATTCTAACTTTGCATTAGTATACTACTTGATACTAAATCTTTTTAAAAACTTTATAGATAGACTCATCAAATCTTACTTAACTTTAATATTAAAACAATTTTTTTCCATGAATCTTTTGCACATTCTGTATTATTCAGGTTTAGTCCCACATTTTACTAGTTCTTAATAACCAATTATTTTATTTTAGGGCAAAATTATTTTCTGTTTTCTTAATAATAAAAATACATTCTATACATCCCACATACATAAGTTACCAGGCAAACTTTTTACAACATATAATTACCATCAACATACTTGTTAAAATAATGAAATTTTCTTCACTAAATAGTTAGTAGCATGCAATACAGAAACAATCTTTCAGAAACAAGCTGGCAGGGGAGGCTGGCTGACAACAAGTTTTCCTATTATAAAATTACCTTTTATTATTATTATCAATTTAGGTTTTGTTTAATAATGACTTTTTGGAATTAGCCATTTAAATACCTTAATTTAAACAATGTTTCCTTAAGCTTCTTATAATTATTTGTAACTATATAGACTATAATTATATTATTTTGAGACAAATTTTACTTTCACAGAACACATTTCCTTCCTTAAAGTTACCACAATACCTTCTACAACTCGCTACATGTATTTACGTCTGCACATGTTCAACCCCATTTTGAGTTTATGAAAATTAGACGTCCTATTTTAGGACAAAACACTCTTTTTTGAACAAACTTATTAAATTTGAGTCAGCATTCCCACAAACTTTTTACCTTTTAAAATATTCATTTAAATTTTACATCTTTATTTAGTAAAGAAAAATACACCATTTTAATTTAGGCAAGAACTATTTTTTATGAGAGGACTCGCAGTAATTTCATTAAGACTGACAATTTTTATCATTGTAGAGTCTTATTAACATTTAAATATAAGTATTAATATAAGCGCTCATTTAATTTTTGGCCATTTGAATAGAGTTCTTTTAGAAATTTTTATTTATTTATATTACCATCCTGAGGTATCCAAATATATATTGACATTTACAAAACACATACAGCACACCAATAGAAACATAAAGTTTACAATTTGACTCATAATTCTTACTTTCTTAGTTTTTGGTATAGCTGTTTTTAAGTTCTCTATCATTTCACTTCTTAGATTTCACTGTTTTTAAGGTTTCTTCTGGAATCCATGTTGCCTGTAACATGCAAGCTTGTGCTTGGAAACACTTTTATTAGTTATCAGGAACCAGTTAAGATAACTTGAGCAGCATAAATGTAGTTAAGCCTTTTATTTAGCAGTTTAGACAGACAAATTTTTTAGATTACTACTTTTTAAGACTACAGTGAGACTTGAAGTTCAGGAGTAAACTATTGATTTAAGACCAAAAATTCCTTTTAACACCTTGATAAAAAATTTTGTACTAATTTTATTATTTTGGTTAAATAGGCCCAATCAGATTTAGCGTGGAAACAAAACAGAACACCAATTTTACAATGTCTTTCTCCTTTTCTAGCAGATTAATTCTATTAACCCACCCCCACTAGCCTACAGCTACATTATCATGTAGGCAGCAGTGGGTTTGCAGAGTTGCTGCCAGAATAATTTCCTTATCTTAGTTAACACTTGAACAGAGAATTTCCTTACAAGGCTGATTTCACTAACCAGGGCTTTATTTAGCACTTTTGCTTGTGTGGTATGTTGTACTTTCTTCGTAGGCTCCAGTGCCCATAAGCACATCCAAGGTAACAGCGACATTGTGAGTCTGATTACGTTTAGCCAGAGCACTGCATTCTTTAAACAAATCACTTTTCCATAACAAATAGTAGCCTCCCATCAAGCAAGCTTTAGTTAAAACCATCCAATCTTTGGGACAAAGAGGATTTTGACTTACTGATTCTATTAAAGAGAACGTGAATGGGGCAGTGGGCCCACATGTGGTACAAGCAGATTTTAATTCTTTAACAACTTGAAAGGAATGGGTTCAAGCAGACCTACATATTGGTCAGGATTATTGGGATGAGGGTGCTCTAAGACAGGAAAAAAAAGTAAATTCAGAAATATCCTCGCCCTCTACCCGGGAGGATCAGAGACTGGCTTGCTAAGAAGATAGTACAGGAGGGGACACAGCTCCAGGAAACACCAGGGGAGGAGAACCCACGTTGGGCAGAAGACACTTGACCACAGAGGCGGCTTTCTGCAACACCTTTGATCCATTAAAGACAATTGTGACAGCTGCTGCTGGATAGCTATAGGGGAAGACTCGCAGTTGTCCCTCTCCCTTTTCCTGTCATTCTCTAGGTCTACCGAGGAGAAGAAGACTTATAACAAAGTCTACTTACCCTGCAAAGCACCTCTTTCACTTTCACAAACTGGATCTAATGAACCACGAGAATCATGAGGATTGTAACTTCCTGAGTCCAAATTGCAGAAGAGCCAGGGGGTCCCGAAGCAGGAGTTTCTCTAGAATTCCTTATCTCAGGTGCTGATGCCTGCGCAGGAAACTCGCCACACTTCTTCTTTCGCCTTGAAGGCAAAGGTGTTGAAGCCTGAGATTCATCGGAAGATGAGTCAGACTCACAACCAGAATCTGAACTGATGATGATGAATCAGAATGGCACACTGGCTTCAGAACAAGAGACAAAGCACTAGGCAATGTCCATAGCTTAACAGAAATAGGATTGCCTTCTCTGTAATGTAATTTTAATTGTTGTAAGACCTTCAGCCATTGAGGATAACTTAACAATTTTTTTCCTTCAGGCTGAAACCATGAACAAACTTTTTCTACTAATATAAATAATTTCTTAAGAGTCAACTCTTTGGATATCCTGAGGCTTTCAATAAAGCCTTCAAAGTTGCTTAATATTCTTCCCATTTGTTATGTGAAGTCCCCTTGTTACCCTGAATGTTCATTAAATCCCAAGAGAAGCTCATCTTCATATGGTAACATACTTACCAATCTCGGTTTCTTCAAGCCCCATTGGGCGCCACTTGTCAACGGCGGCTCAAGAAGAAATGAAAAAATCACACAGACGGGGTTCAGGGGATCAGAGCAAATGCTACTGATAAGTTTATTGTACACAGTACAATAGTCATAGTATTTGTACAATTCCAAACAATGCTCTATTTAGCAAAAAGGCCCTAGCAGCGCTGTAATTGGAAACTTGGCAACTACGCACATTGACCTTAACATGCACCTGCCCAGCGAGGAGGAGGAAGTCGCCGTCTCACTGGCTTCTTTCCGAGCCACTTATTTCCATGCCAACTGCAGACATTTCTGTTTAAAGCAGTCATGTCAGTATCCCAGCATGCTTTATGCTGGCTAACACTCCAACACTAAGTCTTAAAATTGGATAACGTGAGTCCTCCAACATCATTCTTGTGCAAAATTGTTTTTGGCTCTTCTGTGTCTTTGCCTTTCCCAGCAAGTGCTAGAATCAGCTTGTCTACAGCTCCTGGAATCTTGACTGGGATTGCATTAAATCTGTAGCTCAATTAGGGGAGAATTGGCATCTTAATTGCATTGAGTGACCTGTGAATACAGTAGGTCTTTTTGTCTCTTTAGATCTTTGATTTATTTCATCAGCATTTTCTACTTTTCATCACCTACGTGTTTGCTACATCCGTGCTCCATTTTGGAGCGCTGTTGTGAATGTACTGGCTGCTTGCAGGCCCGTCTCAGTGGTTTGTTCCTTCCCCAGTGACCTTGTATCCAGTGACCCTGTGACCCCCGAAACTCAGATTCATTCTCTGGGATTTGTTTGTAGATTCTTTCAGATTTTCTACAGAGACCCTGCCATGCCTTGGTGCTTCTTTCTCAGCTGTGCAGCATTTCTTTTTTGCCTCATTGTGCTAAGGCTTCCAGGGCTCTGTAGAGCTCACGAGAAGCAGCCGGTCTTCGCAGGTAACTACGAAGGGCTCTCTAGGGACACAATGACAGGAGAGTTCTGTAAACAGTATGAGAATTCATGAAATTCTCTCATGCAACTGTGGGGATGCACAAGTCCAGATTCCGCAGGCAGGTGCAAGCCCGGGGCGCCGAGGCAGTGCCTCGATTCGTTCCCAGGGAACCCTCTGTAGTAGAGGTGGGAGCTCTCTCTCTGAGGCTGAAACCACTTCTCTCTTTAGGGCCTTCAACTGACTGGATGAGACGTCCCTCTCTGTGACGGCAGTCTCCTGCGCTGGCTGTACAGGTAGCCAAGCACAGGGGCGATCAGCTCACCGATAACCAAAGTCCCTGAATGTCCTTGGATGGCCACTGGCCCAGGGCCTGCTTGACCAAACAACAGGCAGGATTAATGGGTCGAACTGACACTTAGCCTAACCGTCGCCCTAGCTGTGCGTTTCCTGCAGATGCCAATGATCAGAGTAAGATTTCCTTCTAAACTCACTTGGCTGGAGTATTTATCGTAAATGGATGTTAAATTGTGTCACTTTTTTTTTCATGTTGGAGACTCGAGGGCAGGGGGAGCTTAGTGGTCCCGGGAGGGGACCCTCCTGCTGTCCGCCCAGCGGTGCCCACAGGACCCCTGGCCTCCTTCCTGCGTCCGGCTTGGGAGGCGTTTCAGGAGCCACTGAAAGGAGCCCCCGGGGAGAAGGCCCCGGCGCCCGCCGTCCTCAGCGCAGGGGCTCCCAGGCACTGAAGAACAGGGGGCAGTCACGCCCAGAGCCCAGAACCCCGAGACTAGGGGCGCCCAGAACCCCGAGGCTGGAGCCCAGAACCCTGAGGCTGGAGGCACCCAGAAACCCGAGGCTAGGGGCGCCCAGAACCCCGAGGCTAGAGCCCAGAACCCCGAGGTTAGAGGCGCCCCGAGGCTAGAGGCACCCAGAGGAGCCCAGAACCTCAAGGCTAGAGGCACCCCGAGGCTAGGGGCACCCAGAACCTTGAGGCTGGAGGCGCCCACTGCCCAGCAGCAGAGGGGACACACGCACAGCCGTCTGTGCACCCCTTCTTCTGTCGGCACCCCAGCCACCACCCCGGCCCTGGCAGAGCTCCTATCCCCCACGTCGGAACTTAGCCCGAGCCCGCGGCTGTCCCTCCAGGCCGGCTTGGCCCTGCACGGTCAGGGGTGGCCCGGGCACTCCCCCACCGATCCCCCAGCCTGAAACCCGCGCAGGCGGCAGAGCCCCCGCCTGCAGACCCGAGTGACTGCTGCCCTGCGCCGACCACCAGCGAGCGCCTTGCCCACAGCTTCCCGGCCCCCTCCCGCGTTCCCGCAGGCGCCCCGCAAGGCGGGGCCCCACGCGCGTAAAGGCGCATCGGCCGGGAGCCGTCACAGAAGCGGGGCCTTCTGTTTATTTTCTCGGGGGGGGGGGGGGTGCGGGGTCACCGCTGGGTGGGGGGTGGGGGGCAGGAAAACGAGGGGACCGTCCCTCTCCGGCAGCCGCGACAGGCCCTGGGGAGGGGGCCAGGCCCCAGGCTCGGGCCGGTGAGTCGTCTGGGCCTCGGGGAAGCCCCTTCCAGCTGGCAGGCATTTGAAACCTTCCCCCAGATGTCAGTGAACGCTCGGGGCCTTGTCAGAAGGTGGGGCGGGAGGAAGGAGTCGGCCAGGACAGGTGCATGTGTCCCCCTGGGAGGCCTGGAAGCCACTGTCGGCTCCTCGGCCAGATGGGTACGTGGGGGCTCCAGGGCTGGGGGAGGGCCCAGTCGTGGCCCCCGACATGCAGATGGCTGGGGCCCTTCTCCACCCAGAGCCCAGGCACCTCCTCACCTGGACGCAGACAAGGTGGGGGATGGGGGCCCCCTGGAGCCCAGGCTCCTCCTCGCTCACCTTGGTTTGCTCCTCTGGTCCTGAGGCGGTTATTTGGAATGGAGCGTAGCTCTTTTGGGTAACCAGAGCTGTGACCCTTCTCACAGAAGGAAACGCAGGTGCGAGCCGGAATGTTGCCCCATCAGCTCTCTGCGTGTGCAGGGCCACTCCTGGGCAGGCTGCGCTCTCTTTGCACAGGGCATCTCTCCTTAGGGGTGCACTCCTTGCGCGTGGGGCTCCCCTACGCAGGGGACACCCCTGTGTGGCACGGTACTCCTTGCGCGCATCAGCACTGCGCATGGGCCAGCTCCACACGGGTCAGGAGGCCCGGGGTTTGAACCCTGGACCTCCCATGTGGTAGGCAGATGCTCTATCAGTTGAGCCAAATCTGCTTTCCAATGTGTCACTCTTTATGGCAATAACATGCTGTTTTGACCACTGTAGCTTTGTAATGTGTTTCAAGGTCAGACAATGAGAGTCCACCACTTTGTTTTTTTTCCAGGATGTTTTTGACTATTCTGGTGACCTTTTCCTTTCAAATAAATTTGGTAATTTTCTATTTCTGTAAAGTAGGCAGTTGGAATTTTGGTTGGGATTGTATTGAATCTATAAATCAGTTTGGGTGGGATTGACATCTTAACGATATTTAGTCTTCTATTCTATATTAGTCAGTCAAAGGGGTGCTGATGCAAAATACCAGGAATTGGTTGGTTTTTATGAAGGGTATTTATTTGGGGTAGGAGCTTACAGATACTAGGCCATAAGCATAAGTTACTTCCCTCACCAAAGTCTATTTTCACGTGTTGGAGCAAGATGGCTGCCGACGTCTGCAAGGGTTCAGGCTTCCTGGGTTCTTCCCTTCCTGGAGCTTTCTTCTCTTTCCTCTGTGAGCTTCCTTCCTTCAGCATCAAACTCCAACATCAAAACTCCAACATCAAAAACGCTCAGCTCTGTCCTTTGCCATGCCTTTTATCTGTGAGACCCCACCCACCAAGGGGTGGGGACTCAACACCCTAATGACATGGCCCAATCAAAGCCGTACTCAAAACTTAATCATGCCTAGGTAGAGACCAATTTGCAAACATAATCCAATATCCATTTTTAGAATTCATAACCATATCTAACTGCTACACACTTCATGAGCACAAAATGTCTTTCCATTTGTTTAGGTCTTCATTTATTTCTTTTAGCACTGTTTTGTAGTTTTCTGCATATAGGCCTGTACTTCTTTGGTTAAATTAATTCATAGGTATTTAAGTCTTTTTGTTGCTGTTGTAAATCTATTTTCTTTTCCTGATTTCATCCTCAGATTGTTCTATACTAGGGTATAGAAACATTAATGATTTTTATGTGATCTTCTATCTTGCCACTTTGCTGAACTCATTTATTAGCTCTAGTGGCTTTGTTGTTGATATTTCAGAATTTTCTAAATATAGGATCATGTCATCTGCTAATAGAATTTTACTTCTTTCCTGTTCAGATGTGTTTTTTTTTTTTCTTGTCTAATTGCTCTAGCTAGAACTTCTAGCACAGTGTTGAATACCAGTGGAGGCAGTGGGCATCCTTGTCTGTTCATGATCTTAGAGGGAAAGCTTTCCACCTTTCCCCATTAAGCACGATGCTGACTGTGTGTTTTTCATATATGCCCTTTATCATATTGAGGAATTTTCCTTCTATTCCTATCTTTCAAAGTGTTTTATCAAGAAGGAATGCTTGATTTTGCCAAATGCCTTTTCTGCATCGATTTGCATGGTCATGTGTTTGTTGGATTTTATTTGCAAGTATTTTGTTGAAAATTTTTGCATCTATGTTCATTAGATTGGTCTGTGATTTTCTTTTCTTGTTGTGTCTTTATCTGGCTTTGGTATTAGTGTGGTATTGGCTTCATAAAATGTGTTGAGTAATTTTCCTTTCTCTTCAGTTTCTTGAAAGAATGTAAGCAGGATTGGTGTTAATTCCTCTCCAAATCCTTTTAGAATATACCTGTGATGCCATCTGGTCCTGGAATTTTCTTTCTTGGGAGATTTTTGATGACTGAGTCAATCTCTTTAAATTTGATTGGTTTGTTGAGTTCCTGTCTTTCTTGTAGAGTGAATGTAGGTCATTTGTGCATTTCTAGGAATTTGACTATTTCATCCAGATTGTCTAGTTTGTTGGCATACAGTCTTTCATAATATCCTCTTATCCTTTTAATTTCTGTGGGGTCAGTCATAACACTCCCCCCCCCCTTTTCATTTCTGATTTTATTTATTTCCATATTCTCTCTTTTTATCATTAGTCTAGCTAAGGATTCGTCAATTTTATTAATCATCTCAAACAGCCAGATTTTTTTTGTCTTTATTTTTTTTTAAATGTTACATTCAAAATATATGAGGTCCCCATATACTCCCCCACCCCCTCACTCCACTCCTCCCATAACAACACCCTCCTCCATCATCATGGGACATTCATTGCACTTGGTGAATACATCTCTGAGCACTGCTGCAACACATGGTCAAAGGTTTACACTCTCCCCCAGTCCACCCAGTGGGCCATGGGAGGACATACAATGTCCAGTAGCTGTCCCTGCAGAACCACCCAGGACAACTCCAAGTCCTGAAAATGCCCCCACATCACATCTCTTCTTCCCTCTCCCTACCCTCAGCAGCTACCGTGGCTACTTTCTCCACAAACAACCAGAATTTGGTTGTTTATTTTCTGTATTGTTTTTTGTTGTTGTTCTCAGTTTCATTTATTTCTGCTCTAATCATTGTTAGTTCTTTTCTTTTTCTTTTCTTTCTGCTTTTGGATTGGTTTACTGTAGTATTTTCCTAGTTCCTCCAACTCTGTATTCTTTAATTTGAGCTCTTTCTTCTTTTTTAATATAGGCACTTAGGGCTATAAATTTCCTTCCCAGCACTGCCTTCACTTTATCCCATAAGTTTTGATAAGTGTGTTTACTAATTTCTCTTTCAGTTTTCTCTTTGACCCACTGATTGTTTAGAAGTGTATTGTTTAGCCTCCAAACATTTATGAATTCCCCCCTTTCCCACCTATTTTTGATTCCATTATGATCTGAAATGGTGCATTGTATAATTTCAATCTTTTTATATTTAATGAGACCTACTTTGTGACCCAACATGTAGTCTATCCTGGAAAAAGATCTGTAAGCACTTGAGAAGTATGTATAACCTGCTGATTTGAGGTACAGTGTTCTGTATGTGTTTCTTTTTTTTTTTTTAATATATTTCTCCACCCTCCCCCATTTACCCCATTCCCCCTGTTGCTGCTCTCTGTGTCCATTCACTGTGTGTTCTTCTGAGTCTGCTTGTCTTCTCATTAGGCAGCTCTGGGAACCAATCCTGGGACCTTCCAGAGTGGGAGAGAGGCAGTTACTCTCTTGCACCGCCTCAACTCCCTGTTCTGTTACGACTTCTTATTTTCTCTCTGCTGTGTCTCTTGTTGCATCATCTTGCTGTACCAGCTCTCCACATCAGCAGGCACTCCTGTGCAAGGTGGCTTTCCTGCACTGGGTGGCATTCCCATGCAGGGGGGCACTCCTGCTTGGGGCAGCATTCCAGCATGGGCTGGCACTCTGTGTGGGCCAGCTCACTGCACGGGCCAGCTTGCCCTCATCAGGAGGCCCTGGGCATCGAACCCCGGACCTCTATATGGTAGATGGAAGCGCAGTTGATTGAGCCACATCTGTTTCTCTGTATATGTTTCCTTAGGTCTAGCTCATTTATCACATTGTTCAAGTTCTCTGTTTCCTTGTTAATCTGTTGAGTTGATGTGAGTGGCATATTGAAGTTTCCAACTATTATTGTAGAGATGTCTATTTCTTCCTTCAGTTTTGGCAGAGTTTGCCTCATGTATTTTGAAGCACCTTGGTTAGGTCCATAAATATATATGACTGTTACTCCTTCCTGGTGAATTGTCCCTTTTATTAATATATAATGCCTTCTGCATCTCTTACAGCTTTTTTGGGTTTAAAGTCTGTTTTGTCCAATATTACTATAGCAACTTCTACTCTTTTTTGGTTACTGTTTGTGTGGATTATCTTTTCTGAACCTTTTGCTTTCAGCTGATTTGTACCCTTGGATCTAAGGTGGGTCTTCCTGTAGATAGCATATGGGTGGCTCATGTTTTTTAATCCATTCTGTCAGTCTATATCTTTTGATTGGGGAATTTACTCCATTCAGATTCAATGACATCACCGTAAATGCATTATTTACTTCCACCATTTTAATCTTTGGTTTTCAGATGTCATATTGTTTTTGTCTGTCTTTTTACCCTTCTGGTTACTCTTTCTGATAGTCTTCACTTTCTACACTCCCCTGTCTTTTCCTTTCAGGCTGTAGAATTCCCTTTAGTGCGTCCTGCAGAGCCAGATTCCATTCTACAAACTCTCTTAGTTTCTGTTTATTTGTGAATATTTTAAACTCACCTTCATATTTGAAGGACAATTTTGCTGGGTAAAGAATTCTCAGTTGGCAATTTTTCATTTTCAGTATCTTAATTATATCATACCATTGTCTTCTTGCCTCCATGGCTTCTGATAAGAAATCTGCATTGTCTCCCTGGCTTGTAATTTTTTCTAATGTCTAGGCATCTGATTATACTGGTGAGTTTATTTTGATGCCCAGTTTGTCTCTTGTGTAGGGATATAGTGGTGGAAGGCTGTGTGTTAGTGCTGTTTTTGATTCTTAATTCAACCTGTCCTAGGTCTTTAGGATTGTCCCTGTTTAGTTGCTCCAAGCAAGGCCCTGGACCCAGTAATGTGACCCTTTCCAAGGGTCTTGGGGATGGAGGTTGTAAAAGTCCATAAAAGCCTCTTTTATTTATTTACTTTTATCTTCCTTACGTGCACTTTCTTGGCCTGCCAGCAGACAGGGCTCTTTGACAACCCTTTTAGCTCAGTCCTGGGCAGAATGTGTTCACTGTAACCCTGACTGAAATGAAGTGACAGAGGATCCTGCCTCAGGTCTATTCAGAGTCTTGCAAGTCAAACTCTCAGGGGCTGTTCTGCAAACTTTGCCAGTCACTCCCTCCCTTTTTCTGGGTAGGAAATAATTCCATTCCCCTCTGCATCCTCAACAAGCAGTCCTGGTAGTGGGAAGGCTGTTTGAAAAGGCTGGATCTCTGTAGAATCCTCCAGCAGCCAGGGCAAGCAATGGCACAGCCACATTCAGCCTGGAAGGGACGTGGCAGACCAGATTTGTTGGCCAAAAACTGAATCATCCTTAGGTTGCATCCTTCTGTCTCCCTGTCTTAATCGACCTAAGGGGTGCTGATGCAAAATACCAGAAATTTTTGGTTTTTGTAAAGCATATTTATTTGGGGTAAAAGCTTACAGGTATAAGACCACAGGGAGTGTAACTCAAGGCTGCTTTCTCACCATCACTTGCCACTTGTTGATGTGAGATCGTTGCTGATCTTGGCCTGGTCTCCTTTCCCTCCAGGCTTCCAGTCCTCCCTCTCTCCTACTTAGGGCTTGTCTCTCAGGGCTTCCTATGCCAGCCTCAACTGTCTTCCCAAGGTCAGCTATAAACTACCAGGCAAATGGGCCATCTCTCCCTGGGGCCCCAGGACCAAAATTGACAGCGCTCTCTCTCTTCCTGTTTGTCTCCTTGAGTGAATGTCCATTTATATCAGCCCACCAAGGAAGCAGGGACTCAACCTGAGTCATGCCTTACTGATGTGGTTGAATCAAAGCCCTAATCTAACAGGTAATTTAAGCAAGACCTTTCAGCTGAATGTAATGCAATCAAAGGGTATCACACCCAGAGGAACAGATTGATTTACAGACATAATCTTTCTCTTTTTGGATTAATAAATAATCTCAAATTGCCACACTCCCCTTCCTGGAGAAGTGGGCCCCTGTGGGCCCCTCTGTAGCTGCCAGTCAGAGGATTCTATGCTGTCTGCTCTGAGGGTGGGGGATGAGTGACAGCAGCTAAAGCTTTTACTCACAGACCTTTCCTATTGAGCCTCTTCTTTCTTTATCATTTCCCCTCTTTCTTCTTGGTGGTGCCCAGCCTTCCACTGGTGTCCTAAGCCCTAGAACAATTTTCTGGACAGTTTCTGACTGTACTCTAGCTATTTTTCTGGGAGAGAAGTGAGACCTGTTTCTCTCTAATACTCCATCTCCCTGTAAATCCCTACTAACTCTATTTTGATTTGTTTCTATTTACATTTCCCCCTTTTGATCAAGATCTTCCTTCCTAAGCATCGCTGATCAACATTTGGTGTTAATCCCTTGGTGCCAGGGAGGCTCATCCCTGGGAGTCATGTCCCACCTAGGGGGTGGAAAGTAGTGAGTTTATTTGCAGAGTTTGGTTTACAGTGACTACATTTGAGCAACAAGGAGATTTTCAGGGGTTGGCCCTTGGGCATTAATTAAAATTAGGCTTAGTTTCATCATTACAGAAATAAGTGTCATAAGTGTAAATTTCAAGATTAAGGGATTGGCAAATTAGCATGATTTGGGAGGTGGTGGTAGCTATTACTCTGTAGATGAGACAAGAATAAGAAACACTGTAGTGACTATAATAAGGAAAAGGATTAGCAAAGTTTAAAATATGCTACTAATCCAGTTTCCCCAGGATCCAAGATTTAGCCAACTAAATAAGTCCCAGATTTTATGGTTCCCTAGTTCATGTAATATTTGAATTTCCTCTTTAAAGTTCATGTAGGTTTGAATGCCTATGGATGCAACTGATAACAAGGGCCCTTCTACAGAATCTAAATTAGCACAGACACAGCAATTTGATAGCCTAGGAAAAAAGGGTGGGAAAAAAGGATGATTAATGGCAAGGGGCCAGGAAAAGAGTAAGGGCAAGAAAAAAGAATTTAAAAGGGGGTAGAATTCATTATAAGAAGAACAGAGAGGGACTGGGGTACAAAAGAAGGGCTGAGAGAGGAATAAAAATGAAAATAAGAGAGTTAATAGGATAATAAGATTATAGCTGCCTTACTGAGTTCCTTTTAATCTGACGAAAACCAGGTCTGGGCCTGGCTCTTGGATTGGCCGTTCCTATCAGATGCCGTCTCCTTCCGGGTGCCTTAGGCCCAAGATCACCAGCAAGTGCGGATCACTCAGGCCTGTCCTGGGCCTGGGTTAGCAGCCGACCTCAGATGGCATCTCCTTCTCATCCTTGGTGATGTTGAGCTTTAGGTCCCAGTAGTAAGGATTTCCAGGAAGGGCTGGGAGCTTTCTTGAAATGAGAAATAGGAATCCAGGAATCATTCTGTCTGATTTAGCTGCATGTGGGTTAGTGAAAAGTACCTAACAGGGCGCTTTCCTGCGAGGTTGGGGTGCATCCTTACGGAGGTGTTTTCCAGTCACCAGGCTGAAGGTTGTGGCTCTAAATATCTTTGTCTCTCAGCTGCACAATGTTGTCCTACAAAGCTTTTGGTTTTTGGGTTTTTTTTAAGGTTTCAATTAGTCTCTGACAATAGGTTAGCATATTTCCTTTTATGAGGCAAGGTTCATCTATTCCAGAACTTTTCATAGGTCTCCCTGTTATAATTTCAAACGGGCATAACTTAGGTTTTCCAAAGGAGTGTATCTTACATTTAATAATCAATCAGTGAGGCTTTTGGCCATAGCAGATTGAAAGATTCCATGAATTTAGCTAACTGAGTTGTGTCTTCTTGTGTGTTTTTGATGTACTGGGGCTGGGAATTAAACCTGGGGCCTCATATGTGGGAAGCCAGTGCCCAGCCACTGAGCCCCAGCAGCTCCCCTGAGTTGGCTGGCTTTCTTGTTTGTTTTGCTTGTTGTTCATTTTTGTTTTTTCAGGAGGCACCAGGAACTGAACCCAAGACCTCCCATGTGGGAGACAGGAGTTCAATTGCTTGAGCCACATCCACTCCCATAATTGAGTTTTAATTATAATATTCATTCTTTTTATTAAGCTTGAGCATTGGGGGTGATAGGCACAATGAAAATGTTGCAATATAGTACATATTTTGCATATTGATTTTATAATTTGTCCTGTAAAGAGGTTCCTCGGTCACTGTGACATTCCAAAAGAAACGCTCAGTTTGGAATTATTTTTTCTAATAACTCCTTTGCATTGGTAGCAGCAGTAGCTTGTCTGCAGGGGAAGGCTTCATCCCAATGAGAGTGCACACAAATCATTATTAAAACATAACCTTGGGATGGGGTAACTGAATAAAGTCCAATTGCCAAATTTCAAAATGTCCATTTGGTGAGGGAAAATGTCCTTGTGAGCTATGGAAAGGTTTTCCAGAATTATACTTGGGACAAACTAACCAATAGTGATAAATTTTCTTAGCTATTTTATGCGGTGGTTTACAGAAATATTGCTCCCCCAGCTTAGCATTTTATCAGTATTCCAGTAAGTTATTGTTGGAGGAAAGGCGGCGCTCACTGGGATGTGGAGACTGTGAGTGCAGGCAGAAGGTTTATTGGGAAGCTCTTCCAACGGAGGGGTCCAAGGAGAGACTTCACCCCCTCCTGGAAGGGGGGTTTGACTCTTCCTCGGGGGGAAATGACAGTCGGTGGGAGGGGGTCGAGGGTCCGAGTGAGGGGCAGGGGCCACAGGAAGCCCTAGAGGCAGAGGCTTTCCCTGGTACGGCTCGCGGGTGGGGGGTAGGGAGTCGGTTTTCTCGGAACGCTGAGGAGCAGGTGGCACTTGATCTGGACAGGGCGAAGGTCTCCGTCTCCCTCTGCACGTGGTTTCTTTGTTCACCTTTGGGGAAGTGCCGTGCTTTCAGAAATGTGGCTTGGAGGGGTGGGGGGGGGGGCTTGTCTTTCCTCAAGTTGAGGAAACTGAGTCACAGTTAATTGTTAATTGTTGCAAACCTAGTGAGGGAGAACCTCTACCAGTAATATGAATACTTTTCAAAACTGTTTCCCGGAGGCAGTTAGCGTGGACTAGTTTACCATGAGGGCCTAACTGAGGCAGGCTCGCCTGGGCAAGGAGGAAGGCGGCCGGGAACCTTCGCGGCCGGGCCCCTGCCAGGAACCTGCCTCGAGGCCCCGGAAAGCCCCGGAGGCCCTGCAGCCTGTCGGGTCAAGGCCGTACCATCCCAGCTGGCAGGCCCGCCGAGAACCTGGTCACGGCGTCCCATCGGAGCCCCCCAGTGCAAGAGAGCCCAGATAATTTCAGAAGAAGGGCCTCCCCACTGGCTCCGTAAAAGCTGACGGGTGTAAAATCCAGTAGGAAGCAGAAAGCACCCAGTCAGGACAGCAAAGAGCTGAGAGGGCTCCTTAGCGTGGGGTAGGGTCAGCCTTAGAGAGGCCCCGCCCGCTGGGGGCCCTGGAGGACCTGCGCTCACAGCTCCAGGGTGCTCTTGCTGTCTCCTCACTTGGTAAACCTCTACTTGCCTGCTTAACCTGGTACGTCTTTCAGTTCCTTCTCCTGACCTAGTCAAGAACCTGGAAACCCACTGCTAACCACAAAACCATGATTTAATTGCAGGCTCATGAAAGCAGTCAGCAAAATTCCATTTTTCTGTCAACTGCGAGGAATATTTTATTGATCCAAAGGCATAATATTTTTATGTCTCCAATAGCATTATTTGGTTCAAAATTCATTATAGAACAGGGATAGAGTTAGAATTTGTCACTGCACTTTTTGCAGCTGTACCTGCCAGTGCTTTTCTCTGTATTTGCCTGAGAATGCCCAGTTATCAGCTCTACTCCGTCTGAAGGTGTGGGACAGACACTTGGAAACGTAGTGCGGGAGCAGCCCTGCAGCTGTACTGTAAGGCACCCCGCCTTCTTGGGTGGCAAAGAGAGCGTTCGGGGGTTCTGCCGTTTTCAGGTCCTGGGGGGCGGCCTGCTTTCCCACGTGTGGGTGGTTTAGTCACTCCAGGTCCCCGGGGACTGAGCTCATTCAGCTGCTACAATTGGAAACATGGTTTGCATCTGTGCTCTTTGGGCTTGGGAGGATTCTGTTTCTCAGCCTCTTAAAATGTGTCTGTAGTAACATTCCCCCAGTCATTTGTTTCCATCGTGGCCCAATTTGGTTGTTTACTTTTTAGAGTGATGCTTAGTTCTTCTGAAAGGCCATTAACAAAAGTGGAATTAAATGGGGTAGAAGTTTCAGAGTCAATATGTTCAAGACCTGAGAATTGTTTAACGCTTTCTTTAAGCCTGTCATAAAACCTGGGTTTCTGGGTACATTGTTGGCAATTTCTCCAATCAGTAGCTTGGGGGAAAACCTCAAGTATGACTTTATGAATTCCTTAGCAGGTGTAGATGCTTCAGTGTTGCCGGCAGCTCTTCGTTTTGCAGTCATTTAAGGGCCCTCTCCAATTAGCTTTGTCTCTCAGAGTTTGGCGGGATCTTCACCAGCAGTCGTGTGAATTAGCTGCTAAAGGCCTGAGTATCCAGGCTCCTAAGTCTGAGTGGTAAGATTGAATTTTTTGCAAAACCCACCTTGAGTCTTCATTAGGCCTTGGGAAATCCTATCACATAGAAATTCAGATAAGGTAGGACAGGAGGGGTTTACAGACGGGTTAGAACAGTCAGAGTCCAGAATTCAGGATAATTCTTCAAGTGTGACAATGTACTTAGTTAAGTCTGTGTTAGTCTTTGTTAATTTAGTGTTTGTTTCTTGAAAAGAGGCAATTTTAGAATTAATTATATATTTGGAAGCTTCTGTGGCAGTTTGATATTATTTATAACCCCAAAAAGAGATATAATGTTTATAAACTGGTCTGTTCCTCGGGGTGTGATACCTCTTTGATTGTATTAAATTTGGAAATTACACTTTTACTTTATTAAATCAAGATGAGGGCTTTGATTCGACCACGTTATTAGGGCATGTGGGTTGAGTCCCGCCCCCTTGATGGACTATGAAAACGGACACTCAGCCAAGCACACAGAAGTAGATGCACAGAGGAGAACAGAGAGCAGGAGACACCTCCTTAGACGTGGAGCAGCCCCGGGAAGAGAGACGAGCCCGAAAACTCGCAGCTGAAGAGAACAGAGCAGCTGAGGAGCCCTGAGAGAGAGCCTTATGCCAGCCTACAGCTGAGATCAGAAGAAGCTGGGACCAGGAGCCTTACAACAGAAGAAGGCTGGGCCCTCGGAGAGGTCGCCCACCATCTTACTTCAACACATGGCAAATAACTGTGGGTGAGAAAGTACCTCTTATGGTACCTTGAGTCGAACTCTTTAGGGCATTGTGACTGTCAGCTTCTACCCCAATAAACACCCTTTATAAAGCCAACAGATTCCTGGTACTTTGCATCAGCACCCCTTTTGGCTGACTAATACAGCTTCCAAATAGCAATTAAAATAAGTATCCCATTCTGGTTGCTTAGTTTTAGAGCCTCTATTTTCTAGTTGAGCACACAAATGTGCCATTTTAGGCATATGAAGATGCCCCATTGTGGCCATTATAATTCGATATTTTCTCTAGTGTGCCAGGTCAGGAGGAATAAGACTTTGCATGAGGCAGGACCATAATTTTTCTACAAGAAACCAGCTGGATTGCTAGATGGCAGTGCTCCATTAGGGTTCTCAGAGGGTGTGGCAGTTTGAAATTATTTTATGAATCCCAAAAAGAGAAAGATTACGTTTGTGAGCTGGTCCATTCCTGACCTCAGCGAGGCATGTCTCGGGTTGAGTCTCCACCCTTTTGCTGGGTCAGAGAAAAGACTAAGACACACAGGAAAAGAGAGCTCTGCCGTTTGTGGTCCTGCCACGTGCTGGCAAGGGGAGGATGCGGCCCCAGGGAGGGAGAAGCCATCTGCCCGATTGCTTGCTCCTGAAACCGGGAGAAAGTGGAACAGCAGAGTCTGAGCCAGGCGGCCGGTGAGAGACGAGCTTTGTGCCTGGTGCCCTCAGTTGAGGTCCGGGAGACGTCTTGCTGGGAGGGGAGGGCCCAGGCAGAGAGCTCGGTGTCTTGCTTCAGCACGTGGCTGCTGACTCGTGAGAAAGCACTTCTCAGGGTGCCTCGGGCTGGACTTTCCACAGCCTGGGAGTTGTTTTACCCTGGATAAAAGCCAACACATTTCTGGCACCTTGCGTGAGCAGCCCTTTGGCAGACTCGGCTGATGCACTGGAACCCGTGCCTTTGGTTAGTCCTGATGGTGAGCCACCCGACGCCCAAGCCTGAGGGGACCGCCTGTGTTCGGGGCGAGCGTGGTGCCTCACGGTGTGCCTGCACAGGACGCTGTTTTACCTGGAGGACAGCTTGTGCTCTAGTTGTCCATCCCGCAACTGGCGGCCCCTGGTTGCCTGGAAGTTGTCGTGGTTGTGGTGGCACCTTGTGTCCATCTAGCCCTTGCGTGGCCACATCCGCTTCTCACGTGGCCTTGTCCTTCAGAAGCTGAGGCTTTCCCTCAGAAGGCGGGCCTTCCAAGGGCATTTACACTCCCACTCCAGGCCCACCAAAATGATTGCTTGGTTGCTCACAGTCAGAAATAGGTCGAATTAGTAGTTGTGGAGGTGGCGCTCCACGGAGAAGAGCCCAGTACCAGAGAGGGAGTTTTAAAGTCCCTTCCGAGTCCGCACCAGACAAGGAGAGGTTCCTTGTTTATCAAAAAGGGCAAAAAAAGGACTGTTGCCCCTAACCCACACCAGATGACCCGAAGTTCAAGTGCCCTTTACCAGAAGAAACCCAAGAAAAGCCCAGATCTCCACCAGAAAGGGGAACCTTCGGGGCCGAGAGGACACACTGATGGGACGCGCGGCCTCAGGGGATGATGGGCTCCTGGCGCCCTTGCTGGAACCGGCTTGAGTCCAACGGCAGCTCCGGAGTCAGACCGATGGTCATAGGTTCTACGGTCATGGCAGATGGACTTCAGTGCCATGTCAGTTGGCCCTACTTTGGAGTTTGTGTTCCTGAGTGTGATGGAGTTAGACTCAGATGTGATCTTTGTTCACAAGCCTCTCCTGTCACTTTTACCGGACCTGTGGTTGGTGCTGGGGTTTACTGTATACTCAGGGGACCTGAATCTCTGGATTGTCCATGTGATAGCCAGGCCCTGAGCCTCAACAGACTTGCAACTCCTACTCTCTGGTTTACTGGACTTACCCCAACCAGCTAACATGGAGTTGAAGAATGTCAACCACTACCACACCAGAGAGCCAAGAGTGCCTACAACTGCAAACAGGAGAACTGCATCAATCATCCAAGTGGACTCTAAGCCCCCTCTCGATACAGAGGTGGAGTGGACATAACCATCCCAGGTCCACAGAATGGAGGAATAGAGTATGGATTAGAGTGGACTTACTGATATGCTATTCCGGAACTATTGTGATTAGTAATGGAAGTAAATGTAGCATTGAGATGGAGAAAGTGGCCATGTTAGCTGTTGAGGGTGGGGAGTGGGAAGAAGAGATGTGATGTGGGGGCATTTTCAGGACTTGGCGTTGTCCTGGGTGATACTGCAGGGACAGTTACAGGACATTGTATGTCCTCCCATGGCCCACTGGGTGGACTGTGGGAGAGTGTGGGCTATGATGTGGACCATTGACCATGTGGTGCAGCAGTGCTCAGAGACATATTCACCAAGTGCAGTGAATGTCCCATGATGATGGAGGAGGTTGTTGTTATGGGAGGAGTGGGGTGAGGGGGGTGGGGGGTATATAGGGACCTCATTTTTTTTTATGTAACATTTTTTTAAAAAGACAAAAAATATATAAGAGGTTCCCATGTACCCCACTCCCCACACCCCCCACTTCTCCCACATCAACAACTTCTTTCATTAGTGTGGTACATTCATTGCATTTGATGAATACATTTTGGAGCATGGATTATAGATTATGTTGTAATTTACACTCTCCCCCAGTCCATTCAGTGGGTTATGGTAGGATATATAATGTCCTGCATCCATCCCTGCAATATCATTCAGGACAACTCCAAGTCCCGAAAATACCACCACTTTTTCCCTCTCCCTGCCTTCAGCAATTCCCATGACCACTGTCTTCACATCAAAGATGCAGTTTCTTCCATTGCTAGAGTCATAATAATTCTATAGTAGAATACTAGTAAGTCCACGCTAATCCATATTTTATTCCTCCATCCTGAAAACTCTAGGATAGTGATGCCCACTCCACCTCTAAATTGAGAAGGGGCTTAGATCCCACATGGCTGATGGATGGGATTCTCCTGCTTGCAGTTGTAGACTCTCAGTTCCTTGGTGAGTTCGTTGATGAGCCTCATGTCCCTGTTAGCTGACCTGGGTAAGAGCAACGAACTGGAAAATAGGTGTTGCAACTCCGCTGAGGCTGAGGGTTCACCTGCTAATGGACAGTCCAGACAGTCAAGTGCCCTGGGCATACACCAACCCCAGCACCAACCACAGTTCAGCAAAAGTAACAGAAGAGGCAGTCACATCTGAGTCCAACTCCATCACACTCAGGAGCACAGATTCCAAAGTAGGGCTCACTGGCAAGGCACTGAACTCCAGAGTCTTCTGCCATGACCATAGGACCTGGGTGTCTCCATAGCCCTCAGAAGCACCATTACCTGGGGATTGTATCTACTTTGGCTGTCTCTGAGATCCTGCTGAGATGTGCATAAACACAACTCCTCTGATGACATCCCAACTAATTTTGAAGTCTCTTAGCCATATAAACTCATTTGTTTTTACCATTTCTCCCTTTTATTCAAAATCTTTTCCTAGTTGCATCACCAGCCAGTGCTTGGTAGTAATCCCTAGGTGCCAGGGAGGCTCATCTCCGAGAGTCATGACCATGCTTGGGGGAAGGTAACGCATTTATACGCTGATTTTGGCTTAGAGAGTGGCCACATTTGGAAAACATGGAGGCTCTCAGGAGGTAGCTCTTAGGCACCTGCAGCTCCAGGTTAAGTTGAAATGGAATCCTTGGGGGATTGTTGGGCAAGGACCAGTGAAGAAGGATGGTTCAGTGATGGGCCCTTGATACTGAAGATTATGTTCATGAGCCTGTGCACTTGAAATTTCAACTTGGCCTAGAGCTGCAGGGTGCCTAAGAGCTACCTCCTAATAGTTTTTTTTGTTGTTAAGATTTATTTATTTATTTATTTCTCTCCCCTTCCCCCCCCCCCGCCCCCACCTGCCCCGGTCGTCTGTTCTCCGTGTCTATTTGCTCTATCTTCTTTTGTCTGCTTCTGTTGTTGTCAGCGGCACAGGAATCTGTGTTTCTTTTTGTTGCATCATCTTGTGTCAGCTCTCCATGTGTGTGGCGCCATTCTTGGGCAGGCTGCACTTTCTTTCCCGCTGGGCAACTCTCCTTACAGGGTGCACTCCTTGCATGTAGGGCTCCCTTACAGGGGGGGACACCCCTGCGTGGCACGGCACTCCTTGCACACATCAGCACTGCACATGGGCCAGCTCAACATGGGTCAAGGAGGCCCGGGGTTTGAACTGCAGACCTCCCATGTAGTAGATGGATGCCCTAACCACTGGGCCAAGTCCGCTTCCCCTAATAGTTTTTTTAAGTGAATTTATTAGTATTTTCTATACACAAAAACATTTCATATTCCAATAGAGATAGTTTTCCTTCTTCCTTTATATCTGGGTCCCATTTCCCATTTATTTCTTTCTCTTGCCTAATTGCTCTGGCTACAACCTATAGTACAATATTGAATAAAAGTAGTGAGAATAGGCATTTGTCTTGTTCCTGTTCTTAGAGGAGAAACAGTCTGTCTTTCACCACTAAGTATGATGTTAGCTGTGGATTTTTCGTAGGTGTCCTTTATGAGTTTGAGAAAGTTTCCTTTGATTCCTAGTTGTAGTGAATCCAAATTGGAGGATTTCTTACCTGTTTAAGATGCCTAAGGGGGGGAGGGGGATCTGACACAGGGCAAGCTTCTAGGGAGTGTGTGAGTGCTCATTTTGTCATAGTGGGTTATATAATTGGATGGGTACCCATACAATGAGAGTGAAGGTATACCCACATCCTGGGGAGGACTGATGTTCTCAAGCAGAGGGAATTGTGTCTCTCAAGAGAATTGGTGGCTCCCAATGGGTTAGGGCAGTTATGTATATCAAGCCCTCAACATTGTTGCAAGTATCTCTGAATATGGTCCTTCAAGTAATGAAGATTGATTTTCATGGTGGGCCCTGAGGGGAGGGGGAAAGAGGTGTTGAATACATGGAATCAGTGTAACTGTGGGGCAATGGAAGTGATCCACAAGATCATGCAATGATGGATATAGGACATGCTAAGTTACACCAAAAATGTATAAAAGTCTATAGGCTAAAATGTAAACCATAATGTAAAACATAAGATAACTAAAAATTTAGAAACTTGTATAGTCTAAAATATATACCATAATGTAAACCCAAATAGAACCATGTTTGAAAGCTATTGTTTCAATATCTGTGCATCAGCTGCAGCAAATATAATATGAACATGTAAAAAGATCATTGCTGGGGAAGGGACAAAGGGCTTGATGTTGGATATATGGGAGTACCATATATTGTATATGTGAATTACTGTGATCTAAAACTTATGTGAAGACAAACTTAATAATTAGAAAGAAAAAAAAAAGAATATAGACACTGAGGAAGAAGTGGAAGAAATTGCCTTGCCACTGTACATACAGGGCAACACCTATAGCAGTGATGAAAGACAAAATGTCAAAAACAACGCTTTTTCATTTTTTCATTTTTTGATACCCCAATTTATTTTTCCTTTATTTAATTTCTCTAAATTACTATGTATTCTATATCTAACCTTTAAATCCATCACTATATTCCATTTTACTATTAATGGAACCTGACAATATATTGGGCTTCCTTTTTGAAGTTTTGGACTATAGAGAGGTTCAACTGTGGTGGGCAATGAGCACTTGTGTGGGGTGTTATTGGTGGGGGGCACATGGTTGGGAGGGAGTTCTCCAGGGCATGTATATAGGGTACATAGAAAGGTTTGGATATTTTCATAGTGGTTTCAGTTGGAAATGACAGCTGAGAGAGTGCTGAGTTCCTGGCCAGGGGAGCTCTATCACATTCCCCAAAGGAACAGCAACAATCCCCCAAGCACAATGGCAAAGACCAACAAAGATGGATGGACCAACAATGAGCCCTTGATACTGATGGCTCCAATTATGAGCCTATGTGCCTGAAATATGAACTAGGCCTAGAGCTGTGTGGTGCCTAAGAGCTACCTCCTGAGAGCCTCCATGTTGCTCAAATGTGGCCACTCTCTAAGCCAAACTCAGCATGTAGATGCATTGCCTTCCCCCCAGCATGGGACATGACTCCCGGGGATGAGCCTCCCTGGCACCAAGGGATTACTACCAAGCACCAGCTGATGATGTAACTAGAAAAAGGCCTTGAATAAAGAGGTCAACTCAGACTGGCAGCATATCTCAGCCTACATATAATATCAGGTGTTAAAAACTGCTTTTTGACTTTGGATAAAAGGGGGAAATGGAAAGGACAAGTGAGTTTATATGGCTGTGAGTCTCCAAAAAAGAGTCAGGAGATCGTCAGAGGGGTGATGCTTATGCACGCCTCTGCAGGGTACCTGAGACAGCCAAGGTAGATGGAAACCCAGGTGCTGGTTCTGCTGAGGGCTGCAGAGACCCACAGGTTCTATGGTCATGGCAGATGGCTCTGGAGTTCAGGACCATGTCAGTTGGCCCTACTTTGGAGTTGGTGTTCCTCGGTGTGATGGAGTTGGACTCAGATATGACCTTTCTACACATGCCTCTTCTGTTACTTTTACTGGACCTGTAGTTGGCATTTGGGTTGGTGTATACTCAGGAGACCTGAATCTCTGAACTGCCCATGTGATGGCCAGGCCCTGGGCCTCAGCAGACTTGCAGCTTCTACCCTCTGGTTTGTTGGACTTACCCTGACCAGTTGACAGGGAGGTGAAGAGGGTCAACCACCACACCAGGGAGCCAAGAGTGCCTACAGCTTCAAGCAGAATTGCATCCATCATCCATGTGGAATCTAAGTCCCCTCTTGATGTAGAAGGGGACTGGACATAACCATCCCAGGATCCACAGGATGGAGGAATAGAGTATGGATTAGAGTGGCTTACTGGTGTTCTGCTGGGGAACTATTGTGATTAGTAAGGGAAGAAATTGTAGTAGTGATGTGGAGAGGGTGGCCACGGTGGCTGCTGATGGTAGGGAGACGGAAGAAGAGATATGGTGTGGGGGCATTTTCAGGATTTGGAGTTGTCCTGGGTGGTGCTGCAGGGACAGATGCTGAACGTTGTGTGTCCTGCTGTGGCCCACTGGTTGGACTGGGGGATAGTGTGGACTATAAAGTGGACCACTGTCCATGTGGTGCAGCTGTGCTCCAGAATGTATTCACCAGGTGCAGTGGATGTGCCGCAATGATGGAAGAGGTTGTTGATGTGGGAGGGGGAGGGTGGGTGGGGTGGGGGGTATATGGGGAACTCATGTTTTTGAATGTAACATTTAAAGGAAAATAAAGAATAAAAAAAGAAAAGAAAAAAATTTGGCCACTAGATGGCAGGAAGAGACGAACTATTTATTGGGAGCAATGCTTTGCCAGGTTTGTGGTGACCTTGAGAGACCCACCAAAAAGGAGAGCAGGGCACAGGAAAACTCCCTGAGGAGTAGGAAAGAGTGAGGAGGGGGAAGTTAGGGGTCTAGGTGATGTTGCAGAGTAAGCGCAGAAGGAGTTTTGGGGCCAGGGGACTCCGAAAGGTCAAAGCGGCTTGGGGACTTAACACAGCAGAGTTTTCCCTCATCTATGCCTAGCAGATACTGGGTACAATTTTACAGGGTATGAAAAGCTAGTCAGCTCCAAATAGCTAAAAAATGCTTATTTGGACTAGTTTTTTAAAAATTTGATGTGTAAGGAATTGTGTTTGGTCTGGCTGGCTTTTCTAACAGATCCAGGCTGTTACAAAAAAGTAAACACAGGCCATCTCCTGTTCAGTGCTTCTGTCATGGGAGGGCGTTGGACTTTTCAAGTGCTTTTTCTGCATCTATTGAAATGATCTTATGAGTTTTGTTTTCTATTGATATGCTACATTAAGTGAGTTTTGAATGTTAAGCCAATCTTGCATTCTAGGAATAAGTCCAACTTGGCCATGGTGTATAATATGTATTTAAATGTTGCTGGATTTGGGGGAAGCGGACTTGGCCCAGGGGTTAGGGCGTCCATCTACCACATGGGAGGTCTGCGGTTCAAACACCGGGCCTCCTTGACCCGTGTGGAACTGGCCCATGCGCAGTGCTGATGCACGCCACGCGCAATAAGGTTGTCCCGTAAGGAGAGCCACCCAGTGGGAAAGAAAGTGCAGCCTGCCCAGGAATGGCACTGCACACACGGAGAGCTGACACAACAAGATGACGCAACAAAAAGAAACACAGATTCCCGTGCTGCTGACAGCAACAGAAGCGGACAAAGAAGAAGACAAAGCAAATAGACACAGAGAACAGACAACCGGTGTGGGGGGTGAGGGGAGAAAAATTAATTAATTAATTAAAATGTTGCTGGATTTGGTTTGTTAGTATTTTGTTGAGTTTTGAATCCATATTCATAAGAGATATTGGTCTGTAGTTTTCTTATGTCTTTGGTTTTGGTATCAAGGTTTAATACCAGCTTGGTAAAGTGATTTGGGAAATGTTCACCCCTCTTCTTATTTTTGGAAGAGTTTGTGAAGAATTGGTATTGATTCTTCTTTAAATGCTTGGTAGAATTCAGTAGTGAAGCCATCTGAGCCTGCGTTACCCTTTGTGGGTAGCTTTTAATTACTAATTCAGTATTTTCAACTACTGCAGGTGTTTTCAGTTATTTCTTCTTGCGTCAGTTTAAGTTGTATCCTGCTAGGAATTTATTCATTTCATCTAAATTATCTATTTTGTTGGTTTTCCACCCATAGTATTCCTTTATAACCCTTTTTATTTCTGTGAGGACCAGTTATGTGCCCTTTTTCATTTCTGATTCTAATAATTTTTTCATTGGCAAATATAGCTAGTTTTGTCAATTTTGTTCATCTTTTCAGAGAACCAGCTTTTGATTTTTCTGCTCTTCATTTCATTAACTCTCACTCTAATCTTTATTATTTACTTCCTTTTGTTAGCTTTAAGTTAGTTTACTCCTCTTTTTTGACTGTCTTAAGGTGAAGATAAGGGGAAGTGAATTGGTTCAACTGATAGAGCATCCGCCTATCACATGGGAGGTCCAGAGTTCAAGCCCAGGGCCTCCTGACCCGTGTGGCGACCTGGCCCATGCGCAGTGCTGATGCGCGCAAGGAGTGCCATGTGATGCAGAGGTGTTGCCTGTGTAGGGGAGCCCCACGCACAAGGAGTGTACCCTGTAAGGAGAGCCGCCCCATATACAAAAAGTGCAGCCTGCCCAGGAGTGCCGCTACACATATGGAGAGCTGATGCAGCAAAATGATGCAACAGAAAAAAAGACACGGATTCCCAGTGCCACTGACAAGAATGCAAGTGGACAGAGAAGAACACACAGAGAATGGACATAAAGAGCAAACAATGGGGGGGGGCGGGGGAGGGGTGAGTGGGAAAGGGAGAGAAATACATTTTTAAAAATCTTTTTAAAAAAGGTGAAGATAAGGCTATTGAAATCTTCTTTCCTTTTTTTAAACTTTATTTTGTACATTTAATAATTGAAAATATAAAAATTAAAAACTAAAAAGAAAACACAGTTGAATAAAAACATACATTTCTCAATGAAATGTACTAAATACCTATAAATTTCTTTTTTAATCATACAATATGTTACACAATATATTTGGTTCATAGTAATGCAATCATACAATATTTATCCTTTTATAACCGGCTTGCTTCACTCAACATAATGTCCTCCAAGTTCATCCATGTTGTCGTATGATTTACGGCTTCATTTCTTCTTGCTGCTGCATAATATTCCACTATGTGAATACACCACAGTTTGTTTATCCATTCATCTGTTGATGGACACCTGGGTTGTTTCCAACTTTTGGCAATCATGAATAATGCTGCTATGAACATCGGTGTGCAGATGTCTGTTTGTGTCACTGCTTTCAGTTCTTCTGGGCATATACCCAGTAGTGGTATTGCAGGGTCAAGTGGCAAGTCTATATTCAACTTCTTTAGGAACTGCCCAACAGTCCTCCACAGTGGCTGTACCATTATACATTCCCACCAAGAGTGGATAAGTGTTCTTATCTCTCCACATCCTCTCCAACACTTTAGTTCTCTGTCTTTTTAATAGTGGCCACACTGATAGGTGTGAAATGATATCTTACACTTTAGATTTGCATTTCCCTAATCATTAGAGATGTTGAGCATTTCTCCATATGTTTTTTTGCCATTTGTATTTCTTCTTTGGACAAATGTCTATTCAAGTCTTTTACCCATTTTTAATTGGGTCATTTATCTTTTAATCGTTGAGTTGTAATATCTCTTTATATATCATGAATATTAGGCATTTATGGGCTATGTGATTTCCAAACAATTTCTCCCATTGAGTTGGCTGCCTTTTCACCCTTTTGACAAAGTCTGTGAAGTGCAAAAGTGTTTAATTTTGAGGAGGTCCCATTTATCTGTGTTTTCTTTTGTTGCATGTGCTTTGGCTGAAAGGTCCAATAAACCACCACCTACTCAAGGTCTTGAAGATGTTCCCCTACATTTTCTTCTAGTAGTTTCATGGTCCTGGCTTTTGTATTTGGGTCTTTGATCCATTCTGAGTTGATTCTTGTAGAGGGAGTGGGATAGGGGTCCTCTTCCGTTCTTTTGGTTACAGATATCCAGTTGTCAAAGAGACTGTTTTGTCCCATTAATATTAACTTGGTAGGTTTGTCAAAAACCAGTTGACTGTATAGGTGAGGGTTTATTTCTAGGTTCTCAGTTCTATTCAACTGATCGATGTGTCTATCTTTATACCAGCACCATGCTGTTTTGACCACTGTAGCTTTGTAATATATTTCAAGATCGGGCTGTGAAATTCCTCCCATATCGCTCTTTTTTTTTAGAATGCTTTTAGCTATTTGGGCTCACTTTCTCTTCCAAATGAATTTGGTAACTGTTTTTTTCTAATTCTGTAAACTAAGCTCTTGGTATTGCATTGGATCTATAAATCAGTTTGGGTAAGATTGACATCTTCATGGTAGTTATTCTTCCAATCCATAAACATGGAATGTCTTTCCATTTGTTTAGGTCTTTTAAATTTTCTTTTAGCATTGGTTTGTAGTTTTCTGCATATGGGTCCTGTACTTCTTTGGTTAAATTAATTCCTAGGGGGAAGTGGACTTGGCCCAGTGGTTAGGGCGTCCGTCTACCACATGGGAGGTCCGCGGTTCAAACCCCGGGCCTCCTTGACCCGTGTGGAGCTGGCCCATGCGCAGTGCCTTGCCACACAGGGGTGTCCCCCGCATAGGGGAGCCCCATGCACAAGGAGTGCACCCCATAAGGAGAGCCACCCAACGGGAAAGAAAATGCAGCCTGCCCAGGAATGGTGTCGCACACACGGAGAGCTGACGCAACAAGATGACGCAACAAAAAGAAACACAGATTCCCATGCCGGTGACAACAACAGAAGCGGACAAAGAAGACAACGCAGCAAATAGACACAGAGAACAGACAACTGGGGATGGGGGGATAGTTAGGGGAAGGGGAGAGAAATAAATAAATACATCTTTTTTAAAAAATTAATTCCTAGGTATTTGAGTCTTTTTTTTTTTTTTTGCTATTGAAAATGGAATTTTCCCTGACTTCCTCCTCAGATTATTCAGTACTTGAGTATAAAACATAACTGATTTTTGCATGTTGATCTTGTATCCTGCCACTTTGCTGAACTCATTTATTAGCTCAAGTTGCTTTGTCGTGGATACTTCATGGTTTTCTAAGTACAGGAACATGTCATCCAATAACAGTGAGAGTTTTACTTCCTCTTCTATTTGGATGCCTTTAATTTTTTTTTTTCTTGTCTAATTGCCCTAGCTAGAACTTCTAGTACAGTGTTCAACAATGGTGACTGTGGGCATCCTTGTCTTGTTCCCAATCTTAGAGGGAACACTTTCAACATTTCCCCATCGAGAATGATGTTGGCTGTGGATTTTTCATACATGCCTTTTATCATAGTGAGGAATTTTCCTTCTATTCCTATCTTTTGAAGTGTTTTTATCAAATAGGATGCTAGATTTTGTTGAATGCCTTTTCTGTATTGATTGAGATGATCATGTGGTTTTTTCCCCTTCAATTTGTTAATGTGGTGTATTACACTGATTGATTTTCTTATGTTGAACCAGCCTTGCATACCAGGAATATATCCTACTTGGTCATGATGTATAAGACTTTTGATATGCTGTTGGATTCGATTTGTATTTTTTTGAGAATTTTTGTATATATGTTCATTAGAGAGATTGGTCTGTAATTTTCTTTTCTTGCAGTATCTTTATCTGGCTTTGGTATTAGGGTGATGCTGGTTTCATGAAATGTGTTGGGTAATTTTTCCTCTTCTTCAATTTTTTGGAAGAGTTTAAACAGGATTGGTGTTAATTATTTATAAATGCTTGGTAGAATTCACCTGTAAAGACATCTGGTCCTGGACTTTTCCTTGCTGGGAGATTTGTGATGATGGATTTAATCTCCTTAAATATGATTGCTTTGTTAAGTTCTTGTATTTCTTGTAGCATCAGTGTTGTTTGGTTGTACATTTCTAGGAATGTGTCCATTTCATGTAGGTTGGCTAGTTTGTTGTCATACAGTTTCTCATAATATCCTCTTATGATTTTTATTTCTGTGGGGTCAGTCATAATTTCTCCCCCTTCATCTCTGATTGTATTTATTGACATCTTCATTTTCTTTGTTAATCTAGCCAGGGGTTTGTCAATTTTATTGATCTTTTGGTTTTGTTGATTTTCTCTATTGCTTTTTGTTCTCAATTTCATTTATTTCTGCTCTAATCTTTATTATTTCTTTCCTTCTGCTTGCTTTGCAATTGGTTTGCTGTTCTTTTTCTAGTTTCTCTAGATGTTCAATTAAATCTTTGAGTTTAGCTCCTTCTTCTATTTTAATACAGCCATTTAGGGCTATAAATTTCCTTCTCAAATCTGTCTTCACTGTAAGTTTGATGTTCTGTTCTCATTTTCATTTGTCTCAATATATTTACTGATTTCACTTAGTTTCTTCTTTGACCCACTGATTATTTAGGAGTGTTGTGTTCAGCCTCCACACATTTGTGAATTTACCTTTTTCCTGTCTATCATTGATTTCCAGTTTCATTCCATTATGATCTGAAAAGGTGCTTTGTATAATTTCAGTCATTTTCTATTTATTGAGAGTTGCACTGTGCCCTAACATGTGGTCTATCCTGGAGAAAGATCCATGGGCGCTTGAGAAGAGAGTATAACCCACTGAGTTTGGATGCAGTGTTCTGTGTAAGTCTATAGGTCTAATTCATTTATTATATTGTTCAAGTTCTGTTTCCTTGTTGATCTTCTGTCTAGTTCTAATGATGTGAGTGGGGTGTTGAAGTCTCCAACAATTATTGTAGAGACGTCTATTTCTCCCTTCAGTTTTGTCAGAGTTTGTCTCATGTATTTTGGGGCACCCTGGTTAGGTGCCTTTATTTATGACCTTTATATCTTCCTGGTGGATTGTCCCTCTTATTAATATATACTGGCCTTCTGTATCTCTTATAAATTTTTTGCACTTAAAATCTGTTTTGTCTGATATTAGTATAGCTACCTCTGCTCTTTTCTGGTTAATATTAATGTGGAGTATCTTTTTCCAACCTTTCACTTTCAGCTGGTTTATAACCCTGGGTTGAAGGTGAGTTTCTTGTAAGCAACATATGGAAGGCTCATGCTTTTTTATCCATTCTTTCAGCCTGTACTTTTGATTGGGAAGTTTAATCCATTCACATTCAATGATATTACTGTAAATGCATTATTTACTTCCTCCATTTTATTCTTTGGTTTTCATATGTCATATTTTTGCCTGTCTTTTTACTCTTTTGGTTATCCTTTCTGTTATTCTTTCTTCTATACTCTCCTCCAAGTCTCTCTCTCCTCTCTTTTTCTTTCAAGTTCTAAGGCTTCCTTTAATACTTCCTGCAAAGCTGGATTCTTTTTTTGCAAACTCTCTTAGTTTCTGTTTGTGAATATTTTATACTCACCTTCATATCTGAAAGACAATTTTGCTGGATAAAATTCTCGGCTGGCAGTTTTTTCTCTTTCAGTATCCTAATTGTATCATACCACTGTGTTTCCCTCCATGGTTTCTGAAGAGATATCTGTCCTAAGTCTTACTGAGCATCCCTTGTACATGATGGTTTGCTTTTCCCTTGCTGCTCTGAGAATTTTCTGTTTAGCTTTGACATTTGACATTCCGAGTAGCATGTGTCTTTGATTTGGTCTATTCAGATTTATTCTGGTTGGGGTATAGTGTGCTTCTTGGACATGTAAGTTCATTTCTTCTGGGAGAGTTGGGAAATTTTCAGCTATAATTTTCCTTGAATACTCTTTCTTCCCCTTTTCCCATCTCTTCTTCTTCTGGAACTCCCATGACACATGTTGCTGTGTTCTGTGTTTTCATTCAACTCTCTGAGCCCCCGCTCAATTTTTTCTATTCTATTCTCTCTTCAATTTTATCTGTTCTATCTTCAGTATCACTTATTCTTTCTTCTATCATTTCGAGTCTGCTGTTGTATGCCTCAAATGTGTTTTTGATCTCACCTATTATGTCTTTCATTCCCATGAGCTCTGTAACTTTTCTGTTCAGGACTTCAAATTCTTCTTTGCACTTGCTCAGTGTCTTCTTGATGTCATTTATCTCTTTGAACATATTGTCTTTCAATTCATTAATTTGATTTTGGAAATTTGTGTGCATCTCTCTGATTAGTTCTCTCAAATTCTGCATCTTTTCTGGGGGCTTTGATATTTTCCTTTCTTGGGTCATGTCTTCTATTTTCTTACTATGGCTTGTAATTTTTTGCTGATATCTAGGCATCTGATTAGAATGTAGTTTACTCAGATGCTCAATTTCTTTCTCTTCTGTAGGGATATAGTGGCAGGAGGCTGTGTGTTACCACTGCTCTTTGACCCTTGGCTCAACTTGGATTGTTAGGATTGTCCTGCTCGTTGCTCAAAACCTGGCACTGGACCCAGTAATTGGTTGTAGAGCCACCTCCTAGAGCCTTGGGGAGGGAGGTTATAGAGGCCGGAAAAAGCCTCTCCTACTTATTTTAATTTTCTTGCATGCACTTCCTTGGTCTGCCAGCAGATGGTGATTTTTGGCAGCTCTCAGTTCAATGTGTGGTGGAGTGTTTGTTGCAACACAGACTGGATCGATGTGATAGAGCTTCCTGTCTGGGGGCTAGGAGCCTTGTAATTCAAACTTTCTCTGAGACAGTTCTCCAGGCTTCTCTCGCAGCCCCCTCCCTTTTCCCAGGTTGGAAACATTTTCTCTCCCCTCTGAGTCCTCAGCAATCAGTCCCTGTTAGTGGAGGAGGGTCGTATATCTTTAGTCCCTTGACAGCTCCCAAGGCAAGCAATGGCACAGTCCCACTGGCCTGGATGGGCTCCTGGGACACAGCAGACTAAAATTTGTGAGTCAAAAGCTGAGTCAGCCTTAGGCTGTGTCCCTTTCTCTCCTCCTTTCTGGGGTGGTGGATCCCTGGAGCCCCCTTTGTCTGTAGCTGCAGGCCCAGAGGCCTGAGAATTCTAAAGTGTCTTTAGTCTGGAGAACGGTGTTGGCAGCAGCAGCTCTGGTTTCAACTCACAGTTCTGTCTTTGCAATTTCCCTCCTTTGTCCCTTTCTCCTCTGGGCTGTGTCCAGGCTTTGCCTGGCATCCTCAACCCTAGAAGGTCTTTTTCTAGGCTGTTTCAGCCTGTCCTCTAGCTATTTTTCTGGAGAAGAGGGTCCTGTGTCTTTCTAGTCCATCATCTTCCTGGAAGCCCTTCCTTTTTCTTAATATAACATATTGCTATATATTTCTCTCTAAATACTGACTCAATTGCATCACATACATTTTGATATGTTGTGCCATCATTTTCATTCATCTCAAAGTATATTCTGATTTCCCTTTTGATTTCTTCTTTGACCCATTGGTTATTTAGGGTACCAGTATTCTCAGTGCACCCACCCCTCAAGGTAAAGCCTCCATTCCATGAGTGGAGGCTGGGTGAAAGAAGGGAGCCTCTACCTTTCAACTGTACTTGACTGGGACTTAGCCTCGGCAACAGGTAGCTGGGGACAGGAAGAGAAATGTTCAAGTCCTGCTCCTCCTGGGAATAAAGCCCTAGGACTGGGAGCTGGAAGGAGAGAAGCCCTGTGTTCTTGGCTTCAGCAGTGATACACAAGAGCAGAATTTCTAAATTTTTATATAGTCCAATATATCAAATTTTTCTTGTATGGGATGTACTTTTGGTGACATGTCTAAGAATTTTGCCTAACCCTAGGTCATGAAGATTTTCTCCTGGGTTTCTATTAAAAGCTTTATAGCTTTTTTACATTTCTATCTATGATCCTCATTGAGTAAATTAGTATTTTTACATGTCTGATTCCAACATCATTTGTTGAAAAAAAATATGCTTTCTCCATTGAACTGCCTTTACATTTTTGCCAACACCTATTTGGGAACAAGATGGCCCATTTCTACCTATTTCTCCCACTAAGTACAGTTAAAAATCCTGGTCATAATACATAAAACAAACATTTAAGAAAGCTCTGAGAGGGGGAGAGAAAAGGCAGCCTGGCTTGGGACCTCAAGACTCCAGGAACAGCAGGTTGTGCATTCCCTGGGTGTCTTCTACTTCCTATATTTCCCAGCTGGGCTCTGGAGAAGCTGCAACCCAGAAATGCCAGTGGGCACAGACTAAAAGGCCCAAGAAAAGCCTGTTCTCTCTGACTGAAGTTCCACAAAAGGGACAGCCTGTAGGACAGAAACATCGTTGACAATCTCTGCTATGCTCCAGCCAAACATTATGGGGAGAAAACACTCTCTTGCTCCCCACACTGGCAGGGCCTGATTGGGGAGCCCAGGCTTTGGCTCCCACTCAGCAGTAAAAGGCCACCTCCCCTACCAGGGTCAGCGGGTACTATAAAAGATACTATAAAAGAAAACTGTGAACATCAGGAATGAAGAAGGAACAATGGAAAGGGTAAAAATATGAGTACAAACAACAGGCTATCCTTGAGTTCTTAAAATTATAATCTCATATGGTTCTTGATGTATGTAGAGATATTTAAAACACTTGTTAATGGGAAAGAGCAAAAGGTCTTAAAGGGAGATAAAGATCGTATACTTCCCTGGTAGTGAACTGGTAAACTGTTGATACCAGCAGATGATAATAAATTATGTATACCAAGAGCCTGCATCTCGCCCTGCAGATCTGTGGCACCTTTTTTTCTTTTTATCAGTAGGTTCATATGGTAAATGGGAGCTCAATTGCTTGAGCCAAGCTGCTTCCCACGATGGTATCTTGATTACTTGTAGTTTATGGTAAGTCTGCAATACAGCTAGTGTGGGTGTGAGTCTTCCAACTTCGTTTTTTGTTTTGTTTTGTTTTTCCAAAATAGTTTTGGCTATTCTAAATCCTTGCCTTTCTAACTAAATTTTAGAATAAGCTTATCTAAAAAAAAAAGAAAAAGAAAAAAAAAAAGCCTGCTGGAATTCTTACTGGAATTGTGTTAAATCTTTAAAGAGAAATGACATCTCCCAATATTGAAATTGTTTTATTATTTCAGTGTTCGGTAGAATTAGCAAGTGAAACCATTAAAGCTTGGAGAATTCTTTTGTGTAAGTTTTTAAACTATGAATGTGATGTCTTCAATAGTTACAGAAACATTCAGGTTATTGAATCTTACACAAGTTTTGGCATTAGTGGTTTTAGAGGATTTAGTCTATTTCATCCATGGTCTCAAATTTATGTACATGGTTGTTTGTACAGTATATAGCATTTGATTTAGATGCTCACTCCCCACCTGAAGATTCTTTTTGATTCCCTTAAAAACTCATATTTTACAATTCACATTTATATAGCTCTTTAAATTTTGAGTGTTTTCACATCTCATTTGAACGCACATCAAAACTGTAATGTACCTCTCCCTAAAGTTAACCAACAGCATAAAAACTCAAGGGAAAATGCTGTTTCCCACCAGTTTTGGGAAGAGGCAGCCTTTGCAGGCACCTGGCCTTTTCTACTCTTGTGGTCCAGTGTCCTCTTAGTGGGACCACATAGCCTCAAAACTCTAATTACACGTTTATTTCTTCCAGAATCAACGTCTGGTTAGCCATCTGGGGACCTCATCCGGCTTCACTCAGGACAGATTCCTCTTCCTCAGACCTCAGCAGAACAGCCAGAGGGCAGAGGGGCTTCACGCCTTGTCAGGGAGGCCTCCTGCCCCTGACCAGCAAAAGAACAGCTGCCGTCCTTCAGCGCCCCGTAAGAATAAAGGTGCAAGCTCCTTCAGGGGCGAGTTGAAACAGGCTAGGTAGGTAATCAATAGATGCATCTGGAAGCTGGCAGAAAAGCTGCTGCCATTGAACACACGACCTTCGGCACCCCCAGCACGGCTGTGGAAGACCCTTGCAAGAACTCCCGTTCAGAACGAGCTTCCCTCTGGAAGCCAGGAGATGCCTGGGTATTCTCCAGGAGCCTGATGGTCGGGCCCTCCTGGGGGACTGGTGGGTGGGTAAGCATCAAAACACGATGAGCTGGAACTCCTCCCCGTCATTAGCAAAGGGGCGAATAATTAATGACTCAACAAGCAAGGGCAAAGGCTGAACTGACCCCTGTCTTACCTTCCCCCACCCCTGGTCTTGCCTCTCCCCCTGGTCTTGCCTCTCCCCCTGGTCTTGCCTCCCACCCCTGGTCTGGCCTTCCTCACCCCCAGGTCTGGTTAGAACAACACGCAAGTAAAACCTGAGCATCTGTAATCTGTGATGGGAATTGTCTGTAAATCAGCCCTCTTCATCTCTTTTCTGACCCTTTCCTCTCTATCTGAGACCCTCAATCTGTTATTTTCTCCCATTTCTCTTCTCTCCATTCCTTAATAAATTACTGGTCTAACTTTAAAAAAAGGGGGGGGGTCAGTAATAAAACTGTAACATAACAAAAAACAAAAACAAAGACAAGAAAAAAATGAATATACACAAGACAAATATCATTTCTAGCTTCATTTTCCTAATGAAGAAACTAAATTTCAGGAAAGTTAACTGTCAGACATTACATGATTTGTGAGTGATGGAGGTGGGATTCAAACCCAAGTCTTACAATCCAAACGCTGTGCTCTCTTGGCTACAGCAGCTCCATTCCTGGAGGGGAGGCCCCTAAACAACATGTGCATAGTAAACATCCTATGCTTAATTATTCCAGTCCTCTTAGCAGTAGCTTTCCTAACACTAGTAGTAATTACGTAAAGGCCCAAGCATCACAGGATTGTATGGATTACTTAAACTAATTGCAGATGCCTTTAAACTGTTTATTAAAGAACCCCTATAGCCATCCTACCTGAGTGTAGGTTCTGACTTTACAAGTTACTAGCCATGTTACTTTGGGCAAGTCATTTACCTCTTTCTGTGCCTTGGTTTTGTCTCTATAAAATGGATAGCAATAGTACCAATTTCATGCTGTCATGAAGACTGAATGAGATAATCCTGCTTAAAACAGAGCTTGACACAGAATTCAGTGAATAATAAATGTAAGCTGCAAACAAACAAACAAAAAAAGAACCCCTACGACCATTAACATCATTGAAATTTATATTTACTCTTGACCCCACACTAGCACTAACCCTAGCATTATCACTCTGAATTCCAACTCCAATACGACATCCACTTATTAACCTAACTTAGGTGTACTTTTCATCCTAGCAGTTTCCAGCCTAGCAGTAAACTCAATCCTATGATCGGGGTGAGCATCAAACTCAAAATACACCCTAACTGGTGCCCCACGGGGAGTAGCACAAATGGCCTCCTATGAAGTCACCCTCCCTATCATTTTATTATCAATTATAATAACAAATGGCTCATTCACTCTATCCACCCTCTCAACAACCCAAGAACACATACAAATAATTTCCCCCTTATGACCACTAGCAATAATACAATTTATTTCAACACTAGCAGAAACTAACTGAGCCCCATTTGACCTTACAGAAGGAGAATCAGAACTAGTATCTGGATTTAACGTTGAATATGCAGCAGGACCATTCGCCCTATTTTCCTAGCTGAATATGCTAAAATTATTATAAATGCACTAACAACTATCCTATTTCTTGGAGCCTTCCACAACCTATTATTTTCAGATCTCTACACCCTAAATTTCATCACAAAAACCCCTATCCTTACTGCTATGTTTTTATGAGTACGTGCATCCTACCCACACTTTTGTTATGACCAATTAATGCACCTACTATGAGAAAGCTTCCTCCCACTAACCTTAGCACTATGCATATTTCATGTCTCAGCCCCAGCAACACTTGCCCGAGGTACCCCCACATATATAGGAATATGTCTGACAAAAGAATTACTTTGATAGAGTAAAATATAGCAGTTACAACCCTCTTATTCCTAGAGTCATAGGAATTGAACCCCACCTTAGAATCCAAAAATCTCCATGCTACCATGTTACACCACACTCTAAGGTCAGCTAACACAGCTATCGGGCCCATACCCCGAAAATATACGTTTATACCCTTCCCGTACTAACAAATCTTATTATCTTCATTATTATCTTACCCTATTTTCAGGAACAATTATTACTATAATTAGCTCCCACTGATTATTAATTTGAATAGGACTAGAAATATATTTTCAATAATCCCCATCCTAACAATCAAATCACACCTCGATCAACAGAAGCAGCCACCAAATATTTCATCACCTAAGCAACAGCATCAATACTCTTAATAATAGCCATGATTATCAACCTATATTACTCTGGCCAATGAACAATCACAAAAGCATTTAACCCAGTAACATCATATATAATAACCATTGCATTAGCCATAAAACTAGGACTAGCCCCATTCCATTTCTGAGTACCAGAAGTTACCCAAGGAACCCAACTGACATCAGGAATAATCCTCCTCACATGGCAAAAAATAGCCCCAAGAGTAATTCTTTATCAAATTTATCCATCTATAAACCTAAATCTTATATTAACCCTGGCTATCTTATCAATTATAATTGAAGGTTGAGGAGGATTAAACTAAACACAACTACAAAAAAATCATAGCCTACTCATCCACTGCACATTTAGGATGAATATCAGCTATTATCATATATAACCCCTCTCTAATAATTTTAAATTTAAAAATTTACCTAATACTAACAATTACAATATTCATCCTCTTTATTAATAGTTCATCAACAACCACTCTATCCATATCACGTCTATGAAATAATACACCCAGCCTAACAGCCCTAACAACCCTGCTATCATCAGGAGGCCTACCCCCATTGTCAGGATTTATTCCAAAATGAATAATCATTCAAGAAATAACAGAAAACAACATAATCCTATTTCCAACAATTATAGCTATATTAGCACTACTAAACCTCTACTTCTACATACGATTAATCTACTCAACATCACTTACCCTATTTCTACCCACTAACAATATCAAAATAAAATGAAAACATAAATCACCAAAATTTCTATCATCCCTATCACCAACCCTAATCACACTATCTACAATACTTATTCCTCTAACACCAATAATATTAATCCTAAACTAGGGGTTTAGGTTAAACAAGACCAAGAGCCTTCAAAGCCCTAAGCAGGTATAAATTACTTAATCCCTGAACTAAGGACTGCAAGACCTAATCCCACATCCCCTGAACGCAAATCAGACACTTTAATTAAGCTACCTCCTTCCTCGGTTGATGGGCTCCAACCCCACGAAGCTTCAGTCAACAGCTAAGCACCCTCATGGCCTGGCTTCAGTCTACTTCTCCCGCTGCAGGAAAAAAAAGGCGGGAGAAGCCCCAGCAGAGTTTGAAGCTGCTTCTTTGAACTTGCAATTCAAATATTATTCAGGGCTTCTTGGAAAAAAAAGGACTTCACCTTTGTCTTTAGATTTACAGTCTAATGCTTACTCAGCCATTTTACCTATGTTCATCACCCATTGACTCTTTTCAACAAACCATAAAGATAGTGGAACACTTTAACTACTATTTGGTACCTGAGCTGGAATAGTTGGTACTGCTTTAAGCCTACTAATCCAAGGTGAATTAGGACAACAGGCACATTGTTAGGAGATGACCAAATCTACAATGTAATTGTCACTGCTCATGCATTTGTTATAATCTTCTTCATAGTTATTCTAATCATAATTGGAGGTTTTGGTAACTGACTAGTTCCATTAATAACTGGCGCACCAGACATAGCCTTCCCACGAATAAATAATAAGCTTCTGAATACTTCCCCTTCATTCCTACTTCTATTCGCATCATCTATGGTAGAAGCCAGAGCAGGAACAGGCTGAACAGTTTACCCACCATTAGCAGGAAATCTAGCCCACGCAGGAGCATCTGTAGATCTTACAATATTCTCCCTTCACCTTGCAGGAGTATCATCTATCTTAGGGGCTATTAATTTAATTTTATTTTATTTTATTGTCTTTATTCATTTTTAAAATATTACATTAAAAAAATATGCAGTCCCCATATACCCCCCACCCCCGTCACTCCACTCCTCCCCCCATAACAACAATCTCCTCCATCATCATGAAGCATTCATTGCATTTGGTGAATGCATCTCTGAGCATCGCTGCACCTCATGGTCAATGGTCCACACCATAGCCCACACTCTCCCACGTTCCATCCAGTGGGCCATGGGAGAACCTACAATGTCTGGTAATTGTCCCTGCAGCACCACCCAGGACAACTCCAAGTCCCAAAAACACCTCCCCATCTCATCTCTTCCTCCCATTCCCCACACCCAGCAGTCACCATGGCCACTTTCTCCACACCAATACCACATTTTCTTCGATTACTAATCACAATAGTTCATGAATAGAATATCAGTAAGTCCACTCTAATCCATATTCTATTTCTCCATCCTGTGGACCTTGGATTGGTTGTGTCCACTCCATATCTATATCAAGAGGGGCTTAGATTCCACATGGATGCTGGATGCAATTCTCCTGCTTTCAGTTGTAGGCACTCTTGGCTCCATGGTGTGGTGATTGACCTTCTTCAACTCCATGTTAGCTGAGTGTGTTAAGTCCAATAAACCAGAATGTAGGAGCTGAAGTCTGTTGAGGCTCAGGGCCTGGCTATCATATGGTCAGTCCAGAGATTCAGATCCCCTGGGTATATATTTAACCCCAGCACCAACTACAATTCTGGTAAAGTAACAGGAAAGGCTTGTGAAAAGAGATCATATCTGAGTCCAGCTCCATCACAAAGAAACACCAACTCCAAAGAAGGGCCAACTGACATGGCACTGAACTCCATCTGCCATGACCATAAAACCTGTGGGTCTCTGTAGCCCTCAAAAGAACCAATACCTGGGGTTGTATCTACTTTATCTGTCTCTGGGATTCTGCTCAGGTGTGCATAAGGGCAACCCCTCTGATACCTCCAGGCTCGTTTTTAGAGACTCATAGCCATATAAACTCATTTGTCCTTTCCATTTCCCCCTTGATTTAGGTCAAAAAGCATTTTTAGCTCCTGTTATTATATGTAGACAGAGATATTCTGCTGGTCCGAGTTGACACTTTTATTCAAGGTCATTTTCTAGTTACATCATCAGCTGGTACTTGGTAGTAATCCCTCGGTGCCAGAGAGGCTCATCCCCGGGAGTCATGTCCCACGCTGGGGGGAAAGCAATGAATTTACATGCTGAGTTTGGCTTTGAGGCTGGCCATATTTGAGCAACATGGAGGCTCTCAGGAGGTAACTCTTAGGCACACTGCTGCTCTAGGCCTTGTTCTTATTTCAGGAGCACAGGCTCACAAGCATAGTCATTAGTATCAGGGGTTCATTGTTGGACCTTCTTTCTTTTTTGGTCTTTGCCGTTGCACTTGGGGGATTGTTGCTGTTCCTTTAGGGACTGTGATAGAGCTCCCCTGGCTAGGAACTCAGCACTCCCTCAGTTGTTGTTTTTAATTGTTTCCACTATGAAAATATCCAAACATTTTTATGTACCCTGGATATATGCCCTGTAGAACTCCCTGCCAACCATGTGTCCCCTGTTAATAACATCCCACACCAGTATTCCTCTGCTGCCATTGTTGAACCTCTCTGTGATCCAAAACTTCCTGAAAAGTGAAGCCCAATATATTGCCAGGTTCCCTTAATAGTAAAATGGAATATAGCGATGAGTTTAAAGGTTAGATATAGAACGCATATTAATTTGGAAAAATTCTACATCCTATCATTTTCTTTTCTTTTTTCTAATTATTAAGCTTATCTTCACAAGAGTTTTAGATCACAGTAATTCATATATACAATATACAGTACTCCCACATATCAAACATAAAACCTTTTCCCTTCCACAGCAATAATCTTTTAACATATTCATACCATATTTACTGAAACTGATGTACAGATATTGAGACAATAGCTTTCAAACAAGGTAACATTTGTGTTTACATTGTGGTTTATATTTTAGACTATACAATTTTCTAAATTTTTAGTTATCTTATGTTTTACATTATGGTTTACATTTTAGCCTATCAGCCCCTATATATTTTTGGTGTAATTTTACATGTCTTATATCCATCCTCGCGTACTCTTGTGAAACACTTCTATTGCCCACACAGTTACATTGGTTCCATCTATTCAATACCTATTTCCCCCTCTCCTTAGGGCCCACAGTGACAGTCAATCTTCATTTCTTGAAGAGCCATGTTCATAGATACTTGCAACAGTGTTGAGGGCTTGATGTGCTCAACTGCCCTAATACCCTGGGAGCCAACATTTCTCTTGAGAAATACAGTTCCCTCTATTTGATGGCATTAGTCCTCCCCAGGATGTGGGTATACCTTCACTCTCATTATATGGACTTCTACCCAATGATAGAACCCACGATGGCAAAATGAGCATTCACATATTCCCTAGGAGTCTGTCCTGTGTCAGATTATCCCCTTTAAGTATCTTAAACAGGTAACTTTCCTTATATTTTTGAAAAGGTTTTCTCAGCATTATACTCTCAACCAAATACCTGACAATCTCCTATGTTTGTATGTTGCCCCACCCTCCCCCCAATTTCTTGGGCAATATTACCCATTCGCCCATCCCTAGCCCCCTCAAGCCCACAAAGCCCCACCCAAAGGTAACCCTATGTCCCCATTTTATCCCTTCCTTGTACACATACTTACCTCCAGCTTATCATAGATTTCACCCATGTAGGTGTCAGCTTACATCCTTCTTCTACCCCCCAATTTCCTGTAAGCCTATCATCCAGTCTCTAGCTCTCTGAGGCAGCTTGGTTTACTTATTTCATATCATTGAGGTCGTGTAGTATTTGTCCTTCAATGCCTGGGTTGCTTCACTCAACATAAGGTTCTCAAGATTCAACCATGTTATCACATATGTTTGTAGTATATTTGTTCTTAAAGCTGAGTAGTATACCACTGTATGTATATATCACATTTTATTTATCCATTCATCTGTTGATGGGCATTTGGGTTGATTCCATCTTTTGGCGATAGTGAACAATGCTGCTATGAACATTGGTGTGCATATATCGGTTTGTGTCCTTGTTTTCAGTTCTGCCAGGTATATACCCAGCAGTGGAATTGCTGGGTCATATGACAAATCTATGGCTAGTTTTTTGAGAAACTGCCAAACTGTCCTCCAGAATGGTTGTATCCTTCTGCATTCCCACCAGCAGTGGATGAGTGTTCCCATTCCTCCACATCCTCTCCAGCACCTGTAGTCTTCTGTTTTTTTCATAGCTGCCAATCTTATGGAAGTAAGATGGTATCTCATTGTAGTTTTGATTTGTATTTCCATAATAACTAGAGATTTGGAGCATTTTTTCATGTGCTTTTTAGCATTTGTATTTCTTCTTTGGAGAAGTGTCTGTTTAAATCTTTTTCCCATTTTTTAAATGGGTTGTTTATCTTTTTATTTTCAAGATATAGGAGTTCTTTATATATGCAAGTTATAAGTCTCCTATCTGATATATGGTTACCAAATATTTTCTCCCATTGTGTAGGCTCTCTTTTCACTTTCTTGACAAATTCCCTTGAGGTACAGAAGGCTTTAATTTTGAGGAGGTCCCATTTATCTATTTTTTTCTTTTGCTGTTTGTGCTTTGGTGTGAAGTTCATGAAGCCATTTCCTATTACAAGGTCTTGTATATGCTTTCCTACACTGCTTTCCAAAGTCTTTATGGTCTTGGCTCTTATATTTAGGTCTTTGATCCATCTTGAGTTGATTTTTGTATAAGGTGTGAGATGGTAATCCTCTTTCATTCTTTTACATATGGATATCCAGTTCTCCAGGCACCATTTGTTGAAGAGGCCATTCTCTCCCAGTTGAGAGGGTTTGGTGGCTTTATTGAACATTATATGGCTATATATATGAGGATCTATATCAGAACTCTCAATTCGGTTCCATTGGTCTATGTGTCTCTCCTTGTGCTAATACCATGCTGTTTTCACTACTGTGGCTTTGTTGTATGTTTTGAAGTCAGGTAGTGTGATTCCTCCAATTTCATTTTTTTTTCAATATGTCTTTGGCTATTTGGGGCCTCTTTTCTTTCCAAATAAATTTCATAGTTAGTTTTTCTAGTTCCTTAAAGAATGCTGTGTTGATTTTTATTGGGATTGCATTGAATGCGTAGATCAGTTTTGGTAGGATAGACATCTTAATAATATTTAGTCTTCCTCTCCATGAACAGGGAATATTCTTCCATTTGTCTTCTTTGATTTCCTTGAACAGTATTGTGTAGTTCTCTGTGTATAAGTTTTTTATATCTTTAGTTAAATTTATTCCTAGGTATTTGATTTTTTATTTACTATTGTAAATGGTATTTGTTTCTTGATTTCCTCCTGAGCTTGCTCATTATTGGTGTACAGAAATGCTACTGATTTTTGCGCATTGATCTTATAACCTGCGACTTTACTAAACTCATTTATGAGTTCTAGAAGTTTTGTTGTAGATCTCTCAGGGTTTTCTATGTATAGGATCATGTCATCTGCAAAAAATGAAATTTTGACTTCTTCCTTTCCAATTTGAACGCCTTTTATATCTGGTTCTTGCCTCAGTGCTCAAGCAAGTACTTCTAAGACAATGTTAAATAGAAGGGGTGATAGTGGGCATCCTTGTCTTGTTCCTGATCTTAGAGGGAAGGATTTTAGGATTTCACCATTGTAAACGATGTTGGCTGTGGGTTTTTCATATATACTCTTTATCATGCACAAAAAAATTTCCTTGTATTCCAATCTTTTGGAGTGTTTTTTTCAAGAAAGAGTGCTGTATTTTGTCAAATGCTTTTTCTGCATCTATAGATATAATCATGTGATTTTTTTCCTTCAATCTGTTTATATGGTGTATTACATTATTGATTTTCTTATGTTGAACCATCCTTGCATACCCGGAATGAATCCCACTTGGTCATGGTGTATAATTCATTTAACATGTTGTTGAATACAGTTAGCAAGTATTTTGTTGAGAATTTTTGCGTCTAGGTTCATTAGAGAAATTGGTCTGTAATTTGCCTTTCTTGTGGTGTCTTTGTTTGGCTTTGGTACTAGGGTAATGTTGTCATGATAGAATGAGTTAGGTAGTGTTCCTTCTGTTTTGATTTTTTGGAAGTGTTTCAGCAGGATTGGTGCTAGTTCTTTCTGGAATGTTTTGTAGAATTCACCTGTGAAGCCATCTGGCCCTGGACTCTACTTAGTTGGGAGGTTTTTAATGACTGATTCTATCTCTTTACTTGTGATTGGTTTGTTGAGATCACCAATTTCTTCTTTTGTCAATATAGGCTGCTTCTGTGTTTCTAGGAATTTGTCATTTCCTCTGAAATGTCATTTTTGTTGGAATATAGTTTTTCAAATATCCTCTTATGATAGTCTTTATTTTTGTGGGGTCAGTGGTGATATCTCCTTTCTCATTTCTTATTTTGTGTATTTGCATCTTCTCTCTTTTTTTCTTTGTTAGTCTTGCTAAGGGTTTGTCAATTTTATTGATCTTCTCAAAGAACCAGCTCTTGGTCTTGTTTATCTTTTCAAGTGCTTTCTTATTTTCTATTTCATTTAGTTCTGCTCTTATCTTTGTTCTTTCTTTTTTCTTCCTGTGGGGTTACTTTGTTGTTTTTTACTAATTCCTCCAAATGTGCAGTTTGTTCTTCAATTTTTGCTCTTTCTTCTTTTTTGATGTATGAATTTATCTGCTTTTGCTGCATCCCATAAGTTTTGGTATGTTGCGTTATCATTATCATTAGTTTCAAGGTAGTTATTAATTTCTTTTGAGATTTCCTCTTTGACCCACTGTTTTTCTAAGAGTGTGCTGTTTAATTTCCATATCTTGGTGTGAAATCTGGGCCCCTGGCCCTTGCAGATTTCTGGCTTCACTCTACTGTGGTCAGAGATATTATTTTGTATGATTTTGATCTTTCTGAATTCATTAAGCCTTTCTTTGTGGCCTAGCATATGATCTATCTGGCAGAATGATCCATGTGCACTTGAGAAAAATGTATATCCTGCTGTATTCTGGTGTAATGATCTGTATATGTCTATTAGATCCAGCTCCTCTAATATACTGTTCAAATATTTTGTTTCTTTAGTGATTCTCTTTTGAGATGTTCTGTCCAAAGTTGATAGTGGTGTATTAAAATCTCCCACTGTAATTGTAGAGGCATCTATTCTTTCACTTAGTTTTTCCAGTGTTTGCCTCATGTATTTGGAGGCGTCCTTGTTAAGAGCATAAATATTAATAATTGTTCGTTCTTCTTGAGAGATTGTCCCTTTCACTAATATGTAGTATCCTTTTTTGTCTCTCACAATTGTTTCGCATTTAAAGTCTATTTTGTCTGATATTAATATAGCTACTCCTGCCTTTTTTTTGGTTATTGTTTGCTTGTAAGATTGTTTTCCAACCATTCACTTTCAGCCTCCATGAGTCCCTGGGTCTAAGATGTGTTTCTTGTAGACAGCATATAGATGGGTCATATTTCCTTATCCAATGTCCCAGTCGGAATCTTTTGATAGGTGAGTTTAATCCATTGACATTCAGTGTTATTACTTTTAAGGAGTTATTTATGTTAGCCATATTTTGATTGGACTTGGGTTTGTCATATTTTTGTTTTTTTTCTTCCTCTTTTTGTCTTTTTTGTTGCTCTTACACTCTCCTCCAACTCTGCCTCTCCTGTTTTTTCCTTTCTTCCTGCAGAACTCCATTTAGTATTTCTGGAAGGGGAGGTTTCTTGTTGGCATACTCTTTCCATTTCTCTTTATCTGTGAATATTTTGAACTCTCCATCATTTTTGAATGCTAGTTTAGCTGGGTAGAGTATTCTTGGTTGGAATTTTTTTTCTTTTATTACCTTGACTATTTCATACCACTGCCTTCTTGCCTCCATGGTTTCAGATGAGAAATCAGCACTTAATCTTGTGGAGCTTCCCTTGTATGTGATGGTTTTCTTTTCTCTTGCTGCTTTTAGAATTTTCTCTTTGTCTTGAGCATTGGATAATTTGACAAGTATATGTCTTGGGGTGGGCCTGTTGGGGTTTATGATGTTTTGGGTTCATTGTACTTCCTGGACATGTACATCCATCTCTCTCAGTAGATTTGGGAAGTTTTCAGTCATTATTTCCTGCAACATCCCTTCTGTCCCCTTTCCCTTCTCTTCTCCTTCTGGGATGCCAATAATACATATGTTTGTGTGTTTTGCATTCTCATTCAGGTCCCTAAGTCCTAGCTGGATTTTTTCTATCTTTTTATCGATCAATTCTACTATCTGTTTGATTTCAGATGTACTGTCTTCCACGTCGCTAATTCTCTCCTCTGCCTCTTCTAATCTGCTGCTATTTGCTGAGAGTGTATTTTTGATTCTTGAACTGTGGTGTTCATTCCCATCATATCTGTTATCTTTTTGCATATGTCTGCAATTTCCTCTCCAAGTGTTTTCTTCATATTGTTAAACTCTTCCTTTACTTCATTAAGTTGGTCTCTAATATATGTTTTGAGATCTTTAATTACTTGTCCGATGTTCTGCTCCCCTTCCTGGTTTTTAGTTTTTCATTGGATTCAGCCATGTTTTCCTGATTATTGGTTTGGTTTGTAGTTTTTTTGTTGCTGTCTGGTCATCATTTTATCTTGATGGGTTTAATCAGTTCCTTAGCTTCTTTGTCTAGTCTTGGGGATTAATTAGTTGTTGTTCTTGCATAAGTGTTATGTCTTCTCTTTGTCACTTTGTTCTTCTTACTCTAATTTCTGGTTGCTGGCTAAGTTCACTTTGAAGGAAAATATCAGGGCCAGGGAAAGGAAACTGTGTAAGAAAAGAAAATGTGTAAAGTAGTATTGGTAATAAATGTTAACAGAGAGAACAATGTGAGATCTGGGAGAATGGATATTAGACTCATGTAAGTTGTGTAGAGTTATAGCAGTAAGTAGAGTACCTATAATGAGATAGTCAACTGAATATGGGGAGGAATATAGTATGAATTAAAAAGCCAGTGTTTTCATGAGAGAGGGAAATAGAAAAGAAAGTCAATAATATCAAGAGTGGATAAAAGACAGAAAACAGAAAAAAGGTATTAGAAATTAAAAGTTAGACAATTTGGGGACCAAAGAAAGGGAGGTGGAATGTAAGAGAGACAGTAGATGATGGAGGATAGCAAGATGTGGGGGAAAGGGGATAGTGTAGGTGGCCAAAATCAATTCACACAGAAATGAGGAAATGAAGGATGAGGAAACTCAGCAAATTTGAGGCACTCCCTGCAGCACCTATTGTAAAAATAAAATAAAATAAAATAATAAAATAAAATATAAAATAAAATAAGAAGAAAAAGAGAGAAAAGAAAAAAAGAGAAGAAAAAAAAGGGGGTGGGCAAAGGAAAGGGAGGGAAACAAGCCAGAAAAAGAAAAGAAGAAGAAAAAACCTAAATAAATGAAAAAGGACCTTGGGGGATACAATGGGAGAAAAGACCAGGAGATAATGCAATATTAGCAACCAAGACAATAAAAAAAAGAAAGAAAAAGAAAAAAAACACAAACGCCAAGGGCTGGGACAATCAAGGACCTCAGATGGACCTCAGGGCATGGTGGATTCAGGGATGGGAAGTCTGTGATATTACAGACTCAAGAGGTGTGAGTCTCTGGAGTGTGGGCCACCAGGGTTTAGGGGACACAGACCTGGGAACCACACATCCAGTTAACAGGGAGCCTGGGAGCACCACAGCGCAACACAGCCTTCAGGGATCTCCTCAGCTTGGCGCCAGTCCTAGGGGGAGGGGTCACGCCTGCAAATTCTGACCTCCGTGTCAGAAACCCAAAATTCCACCTCTTGCAAGAATCTCCTGTCACTGTCTCACCAAATCAACTTCCAGACACCTCCCACCCTGCAAGCCCCCGAAGCAGCCCCCTCAGGGCTTGGGAACTCCCCAGCGCAGCAAAGCCTCCAGGAATCGCCGCTGGGCTGCCAGCCCCAGGGGGAAGCATCCTGCGCACAGCCCCAGTCTCCGTGAAAGAGACCCAAAATTCTACCTTTTACAAGAATCTTCTCTGTCACCATCCCACTAAATCGGCGTCCAGACACCTCCTGCCCTGCAAACACCCGAAACAGCCCGGTCCAGCAGGACTCCAACCCTACTCAGGTGCTTCTTTGCAGAAGAGATTATGAGGTGCACTCACTCAGACGCCATCTTGCCCCGCCTCCTATTAATTTTATTACCACTATTATCAACATAAAACCCTTTGCCATAACTCAATATCAAACACCATTATTCATCTGATCAGTACTAGTCACAGCAGTTCTCCTCCTATTGTCTCTTCTAGTTTTGGCTGCTGGCATTACTATGCTTTTAACAGACTGAAACCGTAATACCACATTCTTATACCCGGCAGGTGGAGGTGACCCTATTCTATATCAACACCTATTTTGATTCTTTGGACACCCAGAAGTATATATTTTAATCTTACCAGGATTTGGTATAATTTCTCACATCGTCACCTATTACTCAGGGGAAAAAGAACCATTTGGTTAAATAGGAATAGTCTGAGCCATAATATCAACTGGCTTCTTAGGAGTCATTGTATGAGCTCACCATATATTTACAGTAGGAATAGATGTAGATACATGAGCTTATTTTACATCAGCCACAATAATTATTGCCATTCCAACCGGAGTTAAAGTATTTAGTTGATTAGCTATGCTACATGGAGGAAATATTAAATGATCACCAGCAATCCTATGAGCATTAGGCTTTATTTTCTTATTTACAGTAGGAGGTCTCACAGGAATCATACTAGCCATTCATCCCTAGACACTGTATTACACGATACATATTATGTAGCAGCCCACTTCCACTCGGTATTAGCAATAGAAGCCGCATTTGCCATTACAGGAGGATTTGTCCACTGATTCCCATTATTCTCAGGATACACTTTAAACTTAACCTGAGCTAAATCCACTTCATTATTTTCATCGGCGTTAACCTAACATTCTTCCCCAAACACTTCCCAGGCTTGTGTGGTATACCACAACACTACTCAGACTACCCTGATGTGGGAAACAAAGGCATGTTGTTTCCATGGAAGCAAGTTACTTCTTTGACCACTGAGTCAAGCTGTCCCTTATGATTATCGGTGCGGAGCACAATCTTGGCTGCGTCAGCACACCTGCAGGCAAAACAATACCTAGAACAGAACAACCTGGGTAACAGGATTTATGGTTACTGATTCTTATAATAATAGTTCCAGTAAAGTTTGTTGGGTTTTCATCAATCACTAGTTAATATAGAATGAGGTAAGGGTAATAGGTAACTTGATTTTGTGCTGAATGTCACGTATGTTAGGGGTATATATACTAGCCCCTCGACTCAATAAAGTTGTCTGATGAGCTTGAGAAATCAATGCTCTCAGATCCCCTGAACCCAATCTTTCTTTGTCTTTCATTACCGATACCTTGGGTCACCGAACAAGACTCTGACAGGTGGCGCCCAATGTGGGGCCCGAGGCAGAGGATTCATCAAGACACAGCAGCGTAGGATCTTCCACCTCTGGATCGGGAACGCGGAAAGCTGAAAAGCCTTTTTTAAGGTAAGGAGCATCAAAATTAATTAAGCCGGGTAGATTGCTGCTTCATATTATTAAGTTTTGCTTTCTGTTAGCATCAGGGTATGGGTAATCAACCAGGACACTTGGAAGAATATTCACAGGTTTTGAAAACATTGTTGCACAGTGTAGGCGTCACAGTTAAGACTGCAGATTTGTTAGAATTGTTTGCTTTGGTTCAAAAGCATTGTTATTGGTTTCAACTGCAAGGAAAGAATTTGATGAATGTTAAGCAGTGGAGGCAAGTAATGAAAGAATTGAGGAGAGCATATCAGAAAGGAGAGAATATACCTGTATCAATTTGGGCCTTGGGACAGCATATTGCTGCTGCATTAGATCCTTTGCAGTCTGATGAGGAAGAAGAGATTGTTCTTTTCTCAAGGGAGGAAACGGCTATGAATGATACAGGTAAAGATAGGAATTCGGAGGAGGAACAGGAAGAAGAGGAGTTATTTGAAGTTAAGACACAAATCCGTTCTTAACTAAATCCATGTCGGAGCTAAATATTTCTAAGGTAAACATATATCCTAATTTGACTCATGAGGTTCCTTCTGCACCTCTGGAACCTGGAAAAGTACCTAGTGGACTTTTCTCTATGGACCTGCCTTATGTTCGTAGCAGCTTTAAGCCAAATCCTGTGCCTGTTACTCCATTAATGAGATGTCTTTTATCGGGATCTATTCAAGGTGAGCCTCTGGCTATGTAAGCTGTAGCAGCTTTTCCTGTAACTATTCAACAAATTCCTCCTGATGCTCGACACTCACAAGGGGATGTCAAGTTTCATCCTGAGCCAAAGACTTTTAAACTATTGAAAGATTTAAAATGGGCAAAGATACTAAATAATGTCCTTGTTAGTGAAATAAGGCTTGTAAGAAAACTCTCTGTTAAAGTGTTAACTAAGATAAGGAAACTATTCTGGCAGCAACTCTGCAACCCCCCTGCTGTCTACATGACAATGTCGCTGTGGGCTAGTAGGGGTTAATAGAGTTAAGCCACTGAAAAAAGAGAAAAACATGGCAACATTGGTGCTCTGTTTTATTTCCATGCTAATTCTAATTGGGCTTATTTAACCAAGATAATAAAATTAGTACAAAATTTTTATCAAGGTTTAAAAAGGAATTTTCAATTTTAAATCAATAGTTTACTCCTGAACTTCAAGTCTCAGTATAGTCTTACAGAGTAATAATCCAAAAATGTGTGTTAACGGTCTGTCTAAACTGCTAAATTAGAGTTTTAACTACATTTATGCTGCTCAAGTTATCTTAACTGATTGCTGATAACTAATAAAAATGTTTCCAAGCACAAGCTTGCATGTTACAGGTAACATGGATTCCAGAAGAAATCTTAAGAAGTGATATTTAAAATGTGATATAATGGAGAGCTTAAAAGCAGCTATACCAAGAAAGTAAGAATTATGAGTTAATTGTAAATTGTATGTTTCTGTTACTGTGTTGTTATTGTTCTGTGTTTGTTCGTTCAATGTCAATGTATATTTTGATACCTCCGGATGGTAATATAAATTAATAAAAATTTATAAAAGAGCTCTATTCAAATGGCCAAACATTAAATAAGCGCTTATATTAATACATAAGTTTAAATGTTAATAAGATCTCTACAATGATAAAAATTGTGAGTCTTGATTAACAAAATTACTATAAGTCTTTTTATAAAAAGTTGTTCTTGCCTAGATTGAAATGAATAGCTTATTTTTCTTCACAGGATAATATGAAGGACGTAAAACTTAAATGAATATTAAAAAGGTTAAAAGTTTGTGAGAATGCTAATTGAAATTTAATAAGTTTTTGCAAAAAAGTGTGTTTTGCCCTAAAGTAGGATGGCTAATTTTCATAAACTCTTGGAACTTACATGCATGTGGCAAGTTATAGAACGTATTGTGGTTTTAATTATTATAAAAGAGTGTGTGTCACAGAAACAACCTCTTATCATAGATTAAAGTAACAACACTGTAGTATGCAGCAATCCTAAACACTGCTAGTTGCAAAAAGTTAATGTCCAGCTGTGTTGCTATCACTTTGATTTAAAACTTGCTAAGACTTTCTTTAGTGTCTTCTTAGACAAATCAAGCCAGCTGCAACAATAAACTTCTGCAGTGCTTTTCAGGGCTATGTGCATAGCCCAACTATCTTGTACAGTATTTACTATAGTAATAGTAATACAAAAGCAGCATACGTTACTTCTTGAAAAGAGCAGGCTTGGCAGACTCCATTCACGTCTGCTCAGCGTACTGAACTTGCTGTCATCATTAAGGTGTTAACAATATTTAAGGAACCTTTGAATATTGTTTCTGATTCTGAATATGTATGTCTTACTGTTAAGCATATTGAAACGGCTCATATCTTTGTTACTGATGAATTATCTCAACTTTTTGCTGATTTGCAACATCTGATTAGATTAAGACAGCATCCTATTTACATTACACATATACGTTCTCATACCTCTTTGCCTGGTCCTATGACAGCAAGTAATGCTCGAGCTGATTTATTAGTGGGGTGTTTACAAAGTGCTCGTGATTACCATGCTTTAACTCACATTAATGCTAAAGGCCTGCAAAATAAATATCAAAAGCTTACTAGACTACAAGCGCAGGAAATTATTCGTACTTGCCCCACCTGTGGACCATTGACAGCAGTGCCTTTTCAGGCTGGAACTAATCCCAGAGGCCTGACTCCTAATCAATTATGGCAGATGGATGTTACTCACATTCCATCCTTCGGTAAATTATAGTATGTTCATGCTTGTATTAACACTTATTCTCATTTCATGTGGGCTACTGCTCAAAGTGGGGAACGGTTTCATCATGTTCGCTCACATCTCTGGTCTGCTTTTGCTGTGATGGGATGCCCTCTAAAAATTAAAACTGATAATGGACCCTCTTACATTAGTAAATCCTTTGCTTCCTTTTGTAGGAAATATGCTATTGAACATGTTACTGGCACTCCCCATAATCCTACAGGTCAAGCTATTGTTGAAAGATGCCATCATACTCTCAAGACTATGCTTTAAAAAAAAAAGGGGGAGATGATGGTATGATATCACCTAAAGATCAATTGGCTAAAGCTTTATTTACCTCAAATTTTCTTAACGTTTATGATTCTATGACACCAGCTGAATGTCATTTTGGACATTCTCAAAAATCCACAGAAATTGCAGAATCTGAGAATCAACCAGTATTTTGGAAAGATGTTTTAAGTAATGAATGGAAGAAAGGCAGGGTTAAAGTATGGGGGCGAGGCTATGCTCTTATTTCAGAAAATGGAGAATTAATCTGGCTTCCGGCAAAAAGGATTAAACCTAGGATTGAAGAAGTGGAGTCTTCTACACATATGGATCCTACTGATAGTGAGTGAAACCAGCAATGGTAATGGTAATTACACATATTGGGCTTATATCCCTAATCCCCCATTACTTCGAGTGTTAACCTGGAAAGATCCTTCTTTTCCTGTCTATTTGAATAAAACTATTATATTTCCTGGACCCGTGGATGATAGGTTACCACTTAAGCCACGAGAAGAAGGACAAAAGATTTATAATCTCCTTCTTCCATTTGATTTCCGACCTCTTTGCATTGGCAATCGCCCACCATGTATGGCTGTGAAAAATAGAATTATGATCAATTTTAGCCATAATAATACTAAATCTTTGGTAACTTTATTCCCATCCTATCAATACCAAGAATATAAGTATCCAAGTTATAGTTGTCCTAAGAAGAATGCTGGTGATATGCAAAGATGGTATGAATGCCATATGGGAAGAGGATCTGTCGTTTTTAATGATTCCTATGGAATAGTTTGGGAAAGTGCCCCTATGGGGAATCCCAACAAATATAAGGGCAGATTTATTTGGTATGGTATAAATAGCATGGGACAACAAATTAGTAATATGCAGTATCCCTTTCATGAATCCCTTGAATTAGATGAAAAAATAATTTTTACCAAAAATAATAGTGATTGGAAAAATATAGGGAAATGGGTTCCTTTTCCATGGTGCAATAGCACTGGAGTCCATGATCAAAAACAAATATGGAAAGTCTTCTTAGGAGTGGTATCTACTTCTGAATGGAAAGATAATAAAAGTATGGATGGACAATATTCACAATTAGATCAAATTCATCATTTTCAATTATGTGTCAGAGATCCATATGTGTTTGTGGTAGGGAAGGCTACCATTACTGAAAATGCTTTGTTCTATAAGGATGGCGCTTTGTATACTTGCTTGTCTGAGAATATTTTACAGAATGGAGATATTATCACCATGGCTCGCCGAAGACGAGGAGTGTGGATCCCAGTGAAAATGAATCAGATGTAGCAGTCATCTCCTGAGAGTCATCTTCTTTTCCATCTGGCTCAAAGACTGTTGAAACGATCTAAGAGATTTTTGGGACTTCTCATAGCTGGCATTCTTGGCCTCATTGGTGTCATCACTGCTGCTGCCACTGCTGCTGTTGCATTGCATGAGACGGTGCAGACACAGCAATACGTGCATGATTGGCACAAGAATGCAAGTGACTTATGGCATAGTCAAGAGCACATTGATGAAGGACTTAATAACAGAGTTAGTGGTTTGGAATCTGCTGTTTTACACTTAGGAGATCAAGTTTATAATTTGAATTTGTTAAGAGGATTGAAATGTGATTGGAATGAAAGTAATTTTTGTATTACTCCTTTGGATTATAACATTTCTATGTTTCAATGGAATAAGATCAGAAATCATTTGTTAGGACACAAAGGAAATATGTCATTAGAAATTGAGGAATTACAGAAAAAGATTTTAGAAATGTCTCATAATCAGATATACGTAGATAGTGATAAGGACATCTTTAATGATTCGATTTCACATTTGAATAAGTTTAATCCTGTTGATTGGTGGAAATCTCAACATTTCTTATCTGCCTTAGGAATAGGGATATGTGTATTAATCCTGGTGCTCATGGTTGTCGCTTGCCTGGGAAAAGGTGTTTGCCAGAGATTGCACCGTGTGGACACCATGGGACAAGCAAACAACATAGTACTTGCTAAAACTCTACAATAGTACCCCGAAGTCAGTGCGCTTGGCTGGTAGTCAGTGACGGGCAACTTGGCTAGCCTTTCAGTCAACCTAAGACAGGGACGTGGCCTTTCGCTGCCACACTTCCCCATGACGGGTAAGGCTGATTGCGCGTAGCCTCTACCTAAGACAGGCACAGTCACCCTGACTAAAACAAAAAGGGGGAAATGTGGGAAACAAAGGCATGTTGTTTCCATGGAAGCAAGTTACTTCTTTGACCACTGAGTCAAGCTGTCCCTTATGATTATCGGTGCGGAGCACAATCTTGGCTGCGTCAGCACAACAGCAGGCAAAACAATACCTAGAACAGAACAACCTGGGTAACAGGATTTATGGTTACTGATTCTTATAATAATAGTTCCAGTAAAGTTTGTTGGGTTTTCATCAATCACTAGTTAATATAGAATGAGGTAAGGGTAATAGGTAACTTGATTTTGTGCTGAATGTCACGTATATTAGGGGTATATATACTAGCCCCTCGACTCAATAAAGTTGTCTGATGAGCTTGAGAAATCAATGCTCTCAGATCCCCTGAACCCAATCTTTCTTTGTCTTTCATTACCGATACCTCGGGTCACCGACCAAGACTCCGACACCCTGACACAGATACAATACGAAATATCATCAGTAGGATCATTCATCTCACTAACAGCACTTTGCAACAAAACGAGAAGTATCATCAGTGGAATTAACACCTACTAACATCGATGGACTTCATGGACGCCCACTCTCACAGCAAACATTCGAAGAAGCTGCCTTCATAAAAGTATGACCAAGAAAGGAAGGAATTGAACCCCCAAAAACCGGTTTCAAGCCAGTTCCACAGCCTCTATGGCTTTCTCTCCATAAGGTATTAATAAAATAATTATATAACTTTGTCAAAGTTAGATTACAGGTTAAAGCCCTTTATACCTTTATGCCTTACCCACTCCAACTAGGATTTCAAGATGCCTCATCACCAATTATAGAAGAATTATTACACTTTCATGATATACACTTATAATCATTTTCCTGATTAGCTCACTAGTTTTATATATCATTACACTTATAGTAACAACAAAACTTACCCATAAATGCACAATAGATGCTCAAGAAGTAGAAACAGTATGAACTATTTTACCTGCCATTATCCTAATTCTAATTGCACTACCTTTATTACGAATCCTGTATATGACGGATGAAATTAACAACCAACTACTAACCATTAAGCAATAGGTCACCAATGATACTGAAGTTATGAATATTCAGATTACGAAGACTTAAACTTTGATTCTTATATGATTCCAACAACAGATTTAAAACCAGGAGAACTACGCCTACTAGAAGTTGATAATCGAGTTGTTTAACCAATAGAACTTTCAATCCATATACTAATTTCATCTGAAGACGTCCTCCATTCATGAGCCGTACCATCCCTAGGACTAAAAACAGACACAATCCCAGCACGTCTGAATCAAGCCACATTAACAGCTACTCGCCCAGGCTACACTGTGGTCAATGTTCAGGAATCTGTGGAGCAAACCATAGCTTCATGCCTATCGCCCTGGAGTTAGTTCCCCTAAAACATTTTAAAAACTGATCAATAGCAATACTTTAAACTCCTGGAGATGCTATAACAGCATTAACCTTTTAAGTTAAAGACTGAGAGGGTAATAAATCTCTCCTCAATGAAATGCCTCAACTAGACACATCCACATGATTTATCACAATTATCTGTATACTACTATCATTATTTATTCTAATACAATTAAAGTTTACCAAACACAGCACATTCTCACTACCACAACCAATAACAACAGAAAAACTAAAACACTTAACCCCCTGAGAAACAAGATGAACAAAAATCTATTTGCCCATTTGCTATGCCTACTATAATAGGCCTACCAATGATAACACTAATTATTATATTCCCAAGCATTCTATTTCTTCACCTAAACATATAAGAACTAAATTGTATCAATTAAACAATGATTAATTAATAACATCATAATGAATATTCACAATAATAAAGGGCGTATATGAGCACTCATACTAATCTCATTTATTACTTTCATTGGTACAACAAACCCACTAGGTGTATTACCAAATACATCTACCCCTACTACCCAGCTTTGCATAAATTTAGGAATAGCTATTCCCCTATGCGCAGGCACAGTAGTTAACAGGATTTCGTCAGAAAACAAAAGCATCACTAGCCCACATCTTAATCACAAGGTACACCAATTCCCTTGATCCCTATACTAATTATCATTGAAATTATACCTATACTTGATCCCTATACTAATTATCATTCAACCAATAGCTTTAGCAGTTGGACTTATAGCAAACATCACAGCAGCCACCTTTTAATTCACCTAATCAGAGATGCCACACTCGCATTGATATCAATTAGCCCAACCACAGCCTCAATTACATTTATCATTCTAGTTCTACTAACCATTTCAGAATTTGCAGTAGCCCTTATTCAAGCATACGTATTCACCCTACTAGTGAGCCTATATTTACATGATAATACTTAATGACCCACCAGCCACGTGCTCATCACATAGTCAGCCCTAGCCCTTGACCATTAACAGGGCACCATCAGCCCTTTTGGTGACATCAGGGCAGTAATATGACTCCACTTAAACTCTGCACTAGGACTACTATTAGGCCTAACCAATTTCCTAGCAATGTGCCAATGATGACGAGATGTTATCTGAGAACGTACATTCCAAGGCCACCCTCCAACTATTGTACAAAAAGGCTTATGATACGGAATAATCCAATTCATTGTTTTAGAAGTTTTCTTTTTTGCAGGCTTCTTCTGAGCCTTTTACCTCTCCAGCTTAGCACCAACGCCAGAATTAGGAGGCTGCTGACCACCGACAGGAGTTAATCCACTAAATCTCCTGGAAGCACCTCTTCTAAATGTCTCTTCTTGCCTGAGGAGTATCAATCACTTGAGCCCACCACAGCGTAACAGAAGGACATTGAAAACACATACTCCAAGCCCTATTTGTTACCATTGCCTCAGGAGTATATTTCACCGCATTACAAGCCTCAGAATATTATGAAGCACCATTTACAATTTCTGATGGTATTTATAGCTCTACATTCTTCGTAGCCACTGGATTTCATGGACTACACGCAATTATCGGCTCATCATTCCTAACTGTCTGCTTTACACGACAATTAAAATTCCACTCACATCTAGCCACCACTTGGATTGGAAGCAGCCGCCTGGTACTGACACTCTGTAGATGTGGTCTGACTTTTCCTTTACGTCTCTATTGATGAGGAGCATGATCCCTCAGTATTAACTAGTACAACTGACTTCCAATCAATTAGTTTCGGTCCAAATCCAAAATAGAACAATAAACATTATTATTACTTTGTTAACACATCATTAGCCTCTTTACTAGTCTTAATTGCATTCTGACTGCCCCAGCTAAATCTATACAGAAAAATCAACCCCATATGAATGTGGATTTGACCCAATAGGATCAGCTCACTTTCCCTTCTTTATGAAATTTTTCTTGGCAGCTATCACATTCCTATTATTTGATATAGAAATTGCACTTCTGCTTCTACTGCCATGAGCCACACAAGCAAACAACCTCACATTTAAGTAGATTGATGCATGTGGTAGCTATGAAGTAAATCATAGTCTATTGAGTTGAAATCAATTATTTTGTATTAAACTAGCTATCATATTCATTTCATTCTAATCCTTTTTGTAGTCATTCGTAGGCTAATCCTAGTGCTAGAAGTAGAATTAGTAAGGCTGTGGTTCGTTCATAGTCGGTATTGGCTAGGCAGAATAATATAGATGACCTCTGGGTCAGTTTTGATTAGATGGTTTCTCTCATTATGGGTTGCATTTTCCTGCTTCTTTATATGCCTGATAATCTTTGGATACCAGACATTTGGAATTTCACCTCATTGAATACCAAATATTTGTATTTCCACGCATATTCTTAAGCTTTGTTCAGGGATGCATTCGAAGTATTTGGAAAGTTTGACCCTTTTGAGTCTTGTTTTTAAGATTTATTAGGTGGAACCAGAGTAGCATTCACTCTAGGGGTTTTCCTCACTCCTGAGATAGGACACTTCTGAATACTCCCCAGTGTCCTGTGGCTTATGCAGTTTTCCAACCCGGCTGGTGGGAACACACTATTCTTTCTAATCCTCTTGCAAGTTCCTTTCCTTGAGTGGGACTCGCAGCAGGTGTTTCAACTGTCTCCTGTGTGGTACTTCCTCTTGCAAACTTTGGCTGCCTTGGTTTCTCTGGACTCATCTCAAAGTCCTCAACTCTGGGAGGCTGTTGAGAGCTCCTCCTGGGTTTCCCTTTTCCGTGCCATGGCCTGGAAAGTTTCCAAGTTAATAAACTGGGTCAATTGTAGGCCACCCCTTGTTTCCTGCCACTCAGTGATCATTCCTTCATTGCCTGATGAAGTGTCCAGGGTCTCAAAAGCCATTTTTTCCTCATATTTTGTCTATATCTTGGTTGTTCCAGGTGGGAGGATCAATTTGGTCCGTTACTCCATTTGCCCAGAACTGGAAGTCTCTGGTAACATTTTTACATTAAGAAAAAATATATATATTCCCCAGGAAAGGAGTACTTGATAAAAAGGGTATATATTAAGTGCGAAGTACTAATATCCCCCAGAAAGATACACTTTTGTGAGGATATTTCTACAAGGATGCTCACTGCAGCATTTTATTTTTGGGCAGCATACTTCTTAAAAAGTCCAAACCCGGAAACCCACAAAGGTTCCCCAGCAGCGGGATGCTCGGGGACCACCCCTGCCCACCCCAGGGGGAAGGCATCTATTACAGCCAAGAGCAGACTACTTTGAGTGCTGTGGCTCTGTAAGATTTCTTAAAACCAGGTATTATTAGCTCTTTTAAATTTGTCCTATTGACATATTGATTTTGACTATTGTAGATCCTTTACATTTCCATATGAATTTTGGAGCAGCTTGCCCCTTTCTACAAGAAAACCTGGGGGGATTTTAATAGAAATTGCCATGAACCTACAAACCAATTTAGGAAAAACTGTCATCTTAACAATAGTCTTATGCCCCATGAACAAGGCCTATTTCTCCAATTTTTAAAACTCTCTCAGCAATGTTTTGTAGTTTTCAATTTATAAATCTTGCACATATTTTGTCAAATTTATCCCTAAATATTTTATATTTTTTACAGTATTGTGAATGGTATTGACTTTTAAATTTCAATTTTTGGTGCTAATATTATATACAATCTAAGTTTGTATCAGTATAGAGAAAGGAGCTCTATGTCAAACTATTACTGTTGGTGAGGTGCTTTGTGGCGATGGCTGAGTAAGGTTAACGAGGGAAATTTTACCTTTTCTCTCTGTACAACTGTGATTACGGCTCGATGAAATGAATATGTAATGCTTTTGTCTTTTGAAAGAAAAATTCAATAAAGTAAAAACAGTAATCACACAGAAAGAAATAATACATGTAATAACCATACATTTAAAAAAAAAAAAAGGGCCTAGCAAAATAAGCATCCTTGGAGCAAGGAAGGGGGCAGGGACACGGCACCCAGAGCAGGTCTGACGCAGCCGCATTGGGGAGCGTCGGCACAAGCGGCCACGCAGAATGTGGGCTCTGCCGGTCGGTCGTGCGCCTTAGAGCTAAGGACAGAGTCAGAAACGGCAGGGCCAGAACGGAGCAGACCAACAGCGACATCCCACCAGGGAGGGGGCAGGCTGACCCAGCGTGCTGGGCCCGGCGGAGAGCAGGGCGAGGGCATCTGCAGCGAAAGGCATCTTCACAAGGTCTAATCTATGATGGCTCACACCCACGGGGACATGGATGAAGGACGCATCTAAACTGGGCCACACAATTCGACATGCAAATTACTAACCCACATGGAAGGGTGGCTCAGGCAAGATGTGGGTTTACCCGTGTGGCTGTGGGGAGGGAGAGGACTGCAGGGCAGGGGTCAAGCACATGGTGCCCGAATTGGAGCATTCACAGGCGGCAGGTGGGGGCCGCAGCGATGATGGAGATGGGAACTGGTTAAATAAGTAAATATGTTAAGGACACGAGAGCCAGGGTTCTGTCAGGTCAGACCCACCCTGGATAATTTCCCTTTTGATTAATTCGAAACCAACTGACTTGCAACCTTAGTTACACTAAAAGATGAAATTCCTTCACCTTTACAGTGTAAACCACAGGAGAGACAGGCGACATCTCCACAGTAACGCCCACGCTCCAGTGACGGGGACTCCTCAGGGTGTGCCCAGAGGAGAGGACTCCTCAGAACTGCACAGGGAGGACAGGAGCCGCCCTCAGAAGAACAGCTTTATTATGCCTTCACAGTCCATCAATCCGTAATAAACGGCATCATTTCACTTCACAGGAAACTTTTACTGAACTACGTACATGTAATACTTCAATTAAAAATATCTGATCAAATTTAAACACACTGTTGACAGTAAGATCCATTTTTAACGTATCATTAAGAATAAAATAACTGCCAATTCAAATGAAATATTCTATATAAAATATGCTCCAATTTCAGACGTTAAATGTGAAAATGAATATCTTAGAATGATATACAGTAACTAAAAAATGCTTGTATTTTTCATTTTAAAAAATGACATGAACCAGTATTGTCAATTTCACAGAAATCAACAGCACTTCAGTTTTATATAAGCTGGGCATCTAATATCTTTCCTGAAACATGAACATACACACTCTCCCCTTAGTCCTTCTATGCTTAACTGTTGCTGTTCAGTTGTCTGCCCTGTGTTATGGAAACAGCCCTCTCCGTTTTCACTTGCCTGCTTTCTTAACACGTGCTCTCTGCAGGGGTGGTGTACGCTGAACAAAGCCTTCGGTGAGGACTTTGGACAGATAAATGTAAGTTCAACCTCACCTCACATTCACTAGCTTGCCTTCGGCTGCAGGTAATAAAACCCAAACCAAGATGGGCTAAACGGTAAATTTTTAAAATGTAGTATTTCACATGGCGTGAAATCTGGTCTGAGCATCTCCTCTTGAAGGCTGATTATTGTGACTCAATTGTTATCAACAACCCAGCTTCTTTCCAAAGTTCTCACAGGGCAGCAGGGCAGCAGGGCAGCTAGCTCCTCTTGAGGTCGTAAGACAGCTGCAACATTCCAAGCATAAGAGTTAGTCATAGCAACATCCAACCTCCTCCTCACATACCTCAAGAGAAAACTTTCCCAGATGTGCCCCCAGGGGATGTATCTTCATATTTCAAGCCTAAAGCAAGAACTGGCAAGAAGGGTGGAGCTTCCACTGTTTGTTGGGACCAGTGGTTTCCACAATGTATGTGCTTCAGAATCACTTAGGGAACTACTGAAAATCTGATATTCATACTCCAGGTAATGTAATAGACTAGGAATAGGAATAGAACAATATAAAATAAAATAAAAAATCAATGTCAGGGAGTGGGCTCCAGGCATCAGCATGTTCTAAACACACTTCCCAGGTGATTCCAATGTAAAGAGTGGGAACCACAGGTTTATACTCTGTAGATCCAACCTTTAGGGCTGGGGTCAGAGCCGACAACCTGCAAAACACAGGTTAACGGTATGGACTAAGGAGTGGGTCATCTAACTACAATGGATGCTATTCAAAGGGGAACAAGGATTTGATTGTGCAAACTAAGATTATATGCTACCAGACCCAGGGCAGGTTAGAATGCCATCTCGAAGAGAAGGTTTCCTCATCTGTAGCTACTAATAATGACTATTACTACAACAATCACCATTAAGACTCTAATTGGGATTAAGAGGGATTTCATGTCCTAGCATTCAGCAATCAGCAGGTACTTAACCTACAACATTCTGATCTCATCAAACCTCAAATGTGTCCGTGCTTCTCAACGGCAGGGTGAGCCCCATCTGTGAGGCCCCACAGTGCTGATTAATCACTCCCTGAAACTGGTGTTTAACACTAAGGAAATAAACCCACTCACCCTTCTCCTGTGTAGATCATGGAAACCCACGTAACAAACTCCCAAGGAAATGGCACATCTGAGTTTAAGACAAATGCTAGATTAACCATTTAATATTGACTTAATATAATTTTTCCTGAGAGCAGACAGACCCAAAAATGCACACCTGGTCTGCTGTTAGTGAACATACTGAACCAGTGATGTCAACTCTGAAGCCCTGGGTCACAGATGGCTGGCTCCCTGGCAGTGACTTTATGGCTCATGAATATTGCTCTGCTTTCTTCGCTTTTCAAATTCTGAAATAGCTCCATGAACTCAAAAGCTCTGGCTCAGGGTATAAAGACAGTAAGTAGTGTTCAATGTCACAGCCAGCTTCAGGCCATCTGCTCCTGAATGAACTACTGTTTTTCAGGAATTTAAATTAGTAACTGTGACAGGCTAACTTTTATTAACTTGTTAGGGAGGTAAGGTCAAATTTGATTGTTTAAAAAAATTTAAAAGGTAAAATTACACAGGTTACATACCTACTACAAGTGATATATAGTCAGTGGAGGAAATTTTAAAATAAACAAAAAGAAATACAAGTTCCCCATGTAAGCTTGTGCACGTATAATGGTTCTGTTTTATAAAATGTTCACTATGAACATTTCCCTACTATGCCATTCCTAACGGCCAGCATGTGTGAATTGTGTAATTATACACTAATCCAACACTGTTTCACATTTAGGGCCCACACACTCTACCCCTCAGAGGTTTTGTCTTGTTATAATAGATGTCACTACAAATATCCGTGTAGATGCAATTTTCCTGAAGTTGCTAAGTCAAAGGCAATATATAACTTTTTTATATATATCCTGAAGCTGCCCAACTGAAAAAAATTATGTCAATTATATGTCATTTATATTTTTAATTCTTCCATCTTCTGATTTACAATGTTACAGAAAGCTCATGGGAAGGAAGAGAATGTGGCTCAAGCGTAGCACTCCTGCCTATCACACAGGAGGTCCCAGGTTCAGTTTCCAGGGCCTCCTGGAGAAGGCAAGCTGGTGCAACAGGCAGGCGTGGCGAGCTGACACAGTAAGATGATACGACAAAGAGACACAAGAGGAACGACAACGAGAGACACAACAAGCCAGGGAGCGGAGGCGGCTCAAGAGATTGAGCGCCTCTCTCCCGCACAGGAGGTCCCAGGTTCAGTTCCCAGTGTCTCAAGAAGATAAGCAGACAGTGAGCACAAACAACAAGGCGGGGGTCTGTGTATGATAAATACATAAAATAACCTTAAAATAAAAAAGCACATGGGAACTAGTCAAAACTTCAATACTTTAAGGGCATCCTACACACAATTTCTCAAAATATGTATTTCACACATTTTTCTGCCAAGTCTTACCCATTAGTGAAAATTTATTGATACCTAGGCCACAGGATAGTTTCACATGCACCCACCACATCCCCTAAAAGTCTGAACAAGTACGTCAGCGGTCTTGCACAGACAAGCCTGGGTATCAGATGTGCGCAGTAAAACTTAAAAGATTATGGTCTGGACAATGTGCCTGCCTTACTTGGCTGAAAAGAGGAGCATCAAGTGAAAAAGATGCTGCAGTTTCAACTCCCCCACAGGTAAGTCGTGGGAAGTTCCAAGAGGCAGGCGGAGGACACGAGTGCCTCCCCTGGTCGAGCGGCCACGGTGAGCGGGTGCCGAGCCTGGGTTTAGTGCTCCCTCACCGAGGCCTGTGAAGAGCGGGGCGCATCACAAGGAACAGAGACGCTGTCAGGGGAACCGGGGAAGGCTCTGATAGAGAATTAAGAACACAGCATCACAGGTGAGGAATCATGAACAGGACGTCAGGGTGAGCTTAACGTGTCTACTGATGCAAACTGAACTGCTGGCTGCGTATCCAAAGTAGGATGAAGTTCAACTGCAGCTTCAACTCCACACGAACAGAGCGGAAAGTCCACGACAGCTTCGCAGCCCCCTCTGCAGCGGGCCACCTGTATGCATTCAAGGGCTTACCCCCTCAATAAAAAACTTAGCTAATTCTGTATTTAGGGCCTGGCATCTTTCTTTGGGTCTCATTTTCTTGTTTTTCCTGCATGACCATGGACAGGGTTTATCAATCTCACTTTAAACAGCTGTTTCTGTAAAATGCAGATGATAAAAGTTTCCTCAGAGGACTGTGGTGAGGATTAAACAATGCAGAAAATTACTGAAAAAGAACCTGGCACAGAATAGGTGCTCCAAAAATGTGAGTTTCTGTTAAAACAAACCTGAAACAGAAAATAGGGGCAGGCTTCTGAAGAAATGCGTGGAAATATAAAGATTCTCAAATAGAATCAACATCAAAATGTGAACAGCAACCATTTTTTACAGAGACAAACATAAGCAGTATTCCTGAAAAACTGGGTAAGTGACCACAGGATTAGGAGAGAACATTCTGTTCTTTACCTCTGGAGAGGCTGTATTCTTAACTCTAGAGTGCACAGATTCCTACTCCTTAGGCCAAGACACCGATCACCTGTATTTTGACCTCAACAACCAGCAGCTCAGAAGAAAATTTTCAGCATAACTCGCAATGGTTACACTTATTAGAAACTGGCCAGTGAACTGAGATAACTGTGCTGGAAATTAGGAAACCTGTTAAGAAGGGGAAAGTTATTTTAATACCTCTGGGCCTGATCTAGTCCAAACATAAAAAGACTATAACCGCTTAGCAACTGACCAAAACTGAATTATACTGTCAAGTGACTTTTAGTAACTGACCTCATGAGAGAGGCATATGCCCTCACCTCTATCGCCAACTGATTTTCGATCAGCTTACTAAGTCCACTTTTCTGTGGCAGAACAGTCTCTTCAACAAATAGTGCTGAGAAAATTGGCTACCTATAACCGAAAGAATGAGAGGACCCTATCTCACTCCCTATACAAGAATAAACTCAAAATTGATCAAAGACCTAAACATAAAAGCCAGAACCATGAAACTCCTAGAAGAATGTGTAGGGAAACATCTACAAGGCTTTGGAGTAGGTGGGGGTCGCTTAAACCCTACACCCAAAGCACGAGCAACAAAAGAAACAGATAAATGGGACCTCCTCAAAATTAAACACCTCAGCACCTCAAAGGACTTTGTGAGGAGGGTGAAAAGGCAGCCTATTCAAAGGGAGAAAATATTTGGAAATCAAATATCCAATAAGGGCTTAATATCTATGATATATAAAGAGATGCCACAATTCAACAAAAGACCAACCATCTGAATAAAAAAATGGGCAAAAGACCTGAAAAGACATTTTTCAAAAGAAGAAATACAAATGGTGAAAAACACTTTAAAGAAATGTTCACAGGGTAGGTTAGGGAGAAATACACCAAATGTTAAGATACTTTGGTTGGTAGTAATATTTTGAGGATAGTCTTTAATCATTAGTTAAAAATGTTTCAGAACAATACAAGGTATTGTTGGTAGGGGTGAGGTGTGATATCCCTGTATGATGTTATATGTCTGTTTTAAGTTCACAACTATTACTATACTGTTATTGTTTATGTATGTTTATGTATGTGATATACTTCAATAAAATTTCCAAAATGCAGATACCATTTCATACCTAGAAGGGCCACTATTAACAAAACAAAACTACAAGTGTTGGAGAGGATGTGGGGAGAAATGAACACTTACTCACTGTCGTTGGGAATGTAGAATGGTACAGCCACTGTGGAGGACTGTTTGCGGTTCCTAAGGAAGTTAGATACAGATCTACCATGTGACCCAGCAATACCGCTACTAGGTAAAATGCCCAGAAGAACTGAGAGCAGTGGCACAGACAGACATTGCACACCAATGTTCACAGCGGCATTATCCACAATTGCCAAAAGATGGGAACAACCCAGGGGTCCATCAACCGATGAATGGATAAACAAACTGCTGTATATACATGATGGAATATTATTCAGCTCAAAGAAGAAAGGAGGTTGTTAGGCATATGATGAACCAGGCATAAAAGGACAACTATCACATGACTTCGCTATTATAAACTAAATATATTGAGCAAACTCATGGAGTTAATAGCTAGAATGTAAGTTACCAGAGAAAAGAATGTGTTAAAGAATGGAAAGCTGAAGTTTAATCAGTGCAGAACTGGAAAAAAGTGGTTTGTAAATGAACAGAAGTGGTGAAAGTACATCATAACATTTGTAATTAGTAGTGCTAAAATACGGCTTGTCTTTTGTGGTTTTTTTTTTTTTTTTGAGTAATAAAAATGCTCTAATATTGACTGAAGGGATGAATGCACAGCTTGGTGATTATACCAAACGTCACATCACTTTAGATAAATTCTACTGTTTATGAACAACAAAAAAATAGGGTGGGTTGGGGGGAAAATACACCAAATATAATATAAGGACTATGGTTAGTAGCAATACTTTGATGATGCTCTCTTGTAATTTGTTACAAATGTTGTACAACATTGCAAAGTATTTGTTCTGGGGTGACATATGGGAGACTTGTATGATATTAAGCATGTTTGTTTCTTAAGTTCACAACTTTTACTATATACTTACTGTTTATGTATGTTCATGTATGAATGATACACTTCAATAAATTTTTTTTCTTTTTCTTTTTGAGGTACTGGAGCCAGCGATTGAACTGGAGACCTTGTGTGGGAAGATGGCGCTCAACCACTGAGTCACACTGGCAACCCAAAGTTGCTTTTTTTGTTTGTTTGCTTGTTTTTTCATTTTTAGGAGGCACATTGAACCGAACCCAGGACCTCCCATGGGAAGTAGGCACTCAACCATTTGAGCCTCATGCCGCCTCAAAAACACGTGGAGTCAAAAGTCTCAAGTACAGGTTCCTAGGAGATAGGATGGGGGTTGAGAAGGGGTGCTGACGCTTAGTGTATGTAGAATTTTTAATTACCTAGACTGTAAAAGTGTGGAAATGGAAAGAGTTGATGGTAACACACAGTATAACTTAACATGGTGATTTATAACCTGAATAATACAGTGAACCCGGAAGTCGATGAGGATTGTGGTTAACAGGACAAATACAAAAATGTTCTTCTATGAACTAGAACACATGTACGTGACTATTACAAGATGGTAAGAATAAGGGATACCTGGGAAAAAATACAATTAATGTAACTTACGGACTATAGTTAACAGCAATATTGTAATATTCTTGCATCAATGTCAAAGAAGATACTGTATCAATGCTAAGGGGCAAAAACAGGGAAGAGGTATGGGATTTTTTTCTATTAGACTAAGGAAAATGTTAAGAAATTTACTGAGGCAATGACTGCACAACTCTTGTGATTAAAGTTAGAGCAACTGTACACTTGGGACAGATTGTACAAGGCACAGGACTGTAAAACACAGTGAATCATGTGGAGGAGGAGGGACTGCGGTTAAGAGTACAAATATGGGGGAAGTGGATGCAGTTCAAGTGACTGGGCTCCCGTCTTCCACACAGGAGGTCACGGGTTTGGTACCCGGGGCCTCCTGGTGAAGGCGAGCTGGCCCATGCAGAGAGCTGGCACAACAAGAAAGAGACACAGAGGAAAAGACAATGAGAGACACAACAACCAGGGAGCAAAGGTGGCTTGAGTGATTCAGTGCCTCTTTCCCATGTGGGAAGGTCCCAGGATCGGTTCCTGGTACCTCCCAAAGAGAAGACGAGAAGAGAAGACACAGAAGACTGCACAGCGAATGGAGAGAGAGAGCAGTCAGCAAGCGCAAGTGGCAAGGATAAGTAAATCTTAAAAAAAGTACAAACATGGGAGTATTCTCTCATGAACTCTAACAAATGTACAACACTAAAACTGGGTGCTCATAATAGGGGGTGCATGGAAAAAATACACCAAATGTAAGCTATGGGCCATAGTTAGTAGGAATATTTTGATAATGTTCTTTCATAATTGGTAACAAATGTTCCACAACAATGGAAGGTGTTGGTGGAGGGGTGAGGTATGAGAATCCTGCATGCTATACACGACTGTTTTATAAGCTTACAACTTCTCTAATAAAAAGACATACATGTTTTTAAAAAGCATGCTAAATTCTAATTTTACCTTTTGATGTCCTTTTATTGACATGTGGACTTCTTTTCAGTATCTAAAACCTAATATGAAAAAGAATCACATTCAAAGTATTAATAATATGGTGATACATGAGAAAAAGACAACTATTGTAACTTCCAGTTGACAGTAATATTGTAATATTTGGTAGCAACAGCAAAGGAGGTACTATATCAATGCTAAAGGTAAAAAAAAATGTGGGATTTAGTTTCATGAGATGTGAATATGATCAAGCTTATTCTTTTTTCTTTTCCATTTTCTTCAATAACAAGGAGACCTTCATCATGCCATTTAACCAATCTGCTCATTTAGTCATCCTTTGGGACACTGGAGAAATGATGAGTTTGTTTTTAGGATTAAATAAGATCAATGAGCCTAGACAGGATTTTTAAAAGTAATGCTTCCATAATTTATTAAGCTGCCTTTTGTCTGTTATTTTTTGAAGTTGAAACAATGTTAAAAAAAATCAGTAATTTTTATGCATTAACGTCTAATTCAGAAACACTGTCATACTCCTATATTCTAATGATTCCAATAATATCCATCCTAATAATCATCTAATAATATTTACAAGGGGAACTATGTATTTCATACTGATAAATGACCAAATATTTGGTCCCACTTCTAATAACAGAGTAACTCTTCTAAAAATGTCTAGAAATAAGCCCCCTTGACTTTCTAATAATTGCATATGTTTAAGGAAACATCTGGCACAAGATGGTAAGGTTTAGTTTTAAAAGAATCTTTTATTTTCACCTATATTTCAATTTAACTTCGAAGAGATGAGCTCCAACTAACATGGGAAATGAAAGATTACAAAGTTACTATTTTTCATTAGTTGTTTGCTACTGAAAGCAGACTCAAAAAATATTTGAAGAAAAGACTTTGAAACAGCTATGTGAACAGTCTTTGATATAACTTGAAAATGTTTATCAACCAACAATCCTTAAACTTTCCTTCTAAGGCAGTTTGGACAGTAGAACTATTTTTCTTACTTGCTTTGCTTTCCTTGTTCAGCTTAGCTATTAAGGTTGTTAACTACACTGAGGATTTTAAGACAGCAATTTATACCAGCAATGGGTCAAAGATGAAAAATAGTTTTCTAAACAGAAGTGCATACTTAGAATATCAGTCCTAATATATCCCACATGCTAACCTATGAGGCACTCTCCCCAAGAAAAAGGATCAACGTAAATTCTAAGCTTAGGTCAAACATATTCTTAAAACAAAGAAAACCAAAGGATTATTAAAACTGTACTTACTCTAGCCAGCAGCTCTTGTGTCTCAGCAGTGAGTGGAGCATGAGAAAACTTGCAGTATTCTCCCTGATAACATTTTGTTCCTGTATGGTAAAACTTGCATGGATACTCACGTAACCGAAACGTTAAGGAAGAAAACAATTTTAATCTAACTAAAATAATTTATGCTATTAATTTAATGACTATATTTTTCCTATAAAAAGACCTTACCTAACAGTAGAAACAATGAACTTTTAAAAGAAGAAAAATTTTAAGAGGGTTACATGAAAAATATAACTTTAGGATAATCGCAAAAATCAAGTTTTTCGACAATCACGGGACACTCTTTCTTCATCTGCACTCTTGCAGCAGACTACTGCTGCTGACCTTCATAGACCCAAGATAGGAAATGCATTTCAAGTACCTTGGGAATGTGATTATTTTTCAAGCATTCTTATGGAGTGGGGGAATCAAAGTCAACTCCTTATTTATTTCCTAAAAATCTGAATCTGTCATATATTAAGTAGGTTTAAAGTTGGATAATTTATATAACTTCAATAGGGGTATTTTCTAGGGAAAAATAATCCCCATGTTAGAATTTTAGACTTCCCTATGTTGAATGACTGACGTAAAACAATTTTTGTAGAGACAAAGGTGCTATTACCCAGAAAGGTATATTTTTATGTTTATACAAGTTTGTACCATTTGTCCTGAACAGCTAAGTTATTCTCCACAATAAGGAAGAACACCTATCCATTACAGAATACACAGAAAACAAGTATGCCCAAAGTATGCAATCATTTCCCTTTTTATGAAGTCATTTATATAAATGTGGATTAAATTAGACCACATCACAAGAGAAATTCTGACAAAGTCTTTCTGGAACTTAAATATTTGTCACATGAACCTGCTATACTACCCAGGTTGAACAGAATCTTCATTTGAGGGATTTGCTAAAGAAAATTTTCTTGCGGAAAAAAAAAAATTTGTGTTCAATTTAAATTTAAATACTTTGATACTGAGTTGGGTCTGGATTGTAATAAATTTTCTATAGCTTAGACAATTTTATTTTTTTCATTTTGCATATATAAATTGTTCATGTAAATATCTATAAAAAGCAAAGTTTCTGTATATTTTGATAAAGGATATTATGCAAATACAGACAGTTTTCACCTCTGGTACAATATCCCTGTACATAAAATTTACACATTTCCTTTTTCTTCTCTATCTCTGCATCATGATCAAATTTACACTGGTCACCCTGTTCCAAAAAGGAGAACAAGGTAAAGTCATTATTTTTCATAGTTAAATCATTACATTTTCTTACTATTAATAAAATTAATCATTTATATCTCTGCCTAAAATTTTATTAAGTCCTAAACATTTCTAACACGAAGCATTTTTTTAAATTATATTTTTCTTAAAATATAAAATATTGCAGAGAGGACTGTGGGACTGTGGGGAGATGGTAAAGTAGGAAACTCCAGGACTTGGTCCTTCCACCAGAAGAACTAATAACAGGCAGAAGCTGTGTGAAACAACTATTTTGAAACTCTGAAGGCCAGCAGAACGCTGCACAGCATCAACGGAGGAGCTGGAGGAAGAAGCTGGAAATTATAGTTAAGACCAGAAAAATCGCTCTTTCCACGTGAGGTCACCAGAGCCCATCCCACATTCTCGCTCGCAGGAGCAGGCCGTCGGGGGTCCAGCGGCTGGCTGGCTGGCTGGTCCCCGCCAGGCGGCTGGAGGGACCCTGGGCAAAGGCAGGGGCGGAGGAGACTTAAAGATGCAGCGCTCCCTTGGGGCTGCAGAGGACGGGCTGAAGGCTCAGCTCTGGGGAGCCAAGGCAGAAGCTCCTGGGGCCCTTCACACACCTCTCCACAGGGCATGGGAGAGCTGTTCTGTGCACCCTTCGTGGGTCCCAGGCCCTGCTTTGGTTGGGAAAGACTAACTTGGGAAAATCCTCTCCAGTGTACCCTACTCCCAGAATTTGCCCTCCAGGCAAAAACACCTTGAGACAATGAAAGGAGTGCAAAAACTCCAGAGGCAGTCTGGGGAAAAGGCCTGTAGGCTGAAAACCCGAGGGGGGAGGTCTGTCTCCTGGAAAATAAAGGGGGCATTCAAACTCCTGCAAATGGGGAAACTCCCAAACAACAAGCAGAAGCCCAGGACAAGGCCCAGGCCCCCAAAACACAGGGACACCCTGCAACTGCACTCGCCGTGGCCAGACCTTCCCGACGGGAGCGCGAAGCTCAGAGAACCTCTTATCACCAGCTGCTTCTAAAGCCAAGAAACAGACACCTCAGGGAATAAACCCCTGAGTTAACATTTTAAAATATCAAAATGTACACTGTGCAACAGAATATAAGACAAAAAAAAGAAAGAGGAAATGATGGCCTATCCAAAATAAGAGGATAAAGATCCAGAAAACACCAATGAACACCAGACTGTGGACAAACAAACACTTTAAAAAAATGATTTAAAAAATTTTAGTAAGAACTAAAGGCTACAGGAAAACTAAATGAACAATATGAGATTCTAAGTATACAGAAATTTTAAAAAGGAACCAAACAGAACTACTGGAGTTGCTATACCTAACATTTAGCACATTTTTACTCATACATTTTATTTACCTTAATACATTTCCTTTCAAGAAAATATTTACAAATTTGTTTTCCTTTGCGTTCTACTGTATGTTGGTTGATGAATCCCTGGCTCATTTTCACACGCTGCTGCTTCTCTTTATCACCCTTAAAAAATTAAAAAATGTGAGAAATAAAATTATATATTTTATTTTATTGTATAAAAAGCATTTTAAATCACCCCTGAAACATTAAAAATTGACTCCTCTAAATTAGTCTTTGGGCACACTTTTGTAATTCATTTGAACAGCATCCTATCTTTGAGTAATTGTGCAGTCTTAATATTTTATTATACTTTGCCCTTTTAATTTTGTAAAAACAAATGAAAAATTTTAAGTGAAATGCTACAAGAAAAATTCTTAGAACTTATAAAATAGAAACAAATCTGGAACTCATCAGTGACCCCAAAGCAATGAATTCCCTAGCTTCAATGAAAATACTGGGTATGAGCTGAGAATATTGCTGACCAGCTCAAATTAACACACAAGGCTAGAAATAGACCCTCCTAAAAGATGGCAATGAAGGTATTAAAAAAATAAAAGTATAATTAGTCCATAATACATTTTAGCTCTCCAGAAACATAAACCACTTTCATTGAGTTAACTTGTAGCACAGCTTACCACCTGCATATCAATACTTTTAAATAGTTTTAGGAATGCAATACTGTATAAAGAAGAAAACTGACTGAACATTCATTTATGGTGATCCGATTCTCAATAACGTCAAATTTTCTCATTTACCATCAAAATTATGTCTTATGAATACCTGTCAGTTTAAATCTTCGGTTTCATTTGATTATATTATTAAATTTCAGCATACATATTTAGGCTTCAGAATTTGTTCCTCATGTAAAATGAGTGTCAGCTTTGGTTAAATAAGTCTTTGAGTCGATTTAAACCAAATGAAAGGGACAATGACTAGGGCAGGTCAAGAAACAAAATCCTACCCCTGGCTTGGCCCTGTGCCAGGACAGGCAAGGCACGAACCCTAGGGCTTCACACTCCTCCCCTGTTAAACCGGGAGGCGGGGCTAGATTTTATGTATATATGTCTCCATGTAAAATACTTGCTTCTTCTAATATTTTACCAACTTCTAAGTCCTGTTCACTGTGATCAAGCCTAATGGAAAGGCCTGGAAGACCTTAAAACAGCAAACAGTCCACAGGAATGACTTCTTGCCCTCCTCTGATTACACCTGCAGGTCAAAGAAGAGGAATGTCTACAAAGCAAAATCAAAATGTCAGGAGGCGGAAGCAGATGTGGCTCAAGTGGTTGAACGCTAGCTCCTGCATACGAGGTCCCAGGTTCAATCCCCAGCCCCTGCTACCTAAAAAAAAAAGAATGCCAGGAAGGTAGGGCATGGGGCGATTTGGTAAGGCCCCCGTTCAGAAATATTCATTTCTAATTCCCACAGGAGACAGGAACTAAGAGGCCAGGGCCTGCAAGAGAAAAGGCTCTGTCGGGCTCTGAGGCCTCTGAAACGCCCTCATGGTTATCTGATCTGATCTGCTTCCCCCGTTTTCCAAGCCTTCGACAGTCCAACGCTCAAAAACGAAAGGGCTCCTGCACAAGTACTCAGCAGCCTTAGGGATACACCAAGGCTTGATATGGGGCTGGCAACTAACAAGTGAGAGGAAGGCAGCTGCAGGGATGAGAAGCAGAGGAGACACTGATGGTAAGAGGTGCCAGCAGGTACCTTCGGCTCTGGGGGAGGACCCTGCCTCTGCCTTTCACCCTTGCACAGCACGCCGTGCCACGGGTTAGAGACGAAAACCAAACAGCACGTAGGAGTCTTCCTACATGCACGCTCTTGTACCTCATCCTGTAAGCCATTTTTCCTCAGGAAGGCATTTGATCCTTTGTTTCCAGTGCCAGCCTGCTTTCGTTTCATTTTCTTCTGTTTACCCTTCTTGCGACCAGCTTTAAGATTTTTATTTTTTTGTTTAACAGCTAAAAAAAAAAAAGAATTTTAATTTTTAAAGTGACATAAAAATATAAAGGCAGTTTACTCTTAAGAAATACATCCTATCCAGGAAAAGTTTTCCCCACCTCAATGAGTGAAAATGGTAAGATGTTGACTTGTCTTTCAGGCACCTCTGGGATTAAAAGACCAGAAAGAATTCTGAAACTATAATCTGGATTCTCAATTTGTTAGCCACAATCCCTCTGAAGTACTCAGAGTATGATGGACCTAAGCATCATAGCATTTAATAGAATATTAAAAATATTTAAAACAACTTCACATATTACCAACTATCAGATATTTCACTGAGAAATGTTTTATATGGACTAAGTTGATCTACAGACCCATTAATTTAATGGTAAAAATACTTTAAGTGGGGAAAAATGCAGTAAAATGAGACGATTAAGAATTTCACTTACCAATGTCACTTCAATTGCCACTACAATGCACTAGTAAGTCACAGTCTGATGTACAACCAACCCTGAACATTAATCAAATCCATTCTGCTTTGAAGGACAGACAGCAGGACGACTGGGCATATCCTGCCCTTTACACGTGCAGAGGCCAGGGACCTGCCACTCTCCCTTTGGCAGCAGGAATGGCCTTCGAGGCCCTGAATGTCCACCTCCCCAGCAAACTGTCAGCACCTGTACCCCAAGTGGCCAGGCCTCACGTGGGGTCTAAGGCTGGGCATGTGCACAGGGTATAGTGCTCCATGAAAACGGGGAACTTATGAAATCAGAGTGCAGGAGAAACGCCTGGTCCACGTAGACAACTAGGATTCCTTCTCTAGGTGAACAATAAATAATAAAGTTGTTGAGTGCTCACCTTGCAGGGTACTGTTCACTCCCTCTTTCTTCACAGGTCCCTCAGGAAATGGTAAGGTCTGAGTGGTATTTGCCATTTCCTTGGCTTGTATATACTGTTGAAGCTCTTCAGCAAAAGTATCTTCTGATTCCTGACTGCAGAGATTGTCATCACTATATACATCATAGTCCTTACTTCTTGACTTTCTATGTGGCAAACTCTTCTGTGATGTTGCAGAGTTCCCCAAGTGCCTAAACTAAATAAAAACAAAAATTTCAATTTATAAAAAGCTAGCATGATTCAAAAGAATGTGGGAGGGGAATAAGAGATGGTTACATAGAAGAAACAAGACTGGCCATGAACTGATCATTGTTGAAGTCCAGTGATGGGTACATGGAGATTCATATTCCTGTTTACTCTTACATATTTGAAATTCTCCAGAACTAAAAAACAAGACACAAAAACCCAGCATGACATATTTATCCTTAAAGATGATTTAAGAGAAACTGAATTTGTACATTGTATGCACTTTACTGAATTAAGCCTAATAAACTCCCAAATTTTAATTATTTGATATAAGGGGGAAATAATTCTCACATTTTTTTCTCTTTGCATCTACTACACTTTTAAATAGTTTAATTCAATAACTCATCTTTTCATAAAAGAGCAATGAAATCAAATGGCCCTACTGAAAATCTACTTATATTTATGATGTATCACAGCAGTGGTGGCAGCAACAATGATAGGGAAGAAAGAACTGCCCTGTTCTTTGTAATCAAACTCACTTCAATTTCAGGTGTAGCTTTATAACTCTTTGTTGGAGCTGCCCCAAGGTGACACCTGATATCCAAGGGAGCTGCCCCGGGAGGAGACAGAGCTGATCATGGCAGATGGCTTGAAACAATTTCTGCATAAAAAATTTTCCAAGTATTGGTTATACAAGTGTGTTCACTCTGAATATTCACCAAGCTTTATAACTACAATCAGTATATATGTTATAAAATGAAAATATGTATCTTTTACAAAAAATGAGCAAGTGTTAAATGGCTGCTACTGTGGAGCCAGGAAGAGCTCACCCTGGGTATAAAAAAGTGAGTGGCTGCACAAGAGCGTGCTACCAGACTGGGGTGGCCAACTCACCGTCCAGCAGAAGAGTCACTGCTATCAAGTATACTGTAGTCCAATTTAATGTTTTTCTTTGATGGGAACATCAAAGGTAGGAGTTGTACTAGCAGAGGACTGAAAATAAGTCTAAAAAATGAACCTGCTTCCTGCCTGAAGACTCCAGAGGTTTCAACCTGGCAGTGGCTTCAACGTGTATCTTCATGACACCAGCAGGCCGATCCAGTCATCCTCATGACACTGTGTTCTTCGTCTCCAAGTCCTCACAAGAGCACCTTTTTCCAACTAACATAATAGAGTGAACTTGCAAATATAACTTCTGGACTGACAGATCAGGGGCCGGCAAACTTAGGCCTGACCGCTTGTGTCTGCAAATGAAATTTAGCACAGCACACCCATTCTTTACAAACTGCTGTGGCTGCTCAGTTAGTTACTACAAGGACGATATGGTTCACAAAGTAAAAAATACTTACCATATGGTCCTTTATAAACAAATTTTCTAACCCCAAAGATACATTATGCTTACTTTGGCTTTAGCCGTTATATTTTATTCAGGGGGGATGGGACAAAGGGGAAAAAAAGTTCACTATGCAGGAGTTCCTATGAAGTTTCACTTAGTCCAGCATATAAGGAGGTTCTGGTCAGTGTATCTGAATCAAAACGTTACAGTGACCCAAACGAGGAACGAGTGGCCTTCTGTGTGGACAGTCTCACTGTTCTGAAGGAGACGAGATGAGATGCCTTGGCAACACGATTAAAACCAGGACATCAACCATGCTGTTTTTACCTGTTACTGGTTGATGCAGTGTTTTTCAAGAGCACTGAAATACATAAACCAGCTATAAACTCATTGCTTTGATTTTGCTTTTTGTATAATTTAGAAAGTACAAACGTGATATTGCAACCTTTTGCCCCTTCTGTAGAAGAGTCCAAATAGTGTTTTTAAAATAAAACATTCTTTTATTTGATCCAGTGGCTTAGTAAACTAGTGTGACAAAAATAAGAGTTCAGGGATGTAAAAATTAATAATTTCATAATGGTGTAGGGGTACAAAATGCACCCACCAGTCACCAAGAGAATGCAATGAACTCTTAAATTTTTGACAAACAAAAAGGTATTCCTCTGGAGTGTGGACTTACACTGAAGTGAAAAGATGGAGTTACAAGTGAGGATGAATAAAAAATACTCCATAAAAGCAGACAAAGCTAATACAACAAGTTCTCTCTACAAACAACCAAGAATTTACCTTGGTCAAAAAGAGAGGGCTGGCCTTGAAACTGCCCACCCCTTGCACAAGCCTCATGCTTCCCGCCTTATCAAGCCACTTCCCTAACTTGCTTAGGAAAACCAGTTCCAACAGGCCTTAACTAGAAAGATCCTGTTCCAAAGCCAGGGCATGCACAGAAGAGTAAAAACTTTAACCTAAAGTAGCCTAATAACGTCCTATCCTTGAAATCTCCAACCAGGGAGCAGATGTAGCTCAAGCAGCTGGGCGCCTGCTTCCCACACGGGGGGTCCTGGGTTTAGTTCCTGGTGCCTCCTAGAAAAACCAAGGACAAACAACAAGCAAAACAAACAGAAAAACCAGTGCAGGGGAGCTGCTGTGGCTCCATGGTTGAGCGCCAGCTTCCCATATGCGAGGTCCCCGTTCAACCCCTGGGTCAGGTACCTCAGAAAACAAAACAAAACAAACTCCACCCACTCCCCATGCTAAGGACGCCATTTTCTGATCATGTGACATGAGTTCTCATGACGCGCACCTGCGCATGGCTGCTTCACGCCACCAAAACCCTGCCACAGAGCACAAGCTTCCAGATCCACCCAACAAAAGCAAAAAACCCTATACTTCCTCATCTCAGGGAGAAAGATTTAAGCACACTCCTGTCTCCTTGCTTGGCAGCCTCACAACAAAAACTCTTATCTCAAACTCCTGATGTTGCAGCACTGACTTCTGTCACACTGGGCAACAAGCCTTCTGCTCAGCAGGAGTCTCCAACAGAATGTGAGAGAATTTAGTGAACTTTCAATGGAAAAATATCAGTTAATGTCTCTAACACCTAAATTGACAATTAGCATTTTCTTCCATTTTCAACACAAGCAAAAAACTAGTTAATATCAGCAGACTGCCACTAATAAAAATCAGATATTTTCACATAGCATTGTAGTTGCAGATCTCAATGTTCATGACTCCCTGAAAGTAAGAACTGGACCCACAGCCAGAACTTACTTAGTTCATTAATAAAGAATATAACTAAAACGCAATAACATCAATTTCCTTTACAATCTAACACAGTTTATACACTTAAGGTAGAAGAGGACCACGGGTTCTACCACACTGCCAAAGGGGATCCACGGCATGAAAGAAGTTAAGAACTGCTGCTGGGACGCCTGCCACGCACACAGCCTGTGACACGCTGAGCGTCCAGTCAGGCTGCCCCTTCAGAGAGCACAGACCTACCCACCCACCAGCAGAGGACATTCATCTACTCTCCAGGCCTTTCTTAAGTGGTCACGATGGCAGAATGAGACACTTCAGGGCTCCGTTCCCCACAGAAGCTTTGAACAACCAGCAAGAACTGGCAGAAACCTTTCTCAAAGTCCCAGAAAACAGTTAAAGGACTGGAGTAAGAGGGCTAACGACGAATCAAGAGAAAGGCATCTTCCAGCAGCAGGAGAGCAGGGTGCAGGAGGACAGCTGGCCCACGCTCCCAGTGAGGACCTGGTGAAGGTTCTGGAGGGGAGCAGGCCTCCTGCACACACTGGGAGCATGCATGTCTGCCACAGTCTGTCTTATGGTGACCGCAGAAGACTCGCCATCCCAGAACTCGCCCTGTATATAGACTGCATTATCTCTGAAACTGCTACCCTATTACATGCTACTTTTATTAACAGCCTTCAGAAGAATTAAGCACTATCCCAAAACATAAAACAACTAAACTGAACCACAATGGAACTTAAGTAAATCTTACAGATTAACTCAAACCTTTAAAAAATTCTCCCAAGCTAAAACAGCACAGATACAACTACCACTAACCACGAGTTTCCAATTACAGCAGCGAAATTCACCCTCAACGAACCCTCTAGGGACCAAGGTTCAGGGTGCCTGGACTTGTAATTATTGTAAACAACCTGGACACTGAGACACTGCCCAAAACTACCCCAAAACAGCATAATGTTTTGTGCCCTATAAGAAAAGCAAACAGCCTTTCAGTGTGGCTGCTAGGGCTGCCCTGAGAAAGAGAAGAGGCTTTTCTAGCTGTCTACGTCGCATCTTCAGGTGAAATGGGTCTACTAACTGGAAACGAGGGTACAGAGGCTCTAAGAGACACTGGGGCCACCCTCTCGGTCTTAAATCCCACCCTCATCAGACCTCCTCCCTGGGCTACAGAAACATTCCAGACGGTGGGAGTCTTTAACAGGCCCACGACCATCTTCAATTTCCCAAATTCCTTTCAACTAGGACCTTCGTAAGGCACTCATAGATTTTTTTTTATTTTTATTTTTTAATTAGCCTTCTCTATCCCAATTCACTTTCTGGGAAGGAATTTCCTTTGATTATTCCAAGCACACATATCTTTCTCCCAGAAGAGGAAAATTAATTTGGAATCAGATTCAAAAGACTAGGACTTGAAGAATTATGGGATTTCCTTTATGTCCCTCATTCTGTTGAGCCCTCTCTACAGATTAACTCCTTACAAAATCCTATTCCTTTCCCTCACAATGTCTCCTTTGCTGGCTGTCATGACCTGAATCTGCTACTTTACTTTCCACTATTTCCAAAGAAACTCCTCAGGACAACATAGGTTTAACTGACCAATTATTAACTACTTGGATAGATTTACAAGAAACCCCAATTGATAACGCAAATGTTATCTAGTATATAAATGGTTCCCACCTAAAGATAATTCAGGAAACAATCTTGTTGGATTTACAATTATCTCTAACCATGAAACAAAAGAAGCAAATTCCTTAACAAATGCTACCTCAGCCAAGGAATCTGAACTTTTTGCCATCACAAGAGCCCATGTACCTGCAGAAGGAAAAACAGCAAATATATACACTGATAGTATGCTTTTGGGATTATTCATGATTTGCGGATGGTGTGGAAACAAGTTTTTTAACATCCAGTGGAGGAAAATTTAAAAGAAAAACAACAAAACAAAACAGCTCTTATGTTACAGAATTGCTAGAAGCTACACTTTTACTGAAGACTTTGGAAGTAATTAGAATTTCTGGTCATTCTTGGACAAATACAGAAGAAGAAAGCATTGTCAACCAGATGGCAGATAGAATTGAGGGGGAAAAAAGCAGCAATAAATTCTAATCCCATTCCTGTTCCTATAATAACTTTTGAACCAAATAATTCTATTTAAAACATGAAAAAAATTTTTCCTGAGGCTTAACAAAATACTCCTCCTCAGGAGGTAGGGGGAAAAAAGGGGGTTGGGGGACACTGGTTCCTTTTATAAGCCTGAAATTAAATCATGATTTAGCCCTATGGTAAATCAGTACTTCTGACTTGCCTCCAAGGAAATGCTATGGAAATTATTCATGTCTGACTAAATCACTGATAAAATGGTGAACTAAGGAAAGAAATATTTCTAGAAATCATGCCCTAAAATAACTATGAAAACATATCACAATTGTTTTATCTACCCCAAGTCAAGAAAACCTTTTATAGTTCTCAAGGACCTTTTCCCTCACCAACTGAACCTCCTGAAATTTGGCAACTGAATTTTATTCAATTACCCCCAATCCAAAGCTATAAATATGTTTTAATGATGACAGGTATTCCCATTAACCTGAACCCTTTCCCCTGTAGACAAGCTACTGTGGCTATTGTTGCAAAGGTACTGTTAGAAAAAAATTCCAAATTAGGGAATTCCCTCAGAATTCCATAGTGACCAAGAAACCCACTTTACAGGACAAATTATAAAAATAATATGCAGAATATGGCCTATTTTGCAACATTTGAATTGTGCCTATCACCCTCAATCCTAAAGCTTAATAGAACAAATGGTCTAATTAAAACTCAATAGGGAAGCAGATGTGGCTCAACTGATAGAGTGTCCGCCTACCATATGGAAGGTCCAGGGTTTGACACCCAGGGCCTCCTGGCCCTTGTGGTGAGCTGAACCACACGTAGTGCTGCCGTGCGCAAGGAGTGCCGTGCCACACAGGGATGCCCCCGCATAGGAGTGCCCCACGTGCAAAGAGAGCCGCCCCGTGCAAAAAAAAAAAGCACAGCCCACCCAGGAGCAGCGCTACACACGCAGCTGACGCAGCAGATGCAACAAAAAAAGAGACGCAGATTCCCGGTGCCACCTGACAAGAACGCAAGTGGACACAGAAGAACAAACAGCAAATGGACACAGAGAGCAGACAATGGGGGGTAAAGGAAGATTAATAAATCTAAAAAAAAAAAACCCAAAAAACTCAATTAGCTAAATTCATGTTAAATTCTTTCAGCGGAAAGAAAAAAGAATGGCAAAAATGGAACAGGGTTTCAGGGAATTAAACAACATGAAACACAAACATATCTATTATCAGTGTGGCAGAAGCAGAAGAGAATAGAAAAGGAGCAGAAATAACAACTGAGGAAATAATGACTGAAAACTTCCCAAATCTTATGAGAGACATAACTATCAATATCTAAGAAGGAAAAATGCACCCAAACAGAATAAATCCAAATAGACCTACCCCAAGACACCTATTATTCAAAATGACAAATATCAGCAATAAAGCAGCAAGAGGAAAGCAATACTTCACACAGAAAGGAACTCATTAAGACTAATTACTGACTGGCTGCTTGGAAAAGCCATCTTTGCATTGCTCCCAGGTCCAGCTCCCTGCTCACTGCAGCCACTTGCGCCATACACCACCACTGCGGACACTGGCAGCTTCACTGCCAGAGTCCCCAAACTCTGGCTTTCTTTTAAATCACTGCATCGGATCACCAGCATGCCCCACCATGTCAGATGTGGCTGTGGATACCAGCTCTGAAATTACCACCAAGGACTTAAAGGAGAAGGAAGTTGTGGAGGAGGCAGAGAATGGAAGAGATGCAACTGCTAATGGGAACACTAATGAAGAAAATGGGGACCAGGAGGCTGACAACGAGTTATACGAAGAAGAGGAAGAAGGAGATGAAGAAGAGGAGGCTAAGGCAGCTTAAGATGATGAGGATGATGATGTGGACACCAAGCAGCAGAAGAGGAAAAGTTAAACTTAAAAAAAAAAAAAAGGCCGCAGCGACCTACTCACCCTCCACTTCCCATCTCGGAATCTAAGCGTGGTCGCCTTCCAGAAGAGCCTGCCCGCCCGCCCATCCCAGGCAGCACCCCCAGACCACACGCGCGCTCCACCACCCAACCAAAACCACAGCGTGCATCTGAAACTGGAGGAAAAAAGAACCGAAATTTCCAAGGCCCTGCTTATTTTCTCAAAAGTACTTTAAAAAGGGAAATTTGTACTTTTTATTTACATATTATATTTTTGTATATATTATTAGGGGTCAGCCATTTGTACCGTCTCAGATGACCAAACCAGCCTTTGGAACATTCTCTCTTCTACTTCTGACTTTACTTGTGGTGTGACCATGCTCATTATAATCTCAAAGGAGAAAAAAAACCTTGTAAAAAAAAAAAGCAAAAACAACAACAAAGAAATAGAATCTTATTCCTAGCATTCCAATAACTTTTTCTGTATTTGTACATTGCTGAACTCTAAGTAGTTTGTTTGTATGAGATGGTTAAAAAGGTCAAAGACAAAGGTTTCTTTTTTTTACTTTGGGGGTCTATGAAGTAGCTGGTTATTTCATTTTTTATTTTTTTGGTCTGTTTGATGTATGTGTGAAACAATGTTGTCCAACAATAAACCAGGATTTTATTTTGCTGAGATGTTCTAACAACAACAACAAAAAATGTCGCTCTTCCATCAGAAACCATGGAGGTACAAAGAACGTGGTATGACATATTTAGGGTACTGAAAGAGAAAAACTGCCAACCAAGAATTCTTTATCTGGCAAAACTGTCCTTCAAAAATGAGGGTGAATTTAAAGTCTTCACAGACAAAATCTGAACATATGTTACCAAAAGACCAGAGTTACATGAGATACTAAAAGAAGTGTTACAGCCTGAAAGGAAAAAACAAGGGCAAGAGACTTGAGAGAGGAGTGTAGAAATGAAGATTACTAGTAAGAGTGATTTAAAAGGTAAAAAAATAAAGGTAAGATGCGGCAAAGAAAACCAAAGAATAAAATGGACGAAGTAAGTAATGCCTTTACAGTAATAATACTGAACTAAATGGACCCCAATCCAAAGACATAGACTAACAGAATGAATTAAAAAGTATGCATACACTATACGCTGTCTACAAGAGACTCACCTCAGACATAAGGACCCTACAGGCTGAGGGTGAAAGTTTGGAAAAAGATACTCCACACAAAGAGTAACCAAAAAAATCTGGAACAGCAATACTAATGTCAGACAAAATAGATTTTAAATGAAAACTGTTATAAGAGATGAAGATCATTATATATCAATATATATACTAATAATTATATATTAATAAAAGGGACAATTCACCAAGAAGAAATAATGATAATTAATATTTATGCACCTAACCTGGGTGCCCCAAGATACATGAGAACAACAGCGGCGAAACGGGAGGGAGAAACAGATGTCTCTACAATAACTGTTAGAGACGTCAATTTTCTAAGCACTGGAAGGAACATATGGCCAGAAGATAAATAATACGATAAATGAACTAGACCTAACACACATTTACACAGCATTATACCCCCAAACAGCAGGATCTGCGTTCACGTGCTCATGGAACCTTCTCCAGGATAGACCACACGCTGGGTCACAGACAGGTCTCAATAAATTTAAAAAGACTGAAACTATACAAAGCACTTTATCTGACAATAATGGAAGCTGGAAATCAATAACAGATGGAAAAGAGAAAAAATTCACAAATATATGCAGATTAAACAACACAATCCTAAATAATCAATGGGTCAAAGAAGAAATTACCCAAAAAAATCAGCAAATATCTCTAGACAAAAGAAAATGAGAACACAATATATCCAAACCTATGGGATATAGCAAAGGCAGTATGGAGAGAGAAAGTTGTAACCCTAATGCTTACATTAAAAAAGAACAGGGAAGCAGATATGGCTCACCCTGCCTACCACACGGAGGTCCCAGGTTTGGCTCCCGGGGCCTCCTAATGAAGACAAGCAGAGGCGGCACCGCCACAATGTAGATGCCACAAGCCAGTAGATGCCACAGCCCCTGGGGAGTGGACGTGCCTCAAGCCATGGGGCACTTGCCTCCCACGTGGGAGGTCCTGGGTTCAGTTGCCAGTGGCTCCTGGAGAAGGCGAGCAAACAATGAGCAGACGAGACAAGAGAACCATTGCGGGGTGGGGTAAATAAAAAGTAAATAAATCTTTAAAAAAAAGAACAGCTAAAATTGAAGACCTAATGGCACACATGGAGGAACTCCAAAATGAGAAATAAATTAACTCATCCCATAGAAATAAGAGTGATCATAAGAGAATACTATGAACAACTGTATACCAAAAAAATTAGACAATGTTGACAAAATGCACAAGTTCCTAGAAACACACAAACCACCTACACTGATCCTAGGAAAAATAAAGACCTCAACAAACCAATCAAAAACAAATACATTAAAATAGTCATCAAAAATCTCCCAAAAAATGAAAAGCCCAGGGCCAGATGCTTCACAGGTGAATTCTACCCATCATTCAAAGATGATCTAATACCAATCTTGCTCAAGCTCTTCCAAAAAATTGAACAGGAAGGAGCACTACCAACCTCATTCTATGACGCCAACATGACCCTAATACCAAAACCAGATAAAAAAAATAGTATGAGAAAAGAAAATTAAAGACCAATTTCTCCAATGAATATAGATGCAAGAATCTTCAACAAAATACTTGCAAACCAAATCCAATAGCACAAAAGAATAATACACCATGATCAAGAAGGTTTTATCCCAGGTATGACGTGGTGGTTCAACACAAGAAAATCAATTAGGGGCAGCAGATGTGCCTCCAGAAGCTGAGTCCCCACCTGCCACACGGGAGGCCACAGGTTCAGTTCCCGTGCCTCCTGAAAGATGACGAAGAGAGCAGACAGCAAGCACAAACAATGCGGGGAGGGGGGAGAAATAAATAAAAATAAATCTGCACAGAAAAGCCAGTACAATAGACTACATTAATCAATTGAAGAAAAATCACATGATCCTCTCGACTGATACAGAAAAGGCATTTTACAAAATACAGCATCCTTTCTTGATAAAAACACTCCAAAAGATACAAATAGGAAGCTTTCTAAACATATAAATTCCATTTATAATATAGTGGCTAAAATTATCAAATATAAAAGCAGTAAACTTAACCAAGGACATAAAGAACTTGTCTTCAGAAAACTACAAAACATTGCTTAAAGAAACCAAAGACCTAAGTAAATAGAAGGACGATCTGTGTTCCTGCATTGGAACACCAAATTTCATTAAGATGTTAATTCTACCCAAGCTGATTTACAGATTCAAGGCAATCCCAATAAAAATCCCAACAGGGAAGCAGACTTGGCCCAGTGGTTAGGGCGTCCGCCTACCACACCGGAGGTCCGCGGTTCAAACCCCGGGCCTCCTTGACCCATGTGAAGCTGGCCCATGTGCGGTGCTGATGCGCGCAAGGAGTGCCCTGCCACGCAGGGGTGTCCCCCCGCATAGGGGAGCCCCACACGCAAGTGCGCCCTGTAAGGAGAGTCGCCCAGTGTGAAAGAAAGTGCAGCCTACCCAAGAATGGCGCCATACACATGGAGAGCTGACACAAGATGAAGCAGCAACAACAAAAAAAGAAACACAGATTCCCGGTGCTGCTGATAAGGATAGAAGCGGTCACAGAAGAACACACAGCGAATGGACTCAGAGAGCAGACAACTGGGTGGGGAAGGGAGAGAAATAAAAAATTTTTTTTAAATCCCAACAGTCTTTTTGCAGAAATGGAAAAGCCAACTACCAAATTTATTTGGAAGGGTAAAGGACCCCAAATAGTCAAAAATGTTTTTAAAAAGAATGAAGTTAGAGGACTCTCACTTCCTTTAAAGCATATTACTTGATTACAGTGGTAAAAACATCATGGTACTGGCATAAAAACAGACAGATTGACCAATGGAACCTAATCGAGAACTCAGAAATAGACCTTCATATCTATAATCAAGTGATTTTTGACAAAGCTGTCAAGAACAGTCTATTCATGGGAAGCAGATTTGCTCAACTGATAGAGCATCTGCCTACCACATAGGAGGTGCGGAGTTCAAACCCAGGGCCTCCTGACCCACATGGTGAGCTGGCCCAGGCCATGGTGCGTGCAAGGAGTGCCGTGCCATGGAGGGGTGTCCCCCATGTAGGGGAGCCCCACGCGCAAGGAGTATACCCCTTAAGGAGAGCCACCCCATGAGAAAAAAGCGCAGCCCACCCAGGAGTGGCACTGCACACACGGAGAGCTGACAAAGCAAGATGACACAACAAAGAGAGACACAGATTCCTATGCTGCTGACAAGAATACAAGCAGAGAAGAACACACAGCAAATGGACACAGAGAGCAGATAACGGGGGTGGGGTGGGGTGGGGTGGGGAGTAGAGAAATAAATCTAAAAAAAAGAACAGTCTATTCAAATGGTGCTGGGAGAACTGAATATTCAAAGCCAAGAGAAACAAAGAGGACCTCTATCTCACATCTGATACAAAAACTAACACAAAATAGATTAAGGACCTAAATATAAAAACTACAACCATAAAACTCTTAGAAGAAAATGTAGGGAAACATTTTCAAGATCTTGTGGTAGGCAATAGTTTCTTACACCTTATACCCAAAGCATGAGCAACAAAAAGAATTACAGATATATGGGACCTCCTCAAAAGTAAACACTGGTTTCTTCAAAAGACTTTGAAAAGAAAGTAAAAAGGCAGCCTACTCAAAGGGAGAAAATATTTGGAAACCACATATCCGAGAAGGGTTTGATATCCAAGTTACATAAAGAGACAATACCACTCAACAATCAAAAGACAAGCAACCTGGGACGCCCAGCGCCCCACCTGGCCTCCCTCCCGCTTCCTGCTGCTGAACACTCCTGCGATGTGGAACCCGAGCTCCCACCTCCTCTCTCTCCCTGAGCATCCCTGCTGATATGAAAGTAAGACCCATGTCAGAGGGGCAATATCACCTGGGATGCAGGTGGAGCTACGAAGCTGATGTGAGCTATCACATCCTGACCTGGAAACTACAAGGCTAGCATCGGTCGTCACAGCCCTTTGTAAGCCTAGCCCCAGAAGGAGTTACAAAAATCCCCTTCGCAAGAAGCAGATGTGGCTCAAGTGACCGGGCTCCCGTCTACCATATAGGAGGTCCAGGGTGAAAAGCAAGCTGGCCCACATGGCATGCTGGCCCATGCGGAGAGCTGGAGCACCAAGATGACACAACAAAGAGATACAGAGAAGAGACAGTAAGAAATGCAGCAGACCAGGGAGCTGAGGTGCACAAGAGATTGTGCCTCTCTCCACACCGGAAGGTCCCAGGATTGGTTCCTGGTACCACTTAAAGAGAATACAGACAGACACAGAAGAACACACAGAGAGCAGACAGCGAGTGCAAAACAATGGGGGAGTGGGGAATAATTAAATAAATCTTAAAAAAAAAATCCCCTTCTCCCTCTCCCTTGGGACTGCAGCCTGTCCAGGCTCAGGCTGCCTGCTAGGCTCACTCTCTTAAAGGACTTTGCTTGGACTGACCTCAGCTCCTGGTCTGATTTCTGAAACACCTCTCTTCTTCGGGTTCCCCTCAAACTTAACACAACCCAATTTAAAAAATGCACAGAAGACTTCAGTAGACATTTTTCCAAAGAAATATAAAATGGCCTAAAAGTACATAAAAAAATATTCAACACCACTAGTTATTAGGGAAATGCAGCTCAAAACTACAATGAGATACCATTTCACACCTTATAGAATGGCCATTATTAAAATTAAAACAAAACTAAAAAAAAAACAGAAAGCAACACGTGTTGGAGAGGATTTGGAGAATTAGGACCACCCCTTCACTGCTGGCGGGAATGCAGAATGGTGCATTCCCTATGCACCATGCATAGGGAAGAGAGCTTGGCAGTCTATGTAGAAGTTGTGTACAGAATTGCCGTACGATCCTATCCAGCAATCCCATTACTAGGGATATATTCAGAAGAACTGAAAGCGAAGGACACGAACATGTGCACACTGATGTTCAAAGCAACATTATTCACAACTGCTGAAATATGGAACCAGCCCAACTGCCCATCAACTAATGACTGTATAAACAAAATGTGGTTTATACATACAATGGGATTCTATTCTGCTGTAAGAAGAAATGAGACCAGGAAGCAAATGACAACATGGATGAACCTTTGATGATAAGATGTTCAGTGAGATAAGCCAGACACAAAAGGACAAATATTATATGGCTTTGCTCATATGAACTAAATTCAAAGAGTAAACTGAAGTGAAATTCTAGAGTACAGGTTACTAGGAGATAACTTGTGGGTTGAGAATGGGAGCTTAATGTATGCAGAATTTTTAATAAGGTTTATTGTAAGTGTGGAAGTGAATAGTGTTTATGGTAACACAATATAATGAGTATAACTAACACCGATGATTTATAAATGACTGAAAGGTGTGGTCTGTGTACATAAATGTCAACTTAAAGGAAGTTAGAGAATAATCTAGGGAATGTGTAAAATAGTGATTTCGGTGGTGGTGATATATTTTTGCAGCAATGGCAAAAAAGGTATTATATCACTTCTTAGGGACAATAGGGAGATATAAAGGGGTATAGGATTTTTCCTTTTTGAGTAATGAACGTTCTTAAATTGACTGAGGTGATGATACCACAACTTTGTGACAAAAAGGAGAGCCACTAAGTGTACACTTTGAATGGACTGTACAAAACATGGGGTCATATGGGACTGTATAATATGGGAATCCAGTGGTAGAAGATGGACTGCGGTTAACAAAACAAATATAAGAATGTTCTCACATGAGCTATAACAAATACGTAATACTAATACGGGGTGTTAGTAACTGGGTGGAGGGAAACAGATATGGCTCAACCAAGTGTCTACCATAAAGGAGGTCCAGGGATTCGATGCCCAGGGCCTCCCGCTGAGGGCAAGCTGGCCCACATGGCAAGCTGGCCCATGCGGAGTGCCGGCCCATGCTGGAATGCTGCCCCGCGGAGTGCCCTGTGCCATGGGAATGCCGCCTTGTGCAGGAGAACCACCCCACGCAGGAGTGCTGGCTGACACTGAGAGCTGGTGCAGCAAGATGATACAACAAGAAACACAGAGGAGAGAAAATAAGACGATGTAGCAGAAGAGGGAGTTGAGGTGGCGCAAGAGAGTAATCACCTCTCTCCCACTCCATAAGGTCCAGAATTGGTTTCTGGAGCAGCCAAATGAGAACACAAGCAGACACAGAAGAACACACAGCAAATGGACACAGAGAGCAGACAACACGGGGAATGGGAGCAGAGGGGGGAGAAACAAATGAAAAATAAATCTTTAAAAAATAAATAACCAGATGGATTGAGGGAAAAATACACCAAATGTACAATATGGGTTATAGTTAGCAGTAGTATGCTGATGGTACTCTTTCATAGTTTACAACAGATGTTTAAAAAAATCCAAGGTGGTGGGTGGGGAGTCAGTATGTATATACATGTTTGTTTTGTATGTTCAAAACTTTTACCATACTCTTACTGTTTATGGATGTTTGTGTATGAATGATAGACTTCAAGATTTTATTTAAAAAAATAATGGAAAATCACAATATAAGCACATATTTGCAATGTATAACACAAAACAATGAGAAAGAAAAAACAACTCAGGAAAACCTTATAACCAGAACAAATAAAAAGAATTACAAATCAAGGAAAAAACAAGCAACCCAATGTGGAAAACAAAAGGGCAGAAAGACTTGGATACAAAAAAAAAAAAAAAAAATCCAAATGGTCAAACATTTCAAAAGAACTCCATGTGATTAGGAACTAGGAAAATGCAAACCACACTAGCACACACCACCACTGCACCCTCTTTAATGGCCAAGAGGAGGAGAAATGCCACAATACCAAGTACAGGCCAGTGCCCGGAATAGGAGAAAGAGTGGCCGTGCACCGCCCAGGAGATAAACCTGGTCCAAGCATTTTGGAAGACAGTTTGTCATTAAAAGATGTCCTGGGAAGCGGCTGTGGCTCTATCAGTTGGGCTCCCATCTACCCAGGGCCTCCCTGTGAAGGTAAGCTGGCCGCGCCCGCGGAGAGCTGATGGCCTGCGCCCGCGGAGAGCTGGCACAGCAAAATGATGCAACAAAGGGAGAGAAGCAGGCACAGAATGTGCAGCAAATGGACACAGAGAGCAGACACCAAAGCAAGCGGCAAGGGGCAGGGAAAGGAAATAAAAAATCTTAAAAAAAAAAAGAATGTCCTAGCCCCTCCTAGGTTAATGAAGAGTGCACAAGCAGGACACACGGGAAAACGCAGCAACATTGTCCACAAGGCCCCAAAACGGGAAACAGACTGAATGTCCATCAACAGCACAATTTTGTACAGTCAAACGAAAAAATACTATGCAGCTATAAAAATGAACTAACAACCACACTCTACAATATTCATGAATCTCAAAAGCTTAGAGTGTAGAGAAAGAAACAAGCTAAAAAAGAACGCACACAATACCATTCTATTTTTGTAAAGCTCAAAGGCAGGCAAGAAAAGCTATGTTCTCGGGGATGACCACATGACCATGGCAAGAGACCACACGAAAGTGACGCCTGTGGCTGTCTTCAGAAGGGAGTGGGGCTGGAAAGGGAGCAACAGAGCCTGGCACGCTTGAGGGATGCGCTCTTTCCTGACTCACAAGGTGTCTGCAGGTGTCCTCTCTGGAATTAATGGTTATACTATACATTCGTGTTTTATGCACTTGTGAGTAAAGAGCCTGGGCTAAAGCAAGCCTGATTAGGAACAACCTCAGTGTCCACGATCCCATAGTACTATTCCTTGGAAACTACAAAAAAAACCCCTGTAGAATGTTCCTTCTGCCTTGTCTGCTGTCTGGGGCTTTACATGGCTTGGGGAAGTTTTACGTTGACATGCAGAACTGACAAAAATAGTATAAAAAATATGTTGGGGGAAACAGACTTCGCCCAGTGGTTAGGGCGTCCGTCTACCACATGGGAGGTCCGCGGTTCAAACCCCGGGCCTCCTTGACCCGTGTGGAGCTAGCCCACGCGCAGTGCTGATGCGCGCAAGGAGTGCCGCGCCACGCAGGGTGTCCCCCACGTAGGGGAGCCCCATGCGCAAGGAGTGCGCCCCGTAAGGAGAGCCACCCAGCGCGAAAGAGAGTGCAGCCTGCCCAGGAATGGCGCCGCCCACACTTCCCGTGCCGCTGACAACAGAAGCGGACAAAGAAACAAGAGGCAGCAAATAGACACAGAGAACAGACAACGGGGGGGGGGGGGGGGGGGGGAATCTTTTTAAAAAAAGTATGTTGGGGGAAACAGCTGTGGCTCAATCAGTTGGGCTCCCGCCTACCATACGGGAGGCCCTGGGTTCATGTCCCGGGGCCTCCTTGTGAAGGCGGGCTCGCCCACACACTGTGGAGAGCTGCCAGCCTGCAAGCGCTGTGGAGAGCCGACTCAGCAAGGGGACGCAACAAGAAAAAAGCACACACACACAGAAGAGCGCACAGCGAATGGACAGCCGACAGCAAGCAAGCTGCAAGGGGGGAGGGGGAATAAATAAAAATAAATACAGACACACAAGAATGCACAGCGAATGGACACAGAGCAGACAGCAAGCAAGCTGCAAGGGGGGAATTAAAAAAATGTTGGAATTTGAAGTTGCAGTTTCCCAATATCACAGTGACTGATCACACAACCCTAGGCACTCACCCATGTCTACACATGCCCTTAACGGCAAAGGAAGTTGCATACCTGGTATTTACAAGGTCTCCCAAGGAGATGAACATGGTGTACCTGCTGGATTTCCTGACCTGTATCACTCTATGAAACTAAGCAAAACAGTATCATATTAAAGCCTATTTGTGTCTTATGAGTCTTATGAATTCCAACCCATTATTCTGTAGATAGATGTGTTAAAATTCACAATCAAAAGTAGTTCAGAAAAAGAAATAGGGAAGAGAGGAAATATTGATTTTAAGCTATAAATCACTAGGGTTCATTAAGTTAGCAAATCGAAACATTTTAAAATGTTAATTTGAAGACAAAGAAGTTTTTTTGAAACAGTTTAAAACTCATTTGAGAAACAGGGAAATCCAAAATAAAGGCAATTCATGAAAAACAGTTCATGTTAAATGACAACAATGTTCATGAATGATACATTTTTTTGAAAGTCTAACCAAGTTTCCTTGATGTACATAACTGGTCCCAAATGCTAAGTAAAATGACACAAGCACAATCTCTAATATATTTCTCATATCCATTCCTCTCTACCTTTTTAATATGGCAAATTAGTCTTACTTTTTTGGGAATTTGCTCACACTCCACATTTACTTCCCATATGTTGTTCTCTTGTGTTTCTTCAACTTCTGTTTCTTCTAGTTCATCACTGATTCTGCAGCAAAACATCAAAAAACACAAAAGTGTTTTTCAAACTGAAAAGCGTTCATACCACAGCACTAAAATTCACTATTTTGGTTTCGCTGAGTTTTCCCTCACACAAACTCAAATTCTTCTCCAAACATTGCCGAGAAATACTGTAAAATGACGGTAGTAAATGTCAATACATGTTTACAAGGAGCCTGTAAAGCTGAAATTTTAGATTACATAACTTTAGTGTTCCTATATTACCAGCTATAAAAATCATGCATTATTTCCACAAACACTGAGTATCGCCCATAAACCCGGCTGTGCTTGAAATCGTGGTTTAAAACAACGAGAACGCACACCTCGTCCTGCCCTCTGAGCGCTTTCTGCCTGGTGGACAGAAACCGAGCCACGGCGCGGGGGGGGCGCGGGGGGCGCGGGGAGCGCGGGGGGGGCGCGGGGGGGGCCGCCGGGGGGGGCGCGGGGGGGCGCGGGGGGCCGCCGGGGGGGCGCGGGGGCGCGCGGGGGCGCGCGCGTGGGGGCGCGGTGGGGGGCCGCCGGGGGGGGCGCGGGGGGGCGGCGGGGGGGCCGCCGGGGGGGCGCGCGGGGGGCCGCCGGGGGGGGGGCGGCGGGTGGCGCGCGGGGCCGCCGGGGGCGCGCGGGGGCGCGGGGGGGCGCGGGGGGCGCGGGGGGGCGCGGGGGGGCGCGCGGGGCGCGGGGGGCGGGCGCGGGGGGGGGCGCGGGGGGCCGCCGGGGGGGGGGCGCGGGGGGGCCGCCGCGGGGGGCGCGGGGGGCCGCCGGGGGGGGGGCGCGGGGGGCCGCCGGGGGGCCGCCGGGGGGGGCGCGGGGGGGCGCTGCGGGGCCGCCGGGGGGCGCGCGGGGCGCGGGGGGCGCGGGGGGCGCGCGGGGGCGCGGGGCGGCGGGGGGGGCGCGGGGGGGCGCGCGGGGGGGGGCCGCCGGGGGGCGCGGGGGCCGCCGGGGGGGCGCGGGGGGCGCGGGCGCACTCGGAGCCCCGGCACACCCCCAGCCGCGAGGGGGGCGCGGCTTCTCCCGCGCACGGTCACTCTCCAGGACCGACCGCGAGGCAGGTCACGAAGGCTCCAGTGACGCCGTGACCTGCCCCCGCGCGTCTGGGGCCACAGCAGAGACCCGCGGCGCAGGGGCTCACACCCCGGCGTCCTCCGCCGTCCAGGGCGGCACGGCGCAGCCGGCGGGGCGGGGGTCCGCGCAGTGGACACGCGCGGCGCGGGGCGCACGAGCGCTAGCCTGCAGGGCGATGGGGCTGCCCGCTCTCCGCGGCCGAGAGGCCTGGGGCCGAGCGGGCCCGGGCCGGACGGGCCCCCACGCACGACTCCGCAGGGGGGAACGGGAGCGCGCAGGCTCAGTCCACGCGCACCGGGGGCGCCGGCCGGGGGGCGCCGCGCCCGAGGAGGCGCGCAGGGCGAGGGGCGAGGGGCGAGGGGAGGGAGCGGGGGGCGGCGAGGGGGCTGGGGCGTCGCGGGGCGCGGCCCGGGGCGGCCCCGGGCGTCGGCGGCCCCCCGCGGACGCGGTGCGCCCCACGCGCCGGCGCCGCGCGCTGCCGCGGCGCGTCGTGCGAGGCGCGGGGGGAACGCGGCTCGGGTCCCCGCGCTCAAAGGATGAAAAAGACGGCGTCACCTTTCGTCAGAGTCCGAGGCCGGAGTTCTGCCGAGGGCCGGGTTGGGGGGTTTGGAGAAAAGATTCTCAAAGTCCATCACCACGCGGAGGCCTCCTGCCGCGAGCCGCAGCCGAGCTAACGCGCGTGAGGCGCCGGACGCGGGGCGCCCCGCGCACGCGCGCCACGCCCCCTCCGCCGCGCCCGGCGCGCGCCACGCCCCCTCGGGGCTGCGCACGCGCGCTGCCTTCCCGAATACGTGGTTCTGCGCAGGAGACTCACTGCTATACTTTTTAAAAAAAGAACAAATCCGTTTTGTTGCTATTAATAAAATATACAAATTATCCAAAGTGTATAAGCAATGATATTTGCTATAATGACATAGTTGTGCATTTATCACTTCAATCATTGTTAGAGCAGTTTCAATATTTGAATGAAAGAAACAAGAAGCAAACAAGAAAATTCTTCACCTCTCAATCTTTTTCCCCTGCTGTATGTGGCTGCTATTTCTGGTTATTCTTACACAATTACTTATTTGTTTAGCAGTTTTATTGAGACAAATTCATATACCACACCATCCATCCAAAGTGCATAATCAATGGCTTTTAGTATAATCAGAATGCTATGTATTCATCACCACAAAAAATTTTAGAACAATTTCATTACTCCAAAAGGGAAAACTCCACACCCCTTAGCAGTTCTTCCCTACCCATATATAAGCACTAACCTAATTTCATCTTTATAAATTGATTTTCCAAGCACTTCTTCCTGGGCTTTCTCAAATATTTAATAAAAATTTTTTCTTAGTCCTTAGAATTTCTCTCCTTCACTTTATTGAAAATGGTTAGATCAAAATCACCAAGTTTCTAAGAAATTAGAGCAATAATCTACTGTTGTCAGCAGTGGGTTTCCAGGTTCTTGGCTCTGTCAGGAGAAGGAATTGAAAGACGTACCAGGTTAAGCAGGCAAGTAGAGGTTTACCAAGTGAGGAGACAGCAAGAGCACCCTGGAGCTGTGAGTGCAGGTGCTCCAGGGCCCCCAGCGGGCGGGGCCTCTCTAAGGCTGACCCTACCCCACGCTAAGGAGCCCTCTCAGCTCTTTGCTGCCCTGACTGGGTGCTTTCTCCTTCCTACTGGATTTTACACCCGTCGGCTTTTGCGGAGCCAGCGGGGAAGCCTTTCTTCTGAAATTATCTGGGGCTCTCTTGAACCGGGGGGCTCCGATGGGACGCCGTGACCAGGTTCTCGGCGGGCCTGTCAGCTGGGATGGTACGGCCTTGTCCGCGACAGGCTGCAGGGCCTCCGGGGCTTTCCGGGGCCTCGAGGCAGGTTCCTGGCAGGGGGCCCGGCCGTGAAGGTTCCCGGCCGCCTTCCTCCTTGCCCCGGCGAGCCTGCCTCACCATTTATTTGCGTACCCTCCATATGCGAGGCATCTGTCAGAAGAAATAAAATTGAACTGCTATGACTAAGAGATTTTAAATGAGTCGGCAGGTCATTCTGAAGGTTATTCTTTTTTTTTTTTAGGCAGGTCTCAACCAGATATCACAAATGCCAAGGTATGTAAAGCCTCCAGCAAAACTGTTCTCAAAACTGCAAGGACATCTGGACCATAAAACAAACCACAATGTTAGATGTCGGGTGAGACAATTGGGACGCAGAGACTGGCGATTGCAGGCAAGGATTTATTGGGAAGCTCTCCCAACAGAGGGGGTCTGCAGAATGAACTTCACCCCCCCCCCCCCCCAGCATGAGGAGGGTCTGAAGAGAAACTTCAGCCCTCCCGGCAGAGGCAGTCGTGAATTCATGCAGTATTCTCTAGACGGGACATGATTAGTCAGTGGAAGAGGGCTTGGGCTTGGGTGAGACCGAGAGCCTACAGGCATGGCTGGGGGGTGGGGTTGGGGCAGTGAATCCTAGGGGTGCGGGAGGGGTTGGTGGGGTGGGTGGCTTCTTGGTCTATCCTTGTGAGGGAAATGAGCCGTTTCTGGACACGGAGGCCCAGGCTGGGGTGTCCTATGTCACGGGCCATGCCGCCTTCTGAGCAGACGGCTGATCACCCTTTCACAATGCGTTAGGTTTAATAATAAACTTGCATCTTCTGCAAGCTGTGGCTGTTACGGGGGCTAGGGCTGGGGCCTGTCATTCCTGGGTTTTGATTATAGTAATAAAAACTTCGGTAGGTCTGGGAGTGGACAGCCAGGCGGCACGTGAAAGGTGGAGGCCACGGGGCTCCGACTCCCTCTGGTGCTTCCCGCTGTCGGGGCATAGAGGGCCTCCTTCTCCTGCGGTTCGGCTGGTGGGGTTTTGCGTTCTGAGGTGGTAATTGACTGTTCTCATAACAGGAAGGCAGCACGTGCATATTCTTGGGTGGTTGTTTGAACAACTCCGTAGATGAGTGGATGAGAAGCTGTAGGAGAAAGGGCCACACTTGAGAAGGAGGAAAGTAATTATTAGGGGGGTTATCTGGGTTTGTCCATGTAAAAGCAAAGATGTTTTGGGAGTTCTCATCTAGGGGGATTGTGAAAAAGGCATCCTTGAGGTCTATTACTGTGTCGTGTGTGTTTGAGGAGGGATGTGTGATAGGGCAGTAGGGGCTGGGGACTAAGGCGGCCATAGGCTGGGTTGCCAGGTTGACGGCTCTTAGATACTGTACGGGACGATCACTGCCTTTAGGTCTTTAACAGCTAGGGTAGGTGTGTTGAGTGGAGAGTCGGGGCGTAACAGCCCTGCGGCACAAAGCTTGTCAATGGTGGGTTTAAGTCCTCGCTTGGCGCGGAAGGAGAGAGGATACCGGGGGCGGCTGATGAAAGAAGAGCTGTCTTGGGGTGACTCTTACAGGGAAGAGGTGTGAGGCTCTTGAGGGAGAGTCAGTGTCCACACTGGGGGCCGTGCTTCCTGTTGTAAGGTGGGGTGTGAGTAGGAGGGAAGTAGGAGTTAAGGCAGGGGATGGGGACGAAAGGAGAAGGAAGCCAGCTCGGGGGAGGCAGTGAGAAGGAGATGGCCGCGCAGTGTGGACAGACTGCCTCCTCCTCAGGGTGGGGAGGGGCGTGGTGGTCTAACGAGGAACTGGTGTGAGAGGTGCGATTTTCTATAGCGCAGGAAGGGGGTGTGTAATCAAGGCAGAGGAAGGAGCACCGTCAACAGGAGAGACTCAGGAAGGTATTAAGATCCTGCATGTTCTGAAAGTGCCTCTGTGTCAGTTAACGAGGAGCTCGGCTCACCTCCCACCTTGAGGATAACCTCGGTTTGAACTTAGCGGTGGAGACGCGGGCCTCTCCGCACCCGGGGCCCGTCAGCCTTCTGCTCTTACTCCGAGCACGTCAGGAAGGGAAGATGATTTAGGTTCTAGGCTGATAAGGCGTGTTGGAGGGGCCTTCCCGGAAACTGGGTTTTCAGGACAGTCTGACTTCCAGTGGCCCTTACTTTGGCACACAGGACAAAGCTCCGGCGGGGGTCTTGGATTGGGCCATGCTCGTGCCCAGTGTCCTTCCTTCCCATGCTTAAAGCAGGGTCCGGGTGGCAGCTGCAGGAAGGGGGATGGGGTTTTGGGGAAAACACTCTGCGGGCAGCAGCAAGGAGGGAGGCTTTAGCTTGATGGTTGGAGATTTGGACCCGAAGGGTATCGGGAATGAAAGAAAGAGAAAAAAGGGGAGAGGAAACAAAGAAAAAGAACTAACAAGCTGGGATCAGGGGGTCTGCGAGTAATGACTCCTCAGACAACTTTATTTTCTACATGTGACATTATATATACTCAAACTATCGAGATAACAAGCAGTGTAACTACACATTAACAAAACTCGTAAATTAAAGAACTTATCTCAAAATACAAAGATTCAGTATTCCTTTCAAACTACAAAGTGCATTTGCTTGTATTTCTCCCTGCCCCCAACAGCTCTATCTGGTTGACCGGAAAGGCTTAATTGCTGCATTCCTATGTTAAAAGCGTATAGGCAGGCTCTAAGGGTTTAGATCACGTGGCACTTTCTAACTTGCATAATAGAAGGCATGAAAAAGGCAGCCCTCAAAGTAGTAAATTATGACAAGATCAAAGAAATTTCCCCCAAATCAAATGAAAACCTGCTCCCTGAATGACTATACTTACACACACACTCTATTGTTAAAGACCTCGAAGTCTGATTAATTAGGTCTTTCTGAGGGGTTTGAGGGCCCTCCTCTAATTTCTGCAATTTTTTTCTGATATCTGGGTATGCCTGAGTGATAAAGTGTGTGTGTAAGTATAGTCATCCAGATTCAGAACCCGAGTCTAAATTAGTATATTTGAGGAGTGATTCTGTTAATATAGTCATAAAGGGAGCAGGTTTTCATTTGATTTTGGGGAAATTTCTTTGATCTTGTCGTAATTTACTACTTTGAGGGCTGCCTTTTTCATGCCTTCTATTAGGCAAGTTAGAAAGTGCCACGTGATCTAAACGCCTAGAGCCTGCCTGATATTCCCACGGAGGGAGGCTGCGGGAGCTGCGCGGGCCAGGGGGTGTCGGGAGGGCCGCGTGTGTGGAGGGAGTCGGCCCAGGCAGTGGCTGCAGCCCAGGGCGGCTTTTTCCTTTTTCCCTCGGGGGTGGGAGAAGAACTCTGTGACACAGATGTGCGCTGGTGGGAGCGAGTGAGGTGCAGGAATTCTTCACTGTATGTAGCAGGGTTTTCTGAGAAGGAGCCTAATCGCTCTTCTGTCTCACTGAGATCTGAGCGTGAGAAGGGAGTGTGCATTTTAACTTTCTGTTTTCCTGAGAGGTAGGAGGAGTGTTGGTGTTTGTGCAGAATTAAGCGGTGGAGAGGGGTTAACTTTTGTGTTGGTGGAGGTGGAGGTGGACGGCGGGGAGGGGGGGAGGACGTCGTCCTCAGGAATGAGTATGAGGAAGGGAGAAAGGAGGGGAGGAGACCGCGCAGCAGAGGGCCGAGGGCGGAAGGTGGCGGCGAGGATGAGGACGGAGACAGATCGGAGGCACATAGGGAGCAGGTGCAGGAGGAACTCGGGTTGCTGGGAAAATTGAGATTTTTAGGAGATTTGGGAGGTGGATGGGAGGGAGACAAAAGTTTCTGACTGAGCAATAGGATTTAGTAAGAGGAACACGACTGACAGAAATAGCAGGGCCTGAATGGAAGGGACTCCAGCCACTTGCCATGGCGTTGGACGGTTTTCCAACCTCTAAGGATCTGTGTGTCAAAGGAACCATGTTCCAGCCATTGACTTTCGTGTTTCAATCTGTACTGAGGCCAAACTGTAGTGGAGCGATAGATGAGTTTCTCGGGTCTGGTACCTCCTCCAGGATATGAGGCTTAAGGCTAAGAGGCAGCCCGCAGTGTTGTGTCTGGAGGAGCCGAGGAGGGTTCCTGTTGCTGGAACCTGGGATGAGGTCGGGGGCGCTCAGAGGTGAACCGAGCAGGGCGGGCGTCCCCGCGGCAGCCAGTCCACACCCAGGACCAGACGTCTCTGATGACTGCGGGCTTCTGGGTACGCGGTCAGCCACCTGCCATGGACCCCAAAATGGAGAGGATCCCTGACCTGGCTGGGATTGCGGAGTTGTCTGAAACAACGGGAGAAAGAACAGGATCCTTCAGAGGAGAAGTCCCTTACGTCGCCCAGCTGGTGATGGGAGTGTCCGGGGTTGGCTGGAGCTACAGCAGCAGCAAGGGCAGGTCTCTGGTAGAAAGAAGTCTTCTTCTGGACGAAAATAAGGCTCACCCGCTTGTGGAGAAGAAAAGAATTTAGTCTCAATCTTGCAAGAAGGGGCGCACAACCAGAAAACATGGCTGGCCCCCTGAACAAGAAGAATGACACAATTTATACCCCTAAGCCTGGCATGCAAGCCCTTCCTGTGTCTCCATAGATTGGATACTTCAGAAGGTACAGCCTATCCGAGAAGATCTAACTTCCTCGCGCAAAAGTTTGTGATTAATGGCTTCCGCCATCACATTCCAACCATTTTAGTTTTCACCTGCTCCCCTTTGCCAAATAATGGATGGAATTTAGTGCTGAATTGGTACTGACTTAGCTCTTTCTTGAGTATCTTTTTTATTGCCTATAGGACTGGCTTAAGCTGCTTTCCTTTGTTCCTGCTTAACCCGGGAGTGGGAGACTGAGGCAGTAGGCTGCCAGGTTACATTAATCAATATTTTCTTCCTTTTGTGAAAACTAAGCTAATTTTTGTTTCTGACATCTCTCAGCAATCTGCTGGTCTCTACACAATCCCAAGTGTCTCTGGGTTCGCTCTGGGGAGTTCCAGGAAAAGGGTGAAAAGGACCCAGAGCTGCACCATCAGGACTGAGGAGTAAGCCTGGGCGAGCTGCCGTTGCCCATTGCTTCCTCTTTCCAAGACCGAAGCTCAGCAGCCAGGGTCTGGGAGTGAGCCCGAGCTGCTGCTGCGCCCTGCGTCCCAGGTTGCAAGGGATGGTGGCAGGGTCCCCTCTTCCCGGATCCCAGCTTTCGGCACCACATGTTAGATGTCAGGTGAGGTAGTTGGGACACAGAGACCAACAATTGCAGGCAAGGATTTATTGGGAAGCTCTCCTAACGGAGGGGGTCTGAAAAATAAACTGCAGCCCTGCCCCCAACATGGCAGGGGTCTGAAGAGAAACTTCAGCCCGCTTCTGGCAGAGGCAGTCATGAATTTATAGATACATCTATAGGTGGGGACACGCTTAGTCAGTGGGAGTGGGCTGGGGCTTAGGTAAGACCCGAGGGCCTATAGGGATGGCTAGGGGGCGGTGGGTGAGGGGCAGTGAATTCTAGGCATGATGGGGTCATGTGGCTTCTTTGTCTATTCTTGTGAGGAAATGAGCTGTATCTGGACATGTAGGCGCAGGACAGGGGCTGTTCTATGCCATGGGATGTGGTTCCTTCTGAGTAAACAACTGGTTGCCCTTTCACAATGGGGCAGGTTCAGTAATAAACTTTCAGCTTCTGCAAGTTGTGGTTGTACTGGGGGCTAGCGATGGGGCCTAGTCCTGTCACACCAGATAAAGAACTCTGTTAATTGTCTAACGTGGAGGTCAGTTAGAGTACTCCAAATATCTACCAACAACAACAACAAAAAACACTAATCTTTTTCTTTACAAACCCTTGCCTGGCTGTACCAAGACTGACAATTTGGGTTGCTACCTGTATCTGTGCTCCATGAACAGCAGTTCTTAAAACCCCAAATAATTGCTTTATGTTGCCTTGCAGCTTAGGTTATTTCTTGGGTGACACATCATTTTCATATATTAGCTCACTTATTCATCACCACAGCCCTCTAAGACATGTAATATTATTTTATACATTTTTCAGATGGGGAAACAGGTTAATGTAACCTGTAGCGTCTCTTCAATCTGATGAGATTAAAATAAATACACAAGTGATTTAAAAGTGGAATAGTCCATCAGGAAGTGCCAACTGCTGACTCAGAAGAGAAGCAAAGCAGAAGTTTTCTTGAAAGGGGTGGATTTGAGCTAGGCCTTGAGCTAATTTTCATAGGAAGAGATGAAATTAAAGATAAACGTGCTTCCCATGTGGAGGCTAGCTTGCTGGAGCCGGGGGAGAGGCAGTGGGAAACACGGTGAATGCTGGACAGCCGCCACCTCCCAACAGCAAAGCCACCCCAACACACAGCTGACCGCAGGCGGGATGGAGCCAGCAGGCGACTGCAGAGCCTCCCGGGCGGTCCCGTACACATTTCTGGCGATTCCGTACACATGTATTTGTGAACTAAATAAATTGTTCCTCTTTTAAGTCACTAAGTTTTTGTTTGTTTATTTTTAAGAGTTACTGGGGATTGAACGCAGGACCTTGCACACGGGAAGTGGCGCTCAACCACTTGAGCTGCATCTGCTCCCCAAGCCGCTAAGTGCTAAAGCAGTTTATTACAGGGCAATAGCTAACTGATAAATGGGAACTAAAAAAGTGACATAGAGGAATTGAAAAAGAACCAAGTCGAGCTTCCGGAAATAAAAATATAGTGCTGACATTAAGAACTCAGTGTGTAGTGTGGTAGTTTCAAACTGTGCTTGCAATTCTTTAATACACTTCTCTTCAAAAGGTGGAGTCTAGTTCCCCTCCCCTTAAACATGGACTGGTCTTGACTCACTCCGCACGAGTAGAATGTGCCAGGAGTGACGGCTTGTGACCAGGTCCTAAAAGGCCCTGCAGCCTCTGCTTGGGAGGAGTCAAGTGCCATGCTGCGAAGGCACTGAGGATGCAGGAGAGGTCTGTGGAGAGGCAGCCTGTGGAGGGCCAGCCTGTGGAGGGCAGCCTGTGGAGGGCAGCCTGTGGAGGGCCAGCCTGTAGAGAGCCAGCCCTGTGGAGGACCAGCCTGTGGAGGGCCAGCCTGTGGAGGGCAGCCTGTGGAGGGCCAGCCTGTGGAGGGCAGCCTGTGGAGGGCAGCCTGTGGAGGGCAGCCCTGTGGAGGGCAGCCCCGTGGAGGGCAGCCTGTGGAGGGCCAGCCTGTGGAGGGGCAGCCTGTGGAGGGCAGCCTGTGGAGGGCAGCCCCGTGGAGGACCAGCCTGTGGAGGGCAGCCCTGTGGAGGGCCAGCCTGTGGAGGGGCAGCCTGTGGAGGGCAGCCCCGTGGAGGACCAGCCTGTGGAGGGCAGCCCTGTGGAGGGCCAGCCTGTGGAGGGCCAGCCTGTGGAGGGGCAGCCTGTGGAGGGCAGCCCTGTGGAGGGCCAGCCTGTGGAGGGCAGCCTGTGGAGGGCAGCCCTGTGGAGGGCAGCCTGTGGAGGGCCAGCCTGTGGAGGGCAGCCCTGTGGAGGGCCAGCCTGTAGAGAGCCAGCCCTGTGGAGGGCCAGCCTGTAGAGAGCCAGCCCTGTGGAGGGCCAGCCTGTGGAGGGCAGCCTGTGGAGGGCAGCCCTGTGGAGGACCAGCCTGTGGAGGACCAGCCTGTGGAGGGCAGCCTGTGGAGGGCAGCCTGTGGAGAGGCAGCCTGTGGAGGACCAGCCTGTGGAGGGCAGCCTGTAGAGAGCCAGCCCCGTGGAGGGGCAGCCCTGAGGAGAGGCAGCCTGTGGAGGGCAGCCTGTGGAGGGCAGCCTGTGGAGGGCCAGCCTGTGGAGGGCCAGCCTGTGGAGGGCAGCCTGTGGAGGGCCAGCCTGTGGAGGGCAGCCCCGTGGAGGGGCAGCCTGTGGAGGGCCAGCCTGTGGAGGGCAGCCTGTGGAGGGGCAGCCCCATGGATGGCCAGCCTGTGGAGGGCAGCCTGTGGAGGGCCAGCCTGTGGAGGGCCAGCCTGTGGAGGGCAGCCTGTGGAGGGCCAGCCTGTGGAGGGGCAGCCCCATGGATGGCCAGCCTGTGGAGGGCAGCCTGTGGAGGGCCAGCCTGTGGAGGGCAGCCTGTGGAGGGCAGCCTGTGGAGGGCCAGCCTGTGGAGGGCAGCCTGTGGAGGGCAGCCCCGTGGAGGACCAGCCTGTGGAGGGCAGCCTGTGGAGGGCAGCCCTGTGGAGGGCCAGCCCCGTGGAGGGCCAGCCTGTGGAGGACCAGCCTGTGGAGGGCAGCCTGTGGAGGGCAGCCTGTGGAGGACCAGCCTGTGGAGGGCAGCCCTGTGGAGGGCCAGCCTGTGGAGGGCCAGCCTGTGGAGGGCAGCCCTGTGGAGGGCAGCCTGTGGAGGGCCAGCCTGTGGAGGGCAGCCTGTGGAGGGCAGCCTGTGGAGGGCAGCCCTGTGGAGGGCCAGCCTGTGGAGGACCAGCCTGTGGAGGGCCAGCCTGTGGAGGGCAGCCCTGTGGAGGGCCAGCCTGTGGAGGGCCAGCCTGTGGAGGGCAGCCCTGTGGAGGGCAGCCTGTGGAGGGCCAGCCTGTGGAGGGCAGCCTGTGGAGGGCAGCCTGTGGAGGGCCAGCCTGTGGAGGGCAGCCTGTGGAGGGCAGCCCTGTGGAGGGCAGCCTGTGGAGGGCCAGCCCTGTGGATGGCCAGCCTGTGGAGGGGCAGCCTGTGGAGGCCAGCCTGTGGAGGGCAGCCCTGTGGAGGGCAGCCCTGTGGAGGGCCAGCCTGTGGAGGGCAGCCTGTGGAGGGCAGCCTGTGGAGAGGCAGCCTGTGGAGGGCCAGCCTGTGGAGGGCCAGCCTGTGGAGGGCCAGCCTGTGGAGGGCAGCCCTGTGGAGGGCCAGCCTGTGGAGGGCAGCCTGTGGAGGGCAGCCTGTGGAGGGCCAGCCTGTGGAGGGCAGCCCTGTGGAGGGCCAGCCTGTGGAGGGCAGCCTGTGGAGGGCAGCCTGTGGAGGGCCAGCCTGTGGAGGGCAGCCCTGTGGAGGGCCAGCCTGTGGAGGGCAGCCTGTGGAGGGCAGCCCTGTGGAGGGCAGCCCTGTGGAGGACCAGCCTGTGGAGGGCCAGCCTGTGGAGGCCAGCCCTGTGGAGGGGCAGCCCTGAGGAGAGGCAGCCTGTGGAGGGCAGCCCTGTGGAGGGCCAGCCTGTGGAGGGGCAGCCTGTGGAGGGCAGCCTGTGGAGGGCCAGCCTGTGGAGGGGCAGCCTGTGGAGGGCAGCCTGTGGAGGGCAGCCTGTGGAGAGCCAGCCCTGTGGAGGGCAGCCCCGTGGAGGGGCAGCCTGTGGAGGGCCAGGCCCGTGGAGGGCAGCCCTGTGGAGGACCAGCCTGTGGAGGGCAGCCTGTGGAGGGGCAGCCTGTGGAGCACCAGCCTGTGGAGGGCAGCCTGTGGAGGGCAGCCCTGTGGAGGGGCAGCCCCATGGATGGCCAGCCTGTGGAGGGCAGCCCTGTGGAGGACCAGCCTGTGGAGGGCAGCCTGTGGAGGGCAGCCTGTGGAGGGCAGCCCTGTGGAGGACCAGCCTGTGGAGGGCCAGCCTGTGGAGGGCAGCCCCGTGGAGGACCAGCCTGTGGAGGGCAGCCCTGTGGAGGGCCAGCCTGTGGAGGGCAGCCCCGTGGAGGACCAGCCTGTGGAGGGCCAGCCTGTGGAGGGCAGCCCTGTGGAGGGCCAGCCTGTGGAGGGCAGCCCTGTGGAGGGCAGCCTGTGGAGGGCAGCCCTGTGGAGGGCCAGCCTGTGGAGGGCAGCCTGTGGAGGGCAGCCCTGTGGAGGGCAGCCCTGTGGAGCACCAGCCTGTGGAGGGCAGCCTGTGGAGGGCAGCCCTGTGGAGGGGCAGCCCCATGGATGGCCAGCCTGTGGAGGGCAGCCCTGTGGAGGACCAGCCTGTGGAGGGCCAGCCTGTGGATGGCCAGCCTGTGGAGGGCAGCCTGTGGAGGGCCAGCCTGTGGAGGGCCAGCCTGTGGAGGACCAGCCTGTGGAGGGCCAGCCTGTGGAGGACCAGCCTGTGGAGGCCAGCCCTGTGGAGGGGCAGCCTGTGGAGGACCAGCCTGTGGAGGCCAGCCCTGTGGAGGGCCAGCCTGTGGAGGGCAGCCCTGTGGAGGGCCAGCCTGTGGAGGGGCAGCCTGTGGAGGGCAGCCTGTGGAGGGGCAGCCTGTGGAGGACCAGCCTGTGGAGGGCAGCCTGTGGAGGGCAGCCTGTGGAGGGCAGCCCTGTGGAGGGCCAGCCTGTGGAGGGCCAGCCTGTGGAGGGCAGCCCCGTGGAGGACCAGCCTGTGGAGGGCAGCCCTGTGGAGGGCCAGCCTGTGGAGGGCAGCCCCGTGGAGGACCAGCCTGTGGAGGGCCAGCCTGTGGAGGGCAGCCCTGTGGAGGGCCAGCCTGTGGAGGGCAGCCCTGTGGAGGGCAGCCTGTGGAGGGCAGCCCTGTGGAGGGCCAGCCTGTGGAGGGCAGCCTGTGGAGGGCAGCCCTGTGGAGGGCAGCCCTGTGGAGCACCAGCCTGTGGAGGGCAGCCTGTGGAGGGCAGCCCTGTGGAGGGGCAGCCCCATGGATGGCCAGCCTGTGGAGGGCAGCCCTGTGGAGGACCAGCCTGTGGAGGGCCAGCCTGTGGATGGCCAGCCTGTGGAGGGCAGCCTGTGGAGGGCCAGCCTGTGGAGGGCCAGCCTGTGGAGGACCAGCCTGTGGAGGGCCAGCCTGTGGAGGACCAGCCTGTGGAGGCCAGCCCTGTGGAGGGGCAGCCTGTGGAGGACCAGCCTGTGGAGGCCAGCCCTGTGGAGGGCCAGCCTGTGGAGGGCAGCCCTGTGGAGGGCCAGCCTGTGGAGGGGCAGCCTGTGGAGGGCAGCCTGTGGAGGGGCAGCCTGTGGAGGAGAGCCTGTGGAGGGCAGCCTGTGGAGGGCAGCCTGTGGAGGGGCAGCCTGTGGAGGCCAGCCCTGTGGAGGACCAGCCTGTGGAGGGCCAGCCTGTGGAGGGCAGCCCCGTGGAGGGCAGCCTGTGGAGGGGCAGCCTGTGGAGGGCAGCCCCGTGGAGGGCAGCCTGTGGAGGGGCAGCCTGTGGAGGGCCAGCCTGTGGAGGAGAGCCTGTGGAGGAGAGCCTGTGGAGGGCAGCCCCGTGGAGGGCAGCCTGTGGAGGGCCAGCCTGTGGAGGAGAGCCTGTGGAGGGCAGCCCTGTGGAGGGCAGCCTGTGGAGGAGAGCCTGTGGAGGGCAGCCTGTGGAGGGGCAGCCTGTGGAGGGCAGCCCTGTGGAGGGCCAGCCTGTGGAGGGCCAGCCCTGTGGGTCACCCTGGGAGAGTCACCAAGCCTGGGCCTGCTGCCTGACACTCACAGAATTCAATGCGGTGACATCAGGATTCTGAGACAAGAAAGCGCTTTAATGCAAAGTTAACCAGCATGGAAGCCTCTCCCACCCCCCACCCCCACCCCCACCCTCACCCCGGCTCAAATCTGTGGAGTCTAAAGAGCTTAGGGTTTTATGGGACGCAAGCAAAGGGAGGTGGAGAGAGTGGCGTTACTTAGGTCGGCGGGTAGTGATGCTTACGTTTCAGTGATGGCCAGCAGGGAGTGGGGGAGCATGGTCTATGGAAAGGGCGAAGGCCAGCTGGGGTATTTAGTTACAGTTATAGATACAGAACTGTAAATTGCTGAGTTAACATAAGATAACAAGGAAAGGAATGAAAATAGGCTAAACCATCCAGCTGCAAGTGAAGGGCAAGGGCAGCTGTGTTCTCAATTCCTCAGCATTAATTAAATAAGTCAGTGGTTACAATATCTCCATAAACCACATTTTCAGAATCAGATGTTCCAGCTCCAGGTAAGCGTTCAGATGCCTGGGACACCAGCAAGCATCGTAAGGCAGCCTGGGACGGCCCCACCCAGCCAAGCCGCAACTGGCTTCCTGATCCACGGAGTAGGTAAGCTTCGAAGGGTTTCTTTATAGCACCAAGTTTTGGGGGTAATTTGTTAGGCAGCAATAGTTAGGTGATGTTCTCTATCACCATAAAGCAACTGGCATGAGCAGATGGTAAAGGGCCTTTCAAAGCCCCGGTTTCACCAGCAGCAATGCCTGGTGGGCCTGCGACAGTGGACTCCAGATGCAGGGCAGGTTATAAGTCAAAACTCCATGGGGCTCTTTGGCCCGGAGCCAGGATTCGTGGGTCTGGGAATCAAGGTCTGGGCACAGGGATGTGGACGTGGCCCAGTGGTTAGGGCGTCTGCCTACCACATGGGAGGTCCGCGGTTCAAACCCCGGGCCTCCTTGACCCGTGTGGAGCTGGCCCATGCGCAGTGCTGATGCGCGCAAGGAGTGCCGCGCCACGCAGGGTGTCCCCCGCGTAGGGGAGCCCCATGCGCAAGGAGTGCGCCCCATAAGGAGAGCCGCCCAGCATGAAAGAAAGTGCAGCCTGCCCAGGCATGGTGCCGCATACACGGAGAGCTGACACAGCAAGATGACGCAGCGAAAAGAAACACAAATTCCCAGTACCGCTGATAAGGATAGAAGCGGTCACAGAAGAACACAAGCGAATGTTCAGAGGACAGACAACTGGGGGGGCGGGCGGGGGGAAAGGGGAGAGAAATAAATAAAAAATAAATCTTTTTTAAAAAAAGGGCTGGGCACAGGAGTGGCTCCTCTGCTGAGGACCTGTAGTAAAGGCCGAGCAACGCTTTTGCTTCCGCCTGCCTTCGGGCTCTGCTGACCTTCGGCAGGGTTTCTCCGCCTGGTGCTGGTGCCGGCTGGCCTGGATCTCTCTGGGCTGCAGAGGGCTGTCCTGTTCTTTGCAGGATGTTTAGCGGCAGCCCTGACTTCTCCAGGAGCACCCCACCCCCAGCCGGGACAACCAAAACTGTATCCAGACGTTGCCAAACCTCCTCGGGAGTGAGGTGGCATCGCCCCTGGCTGAGAACCACTAGTTCCGAGTTACTAATTCCCAAAGTAGCAGTGCCTCCCCAGGGGACATGCCCACAGCTCCATTGCTCTTGACGGTGAGCCTGCCGCCTGGCCACTTTGGGCTCCTTACGCCGGTGGCTCCACAGGTGAAGAAGGGGTCTGTGGTCCTGGCTGCGTGATTGATTCTATTAATTTATGTTGGCTGTACAATGAAGTTAGGGAGTATGTCTAGAATGCAGGTTCCTGGGCGGTTCTAAATCAATCCTGTTAAAGCCGGCTAGTAAGATAGGGAACCAATAGACAGAGCTGGAACCTGGCGGGGTCCACGTGGACGCTGATGACCCCAAGGTGGCTGCTGGAAGACCCCTGCCCACGAGATTCTGCCTTTCAAAAGACTTCCTCCAGAAGTCAGGAGAAGCCCCAGATACTCCCCAAGGACTTTATCACCCGGTCCTCCCGGGGGGGCTGATGGGGGGTAATCAATCAAAACAGACAAAAGCTGGGCCCCCTCCCCTGCCATTGGCAAAGGGGTGGAATAATTAATGGTTCAAAAAGCAGGTGCGAGGCCTGAACACGCTCTCTCACCTCTGGACCCTGACTCTGGCTGCTTTCTCCACCCCCTTGGAAGGCCACCCAAGGCAAGCTGGGCATTTATAATCCACAATGGGGAGTTGTAGTCTGTGAATCAGTCCGCTTTATCACTTTTCAGCCCCTTCCTCTCTACCTGGGACCCCGATCTGTTATCTTCTCTCATTTCTTGTCCCTCCCTACCTGAATAAATTGCTGGCCTAACTCACCCGACATGCTCTTTAAATTCATTTATGCAGCAGAATCAAGAACCTAGACAAAATCTGGTAAGATATTGGTGCTGCCAGGCCAGAAATTTGTTGGTGAGTGAAACTAGGGCCTACCTTTGGCTCTCCATTTTAAACGGGCTTGCCCACCCGCTCCCACAGGACGTAATTCCGGGAGGAAAGAAGCGGGTGGTGGGAACTGGCAGCATGCACCGGACGCCCAGGCTCGTTAAAGCTGACCCAGCAGGGAGGGCTGGGGCACTGGACAGCAGCTCAAACCACGGCCCTGCAGGACAGGCTCCCGGCCGAGCACGCACCCTGCCAAGCTGCTTTTTCAAGCCCTCGTGGCGGCCGGAGGCTTTCCCCTCGGCTGCCGTCGCCTTCTCCCACCTTCTCCCCTCGAGGCATCATGGTCATGGGGAGAGCCAGGGTCTCGCCCTCCCAGGGGGTCCAGGCCTTCGCGAGCACCTTCCTGACCACACCCAGGTACCCAGGTGCGAAGCTGGAAGGCAGCGGGCAGAGCCGAGATGGAGGCCGCGTGTAGCCGTTTGATATGGCTATGAATTCCAAAAATAGATATTGGATTATGTTTGTAATCTGGTCTGTACCTGGGCATGACTGAGTTATGATTGGGGCTTTGACTGGACCATGTCATTAGGTCCCTTGGCGGGTGGGACTCACAGATAAAAGGCATGGCAAAGGACAGAGTTGAGGGCTTTTGATGTTGGAGTTTTATGTTGAAGCCTTAAGCTGGAGTCCGGGGAAGTAAACTCACAGAAGGAAGGAGAAGCCAGCCCCAGGAAGAGAGGAACCCAGGAAGCCTGAACCCTCGCAGACGGCAGCAGCCGTCTTGCTCCAACACGTGAAAATAGACTTTGGTGAGGGAAGTAACTCATGCTTTATGGCCTGGTATCTGTAAGTTCCTATCCCAAATAAATACCCTTTATAAAAACCAACCAGTTTCTGGTATTTTGCATCAGCACCCCTTTGACTGACTAATACACTGTGGGAGTTCCCTTCCCCAGAGGGGTCACAGGTCTGGACTCCCTTGTATAATGAACCTTCACCCATGTTTCACCTTCCTCCTTCTTGCTACTCTCTCCTTACAGGTTTGTGTATGTCTTAAAAACTGTGAAACTGGGAAAATACCTTTGCCAGTCAGGAAGCTATTGTCTCAGGGCCCCAAAGCCTGTTAGCTAGAACAGTTAACCTCTAATCACTTAATGGCCTTTTGATGGCTGGTCTAACTGGGAAACTATCAGACAGTAAAGTCATGGAACTAGGACTGCATCTAAGACTTCTGGAAGGCTGGGAGGAAGCAGCTTTCTGCCCCTTCTCCAAGGAGAGAGCAGGATTTGGCTTGGAGGGCGTCTGATCTATTTGACCTGTCTTCCAAGTCCAGGTGGCCCTGGAAATGCCCGGTGGCAGGGTCTCTGATTCCCAGGGTGGCAGGAACCAGAGAAGTAACTCTGAATGTCCCCCAAGACTTGCAGGCTTGGGTGCTTCGATTCCGAGAGCAGCCAACCATTCCTGAGATTAACTCGGGAGCTTCTGTTTGGGTAACAGTGCAGTCAGTCTCAGACCCTGGAATGTCGGGATGCTGAGAACCAGAGCAGTAAGCTCTGAAGGACCCCCATTCCTTGGGCCCTTCCATTCCGAGGGCAGCCAAATGTCTCCTGAGACTTAGCTCAGGCACTCTGATTCAGGGTAATGGCTCAGAATATCTCCTACCAATTCGGCTTGGGTGCTTTGATCTGATCTCTGGAAATCAGATATCCCCCAAGACCTCGGTCGCCCACAGGGATGCCTGGGGGCCAGGCAGGCTCTGAAAATTAAAATTCTCAGGACCCTGGGAACAGCATCACCTCCAAATTATGTGGCGTGGTGAACGTTTTAGTCAGACCAGGCTTCTGGTATGCCAAATCAGTTGACTAAAGGGAACTTCTTCATTCTTCCTAAAATAATAGGTGCAGCCTCTAGCATACCAGCAAACTCCCCATAGGAGTGTCCTTCTCAAGAATCAGGAAATTCTGCTACTGCTGGTCTCCATGGCCACAGTATAGCAAAGAACAGCCTCTGTACAGGATCCTGAATTCCAGTTAAACCAGCGTAAGAAAAGAGGACAGACAGATCTGAGGCCCAGAAACCTCATATCGTGTCTCCTTAAAGAATGAGAAAATAGACCTCAAACTTCAAAACAGCCTTCTCAGTTTAAACTTGGTTCTGCCTATAAAAGGTATGAATAATGATCAAGATAAAGAAACGTATGTGCCATCAATTAAGATCAAAGAGTTCCTAGAAATGCTAAAGTAAAAAATTCTCTCTTCTGTTTTAATCTGTGCTTAACTTTGTGTTTAACTTTGAAGTCTGTGTTTAACTTTGCCAGTTTGCTTGCACCTAGGAAATCAGATTTGGGGTTTACCTGTTACAAATGGATAACGGTGAAAGGTAACCTAAAGATGAGTCTTTAAATGTTAATACTGTCTTGTGAGTGGATTTAATGTATAAATCACAAGTGGAATTAATTCAACTGCTAGAAAAGCAGAGAAACTTTGCAAAGTTGTTACTAATAAAATTCTTGTAGCTTAGTTAATAAAGGTACCCAATTCACCTTAAGGTAAACACTTACTAGAAACTATAACTAAGAGTTAAGATCACTTATAGATGCCTTTATTTTATACAATGAAACAGGAGGATAATAACTGGGAAATTATAATTGGGTAGATTTAGCCTAAACCTTCTATTGAGTGTAAATTCTAAACTGACCTTACCTTCATTTATGGTCACTTCAAGCCTAGCCTCACCCCTTACCTTTGCTTATGGTTATTTCATAACAGCTTCTGTCCCTATGGCTCAGGGGAAAGCAAACTTGAGACATCCCTGTCTCCTGTCCTACTAGTATTAGTGTCCCTGTTTTTTCCGTGGCTCCGAGTATGGGCTAAATTGCTGCCTAGTGGAATTCCTGACCCTCGGGGTTGAATGTCCACTCTTTCAGTCCAGCAGCCGCCAGAGTCCTGTTATCTCTGAGGACTGGGAAGTGAAGGAGGCCTCCTGCCTTGGCTGTCGGGGTTCCTAAAAGTGGCAATTCATGAGAGAAACCAGTTTCCCTGAGGCTTCAATAGCCTCAGTGAATATACATAGAATTAGTCTTGTTCATCCAAGGTCTGCTAAAGTCAAAGTAAAAAAACAAAGTTCTGAAGGAAAGGAAAATTGTATTAAAGCATTGGGGACATTTCAATTATAAGCCAAGTAACAAAATTTTTGTATAAATCTACATAGTTACAGTGCAAATTAGAGTAATTTAAAAGAACCTTCAAAGAAATCTTCTAAATGTTATCTTACAGTTAAACTTATTTTGTAAGGGAATGAAAATTATAACAGTGAGTCTTGTGTTTCTGTGTCAAATTCTATTTGTGTCTGTATACTTGTTCAATATATAACTTCATACATCAAAATTATATCAAATCCATGTGGAATGTAAGCCCCCTCTTGATATGGATGGAGTGGACATCACCATCCCAGGGTCCACAGGATGGAGGAATAGAGTATGGATTAGAGTGGACTTACTGATATTCTACTATGGAACTATTGTGACTAGTAATGGAAGAAACTGTAGCACTGATGTGGAGAAAGTAGCTATAGTAGCTGCTGAGGGTAGGGAGAGGGAAGAAAAGGTATGATGTGGGGGCATTTTCAGGACTTGGAGTTGTCCTGGGTGGTACTGCAGGGACAGATGCGGACACTGTATGTCCTGCTATGGCCCACTGAGTGGACTGGGGGAGAGTGTAAACTACAATGTAAACCATTATCCATGTGGTGCAGCAGTGCTCTAAAATGTAATCACCAAATGCAGTGAATGTGCCATGATGATGAAAGAGGTTGTTGATGTGGGAGGAGTGGGGTGAGGAGAGTGGGGGGTATATGGGGACTTCTTATATTTTTTTAATGTAACATCTTTTAAAAATTAAAGAGAGAAAAAATAAATTTAAAAAAATTTATATCAGATTAACAAATGAAAACTCTAAATTCATATCTTACAAAATTAAGTTAAAGAAATGTAGATCTGCCCTCTTTTAAATGCATAAAGTAAATTCCATTAGTTGCTAATTGTAATCTAAGGTAAATTAACCAGGCTATGTGGTTGTGATCAATTATAAAGAGTTTGTAAAAGCATTTTCTAAACTGAAGCATTTATTTTATTTTTTTTTACACTTTTTTATTAAAGTTAATAGATCACAAAAAGTGTTACATTAAAAAACAGAATAAAACAGAAAAAACATAAGAGGTTCCCATGTACTCCATTCCCACCCCCCACCCCATATTTTTGTAAACGGTATTTTTTTGAAGATACATATATCACACACAAAAATGTTACATTAAAAAATATAAGAGATTCCCGTATACCCCCCACCCCCCACCCCACTCCTCCCACACCAACAACCTCCCCCATCATTGTGGCACTCTCATCGCACTCGGTGAACACATTTTGGAGCACTGCTGCACCACGTGGATGATAGTTTACCCTGTAGTGTGTGTCCTAAGTTACCTAGGTGGGGGATATTTGGAGTTATCTCTATTATTGTTGCAACTTTCCTGTACTTCTGAGATTATTTCCAAATTACAATGAAAGTAAGGAGTATGAGACAGCTAGAAAAAGAATGAATATCATGCAAAGATGGAAGGGGGATTCTTATCCATTTTGGGGGAAAGCATTAACATGCTTTTAGTTGATTGTGGGATAGTTGCATTATGTTAGGAAGCAGCATGACTTTGCTATTGTCTTTCTGTCTGTTTTCTGAATGGTAAATATGGTTTGAAGTGCTATCTGTGGGTGCCACGTCGACAAGAGTGCACTTGGTGGTTTGGAATGCGTGGCAATTTGGCTAGGCTGAACTATGTCTCGTAGAATTCCCATCCTTGCATATATCCAATCAGAATGGGCTTTAAGAGAGATTTTGCAGAAAATTTGGAAGGTGGACACGAAAGAGCAGCCATATTATTTGTACACTTGAGAGATAATGAACAGGCAGCAGACGGTGACAATTCATGCATGTTGTAAAGATCTGCTGGATCACCTTGTTGGTGGGGGACGACAACCAGATCTGCACTGGTACACTGTTCCCCCGCTCCTCCTTCAAATTCTCCAGATTCTGGGTCAGGAATGTGTTTAGTTCCATGATAAAGGACACAAGATTCTCTGGCAGAACAGCCACATTATAGAAGTTGGAGTGGTGAGAGACTAACATAAGTTCTTGTTCATTTTCAGGAATCCAGTTCCTCTTCACTCTGCACTGAACCTACAGCTTCTCTTTCTGAGTCCTTGTCCCACAAATCTTAATATCCAGAATCAGACAGTAGCTTTACAGAGATTTTTAAAAGCAGCTCCCAAAATTGCCTAGGGTCAAGTCTCTGTCTATCCCCTGGTGATTCTGCCTCTCTGACTGAACCTTGATTAATAAGATGACTTTAATTAGAAGTCTATCCAGGGTTGAATAGAAAATTGGTGAACTGGAAGACAGGCCAGAAGAAATTATCCAGAGCATATAATAAAGAGAATTCTCCTCCCAAAGAGGGAAAATACAAAAGAGATGATTAGAAATACAAAGAATAGAATGAAAGGTCTAACAGGTAATAAATCATATTACAAAAAGAAAAAAGAGAATGAAGCAGAAGAAATATTTGAAAAGAAAAAGCTAAGAATATACCAGAACTGATAAAACAGCAATTCATAAATCAAGGCACAAAACAAATACTAAGCAAAATAATGAAAAGAAATCCCCGTCATAGTGAAGCCATATCAATAATGAAACTTGAGAAAAGCAAAGAAAAATTTTAAATATTACCTTCAAAAGAGTGACAATTAGACATCCAGTTACTTTGACTAAACAACAAAGGAATCCATAAGACAATCAAATGACACATTCAAAATGTTGAAAGAAAGTGAACCTTCCAAACTAGAATTCTATACCTTGAAACAACATTATTTTTAAAAGGAGGTGAATTTAAAATTTTTAAGAAAACAAAGACAGAGAGGTCACTATTAACAAATTTATGAAATTCTAAAGAATGAATCCAATAGGAGAAGTTCCAGGATGGAAGGTTTGAATAACAAGAAAGAATGGGGTATGAAGAAAGTAATTATTGTAAGTGAAATTTAACAGATAAAACAATTACTTGTACAAGATCAACACACCAAAATCAGTTCTTTTTCTATACATTGTGAATGAACAATATAAAAAGGACATTAAGAAAACAATTCCATTTATGACAGCATCTAAAAGAATAAAACACCTAGGAATAAATTTAAACAAGGAGGTAAAAGAGTTTTTTGCTAAAGACAACACTGCTAAATGAAATTAAAGACCTAAATAAATGGAAAGATATCTGATATTCATGGATTTGAAGACTTAATATAAGATATCAGTACTACATAAAGAGAGCTACAGATTCAATGCATTCTTTTTTTTTAAGATTTATTTTTTAAAATTTACTTCTCCACCCCCATTCCCCATTGTCTGCTCTCTGTGTCGATTCACTGTGTGTTCTGTGTCTACTTGTATTCTCATTAGGCAGCTCCAGGAACTGATGATCCTGGGACCTTCTGGAGTGGGAGAGAGGCGATCACTCTCTTGCACCACCTCAGCTCCCTTGTTCTGCTACATCTTCTTATATTCTCTCCTCTGTGTCTCTTGTTGCATTATCTTGCTGTGCCAGCTCTCTGCGTGAGCCGGCACTCCTGATCAGGGCGGCTTGTCCCACACAAGGCAGCATTCCTACGCAGGGCGGCTCTCCTGCGCAGGGCTGCTTTCCCGCATGGGCTGGCATGCCGTGTGGGCCAGTTTACAGTGTGGGCCAGCTTGCCCTCATCAGGAGGCCCTGGGCATCGAATCCTGGACCTCCTATATAGTAGATGGGAGCCCAATTGGTTGAGCCACATCTGTTTCCCTTCAATGCATTCTTTATCAAAATTCCAGGAGCCTTTTTGGAATAAATGGAAAAGTCAATCCTCAAATTCATATGGAATGGCAAGGGACCCTGAACAAACAAAAAAATCTTGAAGAAGACAAAGTTGTAAAACACACTACCTACTTTCAGTTTTTTAACAAAGTTACAATAATTAAAAGAGTGTAATCCTGGCATAAGGATAGAAATATAGACCAATGAATTCGAATTTTGAAATTTATCAGGAAGCTATAGTAATTAAAAATTAAAACAGACTGATACTGGCATAAGGAAGACACATAAACCAATGGAATAGAATTGAGTGTCCTGAAGCAAAGTCACACATGTATTGCCAGTAGTTCTCAGAGGGCACCAAGTCCATTCAATGGTGAAAGAAGAGCCCTTCAACAAATGGTGCTAGGACAAGTCAAAATCCATCTAAAAAGAATAAATTTGGATGCCTACCTCTTACAAACATTAACTCAAATGGATCAAAGATCTAAATATAAGACCTAATCCTTAGAAAACATAGGGGAAATCCTCATGATTTTGTATCAGGCAGTGGATTCTTAGATTTTAAACCAAAAGCACAAGCAATAAAAGAAAAAATAGATAAATGGGACACCATCAAAATTAAAAACTTCTGTGCATCACAGAATATTATCAAGAAAGTGAAAAGACAACCTATGAAATAGGAGAAAATATTTGGAAATCATATATCTGATAAGGGTTAATATCCAGAATATATAAAGAACTCTTACAACACAACAACAAAAGGACAATGTAATTTTTTTTAAATCAGGAAAAAAATTTGAGTAGGCATTTCTCCAAGAAGTCATACAAATGATGAAAAACACATGAAATATGCTCATCATCATTACCCATCAAGGAGGTGCAAATCAAAACCACAATGAGATACTACATCACACCCATTAAGTTGGCTATTATATAAAAAATGAAATTTAAGAAGTGCTGGGAAGATGTGGAAAAATAGGAACCTGTACATTGTCGGTGGGAATGCTAAAATAATGTAGCCACTATGGAAAACAATTTGGTGGTTCCTCAAAAACCATAGGTCCAAAAGGGGGGAGGCAAGATGGCAGCAGAGTAAGGAGCTCCAAGAGTCAGTTCAACCTACAGGGCAGTTAGTAATTAGCCAGAGCTATCTAAAGCTCCTGCGTGGGGGCCCAGGAGAGCAGAAGAGCATCCTGCAGCATCTTTAGAAGGATGGAAAGAGGAGACTGCCCTTCTGCAGTGAGGGTTCCTGAGCAGAGCATTCCACACTGTGGAAACCAGAGCCCGTCCCCCACGACTGGCTCAAGCCCCCTCAGGAGCTATTCCCTGGCTGGAGATGGAAGCTTCTTTTCCCAAAAACAGGGGAGGAAGAGACAATCAGGCACCAATTTCAGGTACTGATTAGTAAATTTGGCGCGCTAAAGTGCAGTGCTAAGAACAGCTAAAGTTTGAACCTGTCCAAGTCGGAAAGAGGCTGGCAGCCACCATTTTAACTCCAGTCCACCTGTGGCATGAGGGAAAGTGGGGCTCACTGAAAGTCACAGTGATGGCAGGGCCTGGCTTCTTTCCACCAGGTCTGACTGCAGCCCTAGCCCGGGCTCCAGCCCCACCTCTGGCAGGGAGAAAGCTGGGAGGACCTACACTAGTCTCTCCTGGCAACTGCAGCCACTTTCAGCTGGCACAGACTAGACTGTTGGACACATCTGAGGCTCCATCCCCACCCACGATAGGACAGGGGGGGTGGGATTTCCCCAGCCTCTCCAGCAAGCTGCAGGCTCTTTCGGCCTGCATGGACCAGACTGTTGGACACATCTCTGACTCCATCCCTGCCCCAGCAGGGCAGGAAGAGGGAAAGAGCTCCCTCACCATCTTTGGGCAACTGCAGTCACTTTCAACCTGCACAGACGAGATTGCTCGGCACACTGGCAGCTCCATTCCCACCTGGCAGGGAGGAGGTGGGCTGGTGCTGCATAAACCTACCTGGGTAACGGCAGTCAGTGTTGACGTGCATGGCTTAGTTTGCAGCACACTTGGGGCTCTGTCCCCACCCCTGGCAGGGAAAAAAGACAGAGAGCTTTATCAGCTCCTGGGGCACTTCAGCCCCCATGGCTTTCAGTACTAACTGCAACCTTGGCTCCTATTATGCAACAAGTGAGGGAGAAGGGCAAGATTCTATATATGTTACCAGAAAAAAAACCCAGCAAAACTGTAAAACACAAAGAATGAACCCTAGTATAAACAATGAGCTATTACCAATAGTTTAATTATAATAACATTGTTTCATCAATTTCAACGAAGCTTCCACACTAATGCAAAATGTTTTAATAATAGGGACAGCTGTGTGTGTGTGTAGGGGGAGTATGGAAACTGTGTACTTTCTGCATGATTTTTCTATAAGTCTACAATTGATTTAATAAAAAAAGAAATCTGTCGTGGCCATATTAATATCAAACAACGTAGACTCAGAGTAAAAAATTACCTGAGATAAAGATTAATATTATATAATGATTAAAAATCATTTACCACTTAGTCATAAGAACATTAAATATGTATGTACAAAACATGCAAAGCACATTTAACATACCCCAAGATTAGCCAAATCCTGGGTTACAAATTAAACTTTAATAAATACGATAGAATTGAACTTGTTTAATTCACTAACCATAATAGAATTAAACAAGAACCCAATAAGAAAAGATAACAGAAAAATCTCCAAACATTTGGAAATTAAACAACTTATCTATGAATAATCTATGGGCTATAAAAGAATCCTCAAAGGAAACTAGAAAATATATCTATATATTTTTTAACGTTTTGGTTTTTTCTCTTTTTTATTATTATTTATTTATTTATTTCCCCTTATTATTATTATTATTTTTTATCCACCCCTGCAGTTTTCTGCTCTCTGTGTCCATTCACTGTGTGTTCTTCTGTGTCCACTTGCATTCGTGTCAGGGCACCAGGACTCTATCTCTTTTTGTTGTGTCACCTTGCTGTGTCAGTTCTCCGTGTGTGCAGAGCCACTCCTGGGCAGGCTGCACTTTTTTTGTGTGGGGTGGCTCTCCTACAGGTGCACTCCTTGCACGTGGGGCCCCCCTACATGGGGGACACCCCTGTGTGACACGGCACTCCTTGCATGCATCAGCATTGCATGTGGGCCAGCTCACCACATGGGTCACGAGGCCCTGGATTTGAACCCTGGACCTCCCATGTGGTAGGCAGACACTCTATCCATTGAGCCAATCCACTTCCCAATAAGGAAAAATTATGAAAAACTCTATGCATGTAAATTCAACAATTTAGATGAAGTAGACAAAGTCCTCCAGAAACACAAAGTACGAATCTCACCTAAGGTGGAAAAGATAATCTTACTAGAACAATACTATTAAAGAAATATAATTCATAGCTTAAAACCTTCCAAAAAAGAAATCTCAAGGTCCAGACAGCTTTTCTGTTGAATTCTATCAAACATTTAAGGAAGAAATAACACCAGTTCTAAATTATCTCTTTTAGAGTAAGAAACATTTCCCAGATTACTTTATGAGGCCAGCCTTAACCCACTACCAAAAGCAGTCAAAAACAGTACAAAGGAAGAAAATTACAGAACAAAATCCCTTATGAACATAGATGTAAACATCCTCCACAAAATACTAGGAAATCAAATCCAGTAATATAAAAAGAATTACATACAACGATCAAGTGGGATTTACCCCCAAAATGCAAATCTGGTTCAATATTTGAAAATCAATAATTTTAATCCCACATGTTATGAGTCTAAAGAAGAAAAACCCTATAATCACATCAATTGATGCTGAAAAAATGTTACACATTACTCAACATAAATTCATGATAAAAAGCTGGAATAGAAGAGAATATCCTCAACCTGATAAGGCACAGCTACAAAAATCTATATCATGCTTGCTATGACTGAATGCATTCCTCCTAAGATTTTGAACAGCCAAGAGAAATAAAAACTGAAATGAAGTAAAAAAGAACTGAAAAAAAAGAAGTCATTATGCTGACTGAAAGAAGCCTTATACAAAAATGCACATATTTTTTTTATTCCATTTATATGAACTTTTAATCTATAGTGGAAAAAACCAGAAGAGTGGTTGCCTCTAGGGCAGAGGAGGGGATTGACTGGGAGGAGGCAGGGAACTTTCTAGAGAGACGGTCATGTTATATATTTTAATAATGATTTGGGTGACAAGGTGTATTTTGTGCAGGACTTATCAAATGGCTTTCTCAATATTCATGCATTTCACTGTATGTAAAATTTTCCTAAAAGGGGAAGTGTAAACTAATTTTAATTTCAGTTAGGGGAGTGGATGTGGCTCAGTGGTTGAGCATTGGCTACCCACATACAAGGTCCTGGGTTCAATTCCCAGCGCTTGTAACTCAAAAAAAAATTTTTTTTTCAATTAATGTTATGTATATTGAAATGTTTAGAGTGAAATGTGCCAAAAATAAGATGGATTGGTAGATGGCTAGAAGAAATAATAGACAGCCAGTAATGTGAGAAAGCAGATATATAGGTGGCAGAGGGATGGGTGTTCACTGTATATTTCTTTAAACTTTCCAACATACATTTATGTGTGGAAAATTTTCATAATAACTTGGGGAAAAATTAAGCAAAATAAATAAAGATATAAAAAGGATTTGAGAAAAAGTGACAGATAAAAAGGCAAAGAAAATCCAATATACATATAAAACAAGTACCCAGAGAAGAAAAATCAAAGCAATGGATCAGAACAATTAAAATTATAACTTAATTTCTTAAAATGCCATATAGAATTAAAATACACTATGGGGGATAAATGGAGCTAATTATATTAAGACCTTTGTATTGCCAGGGAGGAAGTTTAAAAATACTAATTAGGGAAGAGGGTTTGGCCCAACAAATAGAGTGTCTGCATACCACGTGGGAGGTCTAAGGTTCAAACCCAGGGCCTCCTGACCTGTGTGATGAGCTGGCCCATGCGTGGTGCTGATGCATGCAAGGAGTGCCCTGCCGCACAGGGGTGTCCCCTGCGTGGAAGCGTGGAAGTGCCCCATACACAAGGAGTGCGCCCTGTTAGGAGAGCCGCCCAGCGCAAAAAAAGTGCAGCCTGACTAGGAGTGTGGCATGACACACAAGGAGAGCTGACGTGGCAAGATGACGCAACAAAAACAGACACAGATTCCTGGTGCCACTGACAAGAACATAAGCGGACACCGAAGAACACAGAGTGGGGGGGGGGGGGGGCGAGGAAGGGGAGAGAAAGAAAGAAAAAAGAAAACTTTAAAATAAATAAATAAAATAAAAATACTAATTAATACTATACTTTGTAGTGTAAGTGTTGTAAATTCCAAAGTAACCACTAAAGGAATAGAAATAGAATATAATTTCCAACTATCAAAATGCATGAAAAAAAGAATGGTAAAAGTAATACAAGAAATAAAAAGGAGTAAAAAAGAAAGGTAGAACAAGTGAAAAGGACAAATTAAGAAGTTCTTCAGGCTTAAGGAAAATGCACTAAATGGAAACTCAGATGTACACAGGGGAATAAAGAGCACTAGGGATTGTAACTATATGAGTAATAGAGTAGGTGTTTCTTGAATATTAATTTTATAAAAAGACTACGAAAGCTTAAAGCAAATATAGTAATTTGTTGTGGGTTAAAAATGTGCAAAGATGTTCAAAACATGTCATTTTTTCTTCAAGAATGTGTGTATGCAAGTGTGTGCGCTTGTTTTTTAATTTTCTTGATCAGCTCTTCCCTTTAAAGACCAGGATTGAGACTCATCTCTTCCAGTGCTTCTCTCTTTGAGGTTACTTGCCTAAACAAAGTACATCACGAGAACAGAAAGGTTAATGCATAAGAAACTAGCACAGAAACTTTTCACACTAGGAAAGCTTGTCTTTTATCTAAAAACAAAACTCTTAAAGAATGTTCTCCTGAGCAACTATCTCTATCCTTTAGCAGTAATCACATGTGTCAATGTTTACGTAACAAATAGGTCAGCACTTTCGAACTATGATTCTTTCATCATTTCAGAAAGTGGTATCTGTCAGTGCTGTAATGCCCTGAGAGAATAAAGGCAATCAATTTACGATAACCCTTAGATTTTACCACCTTGGTTGAGGAAAGTGACTTTTCTTATAAACATTAACACTGAATACATCTTTAAAATCTTGGGGGAAAAAGTATCTTTCAAAATTAACAGGAGGGATTGTGGGAAGATGGCGACAGGCTAACAGGCAGAGGTCAATGCTCTCACAAAAACAACGGAGAAAGAGCCAATCGCTGTCTGAGGGGCCTGCGTTGGGGCCAGCAGACCAGGGGCAGTCTACACAGTTCCCAGGTGAGGGACAGAGAGACCAAGAAGCCCCAGGACACCCTGTGGTGGCCAGGAGGGCTCCCCTCCCCACCCCCCAGATATTAAGCCCACCCAGAGGCCAGCTGTTTCAAGGGGAAAGGGAGGGGAGGTTGGCATGCTTTTCTTCAGTGAATTTAGGGCAGCAGAGCACACTCTGAATCTCTGATCTGGAGATTCAGTACAGGAAAGCCCAGACTGAAACACCTCCCGGAAAGGTGTGCTAATCAGTGCCATCTGCCCGCGGGTCTTGAAATCCCATGGACGTAAACTTCAGCTCTTTGTATCCAACCCCTGGGAGAAAATCTCTGCTGCAAGAGTGAGTCTCTGGCCTGATTGTGAAAACATAAGTTGGGCAATTTTTAGAACTGAGAATCAGTTGAATCAAATATCAAAGACCCATGGAAAAAAAGCAATAGCTGAGAGAGAGAAATTAGCCATCTGAGTAAATTCACCAACATATTCAGATACATAAACATCAGCAAAAAACTACAAGCCATATTAGGAAACAGGAAGAGATGATTCAGCCAAAAGAACAAACCAAATATCTTGAAGAGATACAGGATTTAATACAATTAATCAGTGATAATCACACAACTCTCCTAAATCACTTCAAAGAATTTATTTTTCACTTATTAAGAATTTAAAGAAAATATGACTAAAGAAATAAAGGATATTAAGAAGACACTGGGAGAGCATAAAGAACAATTTGAAAGCCAGCAAAGAAAAGTTACAGACCTTATGGGAATGAAAGACATGATGGATGAGATTAAAAATACATTAGCGGGAGTGGAGGGGGCTCAAGTGATCTGAGGGCCTCCCTCACACATGGAGACCCTGGGTTGATTCCCAGGGCCTCCTGAAACAATTAAAAAATAAATAAAAAGAAGAAAAAGAATTAGAGGCATATAAGAGCAGATTTGAATTACTTGAAGACAGAATTCGTGATTTTGAAGACAGAACATCTGAACTGAAAAAGAGGCGAATGAAAAAAAATGGAATCAGTTCTCAGGGGAAATTGAATGACAATGCAAAACACACCCAAAAATCACATTATTGGTGTCCCAGAAAGGGAAGAGAATGGAAAAGGGGCAGAAAGAATATTTGAGGAAATAATGACTGAAAACTTCCCAACCCTTATGAAGGGCGTAAATATCAATATCCAAGAAGGATTGTGCACCCCAAACAATAAATCTGGATAGACCTACCGTGAGACACCTACTATTCAGAATGACAAATATCAGAGATAGAGAATTCTGAAAGCATCAAGGGAAAAGCAAAGCATCACATGCAAGGGAAACTTGATAAGATTAAGTACCAACCTCTCATTAGAGACCAAAGAGGAGAGAAGAAAGTGGTATGATGTATTTAAGGTACTGAAAGAGAAAAGCCACTAGCCAAAAACTCTATCCTGCAAAGCTGTCCTTCAGAAATGGGGGTGAGTTTAAAGTCTTCACAGACAAACAAAAACTGATAGAATATGTTAACAAAAGACCAGATTTGCAAGAGATACTCAAGGGAGTGCTACAGCCTGAAAGGGAAAAATAAGGGTAAGAGATTTGGAGAAGAGTTTAGAAATTAAGATTATTAGGAAGGGTAAACTCAAGGATAAGAAGACAGACAATTGAATGATATGACACAGAAAACCAAAGGATAAAATGGATGAAGCAAGTAATGCCTTTACAGTAATAATACTTATTGTTAACAGATTGAACCCCCAATCAAAAGACTTAGGCTATGGAATGGATAAAAAAATGTGAGCCACTATATGTTGTCTACAAGAGACCCACCTCAAACATAAGGAACAACCAGGCTAAAAGTGAAAGGTTGGAAAAAGGTATTCCACACAAATTGTATCCAAAAAAGAGCTGGAGTAGACCAGATAAATGTAAAATAACAACATTATAGTATATGAAAAATAATTACTCAGTACAATTGGCAAATTGTTTCTGTGATTGGTATTCTGTAATTTTTTTTTCATACAAAACAAACACTTGCTTTTAATTGAGGAGGACTGGAGAAGAGATATTTTTGGATACTTCATTTTTCTTTAACTCTTCCTTATTCATACTCTAATTAATTTATCTGGATCAATTATGTTTTAGCATGACTACTGTTGAATAAGATTTTGAGTTTTTCTGCCTCATAAAATTATGAGTTGGCAAATTATCATCCCTGTAATTCGTTCCAATAATGTGAAGAATTTCTAAATAGGAATATGATTATTTAGAATTTTGGCCTAAGTGGAAATTAGATAACTAAACCAATTTCATTCTGAGAGATTATGTCCAATAGTTTGAGTTGTAATATTAAAATTAGAAATGTTATAATTAATTTCTATTATATTTGAATTATTTAAATTTATAAAGGTTTGTTGTTATGGCATCTATTTTTTATAATTGATTATATTAAATCTAACCTGGCCTTGCACTCTCTTTTAAAATTTGTAATTTCTGTCGATCTATTTTTCTATTTATTTTACAATAAAGGGTTTTTTAACAGCTAAGATAAAAAGCCATTGATTATACAATTTGGATAGATCATATATGTGAATATATCTCAATAAAACTGCTTAATAAATAAATGAATAATTGTACAAGAACAGCCAGAAATAGCAGCTGTGTACAGCAGGGGAAACAGATTGAGACGTGAGGAATTTTCTTGTTTGTTTTTGTTTTCTATTATTGAAATAAAATTGAAATATTGAAATAATGAAAATGCTTTAATAATGATTGAAGTGATGAATGCATAACTGTGATTATATGAAATACCATTGAATGTACACTTTGAATAAATTGTATGCTTTATCAATATGTATCAAAATTGATTTATTTAAAAATAATGTATTTTGCTTTTTAGGGCAGTATGGCTTCACAGAACACTGGGCAGCTTGTGCGGGCGCCCCTGTCCCCTCGCCCGGCCTCCGCGTTACCGCCCTTGGTGCTGCGGGCCGGGAGGGGCGCAGGTGGGCTCAGGTGGGCGCAGGCGGGCTCAGGCGGCTCAGGCGGCTCAGGTGGGCGCAGGTGGGCGCAGGTGGGCGCAGGTGGCTCAGGTGGGCGCAGGTGGGCTCAGGTCAGGTGGGCGCAGGTGGGCTCAGGTGGGCGCAGGTGGCACAGGTGGGCTCAGGTGGCTCAGGTGGGCGCAGGTGGCTCAGGTGGGCGCAGGTGGGCTCAGGTCAGGTGGGCGCAGGTGGCGCAGGTGGGCTCAGGTGGGCGCAGGTGGCGCAGGTGGGCTCAGGTGGCTCAGGTGGGCGCAGGTGGCTCAGGCGGCTCAGGCGGCTCAGGTGGGGCTCAGGCGGCTCAGGTGGGCGCAGGTGGGCTCAGGTGGCTCAGGTGGGCGCAGGTGGGCGCAGGTGGCTCAGGTGGGCGCAGGTGGCTCAGGTGGGCTCAGGTCAGGTGGGCGCAGGTGGCGCAGGTGGGCTCAGGTGGGCGCAGGTGGGCGCAGGCGGGCTCAGGTGGGCGCAGGTGGCTCAGGTGGGCTCAGGTCAGGTGGGCGCAGGTGGCTCAGGTGGCTCAGGCGGGCGCAGGTGGCTCAGGTGGCTCAGGCGGGCGCAGGTGGCGCAGGTGGGCGCAGGTGGGCTCAGGCGGCTCAGGCGGGCTCAGGCGGGCTCAGGCGGGCTCAGGCGGTCTCCGGCGCGGGGCGCGGCTCCCGGCAGGTGCAGACATCGAGCCGCGGGTCCTCGCTGTGGGGGCCGCGCCGCCTGCCCCCGCCCCTGCAGGGGGAGCCGCCCACCGCCTGCGGGCTCCGTGTCCAGCCGGTCCCCGCGGGCGCCTCCTCCCGCGGCTCCCCCAGCCCCGCGGCTCCCCCGCCCCCGCCCCGCCGGGGACACGGCCGCGAGCCCGAGGGGAAGGGGCGGGCGGGGGCTGCGGGGCTGCGGGGCTGTGCGCTCGGGGCTGCCGCCCGCGGGCCCCCTTGGCCCGCCCCGCTGCCGGGCTCCCAGGGCCCGAGGAGCCGCTCGGCGGGAGGGGGGGCCTGGGGCGCGAGGGGGGCCTGGGGCGGTCCCGGGGCCTGGGGCGGTCCCGGGGCCTGCGCCCTCTTCCTTGGCCCTGGGGACTCGGGCTGGGCCTGGCCTCGCTGCTACAAATTAACAGAGATGAAAGGATTAACAATAGAATACCGTTAAAAACCACATTTGAAATCTTAGATGGCATGGATAAATTTCTAGAAAATTGAGATGAAATGTATACATTCCTGGATAATGTATAATCCCTAAAATTTACTCAAGGAAAAGGTGAAAAAGCTCAAGTACTTCTAGAACTAGTGAAAATAGTTATGTAACTAGTGGCTTAAAAATCTCCTCACAAAGAAATTACCATGTTCAGGGGGTTTTGTAGGCAAATTCTTTTAAACTTTCAAGAAACAGCCTATTACAGCTTTGTCCAGACTCTTCCAGATGAGCAAGAAACAGGAGGGGAAGCGGATGCGGCTCAAAGTTGGGCACCCCCCTACCACAGGGGAGGTCCCAGGTTCAGTTCCCAGTGCCTCCTAAAGAAGGTGCGCGAGACAGCAAGCTGACGTGCCGTGCTGGCACGGCCTGCTGATGCAACAAGATGACACAACAGATGATGCAATGGGCTGACGCAATGAGGAAACACAATGAGAGACACAGCAAGCAGGGAGCAGAGGTGACTCAAGTGATTAGGTGGCTCCTCCCACATGGGAAGTTCCGGGTTTGGTTGCTGGTAACTCCTAAAAAGATGAGCAGACACAGAAAGCACACAACGAACGGACTGTGAGCACAAACAATGAGGTGGGGGAGAAATAAATAAATAAAATAAATTGTTATAGACCAGCGATATCAACCAGACTCAGACTTTGAATAAAGTTCCAATTGAGAGCGTTATTAGCCGCGACTGCCCCATCCTACACAGAGGGGAGGGCAGCCCCGGGTCGCGGGGGGAGTTTGCTTACACAGGCCTTTAGGTCAGGGTGGAGGGCGGGGGCAATAGCTCGGCAAGCAAGCACCTGCAGAAGCAGATGTTTGCGGTTAATTAAGTGCTGGGGATTCTATCAGGGGAGAGGAGCGGTCGGGGAGTTTTTGTTGTTTACAAGGGGCTGGGTCAGGTTGGTCAGGGGCTGACCCGAGACTTCCTACGGGAGGAGGCTTTGAGATAACGTTTTACCTTTGAGCAGGCTTGTTATAGAAGCGAGATATATGCGGTTAGGGGGCTGTGGAATTTTCCTCTGTGGTGGGGGGTGGTCACAGGCTCCTACTTCTCCACAAAATCTTATAAAAAAGAAGAAACAAGAAAATACTCCCCAACCTGTTCTACAAAGCCAGAATAACTCTGGTAATAGATCCAGTAAAAATTTTTAAAAAAGAAAATGACAAATCTATTTCACTCATGAATATAAAACTTATTAAGAAAATAGTAGCAAAATTCAACAAAGTTTAAAAAATATAACAAAGGCAGAACCAAATTAGGTTTATCCCATGAAAACAGAAGTAAAAATGGGTTTAATACTGAAAAATGCATGAACATCCTTCATGATGCTAGCAGAGCTTCCTGGTATTTTGCTCTTGCCTCTTTGGAGCTACTCCCTTCTCCACCTGCTCCCCATCCCAGGACACTGGCCTCTGGTACCCGCCCTCTGGCTTTCAGCTGGGTCCAGTCAGGCAGGTGCTAGAAGGCTGCAGGGAGGGAGACTGAGTCCCTGCCCTCCATCCCCCACACGGCTGTAGCCACAGAGAGAGACGTACGCGTTGCCCTGTGTCGAGGAAAGGTGATTTACCAGCCGAGAGAGAATGGCCAAGCGCTGCTGGCAAGCCGGGCCTGGAGCTGAGATCTGGGAGAAAGCCCCGCCTCCTAAGCTGAGACAACGAACTCTAGCTTAAGCCAACCAGTTGGTGGTAGTTTTCATGTCAGCCCTAGAACATGAAGACAATACACTTTCATAAATTTTAAAATAACCAAAATTAAAAAACAAACCCATTATAACTTTTGGGGGCAGTATGGAAAATTCAGTTACAACTAGGGCTCCCTTCTGCTGATGACCCCACAAGCATGTAGGAAAGGTCTAAGCTTCAACTCCTCCATCCAGCAGGATCACCTGGAAGATCCCTTAGTCTATGACTGACTGCTCCTGTGCCCCACTGCGGCACTGACATGTTGCTGGTATTGGGGAATGCTAGTATGCCAGGGCTTATTCTCGTTGGTCTGACGAAAGTGAGAAACACGAGATAAGGAAACAATTTTTTAAATCATTATGTTCTTTATTTTTATTATCCCTTTAAACATGTAAGTTTAATTTATGATGTAGATAAACTGGAGAGAACATGATTATAGATAAGTTATTTTTAGACAAGTGGTTTTCCACTTGGAGAATTTTACACACTGTCACATAACATAAAATTTCATTTTAAAAACAATGCATTATGGATGTAAAAGGCATACAGAAGTACTAGAAACTAAAGTATTAAGCGAGAGATTTGTTCTAGGTTAGTCCTAGGAAGGTGTTCACAGTAGCACCCTCGTGTGCAATGGGCAGGCTGTAAGTGTAAATTAGGCAGGTTTTGGCAACAGTCAGGAAAGGCCCCAGCTCCTTTCCCGTCCAGACCCTCTCTCCACAGGCGCCCACCTCCGCCACCACAGACGAGCTCTGCCTGTTTTTACATTCTCATAAGCAAAAATAGTGTTTCCTCTGCTGATGTTTCTGATATTCATCCACGTTTGTGTGTAAGTTCGCTTTTCAGTTGCTTACAGTATAGAGTGTTGTAAGACTGTCTCACAATTTTTAAAAATCCTTTCTCCTATTGTGGTTGATGGTACAGATGCAAGAGTGTCCTTTGTGAGCTAGAGCAAATGCATATCACTACTGCAGGGCGTTGGGAACACATGGGAAAAATAAACTGGAATGACCTATGGACTGTGTTTAGCAGCAATAATATAATATTCTTGCATCAATGCCTAAAATGTACTGTGTTGATAATGGGGCAGTATGGAAAATGTGAGCCAAATGTATACTATAGACATGGTAACAATCAGATGATATTATCTTATCTGTAACAAATGTTCCACCACAGTGTGGTATGTTGATAGAGGGGGTGTTGTTTGGGAATTCTGCACATGTGCATGATTGTTTTATAAGTTTACAACTTCTGTCATAAAAATGCATTTAAAAAAAAATAGGGCGGGTTGGGGGAAAAACACACCAAATGTAAGATAAGAACTATGATTAGTAGTAAGATTTTGACAATATTCTTTCATAATTTGTAACAAACATCTCACGACAGTGCAAGGTGTTGGTGGAGAGTTGATGTATGGAACCCCTGTATGATGTTATGCATGTTTATTTTGTAAGTTCACAACTTTTACTATACACTTAATTGTTTATGTATGTTCTTATATAAATGATATAAAGATAATAATAGGGAGGGTGGGGGAAAATGGTTAGTAGTAATATTTTGACAATGCGCTTTAATCATTAGTGGTAGGGTGAGTTATGAGAGTCCTGTATGATGTTACGTTTGTTTTGTAAGATCACAACTATTACTATACACTTATTGTTTATGTGTGTCTGTGTGTGGGTTATATATTTCAATAAATTAATTTTTTAAAATCCATTCTCCTTTTGATGAATATTTGAGTTGTTTCCAGTTTGGGGCTCTTTGGAATAAAACTGCTACAAACACTTTTATGCAAAATTTTTTTTGTGGGCACATGTATTAATATCTCTTAGTTAACAAATTTTTTAAAAATCTGAACATTCATTCTAAAGCAATTGGCTTTTATAGGTTTATCCTATATACTTTCCTGGTGTTAAAAGGTCCTTTCCTTTATGCAATAACTATAATAGATGGTAAGATTTTAAAAAGGCCCTTATTTGAGACACACACAAAAATGTTAGCTTCTATATATCAGTTACAATTTTTGTGTACATTGAGGGAGGATGTGAAGAGTTGCTATTTCACCATTAGGTAAAATCTATTGGGTTAAAAACTTAGGATCTTGGGGATGGGGGGATGGGGAGTGGGTATATGGGAACCTCATGTTTTTTTAATGTAACGTTCTATGTGATCTATTAACTTTAATAAAAAATGTGTTAATAAAAATTATGGGACATAAAAACAAACAAACAAAAACAACTAATGATCTGCCCCATGGGATCTAAGCCCTCTCTCAATTAGAGGCAGAGTGGACATAACCATCCCAAAATTCTCAAGATTGGGGAATGAACAATGGACTAAAGTAGACTATTATTCTACTATAGACTTGTTATTCTAGCAATGGAAGAACTTAAAAAAATTTTTTTTAAATAATTTATTTTTCCCTAACCCCTCGTTGTTTGCACTTGCTGTGTGCTGTGTCTCTAAGAGGCACTGGGAACTGAGGAGCTCAGTCGGTTGAGCTACATCTGCTTCCCTGGAAGAACTTTTATCATTGATGTGGAGGCAGAGGCCACAGGAGGTTGAGGGGAGGGAGAGGGAAAAATTAGATGCACTGTGGGAGCAATTTCAGGACATTGGAATTGTTCTGCATGATGTTGCAATGACAGATACAGGCCATTATATATTTTGTCATAACTTACAAAATTGGGCATGAGAGAGTGTAAACTACAATGTAAATTATAATCCATGCTTAGTAGCAATGCTTCAATATGTGTTCATAAATTGTGACAAATGTACCACACTAATGAAGGATGTTGTTAATGTGAGAAAGTATGGGAGGGGGAGGGAGGGGAGCATATGGGAACCTCCTGTATTTTTAATGTAACATTTATGTAATTTAAAGTTTCTTAAAACAAAACAAAAACAAAAAACAAACTAATGTTCTAGTTTAATCTCTATATGATCGTAGCAGTTTGAAAGGGTTCATGAATTCCAAAAATATATATTAGATGTTTATAAACTGGACTTTTCCTCTGGGCATATTAGAGTGTACTGGATTCAGAGTTTTACTTTCACTTGATTAAATAATGATTAAAGCTTTGATTGGGCCATGTCAGTAGGACGCTGAGTCCCCTTGGGGGGTGGGGACTCACAGAGAAACTGCACCGCAGAGAAGGGAGGTGGGAGCCTTGAGCTGGAGCCCCGGGAAGTAAGCACACAGAGGAGCTTGGTCATGAGGAAAGAGAGAAGGCCCTGGGAAGAGAAACAAGCTGTTCACCTAACAGTCTACAGCTGGTCTTGTGGAGATAACAGAGTAGGTGAGCCCGGAGGAAGAGAGGAACCCAGGAAGCCTGGACCCTCTCAGACGGTGGCAGCCATCTTGCTCCAATACGTGGAAATAAACTTTGATGAGGGAAGTAACTTGCGCTTTATGGCTTGGTAACTGTGCGTTTCTACCCCAAGTAAATGCCCTTTATGAAAACCAACCCATGTCTGGTAGTTTGCACCAGCACCCCTTTGGCTGACTAACACAACGATACACACGTTTCTTCCAAACTGAGGCAACGACAAGGGGGAGGAATGTCGGGCTTTGCACTGTTTTAGTTTCCTGGGTTGCTCAAGCAAATTCCATGCTATGGGTTGGTTTAGACAACGGGAATTTATTAGCTCATGGTTTTGAGGGTAAGAGAAAGTCCAAACCGAGGTATCACCAAAGTGATTTCTTCTCAAAGACTGGTATCCTGGGGCTAATTCCAGTGATCCTAGCATGCCACGCAGCAGTGTTAACAAAACAGTTACCACGGCAAAGAGATTTAAAATGGGAGTCCTGAAGTCATTCTGGATGCTACTCTAATGCAAATCTTGGCCAGATACCACAAACTTCCAAAATATGGATAGCCACAAACAACATCTTCCTGAAAACCCTAAAGGCATAACCCACATTAACATTTTTGAATTTAATTTACTCGTTGCAGTTGCCTCTGAACGCACAATAATAATGCATTAGCAAAATGCATGCATCCCATTAAGCAAAGGCAAAGCGAGATATTTGGGAGGATTAACTAGTAAACCAATCATTTTAACAAAGAGCAAAGACCTTTTCTTTTGCTCTAAGTAACATTAAATAGGCAGAAAAATTGACTTGTCATTAACATTTTTTTCTACAGTCCACAATAAGTGTAACATTTAGTGCCTGGCTATATTTATTTATAAAATAGCCTTATGCATTTTATATGAAGTTAGTTTTTGCAAAATAGTTTGTTTACGTTATTTACTTTTACAGCTGCTTTTAATGTTTATCGTCAATTAATAAGTAGGCAAATACAGTATTAAATATCAGAAAGGGTCGCACGTCATGGTACAATTTTCCTTAAAAGGCGACCCTGAGCACTAATCGCCAGTCTCAGCGCACTACCCAAGACCGCAGAAGCAGGTTCTTTTGTTGTTTCTACAGGCGACGCCACAGGGGTCTACCCCCAGCCCGCCCCCGCCGCCGAAGGTTCAGGCGGCCCTGGTTTCCGGGAGCCTCCGGGATGACTGACGGGCGGGCTCCGCCAATAGCCACGCGCGCGGCCCGCGACGGCGCAGCGGCCGCGGCGCCGCCATCTTGCCGCGCCCCGAGCGCGGCGCCGCCATGTTGGCGCGGAGAAGGCGCCGCCATCTTGTCGCGCCCCGAGCGCGGCGCCGCCATCTTGTCGCGCCCCGAGCGCGGCGCCGCCATCTTGTCGCGCCCCGAGCGCGGCGCCGCCATGTTGGCGCGGAGAAGGCGCCGCGCCGGCCTCTGCCCCGGCCCCCGCGTCGCTGCGCCGCCCGCCCGCTCCCACGCCTCAGCCTCCCGCGCGGACAGACTCGAGCGTTGCGCCGGTGGCGCGGGCCGCGGCCCAGTGTGTGCAGTGAGAGCCCCGTCTCTCTGCGTGGTTGTTAATAGACTGGAAAGTCTGTGTCTTGTCGCTCACTAGTAACCGTGAGTCTTTACCACCTCGTCGCCTCGCGGCGGCGGCCGGGAGCAGGTGCCCGCGGGCGGCGCAGCGGCCTCCTCGCGGCCCGCCCGCGGCCCCGCCCCGTTCTTGACCAAACATGACAGACTCTGAACACGCAGGGCACGACAGGTCGGGAACCCTTCTTGTCTGTCTTTCTGTCGGAAGAGAGGAGGGTCTGGGCGGGCGGGCGGGCCCGGGCGCCCCTGCATGCCTCGGACTGGCCCGCGGGCCCCCGGCCCCCCACGCGGCCCGCGCCCCGGGGGCCTGGGTCGCCCCGCGCGAGCCCCCGCCCCCGCCGCGGCCCGCGCCCCGCCCCCCGCGAGGCCCCGCCCCGCGAGCCCCCACCCCGCCAGCCCCCCGGCGCCCTCCCCCGGGAGACCCGCAGGGCCCCGACCCCACCTGCCCCGCCCCGGCCCGCCGGCCCCCGGCCCCCGCCCCCGCCCCGGCGAGCCCCCGGCCCCCGCCGGCCCCCGCCCCCGCCCCGCCAGCCCCCGGCCCCCGCCGGCCCCCGCCCCCGCCCCGGCGAGCCCCCGGCCCCCGCCCCCTGCCCCGCGCCCCGGCCCGCCGGCCCCCGGCCCCCGCCCCCGCCCCGGCGAGCCCCCGGCCCCCGCCGGCCCCCGCCCCCGCCCCGCCAGCCCCCGGCCCCCGCCGGCCCCCGCCCCCGCCCCGGCGAGCCCCCGGCCCCCGCCCCCTGCCCCGCGCCCCGGCCCGCCGGCCCCCGCCCCCGCCCCCGCCCCGGCGAGCCCCCGCCCCCGCCAGCCCCCGGCCCCGCCAGCCCCCGGCCCCCGCCCCGGCCGGCCCGCGCCCCGGGGTCCCGGGGACGGTCGCCCGCCCGGCCCGCGCCGCGCTCAGGTCCGCTCGCCCAGCACGTTACTACCTGGCGTTCTGGTGTTTGGGGCCCTCGTACACTACTAAAAATAAACTTGTTTGGCTTTAGGAAATTTCGAAGCAACCCCAAAATGAAATGGCAAGTTTCAAGTTTAAAATTTTAACACAAAATACTTAATGCTTTGCAAGCCTTTGTGTAGCACAATTTTCTCCTAAAGTTAAAAACACAGTGGATTATTTATTCTACCCCGATTTTGCACATTTAACTGGGATTCTGAGATTTATTTTTTGCGATGCCATAGGAGGTACGATCTTGGTTCCATTTAATGGTTTGGGGGTATTTACATATTTTAAACAGCGCAAATAGCGCACTGAAGTTTGGGTTATATTTGTAATTTACATTCATACCTAGTTTAATCGTTTTTTTAAAAGGGCTTTCATTGATTAAAATTTCTGGAACAAAATCAATTGCATCTGATTCTCATTTAGAATATTAATTTCAAACTCTAGAACCTTGCAGTTACACTTTTGTAACTAGAGGTAATCAAAAGCAACATAGTTTAGACTGTATAGATTGCTGAAGTAGTTCACCTACAGAGTAATGTGATCTACTTTTAGTGCTTTTAGTAAAGCATTCCAAACAATTTTATTTTTCCCAGAAGAAGAAATCACAGAGATCATTGAAATTCGAAATATTTGAATATCTGGCAATCCTGAAAAGGATAAACATTAAATTTTCACAAGTCAGTTTTGTGACAATTAAAGTAGATCCCTAAAAGACAAGTCAGTTAAATGGGTAGTAATTTTTAGAAAGCACAATGCACTCTTAAAATGAAAATTATGGATACATAAACTTGAACTTGACACATTTTTCTTGATTTTTTTTTTTTTTTTACATTATCTTGTTATTAAAATGGCGATATTTCTGTAATGGGTTAATTAATACCTCAAGAAGTTTCCCCTGCTGAATATCTGTGATTAAACCAAAGATAAAATTTTGCTAATATTACCTAAAATTCATTCCTCATGTGCAAGAAATATCTGTTCTCACCTGTTGGCTCACAGAGCAGCAGTAATTCTACACGAAGAATATGAAGAAAGCATGCCACCGAATTAGGAATCAAAATAATTTTGCAGTAAAGAACTTTGATGAGCCCCTTTAAAAACTGAAAAATTAAAATACTGATTTAGAAGTTAAAAAATAAAAATTATTTTTTAAAAATTGTAAGGTATATTAACAGCTTAATACTCGTAACTGCAGATTAGTAGTGATATTTAGTCTATTTTTGTTTTATATTAGGACTAAGAAAATAATACTTTTGAGTGATTTCTGGAACAGGTTAGCTCAATTTTCACTTATCCAATAGTTAAGTGGCAGTAATAGTGAGTCAAAAAGAGGTGGTTTATCTTTTTCATAGTTTATTGTCAACTTACCTGAAAAACAACTGTCAAAAAGCAAAGTGAACTAGGAGTTAAGAGAATTGGTTCTAGTTCCAGCTTTCCTACTACTTTGCTTTTTGAATTGGAGCAAGACTCATTTCTTTTTTTTCCCCAGTTTTTTTCCTTTTTAAAAATTTGAAGTATTTCATTCATATGTAAATGTATATAATAAGTATATAGTGAAAGTTGTGAACTTAAAAAACAGTCATACCAACACCTTGCATTGTTGCAAAACATTTGTTACAAACTATGAAAGTATTGGCAAAATATTAATAAGGACGTTTAGATGAGGTTACCCTAATTTCCTAATGAGGGTTCAACAAAAGTTTTTCAAGTTCTAGAAGATAAGTGATTCTCAGTCTTCGAGAAGCTTTAAAAAAAGCCATTTCCATTGGTTTGGCTACTGGGTAGGCTTTAAGAGTTTCTAACTCCTTAGGTGATTGTAATACATGGTAAATTAAGGGTCATTATATTAGACCAGTGTTTCCAAATCTTAACTAATCATCAGAATCAGATTGACTTTGAGGCATAAAGACTTTTGTCCTTCCCAGAACTGAATTAGAATCTCTAGTGGAGGGGTCTGATAACCTGTATTTTTAATAGGCTCCCCAGCTGATTCTTAAGAAAGTTGGGGGAAAATGGACTAATGCATGAAATCCCCAAATGTTTTGTGCCTCTATATTATAGTTGTTTTATACTGTAATACATATTTCTGTGAATTAGGCAGAGAGGAGTATTTGGAACTAGGTGTTTCCTGAGATTTTTGAAAATTACATAATATATACATGATGGGTATAGAAAAAAATGAATCTGTGATTTAGATTTACAATCTGCTTCCGTATTATTCAAATTAAAATATTACTATTATAATTTACATGTGAATGGTATCCTCAATGGAAATGTAATTCACAGACAAGTAATTTTTTCTTAAGAAAAACTTATTTTCTTGTACGTTTTATATGATGAACATTTTGCACTAGATTTGATTGCCAAATGAATTAGCTTAAAAAATACCCATGAATGTACTTTCATTATTTTTATGTGTGGCGCTAAAATGTTGTTAATATAAAAATACCTATTAATAATTATGTGGCCATGTAGAATGCTAGTAGAGGATTTCTATATAGGCCTAGAGCCTAGTTTCTAAAAGTCCTTAGAAATAAATAATGGAGATAGAGAGGAAGAAGGTGGGAAGTGAAAAGGAGATGTATTCCTAGTCTCTTCAATTCTGTTCACAATCAGGCACAGTGCCAGCCATCTAATGTTATTCTTCAGCTGGATGTTGACCCAATTAAAATAATTCACAAACAACTCTTAAAGCAGGGGTTTTTAACAAGGGGTGTGTGAGCTGGAATTGAAATTCAAAAAAACATTATTCTTGTGTGGACGTGTTGCTGTGGGTGTGATATATTTATTAAATAATACACAGTATAGTATGGGTTTAGTAAGGGATCTGTGGTTTTCACCTGACTGGCGAAGGGGCCTGTGGAACAAAAAAGGTTAAGAACCCCTGTCTTAAAGGCTAAATACTATGAGCTTTTGATAACTTTATAGTAGAGTGGGAAAAATAAATATATACCCAAGTAACTATTATATATTTTTTTGAGATATGCTAAAGACAAAAAGTTTTATAGGGTCCACACTGGGCAAAAAGATCATTTTCACATGTACAGTAGTAAAGCCTGTGATTCCCAAAGAGTCTTTAATTGGTAGGAGTTATGGATAATATGTTCCTTTGGGAGGAAGGTATTTGCCAATTTTAAATAACTTTTCCAGTCTTTCTCTCCTCCCTACTTTCTTTCCTCCTATAAAGCAAGGACATGAAAAATCCAACTCATTAGAATTGTAATAGTTTATGACCCCTCCACCCCCTATATTAATTGAAACCTTGCCAAGAGACTGCACTAGAGAATCCGAAGGGATGAGAATGGGAAATTATACTTTCCATTTGTGACGGGACTTTCATTTGATTCTCACATAAATTCCAAGAGGTAGGTAGTCAAGATAGTCTTACAAGGTTCAGTGATTTGTCCTAGATCCCACAGATAGAGCCTGGATAAGAACCCTGGTATGCAAACTCCTACACACAGTATTTTCATTCTTCATTAAGTTGGCACAGGGACGTAAAGGAATAAGTGCTAGCCTTCAGTTCTTGAGTGGTTTGCATTTGTAACATTTGAGAGAGCCCTGCATTCTGATTGAGACCTAGGTTGTGCTCTGGTCTTTCCTCTATATTTACTTAATGTTTTTCTCTTTTTCGTGGCTATTTTTTCTCATTTGTAAAATAAGGCAGTTAACTAGATTATCTAAAATCTCCTTTCCCATTTTTAAAGTCAGTCATTTTAATTTTAAAAAATTGCAGATGTCTTTTTCACATCAGAGTATGCTCCATACAATATCTGGTTTGTAAATTAGTGGAGTAAATGCCTTCCCTCACTAGGCTATTACTTTATTTCTGAATTCACTGATTTAGTTGAGATTTGAAACTACCAGAGTGAGGTTTTCTTTAGCAAATGTTAAAAAACTCAAGTCATACATCTTGATGTTGAAAGACACTGACTCTTAGGAAGACATGTCCTTTTCATAACACCCTCATAAACAAATTCTTTCATTAGTTATAAAGTTTCATTCATTAAATTTTCAATCAGTAGACTTTTATTTTTTACTTTCATAGTGTTAAGAATCAGGGAAACAAGTGCGAATGCAAATCACTGAACTTGAACTCCAGAATCTTATAATCTAGTAGAAGAAGCAAATTGGTAACTGTAGAGGTATAGTGCAAGTACTCTAATGGTGGTATGAACTGAGTGCGGTGGGGCATAGGTGGGGACTTCAGGAAGGTGTCACAGAATAGCCCAGACCAGAAGGTGAATAAAAATTTGGCCAAGCGGAGAGAGAAGTATATGAAAAATAGGGAGAAATGAAATGAAATGGTAGGCTCAGGACTGATAAGTGTTCGTATGTGGAAAGTGTACAACGTATTTTGGGGAATGAGGAATAAGACTTAAATGAATTTGGGGCCAGACCTTCAAAGATGTAGGGAGCCCATCAAAGTTTTTCAAGCAGGAGAATGATCAGATGCATTTTTTTTCCTGATATACCTGGAGCCTAGGAGGAAGTGGGCTACAGAAGGAGAGATCAGTAGAAGGAAGACAAGTTAGGAGGCTTTTCAATTATTTTCATTAAATATGAAGTACTTTAATAAGCGTTGTTCTAGGCACAGGGAAGACAACAGTAAAGACAAAAAAAGAAATCCTTGTTCTACTGTAGCTCATATTTTCTTGAGAGAGATAGACAATAGATAAGCAAACATGAAAAAATGGAGAGAAGATGTGAGTCAAGTGGTTGAGCTCCCCCCTCCCACATGGGAGGTCCTGGGGTCAATCCCCAGCCCCTGGTACCTAAAAAAAAAAGATGGTGATAAAGCAGAAGGGAAGATGGAGAGTCCTGCGGGTGTGGTGAGGGTATTTCTATTTTAAATAGGATGTTTAAGGAAAGTACTTACTGAAAAAATAACACTTGAGCAAACCCCTGAAATAAGAGGGCAATTGGAAAGGGCATTCCAGAAAGATGGAACAAGAGGTAGAAATAGCTCAAGAGCTAGAAATGAGCCTGATGTGATTTTGGAAAAACAAGTGAGCAAAGTGGCTAGAGAAAAGAGTGAGTGAGAGGGAGGGTAGTAAGAGATGAAGTTAGAGATAACCAGGGTGCTGTGAAAGCCACTGTGACCTTGGATTTCATTGAGTGATGTGGGAGCAACTGGAGGGTTTGAAGGGCAGGATCACGCTGGCTTTTGCTATAGGGTGGTGAAAAGGAAGCTGCTGCTGCTCTAAGTGAGAAGTGATGATGGATTAGGCCAGGGGGATGAAAAATACTGGATATCATTTGGAAGTAGAACCAATAGGATTTGTAATGGTCAGAGCTACTGTGAATAACTATAAATAGAATCATTAGGACCTGATCAAAAACACTGGCAATGAGGAAGCAGACAAAAATTAATGAGCTGTTTCTGAGAGTTGCTAGAACTGGGGATAAAGATATTAGTTGAAATGAATGAGAGATCACCTAGCTGTGTTTAGTAGACCTTGAAGAGGACAGAAGTTAGCTGGAAGCCCAGGGAGGAGAAAATTTCATGGAAGGAATGATCACAGAGCAGATAAAGGAAAGTAAGGGTTGAAAATAGGCCACAGGCTGTACTAAATTAGGACGTTTTATGAATGAAAGGAGGGGTGCTGCAGGATTTGCACACTGGTAACTTTCGGGGCTAAATTTTGTGCACATACTTGTTAGCCCAATAGGATGCTTTGAAGTATTTGTGTTTGAGTGCTTTTAGGCTTGACTTGTGTCCTTCACTTTGCACAGTCCTGGTACTTTTCTTTGCAAGCTCACCACCTGAGGTCTGCTTCCTTCATTTAGGTGGCCTGCCTAACCACTCAAGGCATCTTGAGTTTGTGACCCCTTGTTCTGTGGTGAAATCAGGTTTCACCTGGACAGCGTGGCTGTTTTGCTGCTCTAGAACCCTACAGGGAGTGGTTGACCTTGAATTCACCCTTTCAAGCCTTTGGTTCGGACTATTGGAATAGTGTTTTGTGCATCATGCCCCCTGAAGTTGTGCAGCTTAAACTGATCAGTCTCAGTAAAGCTCAGTTCTTGCTTAAAAATAATAACATGGCTAAGAATTATTTGGCATTTAAAATATGACAAGGACTGTGTTAAGTGCTTTACATGAATTATTTAATCTTTACAACAACCTTAGGAAGTAAGTACTGTTATTAGTTCCCCTTTCTACAAATGAGAAGATGTACACTAAGAGATGGGTAAATCTCCCAAGGTCATAGAATAAATCAGTAATCTGACTCCAGAGCTCACATTTTTATTCAGGACTATACATCCCCATCATAAGAAAATATATACGCAACAGAATGACAACTTAAAATGACTAGATCTTTGCATCTGGGAGTGTATTGTTTCCATGTAGAATGTTATATGGAAAACCAAATTATCAAAAGTTGCTTAAGGAACCAGAGTTTGGGATGAGAACAACGGAGTTGATTATTAAAATGAATGAAGTTCAAAGGACATCAGGCTATAAAAAGCAATATTCTCATCTCCATAATGTACTTGTCAAGTGGATATTTGCTTATATCTTCCTCACAAAATATTCCCTCTCCTGGGCAGTGCTTATATGGGTACTACCCATATTTGTCTCTCTACCTGTCTTTTTTTCATTACTTCCATTGCTGACCAAATATATCTGATAGATACATCTTTTTGTTGCATGTTACTGTCTTGAATTTAGTTACAGTCATCTTTTACTTGCTCCCTTGTGCCTGGTTTTTATTCTCTGTCCTGGTTCACCTTGTTTTGGTTTTATGGTTGAATTTTCTGAGGGCATTCTTGTATCTTTTTTTGTCTTCTTTTTTTAAATTGTATTTTTCTGAAGGTACATGGATCACAAAAAAATTATAATATTTAAGTGGTTCCCACATACCCCCTCCCACCCCACCCCCATGCCTCCCACATCAACAGCCTCCTTCATCATTGTGGCACATTTTTATTGCATTTGGTGAATACATCTTGGAGCACTGCTGCACTGCATGGATTATAGTTCACATTGTAATTTACACTTTCCCAGTACATTCAGTGGGTTATGGCAGGATATGTAATGACCAGCATCTATCCCAGCAATATCATTTAGGACAACTCCAAGTCCCGAAAATGCCCCCACATTACATCTTATATCTTTTTTGAGGTGAATGAGTTCTGTGGTGTTACTTGACTGCAAAGCCATGTATCAACTCAAATGATAGTCATTTCACCACTTTAGCAAGAACAGTTTCAGCAGATGACTATTACTCTTGGCAAAGAGCAAACTTTGTCTATTGTAAAATGATGTTACATATATTTTTTGCTTTACTTTGTTTTTTTCCAAAAACTATTTTGAAATACTTTCAAATTTACAGAACACAGAAAATATATGCATATATAAAGCTTATAGTCTATATTCCGAATTTTCATATGTCCCAAAAATATCTTTTTGAGCCTTTACTCTTATTAGATACCATCAAGCATCATGTATTGCATTTGATTAACATAGTCTCTTTAACTGCTCTTTTTTTTTTTTAATTGTGGGCTCATATATAAAACATAAACTTTGCCACTTCATCTATTCCCAAGCATGGCATTCAGTGGGATTAATTACATTCACAATGTTGTGATACCCTTCCTACCTTCCATTATTAAAACTTTTTCTTCTCCCTAACTAGCAACCATACACCTATTATGTATTAAATTCCCACCTCCCTTGCCCTCTGCCCCTGCCTACCTGTGTATTACTTTGTGTCTCTGTGAGCTTCATATACTCTGGTATTTTCTTTGTAGTTACTCTGGGGCTTAAATGTACATCCTAAATCAATAACAGTCTTGTTTGCTTTGATACCAACCAAACTTTGGTAGTAATTACAAACTATGTTCCTATACCCCATCTGCACCCCCCCCCCCCACACCTTTATGTGGGTCTTGTCACAAATTTCATGTTAATGTATTGTGTTCAAAGCCATCGATTTATCATTATACTTTATGCATTTGACTTTTAGATCCTGTAGGAAGTAAAAGGTAGGGTTACAAACCAAAAATATAGTATTACTGTCATTTATACTTACCCATGTCTTTCCCTTACTGGAGATTTTTATTTCTTCATGTGTTTCAATCTATTGTTTATTGTCCTTTACTTTCAGCATGCAGAAATCTTTTTAGCATTTCTTGTCAGACTAGTCTAGTGGTGACGAAGTCCCTCAGATTCTGTTTATCTGGATATATTTTAATCCATGCTGTGTTTTTGAAAGACAGTTTTGCTGGATATAGAAATCTTTGTTGGCAAATTTTTGCTTTCAACATTTTAAGTTTTAAATATATCATCCCACTGCCTTCTTGCCTCCATGGTTTCTGATGATAAATTGGTACTTAATCATATTGAAACTCCCCTGTATGTGACTAATTGTTTCTCTCTTGGCAGCTTTCAGACTTCTCTTTATCTTTCATATTTGACAATTTGATTATAATGTGTGACAGTATGGATCTATTTGGGTTTATACTGTTTGGAGTTCATTGAGAGTCTTAGATGTGTATATTCATGTCTTTTGTAAATTTAGGAAATTTCAGTCATTATTTCTCTAAATATCCTCTCTGCCTGTGTCTGTCTTTCTTCTCCTTTTGGGTTTCCCACAATGTGTATATTGGTAGGCTTGGTGGTGTCCCGCTATGCTGAAAGTAGAAGGGATAACTAAGAGGAAAATTAGCTTATTACATGTCAGAAGGGATTCTAGGTGTTAAGTTCTGATTGGATCATTTCATGTTTAGAAACTCTTCTAATTTTATTCAGCTTTTGTCACAAAAGCACAGGTATTGCTTTACAAAGAGGCTTGAGCTGGGTTGTGAAGAAGTCCATCAGGCCCAGAGTCATACTGTTAGGACTTATGCATGCACATGCTGGGAGCTTAGCAGCTGTATTTTAACAGTTCCCTCTTTCGGTTCTCTCTTAGTCCTGTAGATACAGAACAGCAGATTGTGTGTTCACTGTTGTATGGGTTATCTTTGTAGGAGTTCTGACTGAAGGCCTTAGTATTTAGTCTGATTAAATATCAGAGTCGCTTTATTTTCCTCGTGTTGCAAAATAAATTTTTGTACCGTCTGATGAAATCACAGCTGTGCAGTACACATAGGACCCTGGAGACTATGAAACAAATAAAAATCACTGTGACTTATAAGCAGAGACTGGAAGGCACTCTGGAGACATGACCAGAGAGTCCCTCCCTTTGACTAGGAGAACAGATCTTAGAGTCCTCCTGAGCCCACCTTTGATAGCTCAGTGGTCTCTTCTTTCAGTTTGAATGCAAGTTGGTGAACCTTCGCCTATGATATTATTCAGTGAGCAGTAGGACATGTTATTAATAATATTTTTTTCTTGACTTGCCAACAAGAAGTTGAGGATGATGCTGTTATGCTAACTGCTTCTATCAATGACTTTAGATTTATTTTTTGTTTTTCTAGGGCTTTGCAGTGTGAATTTTATTCTCCACCAATGTAGGAACAGATTTTTAAATAACTTTTTCAAGTTATATGACCCTCACAGTTGAAAGTTGAAAGTACAGACCTAATGATCCTAGCCTAAAGGGAATATCAGAGTTTTCTCCAGGGAGTGTCCCTTCAGATAATTTTAGAGAAGGATGTTTCCCTGAAGGAATTTGGGGATGAAATATCTAAAACTGTCTAATTATTACATTGTTACAAACACTTATTACCTCCATAGTCAAATTAGGTTTTGATAAGGCAAACATGATTAAGCGTGTTGTTGATTCAGAAATTAAAGATCAAGATGGCCACATATAGTTTCAGAAATAAAAGAGGAATTACTTGTAATAAAAGTGAGTAAAAAAGGAGTCTCAGTTAACTCGGGATAGACACATTACATAGAGTTAAACCCAATTTATAAAGGTTTAATGGGGCTATAGAGAATGTTAGGCTAATTAAAATTAATAAAATTGCTCATATATTTGTACCAAGTTCCATTCCTGAAGGAATTTATATTGGATCAAATATTGATAAATTCTAGGATTGGCTTAAGGGATAAAAGAAACCAAGCAAAAATTGATATGGTTGTAGATAAACTGAGTTTCTGCAAACTGAATATATTCTAGGAGGTATAAAAATATATAAAGGATAATGATAAAAGTATTTTGAGGGATATAGGCATCTGTCAGATTTTACAATTAGTAATTTGTAAAGAGAAACTATTATGAAATAAGATAAGCCATCTAGGATGTCAGTGTCCAAGTCCCATTTGTTGGGATGAATATAAAAATCACAAAACTCATGTCCGATAGATCGGGATAGAAGGTAGGGAGTTAAATCAAGGCTTAGTTGGACCCTCTATAAGCTTATATGGTTTGAGGAGAAAGACCAGAGGAGGCACAGGCAAGGCCTGCACCTATGCAGGTTATCTCTCAAGCATGCTGGTAGGTACAGCCAGTAAGAGTCAACAAATTTACTGTTACCTAGACAAGAAATAGAAATGAGCATGGTGTCAGCTCACCATGCACCTTGTCCCACACAGTACTGAAGCCAAAGGGGCTGGTTGATAGGCAGCCTCTGTTGTGGGGAGCATCTTGCCGAGGAGTAGGTTCCATTCTTAGCTAAGCAATGTTTTAGCCTGCAAGTGTACCCTAAGGAGGGGATAAGATGGAAAATCTCTTACCTCTTTGGAACCAGGGGAGGTGATGAGAAAGTGCCTCATGGCAGCTGCCTGCAAAATAGGAAGGTGAGTGAGAAATAGCCTTGGAGCAGCTCTTCATTCATAAAACTGCTTATCTGTCCATATTCTGGAGAATAGTAGGGCATCTGCCACGTCTTTGGTCAGCCTGTGGTTGAGGCTTGTTTTCTTGTCTTCTGTGGAGACATGCAAGGTTTCTGGGGCAAGGGTGTGGGGCAGTTCCTCTACATTATCATCCATGATAAGAGAGAAATGACTGGGTGAATCAGAATAAAATCATGATAAGTCAAGTGTTAGAGGCGGCCAACTTGGCCCAGTGGTTAGGACGTCCGTCTACCACATGGGGGTCAGTGGTCGGGCTTCCTTGATCCGTGTGGAGCTGGCCCATGCGCAGTGCTGATGTGTGCAAGGAGTGCCCTGCCACGCAGGGGTGTCCCCCGCGTAGGGGAGCCCCACAGCAGGGAGTGCACCCCGTAAGGATAGCCGACCAGCGTGAAAGAAATTGCAGCCTGCCCAGGAATGGCTCTGCCCACAAGGAGAGCTGACACAACAAGATGATGCAACCAAAAGAAACACAGATTCCCGTGCTGCTGACAACAACAGAAGCGGACAAAGAATACGCAGCAAATAGACACACAGAACAGACAACCGGGGTGGGGGTGGAAGGGAAGAGAAATAAATCTTTAAAAAAAAAAGTGTTAGAAGCATTAGTGTAAACCATCTAGGATGGCAGTTCTTTACCAGGGGTACTTGGACCCCCAAGGGGGGGAGATTTCAGGGGGTCCTTCAGCTTGAATTGAAAAAAATAAAGTTTTTATCTTTCTCTGATCTCTAACTGAAATCTAGCATTTCCTTCACTTATGAATGTATGCAATAAATTACAATAGTATTCATTTTATATCACATTACAGTTGCATATCTCAAAAAAATCACTTATGCTCATCTATACTTTGAAATTACAGTAGTTGTTAGACCCAGTGCTAGTTGAGTGTCATAATACTATCTGCCACTGCATTCTGAGAAGGGGTCCGTGGTTTTCACCTGACTGGCAAAGGGGTCTGTGGCACAGAAAAGGTTAAGAACCCTGATCTAGGATATTTTTGTTATACTGGTTTTGGGAGAAGCAGTCTACTTCTTCTGCAAACCTGTCTGCTTTTGGACTGTGACATAGTTACTTGCTACATTTTGAAAAATATCTTTTTTTTTTTGGTGTATGGTGATGACATCAGCTTGTCCCAAGAAACTTGTACCTATGAATAATGTTTTTGTAATATCATTCGTCTGCAGTACTTGTATAGCCTTTTATTGAGGCTTTTGTGTTTCTTCCAGAAGATTCAGTTTTTGATCTGTAGCTTGTAACAGGAGCCTTTAGGCAAGCATAAAGGAAAAAGCAGAAACTACCTGTCAAGGTAAGACTGAATGATTCAAGTTATCAGAATGGGGGAAAGTAGAATCCTCTATTGAGGTATAAAACATAATCAGTTTATAAGATTTTAATAAGATTTTAGTGAATAATTACCATGGAATAAGAACTTGATATGGACAGTGTGGGCATTGACCAATTTCAGCCTTTATAACAGTGTATTGGTTATTTTCTCTCAATCTAGATATTTAACTCTAGAAATAAAATATTTATTTTATAATTTTAAAAATTAACAGCTTTGAGATACACTTCACCCTTTTAATAACGTATAAACGTTACTAGTTTTTAGTATAGTCATAGAGTTGTGTAAACATCAAAATTATCTAGTTTTAGAATATTTTTTTCACCCAAAAATAAACCCTGTACCCATTGGCAGTCACTCTCCATTCCTTCCTCTAATCTGTGTGGCAACCACTAATCTGCATTCTGTGGATTTGCCTAAGAGATAAAGTCTTTTAAAAATAAATTTATTTATTAATTGGACAATTACTGTACCAGGCTTTAGAACATGAATATTCCTTTTATCCGAAAAGCCATATAATCACTACCCACTCAATGTTTGCACTTTCCGTGTCTGTTCATCTTCCTTGTTTCGTTAGCAGGCACAGGAACTGAACCTGGGACCTCGGATGTGGGAGGGAGGTGCCTAATTGCTTGTGCCACCTCCGCTCCCTGCTTTTGTGTCTCATTATGTTTTTCTTCTTGTGTCTCTTGTTACATCATCTTGTCACGTCAGCTTGCCATGCCTGCCCATGGCACCAGCTTGCTGTCTTCTTTAGGAGGCACTGGGAACCAAACCAGGGACCTCCCATGTGGTAGGCAGGAGCCAAGTCACTTGAGACACATCTACTTCCCACTTATTCTTATGTTAGTAATAAGTCACCCATATATAATTAACCTAGGAACTTCCCTTTTTGATTTATCAAGTTTTAAGAAATATCTTGGGCTTAGTAAACAAAGTAGCTTTGTGAATATTGTTGAGCTAATTAAAAATCTAGAGAATGCCAGGCACTCTAGCTACCTTCATTAGCATTTCTATTGTTGGTTTTTTCCCCAAGACTGCACAGCTAGGTTAGTATCTGATACATACACATATGTGCCCAAAGGTTTTTGTGTTTTTTTTTTTAACCATTTAGAAGCTATTCATAGAAATGTGTATCATTATTCTTTCTTTATTTTCTCTTGCTCTCTCTTCCATTATTTTTATAACCAAACATAAATTCTTACATTTATGCCTATTATTGTATGAATGTTGAAATCATAAATAGAGTAGGTGAGAGCGATCGTATGTCTAATTATGGAAATGCCCAATATTTCACACTTAAAAAAAGAATTTATGTAAAGTAGGACTTAAATTTATATACAGCATTTTCAGCTTTAGTACCTTATGTATTTAGTTAAAATGCTAAATATGATTTTGTGACATCAAGATATAAATTTGTCAATTAGGAGTGGGAAGATAGTGGAGTAGGGAGCTCCAGGACTCAGTCCTTCTGCTAAAATAGGCAGGAACTATCTGAAACAACTATTTTAAAACCCTGGAGTCCAGAAGAACACTGTACAGCATCCAGGGAAGAACAGGAGGAAGAGGCTGATAAGTTACAGTAAACAACAGTAAAGTGCTTTCTCTGGGTAGTGGCACCAGTGCTCATCCTGCACTCTCACTGCTGCTGTGGGGTCCAGCTCATGGCTAGCTCACTGGTGAAAAAAGGGACATAAAAATCCTATGTGTGGCTGATCGCTGATCACAGTTTTTGATTAGTGATTTCAGATCACTGAATTGCTAGCTTGAAGTCCTCAGTCCACCTGGGTTGAGGTGGGGGCAGCCACTGTTTCACAGGGGCAATGCCAGTGGAGACTTAGAGACACTGCACTTCCTCAGGGCTGTGGGGGACAGTTAGCTAAAGGGCTACATTTGCAGGACAGGCCAGGAAAGCTCAGCTTTGGGGAGCCATTGGAGTAGCTCTTAATGTCTTTCCTGATATTCTCCCCAGGACACTTTGAAGCTGGTCTGTACCCCTTTTGTGGGACCCTGGCCCTGTTTTGCTGGGAAAGACTGACTTGGGAAAGTCTTCTCTGGCATGTCCCTCCTCAGAATTTGCCCTCCAGGCACAAGCAGCTTGAGGCAATGAAAGGAGTGTAAGAAACTAGAGGCAGACAGTATAGGAGAAAGGCTTGCCAGCATCAGACACCCAGGAGAGGGAAGTCTGTCTTCTGGAAAACAGAAGGGACAACCAAAATCCTGTAAAAAGGGAACTAAATAAACAACTAACAAACAAAACTCCAGAACAAGACAGAGGCCCAGAAGGATAGGGAAAACACTGCATACTGCATTTGCCTTGGGTAGACCTTCCTCATAGGAGGGCTGAAGCTCAAGAGAAAATCACCAGCTGGTTACAAAATCATGAAACAGACATCTCAGGGAGTAAATCTTGGAGTTAACATTTTAAAGTATTAAAATGTACAGTGTGCACAAAGAATGCAAGACAAAGAAACAGGAAAGGATGTTCCATCCAAAGAAAGAGGATAAAAATACAGAAAACACTAACGAAGAAGAATAGAATGTGGACGTACCTAACAAAACTTTTAAAAAAATGATCCTAAAAATGGTCAAGGAGATGAAGGAAAATACAGAGAAAAAACTAAAGGATATCAGGAAAACAAGGAATCATAGTAAAGAGATAAAAAATTTTAAAAGGAACCGAACAATTACTGGAGTTGAAGACCACAATAACCAAATTGAAAAATGCCCAGGAGGGCTTCAAGTGCAATTGGAGCTGCCAGAAAAAAGAATCCGTGAACTTGAAGACAAGAAAATGCAAATGAGATACGCTGAGGAGCAAAAAGAAAAAAATATATGAAAAAAGTATCCTAAGACACTTCTAGGATACCATCAAGCACACCAATTTACACATTATGGGAGTCCCAGAAGAGGAGGAAAGAGAGAAAGGGGCAGAAGGAATATTCAAAGAAATAATGACAGAGAATTTCCGAAACTTAAGAAAATATGTGAATGCGCACATCCAAGAAGTCTAGAGAACACCAAGCAATATAAACATGAAGAAAAGTAGGCCCTGCCATATACGGATCACAGTATCAAATGCAAAGGTCAAGGAGAGAATTCTGATACCTGCAAGAAAAACATGTTATGTACAAGGGAGTCCCAATTAGATTGAATGCCCATTTTGCATCAGAAACCATGGAGGAATGAGGGCAATGGATTGAAATACTTAAAAGTGCTGAAAGAAAACAACTGTCAGCCAAGAATTTTATATCTGGATAGACTTTCTTTCTTTTTTTTTTAAAGATTTATTTTATTTATTTCTCTCCCCTTCCCCCTGTTGTCTGCTCTGTGTGTCCATTCACTGTGTGTTCTTCTGCATCCACTTGCATTATCAGGCAGCACTGGGAAACTGTCTCTCTTTTTTTTTTTTTTGCGTCATCTTGCTGCATCAGGTCTCCGTGTGTCTGGGCAGGCTGCGCTTTTTTATCATGTGGGGTGGCGCTCCTTGCGGGGCACACTCCTTGAGCATAGGGCACCCCTACGCAGGGGTGCCCCGTGTGGCACAGCACAGCACTCCTTGTGCGCGGCAGCACTGCATGTGGGCCAGCTCACCACACGGGTCAGGGGGTGCTGGGGATTGAATCCTGGACCCTCCATATGGCAGGCGGATGCTCTATCAGTTGAGCCACGTCCGCTTCCCTAGACTTTCTTTCAGAAATGAGGGTGAGAATAAGACATTTCCAGATAAACAAAAGCTGAGGGAGTTCATCACCACTAGACCTGCCCTATATGCAATGCCAAAGGGAGTTCTTCAGACTTAAAGGAAAGGACACTAGCCTGTGGTTCAAAGCAACATAAAGAAATGAAGACCTGTGGTAAAGGTAACCATTTGGGTAATTATAAATGCCAAATGTATTATTTTAGTGTATTGTTTGGTACATAACTCTACTTACTACAGGTGCTAAAATGCAAGTGCATAAGGAATAATGATTAATATATATTTTGGAACATATAATGTATAGAGATATAAGTGGTAACAAATTTTAAAAAATGGTGCTGGAACAGAAGAGTATAGGAAAGTATATATGCATGCTATTGAAGTTAAGTTGGTATAAAACCAAATATGATAAATTTTAACCCCATAGTAACCACAAGGAAAATAGATGAAAAATATATTCAGGTAGAAATGAGAAGGCACTTAATATGGTAAAACACACAAAAAATCAAATAAATTTTATAAAAGTAGACATTAATGGAAGAGGGCAAAAGATATAAGACATACAAAGACTAAAGAGCAAAATGACAGAAGAATGTCCTGTATTACCAGTAGTGACTTAAATGTAAATGGATTAAACTCTTCAGTCAAAAGGCAGAGATTGGCAGAATGGATAAAAGAGCATAATCCAACTATATGCTGTCTGCAAGAGACTCATCTTAAATTCAAAGATATAGGTAGGTTGAAAGTGAAAGGATATAAAACATATACCATGCAACTAGTAACCAAAAGAGAGTAGGGGTAGTTATACTAGTATCAGATAAAATAGGCTTTAGATAGAAGACAGTTTAGAGGGACAAAGACAGTTATTTTATACTGTATATACTATATATATATATATATATATATATATATATAAACAATATACTATATTATATATATGAAAATTTAACAAAAATGTGTAACAACTACAAATATATATGCACCTAACAGGAAAGCCACAAAATATTTGCAGTAAATACTGTCAGATTTGAGGGGAGAAATTGACAGTTCTGCATTAATGGTAGGAAGTTTTAATTCATGACTCTCAATAATGGATAGAACATTGAGTCAGAGATTAATAAGGAAATACAAGACTTCAATAATAATCTAAACCAACTATACCTAAAAGACAGAGAGCACTTCACCCAACAAAAACAGAATACACATTCTTCTCAAGTACACATGGATCATTCTCCAGGATGGAACATAGATTAGGTCACAAAACAAATATCAATAAATTCACAAATATTGAAATCATATATATTTGCCAACTACAACAGAATAAATCTGGGATTAAATAACAGAAGGAGAAATGCAAAATTCAAAAATATGTGGAAATTAAATGACATACTTAAAGAAGCAGTGGATTAACAAGGAAATCAAAAGCAAAATTAGGAACTACCTTGAGGCAAATGAAAATGAAAACACAAGCCAAACCTTATGGGGTGCAACTAAGGCACTCCTGACAGGGAAATATATAGCTCTAAATATTTACATTAAAAATGAAGACTGTGGGCTTGTCCTTGACCCTACCCAATCAGTTTCCTGAGGCATGCACAGTGACCTGGCCAGCGTTTCCTGCTTTGGCTGTGGGTTGACATGACAGCTTCCTTGTTGAATATGCTGCTGAGGTGACATCCTAGCCTTCTGCCCTTCAGAGGTGCATACAGAGTTCAGGTTCCATTCCATGCTCTTTGCATCAAAATCACCTCTTAGAAAGATTCTCCCAGCTCCTATTTCCCTTTATAAGGATGAACTCTGGAAATATCTGGAGTCAAAAGAATACCAAAATTGCTATGGTTCTAGCCCTATCTGTGTTGACTACCTTTGCAGTCACACAGTGGAATACCCTGACAGCAGACTTGAAAGATGTGTATCTATAAGAATAAAATTGCTGGGAATCCCTGCCCTGTCAGTCAGGATCACAAGTTGCACATTGACTTTCAGAATGTGAAGCTCTTTGAACAGTTTGTTTGTGTCCACATGGGCATCATCTTCCAAGCTTCATACAGAGGGGTCTGTATGAAGCAGCACAAGAACTTGACCTGGGTCATCCTGAAAGCCAGGGATCATGGTTTCTTCATGTATCACATTCCCCAGTTGAACCTCTGGACCTTGACTTCAGCACCTTTCATGGAGTTGTGAGTGGTACTCCACCAGCCCCCAGCATGGTTTCGGATGTCTACCTGGTTCCCATGGTACAGCTAGAAACAGCCACCAGAAAGAGAACTGTCCTGTCTCTGCCAGTTCCGTCAGTGCCATCTCCAAGAAGAGAGTGGCCCTCCACCTGAGACAATCCTTGAGGTCCCCCTTGCAGCCCCAGCTGAAGCCTTTACAGAGTAGTTGGGTCCCAAGAGTGCTCTGTAGGAAGGAGGCTGAGGAATTAGGAATTGCCAGTGCCTAAGAATTACATCATGGGATCAAACCATGTGGCCCAGATCATCCTGAAGAGGTGTGTCTTTTAGTCAGAGGTAGGAAATGATTGTCATCGAAGAGGGCCAGTACACCTGAGACCAGGGGAAAGCAGTAGAGATGTACTGGGAAACCCAAACTCCTGTATGATAAATACAGAGGTTAAACCTGCTGCTGCTCAGGGTTTCCACAACAAAACTGGAAGAACTAGAAAAAGAAGAGCAAATTAAACCTAAAGCAAGCAGAAGAATGGAAATAACAAAGGTAGAGCAGAGATAAATAGAAAACAAACAAACAAAAAATAGAGGAAATCTTCAAAATGAAAAGCTGGTTCTTTGAAAAAATAATAAAGTTGACAAACTTAGCTAGACTGACAAAAAAAAGGAGAGAGGATACAAATAATTAAAATAAAAAATGAAAAGGGGGATGTCACTATAACCGCATTGAAGTTAATTAGAAGTAATATAAGAAGATACTATGAACAACTGTATGCTAATAAATTAGATATCCTAGAAGAAAAGGACAAATTCTTAGAAACACTGAAATTACCTACATTAAGTCAAAAAGAAATGGAAGATCTCAACAAACCAATTACTGGTAAAGAGATTAAATCAGTAATAAAAAACTTCCCAACAATGAAAAGTCCAGGACTAGATGGCATCAATGTGGAATTCTACCAAACATCCCAAGAAGACTTACCTCCAATTCTGATCAAACTCTTCTAAAAAACTGAGAAGGGAAATTCCCTAATTCATTCTATGAGGCCAACATCACACTCTTCTGAAAGCCAGATAAACATACCACAAGAAAAGAAAACTACTTACATTTTTTGAATATAGATTCAAAAATCCTCAACAAAATACTAGTAAACCAAATCCAACAGCACATTAAAATAATTATGTACCATGATCAAGTAGGATTTATCCCTGATATGCAAGTGTGGTTCAACATAAGAAAATCAATTAATGTAATACACCACATTAACAGAATGAAGGAGGAAAAAAACACATGATCATCTCAATCGATGCAGAAGAGGCATTTGACAGAATCCAGCACTATTTGATAAAAACACTAGGAATGGAAGAAAACTTCTTCAAGGTGATAAGGGCATATATGAAAAGCTCCCAGCAAACATCCTACTTAATGGTGAGAGACTGAGATCTTTCCTCCTAAGAACAGGAACAAGACAAGCATGCCCACTGTCACCACTATTATTCAGCATTGTACTGGAAGTTCTTGCCAGAGCAATTAGGCAAGAAAAAGAAATAAAAGCCATCCAAATTGAAAAGGAAGAAGTAAAACCTTTTCTCTTTGCTGATGATGTGATCCTGTATATCAAAAGTCCTGAAATATCCATGTCAAAGCTCCTAGAACTAATAAATGAATTCAGCATAGTGGCAGGGTACAAAATCAACACCCTAAAATCAGTAGTGTTTTTATATACAACAATGAAAAACTAGAAGAAATCAAGAAAAAATTCCATTCACAATACCAACTAAAAGAATCAAATATCTAGGAATAAATCTAATCAAGGGTATAAAGGACTTTTATAATAAAACTATAAAACATTGCTAAAGGAAATCAAAGAAGATCTAAATAAATGAAAGGACATACCATGTTCATGAATTGCAAGACTAAATATCATTGTAATGTCAGTTCTACCAAAAGCAATTTATAGATTCAATGCACTCCCAATCAAAATTCCAACCACCTTCTTTACAGAAATGGAAAAGCCAATCATCAAATTTATATGGAATGGTTAGGGGCTGTGAATAGCCAAAGCCTTTTTGAAAAAGAAGAATGAAGTTGGAGAACTTAAGACTTCTGATCTTAAAATTTATTACAAAGCCAGAATAGTCAAAAGAGCATAGTACTGTCACAAGGACAAACATAAAGATCAGTGGAATGTAATTGAGAGCTCAGAAATCAACTCAAACATTTATAGCCAACTGATTTTGACAAGTCTGCAAAGACCACTCAATTGGGAAAGAATAGTCTTCCACAAATGGTGCTGGGAAAACTGGATCTCCATTTGCAAAAAAAAAAAAGGAGGAGGACCCCGTACTTCACATCATATACAAAAATCAACTCGCAAAAACCAAAAATTTTTAAAAATTCATCTCATAGTGGATCAAATACCTAAATATAAGAGCTAGAACTGGGGAAGTGAATTTGGCTCAACGGATAGAGCATCCTCCTACCATATGGGAGGTCCAGGGTTCAAACCCAGGGCCTCCTGGCTTGTGTGATGAGCTGGCCCACACTCAGTGTTAATGTGCATAAGGAGTGCTGTGCCACGCAGCGGTGTCCCTTGCATAGGGGAGCCTCACGTGCAAGGAATGAGCCCCATAAGGAGAGCCACCCAGCATGAAAAAAGTACAACCTGCCCAGGAGTGGCGCCGCACACACGGAGAGCTAATGCAGCAATATGAGGCAACAAAAAGAGACACAGATTCTTGGTGCTGCTGACAAGAATGCAAGCGGACACAGAAGAACACAGCAGACAACTGGGGGGGGGGGGGGAGGGGAGGGGAGATAAATAAAAAAATCTTTAAAAAAAAAAAAAGAGACCTAGAACTATCAAACTCCTAGAAGACAACATAGGGAAGTATATTCAGGACCTTGTGTTAAGCAGTGGTTTCTTAGACTTTATACCCAAAGCACAGCAACAAAAGAAAAAATAGTTAAATGGGACCTTGTCTAAATTAAAAGCTTCTGTGCCTCAAAGAACTTTATCATGAAAGCAAAATGACAACATACCAAATGGGGGAAAATATTTGGATACCACAACTTATAAAGGTTTAATATCCAGAATATATTTTAAAAATCTTTCAACTTATCAAAAAAAGGACAAACAACTCATTTAAAAAATGGGCAAAAGACTTGAATAGACATCTTTACAAAGAAGATATACAAATGGCTAGAAAGCACATGAAAAGGTGCTCAATGTCATTAGCCATCAGGAAATGGAAATCAAAACCACAATGAGATACCATTTCACACCCATTAGATTGGCTGCTATTATGAAAAGGGAAGATAAGTGTTAGAGAGGATTCAAAGAAATAAGAATACTCATTCATTGCTGATGGCAATGTAAAATGGTGCAGCCACTGGAAGACAATTTGGTAATTCCTCAGAAAGTTAAGTATGGAACTACCATATGACAGCAATCCCACTACTTGGTATATACCCAAAAGGTGAAAGCAGGGACTCCAACAGATATTTCCACACAGATGTTCATAGAGGCCCTGCTCACAGTTGCCAAAAGATGTATACAATCCAAGTATCCATCAACTGATGAATGGATAAGTAAAACATGGTATATGCATACAATGGAATGTTATTCAGACATAAAAGAATGAAGTTCTGATACATGCAACAACATGAATGAACTTTGAAGACATCATATGTTGAGTGAAATATGCCAGAGACAAAAGGACAAATATTTTGTGATCTCACTGATTTGAAACAATTAGAATGAGCAAACCCATAGAATCAGAATCTAGAATATAGGTTACCAGGGGATGGAGTGGACATAGGAACTGGGAATTTAAGGCTTAAAATGTACCTTTCCTATTTGGAATGATGGAATGATGTAATGGATGTTGGTAACTGTAGCACAACATTGTGACCACAATTAAGAGCTCTGAATGTGCTATATCTGAATGTGATTTAAAAAGGGGAAATGTTAGATTGTATATGGTGACAATAAAATTTTTAAAAAATCCTCATAACTTCAATACACAAATAGTGAATCCTAAGTCAAACCAATGACAATAGTTAATATTACAATTATAAAAGTGTTTTCATCGACTGTAACAAATATTCCACACCAGTGCAGGGTGGTGGTGGTGGGATGTTTTGTGGGAATCCTGTATTTTATGCATGATTGCTATGTAAACTCAAAATTTCTCTAATAAAGAAGAATGATATAAAATTTTTATGGTTTTAGAGCTCAAATTTGAGGAGAGAGGTGGTAAAAGATAAAAAGCACATAAGGATTTTTATTTGTTTGTATTTTAATTTTTTTTCTAGTATAAATATAGACAGTAAAGTTCACAATTCTTAAGTGTAAAATCTGATTAAATTCTACATATATATGTGTATATATAGTATAACCATCATACATATCAATATACAAAATATTTCAACACCCCAGAGGTCTCCTTAGTACCTCTTTTTAGTCATAGTCCCCCACCTCTTGCCCCTGCACAGATAATCACTTTTCTGACTTCTGCACCATTGGTTAGTTTTACCTGTTCTTGAATGGCATATAAATGAAATCATATAGTAGTCTCTTGTATTTGGCTTCTTTCACTCATCTTTATGTCTTCAAGATCATCCATATTGTGTGTAGCTAATTCATATATATGTGTATATATGTCCACAACTTATTTTTCAATTACTTGTTGATGAAGATTTGGGTGGTTTCCAGTTTTTTGCTATTATGAGTAAAACTTTTATGAGCATTTTTATACTTGTCTTTTAGTGAATATATGCACTAATTTCTTTTGGGCCATAAGATTTTATAGTTCTATGAAAGTTCAGAACTTTTCATTACAACAGTGTGGTGGTTTGGAGCTGTATGTACCCCAGAGAAAAGTCTTCTTAAATTTAAACCATTTCTGTGACTGTGAACCCACTGTAATAAGTAAGACCCTTTGATGAGGCTACTTAAGTTAAGGTGTATGGTAGTTTGAGATTATTTTATGAATCCCAAAGAGAGAGAGTTTATGTTTGTAAACTAATCTATTCCTTTGGGTACAAAACCTTTGATTACGTTAAATTCAGCTGAGTGGCTTTTGATTAGATGACCTGTTAAAATTGATGCAGGGCTGTTTTTTATGTCAGTGAGGTGTGACTTAGGTCGTGTACCTGCCCCCTTGCTGAGTCTGATATAAAGACTCTAGTTTTGCTGCCAGCCAAGCTGCAAGGACAGAAGCCCTAAGGTACAAACTCTATACCAGGAGACAGATGACTACAGGATCACTTAGCACAAAGCTCATAGAGCAGCTAAGAGGAGACAGTGAGCTGGGAGGGAAAGACTGAAACCTTGCAGATTGGTGGGCCATCTGGCTTCACCACCTGGTAACATATTGGGATCAACAGTAGCTGACTTCTGTGAGAAAGCCTAAGTTTGGACTTTTCATGGCCTTGAAACTGTAAACTTTTATCCCAAATAAATCCCCTTTGTAAATGCCAACAGATTTCTGATAGTTTCCATCAGCAGCTCTTTGGCAAACTGAAACAAGGTGTGACCCACTTCATCCACGATGGGTTTTGTTTGTTTGTTTGTTTGTTTTTTATATTTATCTTTCCCCTTTCCCGCCCCAACCTCTCCCCTGCCTACCCCCCCCCACCCCCGTTGTCTGCTCTCTGTGTCCATTCGCTATGTGTTCTTCTGTGTCTGCTTGCATTTTTTTTTTTGTCAGCAGCACCAGGAATCTGTGTCTCTTTTTGTTGCATCATCTTACTGCGTCAGCTCTCCGTGCGTGTGGTGCCACTCCCGGGCAGGCTGTGCTTTTTTTGTGTGGGGCGTCTCTCTTTACGGGGTATACTCCTTGCATGTGGGGCTCCCCTACGCAGGGCCCCGTGTGGCACGGCACTCCTTGCACGCATCAGCACTATGCATGGGTCAGCTCACCATACGGGTCAGGAGGCCCTGGGTTTGAACCCCGGACCTCCCATGTGGTAGATGGACGCTCTATCACTTAAGCCAAGTCCGCTTCCCCAGGATGGGTTTTAATCCTGCCACTGAAAACAAGAAACTGAAATCTGTGAAACCTGGAAGAGAAGGGAGAGACTAGCAGACGGCACCATGAGCCCTGCCTTGTGGCAGAGGAACAAAGACTGCTGCTGCTCGTCTTCGGGAAGAAAGCATTGCCTTGATAGGGACATTTAATTGGTCTCAAACTGTAAACTAATAAATTCCCATTGTTAAGCCAGTCCATTTCATGGTATCTGCATTCGGCAGCTTTAGAAACTAAAACAGGTTTTGGTACTGGGAGAGTGGGATGCTGCTATTGCAAATATAAAAAATGTGGAAACGGCTTTGGAATTGGTTCGTGGGTGGAGGCTGAGAGTATTGCGAGGGATTTGATAGAAAAGGCCTAGATTGCTTTGAAGAGACTGTTGGTAGAAATATGGATGCTAAAGATACTTCTGATGAGGTCTTAGAAGAAAATGATGAATGTTATTACAAACTGGATTCTTGGTATGGCCTTTTTTTCTTTTGAAATCTGCAACCCCCCTCCCCCCCCGGAAAGATTATGTTTTTAAACTAAGAAAATGTTTTTATAAGATTTGTTTTAGAATTGACATTTGAAAATTAAAGTTGTCACTGTGTTCTACAGAGAAGATGGTGAATTAGAAGATGGTGAAATAGATGATGGAGCATATGAAGAAACACAAGAAAAGGAAACAAAAGAGGACGAAAAGCAGAAAAATGAGAAAGCCTACCGAAAATCAAGAAAAAAACATAAGAAAGAAAGAGAGAAGAAAAAATCCAAAAGGAGGAAACATGAGAAACACAAGGTTAGTTAGAATCTATTTTTTATTCTTTCATAGATTTCTGTGAATGATAATTAGAAACTATAAATCATTGCCTAGTTTCTTATAAAACATATGAATTAGATTTTTTATTAGTGATTAATACGTTTTCTGAACATAAAGATTAAAATAATTATTTTAAAATAAAGATTAAAAATAATCCAGGTAACTTTAATACATATTAAAACAAATAATCTTTTTAGTTTATGGAAGATTGTATGCAAGGATAATGAAAGGTTAAGGGAAGAAAGTTTTCTTCTTTGTAGATTTGGATTAGCAGTATTAACATTATCATTCATTCATTCATTCATATTACAGAGTGCTTGCTGTGGAAGCCTCTCTGCTAGATACTAGGGGTCATAGTGTTGAGTGGAACAAAGTCTCTGCTGTTATTAGAGATGACATTGAAAAGGGAAGGAGAGAAGCAATACATTAAAAAAAAATGCTATCAAGACAATAGTAGGGTGCTAGATAGAGAATGTTGTGTTTTGGGGTGGTGTATTAGTCAGCTAAAGGGATGCTGATGCAAAGTATCAGAAATCCGTTGGCTTTTATAAAGGGTATTTGGGGTAAAAACTTACAGTTACAAGGCCCTAAAGGGTCCGGTTTGAGCTTCCTTTCTCACCAAGTCAGTTGCCAGGTGTTGAAGCAGGATGGTTGCTGATATCTGCAGGGTTCTTTCAGCCTTCCTCTGTCTCAGCTCCAGGCTGGCTTAGGGCTCGTCTCTCTTCCTGGGGCCTTAGCTATTTGAGCCTTCTTTCTGTCACATGGAAGGATTGAAATGACCAAGTTCTTTCTCCTCTTTCGTGTCTTCTTCCGTGTGTTGTGTTGAGTGAGTGTCTGTTTATAGAGCCCACCAAGGGAGTGGGGACTTAACTTGAGTTATACCCTACTGACTCGGTTGAATCAGAGCCCTGATCTCAACATAATTTAATAAAGGACATCTCAGCTGAATCTAATGGAATCAAAGGGTATCATGCCCAGAGGACTAGACCAGTTTACAAACCTAATCTCTCTTTTTGGAATTCATAAATAATCTCATTCAGCCACAGGTGGGGAGAAGGGGAGTCTATGCTGACAGATTAATCAGGGAAAGTTGGCAGCAGTGCTGGGGTAGTTTTTGAAACTCCCTGAATTCCCCCTATAAAAACAGACAGAGTAACTAGGGTAAAAGCAAAATCCATGAACAACATCTATGAAAAAACCGAAGTAGCAAGTTATCCCCACAAACCTCAAAAATACAAATAGATGGGTCTAAACCACAGACAACAAGGAGACCAGTGTAGGATAAACAACTGTGCAGAAGAAAGCAGAGGGAAGGCAAAGGCACTTTCAGAAAACAAATTAATAGATATTCATCCCAAAGGGAGAGGTTCCACTCAAAATGGAAAGTGGATCATTCTATGAAAAGCAGCAGAAAGTGGGAGGGGATTTTACTAGCTTCAATTCACAGGTGAGTACAAGGTATATTAATCAGCTGACGGGGACTGTTCAGGGAGAATTTTGCCACTCAGGCTACAGAGAGGGTGGTGCACATGCCCCAAGTGCTGAGTAGAGTGAGGCTGGCACCCCATTGCTCTGAGATTGGTGGGCCTGTTCCCCACAGACTAGGGAAGGCCAAGTTACCACCTCACTGTTCTGTGAAGGTTGGGCCTGTAGGCCAGAAATTAGGGAGAATGTTGCCACCACATCACTGTACTAAGGGGGTTGAGACTATACCCCAGAGATTGGTGATGGAGTAGCCATTAACCCAATGTTCTTAGAGGGTGAGGGCTGGAGCTCAGTTGCCAGATGCTTGATGAGGGTGGAACCAAGAAAATGGCCATTGTGCAAGCCTATGGGAATGGTGGGCCCTCATAAGGTGCCAAGAAGAAACCATTATTTTAAGAATGACTCTCAGACTTTGAAATCCAATGGCGTATGCCCTGCAGGTTTTCAGAACTATTGGGGACCAGTGACTTAAGTTTCCCTCCAAATTCTCTTTATGGTAATGCAAATGTTTGTCCTATGTCTGCCCCTTTCTGTATTGGAAGCAGATATATTGTTTTATGGGTTTCACTGGTCTACAGCCAGAGGGGACTTTGCCCCAAGACAAACTGTATTTCTATAAACTGATTGCAATGTGATTTTATACTTAGCATTGCTCCTGAAATAAGATTTTTTTGAATATTGTAATATCTTTTTTGGAATTCAGAGGGTGGAGTATGGCAGTTTGAGATTATTTATGAATCCCCAGAAAAGAGAAAGGTTTATGTTTGTAAACTAATCTATTCCTCTGAGTGTGATGCCCTTTGAATGCATTAGATCAGCTGACATGTCTTGATTAAATTACCTGTTAGGATTAGGGCTTTGATTCAGCCATGTCAGTAGGGCATGAATCAGGGTTGAGCTCTGGCCCCCTTGATGGACTAATATAAACAGATACTCACTCAAGAAGACACAAAGGAAGAGAGAGCACTCCATAGACATGGAAGAGGAGAGAACTTTGATCCTGCAGTCCCGGGAAGAGAGAGGAGCCATTCGCCTAAGAGTTGCAGCTAAAGAGAACAGAGCAGCTGAATGGCTGAGAATGTCCAGAAAGAAATGAGCCCTATGCCAGCCCAAGGCTGACATCAGAAGAAGCTGGGACCAAGGAACCTTAAGAGGAAGAAGGAAGGAGAGACAAGGCAGATATCATCCACCATCTTGCTTCAACATGTGGTGCTGACTTTGGTGAGAAAGTACCTTTTATGGTACTTTGAGTTGGACTATTTAGGGCCTTGTAAGTGTAAGCTTTTACCCCAAATAAATACCCTTTATAAAAGTCAACAGATTTCTGATACTTTTTATTGGCACCCCTTTGGCTGACTAATACACAATTGGTACTGGGAGAGTGAGATAGACTCTGATGCAGTTACCAAAAATGCAGGAATGGTTTCAGGGCAAACTCACCCTCTCCATACACATGGGTGAGGTCCCTCTCTTGACCCAAGGAGATGTTTTTAATTCCAGACCTCAGCTTCCTTGGTTTTCCTCTTAGAGCTGTTTTCCCTTCCATCTCTCCCCTTCATGTCCCTTTTAGTCTAGGCTGACGGTAGTTTTACAGCTAGTCATACAGCTCTCACAAAAAGCTTGTTGGTTCAGCATGTAGGAGCAGGGGTCCAAGCCAACAGACAGTAAGACTTTCCTTGAGTCTTTCCTGGATAACTGCATTTTCAATTCTGACTTACAAGTTCTAAGTTCAGTTAATTTCTCAAATGGGACACTATCATCTGCGGGCTTGATTTCCGGAAGCTTGGAATTTCTAGACTCAGTTTATGGTTTCTTTGTGCCCAACAATTCAGTTACCAGCTTATCTCTTTCCTGTAACATTTTACTATAAACTGCAAGGAGAAACCAAGCTGCATTTTCCACATTTAGTTTGAAAATCTCCTTGGCTAAATGTCCAAACTTGTAATTTTCAAATTCTGCCTTCCATATAACATCAGGAGTCAATTCTACTAAGTTCTCTGCAACTTTAAAACATGGATCGCCTTTCTTCCAGTTTCCAATAATAGTTTCATCACTTCCTTCTAAGGCCTTATCAGAGATAACTTTAGGCTCCGTACTACTACCAACAGTCTCTTCAAAGCAATCTAAGCCTTTTCTATCATGCGTCTCACAATTCTTCCAAAAAATTCCCCTTACCTATTTATGAAACTGTTCCAACATTTTGGTTCTGTATTAGTCAGCCAAAGGGGTGCCAATAAAAAGTACCAGAAATCTGTTGGCTTTTATTTTATTTTATTTTAATTTTTTTTTGTTGGCTTTTATAAAGGGTATTTATTTGGGGTAAAAGCTTACACTTAGAAGGCCCTAAATAGTCCAACTCAAGGTACCATAAGAAGTACTTTCTCACCAAAGTCAGCTGCTACATATTGAAACAAGATGGCAGGTGAGCTCTACCTGGTCTCTTCTTCCTTTTGAGGCTCCATGGTTCCAGCTTCTTCTGATGTCAGCTGTAGGCTGGCATAAGGCTCATTTCCTTCCAGGCCTTATTACCAGCTGCTCAGCTGCTCCTTTCTCTTTAGCTGCAAACTCTCAGGTGAATAGCTCATCTCTCTTCCTGGGGCCACAGGATCAATGTTCTCTCCTCTTCCATGTCTATGGCACTCTTTCTCTTCCTGTGTGTCCATTTATGTCAGTCCACCAAGGGGCTGTGGACTCAACCCTGAGTCATGCCCTACTGACATGATGAATCAAAGCCCTAATCTTTCATCAAGTAAACTTAAAAACCTTTGAATTTAATACAATCAAAGGGTATCACACCCAGAGGAATAGATTAGTTTATAAACATCTGGGTTGTTTTTTTTTTTTGTATTCATAAATCTCAAACTACCACAAGGGGACCACAGAATAATTGGGTGGTGTTGGGACAGTCTGGACCTGATGAACTCCTAATTCTCATCAACCAAATCCCTCTTCTAGAGCAGAGGCCCACAATAAGGAGGTAACTTCTGGGATAGAATCTAAATTGAGAGGGTAGACATACCAGAGGCCAAGGAAAGCAATGGTCATTTACATAAAAATGAGGTAAAGGAGAAGAGGAGGCATATCTCAGAAGACATAAGTCCATATTTTTTAATACTTCATTAAACAACAGAAGAGATACTGCTAGAGTCTAAAGCTAGAAAAGCTTTCCTGGCCATTCTCCCCTCTTACACATAAGCAACAGGGGAGGATCATGGTCACATCACTTACAGTTTATCAGAAGTGAAAATAGAATAATGTGGAGAATAATATCCTTTTAGAAAAGAAGGAATGCTGGTAAAACATGGGAAAATTTAACCTAATATTTCAAAGTGATAAAAAAATTAAGAATACAAAACAGGCTGTGATCAAACAGTATATATAGAATTGGGCGGGGGGGGGGGGGTTGGTTAGGACAAATCCTCTGATCATCCAGGCAAAAAGACCATTTATCTCATTAAGAAATGAAAATCAGATTTATATTAAAAATTTTGACATCAAACCTTTATGCCGGAAGACAATGGAATAACATATTTAAATAAGACACTCAAGGAAATAAAAAGTGAGCCATAGATTTTATATCAAGTTAAATACTGATCTTCAAATATAATGACTTCAGACAAACAGTACATATAAGAACTCAGGAAATATTGTTCCCATGAGCCTCCCTGTGGAATCTACTAGAGAACCAATTCAGATAACCAAAATGATTGGCGTGAACAAGAGAGAGACCTGTGTACACACATACTTGTAAAAGACTAAATGGTAGACATAAAAGGGGGCACTATGTTATGTATTAGAACATTAAACTGTAAAAAAAAATTGAAAAGAGGAAGAGTATATGGTAAGCAGAATAAGCTTGCTGATTGCCTTATAGTCATTAACTGAGAGAAAACAAATATTCAGTTATGAATTATGGGGTGATTGTTCCTATCAGTAGACACAGTATGCAAAAAAGGGATGCAGACTAAGATTATTGGGTAAAGGCAGTATGAAGGAAGTCATTAAATACAAACTTTCCTAAATATCAAAAGATATACCGTCCAACAATGCAAAATCCAAGTCTAAGTAAGCTGTTTTGAAGAGAAAGATTTTTAAAATGGATGAAGCTATACCAGCCAAATGCAAAGAAAGAGAAGCAAAAGTCACAATATTAATATCTGAAAAAGTTGAATTCAGCTCAAAAAGACTCTAAAAGGAACAAAGAAGGACCTTTTTAACATTAAAGGTTAAAATTCACAGCCAAGATATGTTATTAATATTGTAGACACCCAAACACAGCAACTTTCATAAAGCAGAAACAACAGAGACTGGAAAAAGAAACGGATAAAAGTACACATTAATAATAGAAGTATCAATATCCTCTTTTAATCCAAAGAGATCAGTCAAGTAGATGAAAAGTTAGTAAGAATATTGAGGAGCTATTACAAATATATACTAAACTCTGAATTCTGAGAATATGGATTCCTCTCAAATATAGTTGGAATATTCATAAAAATCAAGGACCACAAAGAAATCCCCAGTTAATTCAATAGAATAGAAATAATACAAAGAACGGTCTCAACCACAATGCAATAAAACTAGACATTAATAACAAAGTCAGAAAACAAAAATGCCCTTTTGTTTGAACAGCCCATTGAACATAGGGGAAATAAAAATTAAAACTGCAGAATTTCTTGAAGCTAATGATAATAAAATCTTGACATATCAGTATCTATAGAATGTAACTAAAGTAATTGTCAGAAAAATATAGAATAGTATAAAATATGCATAGCAACAAAAATGAAAAAATAATAAGTGAATTAATCACCAACTTGAAAAGAGAAAAACAACAAAGCAAAACGAAATAAAGAGGAAAGAATAAAGTTACAAGCAGAACTTAATGAGTTAGAATAGACAACCAGTACTTTAAAAAAAACAAAAAACAGTTAATAGCATATAGAAATCCTTGGCCAACCTAATAAAAAAAGAAGGGAAAGCATAAATTATATATGTTGAGGGTGAAATAACTATTAAACCTTTGAAAGACTTAATTATATGACTATGAAAACAAGTATAAAAACCAAGATGAAATGGATAATTTTCTCGAAAAATACTACTTAAAATCGATTCCACAGTCAAAAAATCTGTTAGAGAAGGTAGTGTAATATATCCTCAACTAAGAAGCACAGAGGCCAGATGTTTTCACAGAATTCTGCCAAACCTTCAGAGATCACGTATTGCCTCACCACATGGTCTCCTCCTGAGTTTTTTGCCTAGGTTTCAGGCCTGGGAAGCATTGTCCAGGGCGGCTTGACCCTCTGGGCCTTTGGTTTTTCCCTGCTAGTCCCCTTCCTTCCTCCTGAAAGGTTGTAGAATCACAGCTGAGTCTGCTTCCTGAAATTTGATTTTGGTGGTGGTAGTGGTGTGTTAGTGGCTTCTCTTCATTTGGTACTCTCTCTGTCCCTTTCAGTCCAGTCTGGCCAGGTTTCTGCTGATAAGAGTTTTTGAAAACTTTGTGGACCTCCTCCTGTGAACTGCAGGTTCATTACCTTAGGTATCAGTACATCCAGCATCCATTGATTTCTTCAAGATAAGCCCTTCAGTGACTTGGAGTCCTTATTGTTCTTTTGACAAGATCTCTGAGGCATATCCTTAATCCTTAAAAGATCTTTTTCTTTTTCCTGACTGACTAGTACTCTGAGGCACCATCTTAGATCCTTCTGAGTTGTTAACATAAGTTTTTACAGTTTTACCATCAACTGTATATTTAGACGGTATATTAGTCAGCCAAAGGGGTGCTGATGCAAAGTACCAGAAATTGGTTGGTTTTTATAAAGGGTATTTATTTGGGGTAGGAGCTTACAGATACCAGGCTGTAAAGCATAAGTTACTTCCCTCACCAAAGTCATTTTCACATGTTGGAGCAAGATGGCTGCTGATATCTGCGAGGGTTCAGGCTTCCTGGGTTCCTCTCTTCCAGGGTCTTACTTCTCTTTGGGCTCAGGGTTCCTCTCTTGCCAGGACTTGTTTCTTCCTGGGCTCAGGGTTCCTCTCTTCCTGGGACTTCCTTCTCTTTCCTCTGTGAGCGTACTTCCCGAGGCTCCAGCTTAAGGCTTCAGCATCAAACTCCAACATCAAAAACCCCCAACTCTGTCCTTTGCCATGCCCTAATGACATGGCCCAATCAGAGCCCTAATCATAACTTAATCATGCCCAGGTATAAACCAGATTACAAACATAATCCAGTATCTCTTTTTGGAATTCATGACCATATCAAACTGCTACAGACAGCATTTTCCTGACAGTGCGTTGACTTTGATCTTTGTTTGGGAGCTAGTTCTGAATTTTTGCATTGTTTGCCTTCTGGAGAGGCTGAGAACTTTCAAAACCATCATGTCCTGGCTCCTTTTTGTTTAGCAGTCCTCTTTTAATCTCTCTCTCTCCTCTCACATTTTACTCCAAGCAGCAAGAAGTCAACGTGTGTGCGGCACTTTTAGCTTTTTGCTTGGAGATCTTAACCAGTCCACCTACTTCCTTAGGCACGTTTTCTGTTTTCCACTTTATTGCAGGCACCAGTGTTGCTAAATATTCTGCTACTTCATAACAAGGATCTCCCTTCTTTCAGGTTTTGTAAGATGTTCCTTAATTTCTTGAAGTTGCCTCAAAGTCCAAAATTCAAAGAAGAGTAATTCCAGGCAGTTTAGGCTTCCATAAACTCACTCCTTGGAGTCTCTCCAGGTTCCCAAACCACTCCTACTTTTAGATATTTGTTACAGCAGCAAACCATCTCCAGATACCAAAATCTGTATTGGGTATCTACTGTTGTACAACAAATTACCCCAAATTTAGAAACTTAAAACAACAAAAATTAAATACCTCCCAGTTTCTGTGGGTCATGAATCTGGGAGCATCTCTTTTTTTTTTTTTTTTTTCAAAGATTTATTTCTCTCCCCTTCCCCACACCCCCATTGTCTGCTCTCTGTGTCCATTCACTATGTGTTCTTCTGTGTCTGCTTGCATTCTTACAGGCAGCACCGGGAATCTGTGTCTCTTTTCATTGTGTCATCTTGCTGCTTCAGTTCTCCGTGCATGCAGTGCCACTCCTTGGCAGGCTGTGCTTTTTCACATGGGGCAGCTCTCCTTGCAGTGTGCACTACTTGCTTGTGAGGCTTCCCTATGCAGGGGTCGGTCCTGCATGGCATGGCACTCCTTACGCACGGCAGCACTGCTCATGGGCCAGCTCACCACATGGATCAGGAGGCCCTGGGTACCGAACCCTGAACCTTTTATATGGTAGGTGGATGCTCTATCAGTTGAGCCACATCCGCTTCCCTGGGAGCATCTCTTAGGAGGTCAATGTATAGGCTTCTCAAGGCCTGATGAGGCAGGACTGTTTTGTACGCTTTGTACACTCACTCATGCTGTAGGGCACAGCTGCTCACCAGGTGTACCACACCAAGGCTGCCTCTGTGTCCTCATGGAATGTCAGCTTGCTTCCCCCAGGATGAGTGATCCAAGAGTGAGTGAGAGCAAGAGTGCACCTGAGGTAGAAGCTATTGTCTTGCTATTACCTAATCTTAGGAAGGATATGGGCCTACTTCTCACATATTCTGTTGCTAGAAAGGAGTTGCTAAGTCCAGCCCACACTCCTTGAGGGGAAAGGTATTAAAGCATTTGTGGATATAACTCTTAAAACACTACCCAAGAGCAGATAGAAAAATCTGAAAAAGGATACGTGGGGTGACCCTTACGATATTAAAGCAAAATAAAGCCTCTGTAATTAAAACAGTGTGAGGTGGTGCTTAGAAAAGTTAACAACAATGGAGCAAAAAACAATCCTCTGAAATAGATCCAACACAGATGGAAATTTAGATATTTAGATAGAGCAGCATCTCAAACAGATACTCTGTACCCACTTTTCCCTCTTCTCTGCCTCTGGTAAACTCTAATCTACTTCCTGTCACTATGATTTTGCTTATTATAGATACTTCAGATAAGTAGAATCATATAACATTTTTGACCTTTTGTATCTAGCTTATTTCACTCAGCATAATGTTTTCAAGGTTCATCCATGTTGTCACCTGTAATCAGAACTTCATACCATTTTATGGCTGAAGAGTATTCCCTTGTATGGATACTTCACCTTTTGTTTATCTCTTCTCTGTTGATGGACATTTAGGTTGTTTCTAGCATTTGGCTCTTGTGAATAATGCTGCTATGAATGAGGGGTGTAAGTATTTGTTTGAGTCCCTGTTTTCAATTCTCTTGGTTATAGACTTACAAGTGGAATTGCTGGGGTTATATGGTAATTATGTTTGTTTAACTTTTTGAGAAATTTTTTTTAATTGGCCATGGAAGTAACATTTATGTATTATTTGTAAATGATTATCAAAATAATATAAAGTTAATTATTTTAAAAATTCATGATCATCATAGAAATAAATAAATAGGAAGGCTCTCTGTAACTTCATTCCCCAGATGACAATTGGTATGTAGTCTTCCAGGTAGTTTTCTTATGCATGTGATAACAAGATTATCATTTATACTGTACAGGCTTTGTTTTAGACAAGACTATATTGGAATTTAATATATTGGAGGATAAGAGCCTGATCCAAGTGTGTGGCAGTAAGAATGGTGAGAAGGAGATAAATCTAAGAAGTCCCATAAAAGGAAACATGGAGAGGTGTGAAAGGGAGAAATCAAATTTGATTCCCACCTTTCTAGCCAAGAAGAATGGTGCTATTAGTAACAGCTAAATGTCAGAGAATAGGTAGAGCTAGTTTAGGAGAAAACATAATGAATTTTAATTTAGATATGATGAGTTTGAGGCAAAAATGAAATGTCCGGAGGGAGTTCTACTGAATGCATTGGAAATTACAAGGTGGAGAGTTTCAGCTAGAAATGTAGTTATGGAATAATTTTGAATGTCCATGAGAGCTGAAACTTCAGGGGGGTGCTCTATCAAGAGAATGGGGGAAGCAGATGTGACTCAACTGATAGAGCGTCCACCTACCATATAGGAGGTCCAGGGTTTGATACCAAGGGCCTCCTGGCCCATGTGGTAAGCTGGCCCACGTGCAGTGCTGCTGCATGCACGGAGTGTCATGCCACATAGGGATGCCCCCTGCGTAGGGGTGCCCCTCAAGGAAAGCTGTCCTGCATGGAAAAAGTGCAGCCCCCCCAGGAGTGGTGCTGCATGCACAGATAGCTGACAGCAAAATGAGACAGATTCCTGGTGCCGCCTGACAAGGACACAGAAGAACACACAGTAAATGGACACAGAAGGCAGACAACAGGGGGAAGGAGAGAGAAATAAATAAATCTTTAAAGAAAGAGAGAGAGAGAATGGGAAGAGTACAGAGCCTTTGGGGTTTTAAGGCAAAGTATATACAGAAGAACGAGAAGCCTTTTCCTCTTTGTAAACATCCCACACAGCATTCAGAATACCACAGAAAACATTTGTTGAGTATCTTTTTTTTGTCATTGAGGAAGACAGAAAAAAATTCCAAGAGGAGGAAATCCTTGAATTTGGTCTTAAAAAATAATCAAGACTTTTTTCAAGGTATAAGCTATGCATTCAAAGAAAATGAAACAATATAGAAACATCAAAAGAAAAGAAAATCGTCAAAAATTTAACTACAAAACCACTTAATATTTTGCTGCATTTCCTTTGTCTTTTTCTGTGTCCTTTTCCTCTTAATATTGGAGATAATACTGTTTAATTCATTTTATGTTTTGCATTTTCACTTAATATAAAAAGAAATATATTTGCATGTTACTATAAAATCTTCCAAAATACCATTTTAATTGATGCTATTTCTGTACTTTAGCAAACCATTCTCTTACTATTGGACATGTAGATTATGCTAATCTTGAAGGACAGGAGGACTTGGCTAGTTGGCCAAAGGACATTCCAGATACAAAGGCAAAAGAGCCTGCAAAGGATGGCATGTTGGGGGAATTCGCCTAAGTCCCTAAATTCTTTCTGTCACTATTTGAGTATTTAAGGGGGTCACAAAGTAGCTTTCTGGCTAATTGCTCCTTGAACTGTATGTGTTTGCTCTCTTTCCTCATCATTGGCGAGCTAATGTTGGCTTGTGAAGAGTTCTGTCATAAACAATTTTTTTAAAGATTTATTTTACTTACTTCTCCCCACTCCCCCTGTTCCCCCCCCATTTCTGCACTCTGTCCATTAGCTGTGTGATCTTCTGTGTCTGCTTGTATTCTCATTTGGCGGCTCCAGGAACCGATCCTGGGACCTTCTGGAGTGGGAGAGAGGCGATCACTCTCTTGTGCCACCTCAACTCCCTGTTCTGATGCATCTTCTTATTTTCTCTCCTCTGTGTCTTGTGTGTCATCTTCCTATGCCAACTCTTAGCATTGGCTGGCACTCCTGCGTGGGACAGCTTTCCCATGCTGTGCAGCATTCCCACGCAGGGGTGCACTCCTGCATGGGGTGGCATTCCAGCGTGGGCTGGCACTCCATGTGAGCCAGCTTGCCCTCACCAGGAGGCCCTGGGTATCAAACCCTGGACCTCCTATGTGGTAGACAGGAGCCCAATTGGTTAAGCCATATCTGTTTCCCTAAACATAATTATTTAAACTTGAACTTTAGTATTTACCAACCCAAGTATATTGAAGAAAATAATCCGCCAGTATATTATAGATAAAATAATAAAAATCAAAGGAACAATTTCAAACAGTAAACAAACAATTTGAGCTGTTTGCTTATATTTTTTAAATGGAGAGAAAAAAGGAAACAGAAACTCTGAAATAAAAATTGTACCATCCTAAAGTGTACCATTTCTTTTTAGTTTTTAAATAACTTCTATGAGTGATTACTTCCTTCATAAAGACAAATTTGTGTAGAAAAAAAAAACAAAAAACTTCTAATTACTCTCTACTAATTCCAGGTATTTCTAATGTGGTTCAATTGCTGATTTCAAGTCAACAGTTACTTTTTTTTTCATTGTATATGAGCCACAAAGTCTGTATGTTGTAGCCTTTTTAATTTATTTTTGGAATATCTTGAAGACCCTTCTCCCCCTTAAACAGAATCTTATCTTCTCTGAATGAAGTATCTTCATTTGAACTTCTTTTTGAGCAAGTCTTAGTCCCTTTACTATTCCTCTAGTGAAAGGTTTTCCTTAAAACTGAGCAAACTTGGCTATTTAAAGGGTTGTTTCTTTCTAAGCCTAGCCAACAATGATTAGGAACATGCAGTTAAAGTGAAACATTTCAACAATGTATCTATAAAAATATTTCTTCATATCACCTATCAAATCAACAAAAGCGAAATTACCACCACCACAAAAATAAACCCCAGTGGACTTAAAAACAGAGGAAAACAGTTTGTCTTCCTGTACAAAAGACCCTTTAAGAATGAAGTAGAGTAAAATACTCTCCCGTTCATAAGAATTAGATTTCAGTTTAGTTCAGGAAATTTTACTGAATTGGCTCTATAACTAGATGCTGGGACTATAAAGATGATAAAATTACAGAGTCAGCATCTTATTGGTGAAAACTTGGAGAACACTAGAGAAGTTGTGCAATGGGGAAGGTAATTATTCTGACCAGTTGTAAGAGATATTTCTTTGAAAACTGCAGTCCTACGTGAAAAAACTTTGTCAATCATTATCAACTACTTATGGTTTTCATTTAATTTTTGTTCAGTTTTGTGGGATCGATTTATTTCATATTTGTAATTTGGAGTGTTTTGGTAAATAGAATAGAACTCTAAGCCATTTTAGGTAAATACAAACTAATACATGTTCTACTTGTGTTCTAGAACCCTTTTTGGTGATGAACCAATTCTTTTTTTCTTTAAGATTAGCTTAAACCTAAGATAATTTTATAGTACAGAGAAGCGATATTTCTGCTTGAAGTTCTGAGGCCAAAGGGAAAATGCTGAAAAAGTCCCTAAGCTAAGGAGATGTTCTCGATCCCTGAGAACCAGAGAGAAGGGCGTGGTGTGGCCTTTGGAGCGAGACTTTGAGTTAGCATTTCAGAGTCTACGAGGATAGTGTCATCTACTGGTTAGCACCTCTTACTGAAACTAGCTTTCTAGTTATTAGCTAAATTTCTTTCTGCAAATGTAATTTTTTTGTCTTTTCTCTCTCTCCAGCATAATTCTCCATCTAGTGATGGTGGATCAGACTACAGTCTTGGTTCAGATGTTGAAAGGACAGAAAGTTCCCATAAAAAAGGAACTGGTTTCTACAGGGATCGTGACATTCCATTTCCTCAGGTATTGCCTTTGAGAGAGAAAAGTAAAATTTTCAATTTTATCTCTTTGCTTTCAGGTATTTTGAAAAAAATGTTTCATAGGATATATGCTACAAATTTCAAATCTTTGAAAGTAAAGAATACATTAGAACTTAATTATCCAGTATGATTAGAAAATGAGGTATAATTGAATTTTGAAAATAGGCATCTACCTCTTTAAGTGCAAAAATTATTTGAAGCATTTTGAACAAAACATTTTTAAAATAGCGTGAATATCTTACATCTTTCTTAGTAAGTTGCACTGTATGAACAAAGTACTCACTGTATCAGTTGTTATTCCATGTCTGGAAAACACTGGCACTCCCAGGTCAGCGTGCACCTTCCTAAAACGACAGCAGAGTCTGCTGCTCTCCAATAAGAACTCCATTCCTTCTGCTGATTGTGTGCTCCTCATCTCTACGAGTTTAGAAACTCCATCGCTATATTTCTTTGAGTTATTTCTAAATTCTGATGGTTGTTTACTTTGAAGTTGAGGTTGTTCCATTAGTGATCATTGAATAAATGAGGTATTATTTAAATGTCTTCTTTTAAAATCTGAAAAGGAATTTTACTTATATTTGTACTGTTAACCACAGTCCATCTTTCACCACAGGGCTCACTCACCCTGATTTTTATTACCCTTTATTTTGTCAAAATTTCAGACTTACAGAAAAGTTGCAAGAAGAGTGTAAAGAATATGTATCTGTATATTTTTCTCCCAGATTCTCCAGTTGTTAACATTTTATCACATATGCTTTACTTTATCCTTTATTGCTTTTCTCTTTTCTTCTCAATCGAATTTGCTTTTAAATCCGTCTATTAAGTTCTTAACTTCAATATTTGTTTTTTTCAGTCTAGAAATTTGATTCTTTTTCAGATCTTCTAAGTAGTTTTCATAGTTTCCAGTTCCCTACTAAAATCCTAATATTGTCTTATACTTGAAAATAGTAAACACAGATATTTTGAAATCTGTGCCACATAATTCCAGTACCTGGAATCTGTATTTCTGTTCCCCCTTGTTTTTTCTGGATTCTTTCATGTGGTTTGGTCTTCTCATATGCCTGCCTGTATTTTGTTGTTGTTATTGTTTTCTACTGTGTAAAGTACAGTGCGTTTTGTGGAAATAATTTGAGGCTTCTTCTCCTCCAGAGAGGATTTACACTTGTTCCTAAAGTGTGCTTGGGGCCCTTACAGAGTTTGTTCCAGTTGTAGGATTTGAGACTTTTCTGGGCCAACCAGAAGATTTAGGGCTGGGCTGCAACCCCTGACTCACACTTTGAGATCCCACCAGAATTGGGGAGCAGGGGTTACAAGGGCTCCCAACCTTGCCAGACTCTAAACTCCACCTTTTGTTTCCATAGAATAAGAGGAGAATCAGAAATGCTATTCAACCTTCCAGCTGATTCTCCATAACTGGCTGATGGTCTCAAAGCAAAAGCAATTCCAAATGCAGCTCACTTTTTTGGATTTTCACCTCCTCCTTGGATGTAATCCTTCACTAATTTGTTAGCTCTCTGATATATACAAGTGGATTTTTTTTTTTAATTGTCTTTTCTGCTTTTTTCAGGGGGAGGATTTCAGGATTTCAGTGACCTAGTAAGAAAGTTAATACCATATCCTAATACTTTTTAGAGTTGACTTACGGAGATTTAGATAATACCATAATTACATCCTAAAAATCCCCTTTTCCTGGATAATAGCTATCTGCTATATAACATACAATTACAGGCCAGAAATACAATATAGCATTAACATCCAGCGCTAAATTAGAGGATTTAATGTCCTTTTTCCTCATCGTTGTTCAGGGCTTCCTATTTCCTTATTTCATGTATGCCAGAGATTGCTGTGGGACTTGTTTCTGCTTTACAGAACCTAATCTGCCCCTGCAGATGGCTTTGCAATCTTGTAGATAAGCCTAATGATCAGCAGAGGCATCAGAGAAACCACATTGTTTGGTAGAATTCATAGTCTTTTTCTTTTTCTTTTTTTTTTAATCTGCCTCCAACCCTTCCCCGCCCAGTTGTCTGCTCTCTGTGTCCATTTGCTGTGTGTTCTTCTGTGGGAATTTGTGTCTCTTTTTGTTGCGTCATCATGCTGTATCAGCTCTCCGTGTGTGTGGCACCACTCCTGGGCAGCTGCACTTTTTTCGCACAGGGCAGCTTTCCTTATGGGGTGCACTCCTTGCGTGTGGGGCTCCCCTACATGGGGGACACCCCTTCATGGCAGGGCACACCTTGTGCATGGCAGCACTGCGTGTGGGCCCACTCACCGCACAGGTCTGGAGGCCCTGGGCTTGGACCCTGGACCTCCCATGTGTCAGGCGGAATCCCTATCTGTTGGGCCAAATCCACTATAGTCTTTTTCATTCTTTTATTTTTTCTCAGTAGGGATTGAAAAATTACTTGCTAGACCCTTGCTGAAGAGTGCACTTCACAGGAAATGACAGGAGTTACACCAGAGAACCCATGTGGCTCTCCCTGGGGGGCAGCAGGGAACCGAGGCAGCCCTACTCTCGCAAGGCAGGTGCTCTGGGAACTGCGAGCCAGAGTCCTCCCCAGTCCATGCCCATGTCTTCAGCCCCAGGGGCGCCCTGGAGGGAAGCTGGGGGGACTAAGTGGAAAGTTGAGGGAAAATTCCACTGGACGGGGTAGGAATATGGAGGCTCAAGAATTGAATTAATGTGGGGAATTACACTTTTATAACAGCATTATAACTTTTATAACAGCATCTAATCTGCAGAGAATCATTCCTACTTGGCAATTAAGAAAGTAATTTTTATTTGTAAAGCTTTGAAATATATCATGAAGCATTAATATTTTTAATAAATGGAAGTGTCAGCATATTCAGTTTACTAATTTAATTTATCTTCAACTTAATCTAAATGTTGATGTTATTTTTTTTAATTTGCTTTTATTTTCCTTAGTGGCTTTTAAAGAATTGTCAGAAACAATGCCTTTCGGCTAGAATTGTAATTCCCACCTTCTGAATTTCTGAAGTAGTGGCTTCAGAAGGGAGTTTATACACTTGGAAAAGTGTTGCTTAAAGCAAGTCTAATGCAGTGTATTTAAAATTGATGAGTTAATTGGTTTTCTTCCTTGCCTTATATATTTTCCTCTATAATTAATGCAGAGTTCTTAATATTTTTCTGCATTTTTAAAAAAACAAATAGTCTTATAGAGGTGTTCTTCCAGGGCTGTATTTTTATATTATGTTTAAAACACACTAAACTGAAGATGAGTCCTGATCTGGACCTTTTTAGATCCTCAAGTGGTATTGTGTGTAATTTTTTCTTGCTTTCTTATAAATAAAAATTTGACAGAGGATATGAGAGAATAGAAATATTTCAGATGTGAACAAGCCTTTAGCACTGTATTCTTTATTTTCACATACTTTTGTAAAGAAGAAATAAAATTAATAATGTATATTGTAATAAATAGTTCCTAATGAGCAATTTGTACACCAGATGCTTTTCACTATGAAGGAAAACTCGACCTTTTCTATTAGATTTCAGATAGAAACATTTTCTTTTTACAATATTTTCTACATATATGTATAAGTCTATACATGTCACTTGGGAATTTTCAGAGTTAGTAGAATATATATATTTTTCCACTCCACCCAAAGCTATTCTGCTATCTTTTCCTTATCTTCTGATCTTTTCCTTTTTTTTTTTGGAGAAGGAATTTATGTATGATGATCTGGGTATTTAAAATATTCCTATATGTAATGTACAGATATTGAGACATGGAACATGGCAAAGAAAAGCTAAGGCATGAACATTCTAACAGGTAATTGTGGTAGAGTAGCGTTTAGCTTTATGAACATAGTTTACTCTTGTTTCTTTTTTATTGTGGTAAAGTACACACAACTTAAAATTTACCATTTTAACAATTTAAAAAATGTTTTATCAGAGAAGTAGGTTTACAGAACAATCATGCATAAAATACAGGATTCCAATATACCGTACCCCTATATCTTGCATTGGGGTAAAAAAGTTGTTACAATTGATGATCATTTTAACAACTTTTAAGTGTACAATTCAGTGGTATTAAGAACATTCACAATGTTGTGTAACTACCACCATTATTTCTAGAACTTTTTGATATCCCAGACAGAAACTCTGTACCTCTTGAGTTCCTCATCCTTCCCTCTCATCAGTTTCTGGTAACTTCTATTCTACGTTCTGACTCTATGAATTTACCTTTTCTAGCTACCTCATACAAGTGGAATCATACAATATTTATCCTTTTCTGTCTGATTTGTTTCAAATAGCATATTATTTTGAAGGTTCATCCATGTTGTAGCAGGTATCAGAACATCAGTCCTTTTTATGGCTGAATAGTATTCCATTGTATGGATATATCACATTTTGTTTATTATCTGTTGATGTACTCTTGGGTTGTCCACCTTTTGGCTCTTCTGAATAATGTTGCTATGACATTGGTGTATAAATACCTGTTTGTGTCCCTGCTTTCAGTTCTTTTGGGCATATACCTAGGAATGGAATTGCTGTTTCATATGATAATTCTATTTTTAACTCTTTGAGGAGCAGCTAAACTGTTTTCCATAGTGGCTGCACCACTTTACATTCCTACCAGCAATGCAAGAGAGTTCTAATTTTTCCACATCCTTGCCAACACTTGCTATTTTCCTTTTTTGAAAATTTATTTTGATTACAGCTATCCTAGTGGATATGAAATGGTATCTCATAGTGGTTTTGGTTTGCATTTCCCATTTCTCTTATGACTTAGCCATTTGCATATCTTCTGTGGAGAAAAGTCTGTTCAAATCCTTTGCCCATTTTAAAAATTGGATTGTTTGTGCTTTGTTGTTGTTGAATTATAGAATTTCTTTATGTATTCTGGATATTAATCACTTTTCAGATTATATAATTTGAAAATATTTTTTTCCATTCTGTGAGCTATCTTTTCACTTTTTTGATAGTGCCCTTTAATATACAAACACTTTTAATTTTGATGAAGTCCAGTTTATCTATTTTTTCTTTTGTTACCTGTGCTTTTGATGTCATACCTAAAAAACAATTGCAAATCCAAGGTCATGAACATTTTTTCCTTATATTTTCTTCTAAGGGTTTTATCATTTTGGCTCTCAAATTCAGATCTTTGATGCACTGTGGGTTAAATTTTGTATATGGTGTAGGGTAAGGGCCCAACTTCATTCTTTTGCATATGGATATTCAGTTTTGCCAGCACCATTTGTTGAAGAGACTATCCTTTCTCCACTGAATGATATTGATGCCATTGTTGAAAATTAATTGACCATGTATGTGAAAGTTTATTTCTGGGTTCTCAGTTCTATTCTTTTGGCCTCTATGCTTATCCTTGTGCCAGAACCACACTTGTTTTGATAACTGTAGCTTTGTAATAAGTTGTGAGATTGGGAAGTGTGAGTCCTCCACCTTTTTCTTATTTGAGATGCTTTGGGCTTTTCAGGGTCCCTTGAAATTCCATGTGGATTTTAGGATGTGTTTTTCTATTTCTGCAAAAAAGAAACCACCAAGATTTTGATAGGGACCTATATATTGCTTTGTGTAGTGTTGTCACCTAACAATATTGTCTTCCAGTCCATGAACATGAGATGTCTTTCCATTTATTGAAGACTTAATTTCTTTCAGCAATTTTTGTGGTATTCAATGTTTGCTTCCCTGGTTAAATTTATTTCTAAGTATTTTATACTTTTGATGTTGTCATAAATGAAATTGTTTTCTTAACTTACTTCAGGTCCTTCATTGTGGAAATACAACTGATTTTGCATGTTGCTGTTCTATTCTACAACTTTGCTGAATTTGTTTATTAGCTCTAACAGTTATTTTGTGGATTCTTTAGTACTTTCTATATAAAAATCTAAACAGAAATAATTTTACATCTTTCTTTCCAATTTAGATGACCTTTGTTTCTTCCTCTTGCCTAATTTCTTTGGCTAGAACTTACAATACCATGCTAAAGACAAGCAGTGAAAGAAGGCATCCTTGACCTCTTTCTGATCTTAGAGGCAAAGCTTTCAATATTTCACCACTGAGTATGACATTAGTTGTGGGTTTTTCATATATGGTCTTTATTGTATGGAGGAAATTCCCTTCTATTCCTAGTTTATTGAGCACTTTTATTATGAAAGATTTTGTCAAATGCTTTTTTGCTATCTATTGAAATGACCATGTAGTTTTTTCTTATTAACGTGGTGTATTATATTTTTTGTTTCGTTAATGTGGTGTACTATATTGATTGATTTTCCTATGTTGAAGCACCCTTGCATTCTGGGGACGAATCCTTCTTTGTTATGGTGTGTAATCCTTTAATATGCTGCTGAATTCTGTTTGCTGGTTTTCATTGAGCAATTTTCCTTCTATAACCATAAGGGATATTGGCCTGTAGTTTTCTTGTAAGGTCTTTAGTTTTGTTACCGAGGTAATTCTGGCCTCACAGAATGAGGTAGGGAGTATTCCCTCATTTTTAGGAAGCATTTGGGAAGGATTGGTTTTAATTTTTCTTTGAATGTTTGGTAGAGTTCGTTAGTGAAGCCATCTGACCCTGTACTTTTCTTTTTTGGGAAGTTTTTGATAACTGATTCCATCTTCTTGTTATAGGTCTATTCAGATTCTCTACTTCTTAAGCCAGTTTGTTAGTTTGTGTGTTTCTAGGAATTTGTCCATTTCATCTAGGTTATCTACTTTCTTGGTACATAGTTGTTCAGAGTGTTCTTTATAATCCCTTGTATTTCTCTAGAATATGTTGTAATGTCCTCACATTCATTTCTGATTTTAATAATTTGAGTCTTCTTACTCTAGCTAAATATTTGCCAGTTTTGTTAATCTTTTCAAAGAAACATTTCTTGGTTTTTATTGATTATCTCTATTGTTTTTCTGTTCTCTATTTCATTAATCTCTGCTCTAATCTTTTATTATTCCTTTCTTCAGTTAGCTTTGGGTTTAGTTTGCTTTTCTTTTTCTAGTTTGTTAAGATATACAGGTAGGTTATTGATTTGAGATCTGTCTTCTTTTTTTAACGTAGGTGTTTGCAGTACTGGTTTCCCTCCTAGCACTACTTTCACTACATCTCATAAGTTTTTTTATGTTATGTTTTCATTGTCATTTGCCTTTATTTTAATTTCCCTCATGACTTCTTCTTTGACCCATTGATTGTTTAAGACTATGTTGTTTAATTTCCACATATTGGTAAATTTTCCAGTTTTCTTTTTATTACTGATTTCTGGTTTCATTCCATTGTGGTCAGAAAAGATATTTTGTATGATCTCAGTCTTGAGTTTACTAATACTTGTTTTGTGACTAACATATGGTCTATGCTGGAAAGTAATCCCTGTGTACTTGAGATGAGTGTGTGTCTTCTGTTGTTGGGTGAAGTGTATATACATATATGCCTATTTTCCCCCTTTCCTTCCCTCTCCCTTGTCCTCCTGTTTTTTCTGTGTCCATTCACTGTGTGATCTTCTGTGTTTTCTCTTTTTTTTGTCTTCTCTTTTTTCTCCTCTAAGGATTCACTGGGATTCGATCCTGGGAACCTCTGATGTGGAGAGAGGGGTTCCCTGTCAATTGTGCCACCTCAGTTTCTGGTCTCTGCTGTGCTTCACCTTGACTCTCTCCTGCGTCTGTCTTTGTTGCATCATCATTTTGCGCGGGCACTGGCTCATTGCATGGGTACTTGGCTTTCTGTGTGGGCACTCGGTTCGCCACGTGAGCACTCAGCTCACTGTGCGGGTACTCAACTTGCCATACAGGCACTTGGCTAACCACCCGGGCAGTTGCGTGGGCACTCAGCTCACGATGCGGGCACTCAGCTTGCCACATGGGCACTTGGATCACCACATAGGCAGTCGCACGGACACTGGCTCACCACGTGGACACTCCGCTCACTGTGTGAGCACCCACATGGGCACTTGGCTTGCTGCGCAGGCACTCAGCTTGCCACATGGGCACTTGGATCACCGCACGGGCAGTCGTGTGGGCACTGGCTCACCGCGTGGGCACTCAGCTCACCGCATGGGCACTCAGCTCACCATGTGATCATTGGCTCACCACGCAGGCATGCTTTCTCTTCTTCTTTTTCACCAGGAGGCCCCAGGGATCAAACTTGGGTCCTCCCTTATGGTAGGCAGTGGCCTTATCACTTGAGCCACATCCGCTTCCCTATATATATGCTATTATTGTTCACTTCCTTTGTTTTCTTATTGATTTTCTGTCTGATTGTTCCATCCATTAGTGAAAGTGCGGTATTGAAGTCTCCAACTATTATTGTAGAACTGTCTGTTTTTCCCTTCCATTCTGTCAATTTTTTTTTAAAAGATATATTTATTTATTTATTTCTCTCCCCTTCCCCTGCCTCCACCCTGGTTGTCTGTTCTCTGTGTCCATTTGCTGCATCTTCTTTGTCTGCTTCTGTTGTTGTCAGCGGCACCGAAATCTGTTCTTTTTGTCGCATCATCTTGTTGTGTCAGCTCTCCGTGTGGGCGGTACCATTTCTGGGCAGGCTACACTTCCTTTCGCGCTGGGCGGCTCTCCTTACGGGGCGCACTCCTTGCGCGTGGGGCTCCCCTACGCGGGGGACACCCCTGTGTGGCACGGCACTCCTTGCACGCATCAGCACTGCGCATGGGCCAGCTCCACACGGGTCAAGGAGGCCTGGGGTTTGAACCGCGGACCTCCCAGGTGGTAGACGGACGCCCTAACCACTGGGCCAAGTCTGCCGCCCCCATTCTGTCAATTTTAACTTCAAGTATTTTGGTGTTCTATTGCTAGATGTATATATATATATATATACAATTGTTATTTCTTCTTGCTGGATTGATCCTCTTGTCAATATGTAAATATCTTTCATTGTCTTTTAAAAACTTTTTGACTTAAAGTCTATTTTGATTGATAATTATGTAGCCACCCCAGTTCTCCTTCTCATACATGCAAAGCAGGTGCTCAACCAACTGAGCTATACCAGCTCTGCTCATTTACATTTTAAGTAATTACTGGTAAGGAAGGATTTAATTCTGCCATTTAGCACTTTGCTTTCTTTGTGTCTTATATGTTTTTGGTTCTTTGATTCCTCCATTACTGCCTTTTTTTTTTTTTTTAACTTGGAGTTTTGTAGTGTGCCATATTTAACTTAGTGTTGTATAAAAGTATTATTTAAGAGGCAGGACTAATCACTGTCTTTCCCCTTCATTCTTTCAACTTCCCTGTGTTACTGTTAATTGCTATACGTAACCGAAAATTCCTCTAAATGAGTGTCCATTTTCACTTAGCATGGACACATATCAGGAAGCTACATGGCATCACAGAAAGTTCAACATAACAGAAAATTTAAAAATAAGGAATATGATGAATACAGTGCCTACAGTGATGACAACTTCGGTCACTACAGTCAGGAAATAGAGGAAGATTTTGCCAATCAGCTGAAACAGTACAGACGATCTAAAGAAATCTCAAATACTGCATTAGGATCATTTTCTAAAGAACCAGGGAAAAAGCAGAGAATGAAAGGAGTCCAGCAAGGTAAGTTTGAAATTGGTAGTCTATTTTAGAATATGAGAAAACTTATTAAAATAACTAACTGGAGTAAAAACTTAGAAATTTCTTAACCCCTTCTCAAGACCGGTTTATTCTTGTGGTACACTGAATTTTTCCCTTTAATTTTAGACCTTGAGGACAAAAAGTCTACAAATATTTCAATCTGCGTGATATCTTAATATTTCAATTAGAAAGATATTATAATATTTCTAAAGTGTATCAGAGTACTGTAACTGCCCTGTTAAGTTTTTCCCCTCCCTACTATAGGATATCAGTATACGAAAAAGCAACCTTCCTTTTTCAGTTACTGTTACTCTGTGTGTTATTTTATATTTTAAAACTGTAAGGACAGAATTCTGGGAATCCATTTTTATTAGGTTTTAAAATATGGTGATCATCTTTGCTATGCAAGTGTGTAGGATTAAGGACATGTATCTTTCAGGATTGGAGGTAAGAACATCATCTCAAGAAATACACCTGTTCACCTGCTGTATTGCGGCATCTGGTTCCTGGAGAGACCAGGGCAGCATGCCAGCTGGTGACAGTCGGCGAGGAAACTGTGGTCCCCCTGCCTGAACTCCTGGCTGGTCGGCACCACGCCAGGTCCGAGGCCCAGGCCGAGGGGCCACGAGCAGCCAGCCCTCCAGTTCGCTTTGAAGAGGGTCTGTAGGAGTGCCTTGGTTGTTTCTGTGGCTTTAGTTTTTCTTGATTTCCCAGCAAAATTCCTTTGAAAATGTGAATTTACACTTGGCTGAACTGAAGGGAAAAGGAACTTGCCTTGGGGTGTGGCACTGGGGGGGCTGCAGTGGGTCAGGGTTGCCCCACTTGGAGAACAGCCTTCCCCCCGGGTGTATCCTGCATGCTCTCCCTGGTGGCTTCTTTTACATAGTGCATTTAATTTTTAGCATCCATTTTCCCCTCAAATTTTGAAAATAATATGTAATCAGTGCAGAAAACTGGGAAAAACTCATCAAAGATCAAAGATAAGACAAAAATAATTTGGAACCCTACCACCTAGAGATAACTACTATTAATATTTTCATGTATACTCTTCCAGAAATTTTCTGAACATTACTTTTAACAAAAAAAATTGCATGTACTGTTGTAACTTGTTTTTTCTCCTCAGCTATGAATTGTATCTCATTCTTATTTTAATGAATAGGTTTCAGTACCTATATTCTACTTGATTAAATAGATTTACCATAATTTTAATTTGCCTAACAATTTGTTAGGTTTGTTTGATAGTAATATATATAATTTTTAACCTTTTTAAAAAAAATTTATTTCTCTCCCCCCTCCCCCCTTTTCCTGCTCTCTGTGTCCTTCACTGTGTGTTCTCCTGTGTCCCCTTGCATTCTTGTCAGCGGCACCAGGAATCCGTGTCTCTTTTTTGTTGCATCATCTTGCTGAGTTAGCTCTCCATGTGTGCAGCGCCACTCCTGGACAGTCTGCGCCTTTTTCACACAGGGCAGCTCTCCTTGTAGGGCGCACTCCTTGCACGTGGGGCTCCCCTACGTGGGGGACACCCCTGTGTGGCACAGCACTCCTTGCGCGCATCAGCACTGCGCATGGACCAGCTCACCACATGGGTCAGGAGGCCCTGGGTTTGCACCCTGGACCTCCCATGTGGTAGGTGGACGCTCTATCAGTTGAGCCAATTCGACTTCCCTTGATAGTAATATTTTGACATTTAAGTTGTCTTTGTTTTTTTTTAATTGTGTAATTAATCCTACAAAAAACATCTTTATAAATATCCCAGAAAACATCTTGACAAACGTTTTTTCTTATATAAATTCTGAAACTTGGAATTGTAGGGTCTAAAGACATAACCATATATTTAAAGATACTTATCAAGTTGAAATCCAAAAAAGTGGTGGGTTTGCCAATTTACAACACCGCTACTAGAGTGTGAAAATGCCAATTTCTATAAATCCCTACCAACACTTATTTTTCTTTGAGGTGGAAATTGGCATGTTTTTTCTAAATTTTAATTTTTATGATTCCTTTTTTTTTGAGGTACCAATGGCTAGGGATTAAACCAGGACCTTGTATATGAGAAACTGGTGCTCAACCAGTGAGCTATGTCAGCTTCCCTGAGTTGGTTTTTTTGCTTGTTTTGCTTGTTGTTTGTTTTTTTTTGTTTTTTCAGGAGGTGCTGGAAACTGAACCCGGGACCTCCCATGTGGGAGGTGGAAGCACAACCACTTGAGCCATAGCCACTCCCTGATTACTCTTTTTTTTTTTTTTTTTTTTAAAGATTTATTTATTTATTTAATTTCCCCCCCTCCCCTGGTTGTCTGTTCTTGGTGTCTATTTGCTGCGTCTTGTTTCTTTGTCCGCTTCTGTTGTCGTCAGCGGCACGGGAAGTGTGGGCGGCGCCATTCCTGGGCAGGCTGCTCTTTCTTTTCACGCTGGGCGGCTTTCCTCACGGGCGCACTCCTTGCGCGTGGGGCTCCCCCACGCGGGGGACACCCTTGCGTGGCACCGCACTCCTTGCGCGCATCAGCACTGCGCATGGCCAGCTCCACACGGGTCAAGGAGGCCTGGGGTTTGAACCACGGACCTCCCATATGGTAGACGGACGCCCTAACCACTGGGCCAAAGTCCGTTTCCCCCTGATTACTCTTAATGAAATGAAACATTTTTTCATGTTTACTGGCTAATTATGTATTTTTCTTTTGAAGCTGCTTCTTTCTGTCTTGCCCTTGCTTGTACTTTTGCTGTCTTCACTCTCTCTAGTTGTAACAGAATTCCTTATTTCATGTTTATATATTTCTATTAATCAGGGTTCTCTAGGGAAGCAGAATCAACAAGAGATATCTGTCAATAGTATGTGATTTTATAAGAGTCCCTCACGTGACTGTGGGGATGCACAAGTCCAGGGTCCATAGGCAGGCTGCAACCAGGGGCTCCGATGAAAGTTCAGTGAAGGCACTTGATGAGTTCTGGGAGATGCTGGCTGTCCAAAGACGAGCTGGGGAATTCTCCCTCAATACTGGAATCACCTCCCCTTTTAAGGCTTTCAACTAATTGAATAAAACATCACTCATTGCTGATGGCAATCTCTCTGATTGATGTAGTTATAACCAGCTATCTATGATTTACCACTGCAGTGAAGTCAGTGGTGACTAAAGTCTATAAATGCTTTTGTATTACAGTTAGCCCAGGGCTTGCTTGACCAAACAACTGGGCATAATTACCTGGACGAGTTGACACAATAGCCTAACCATCACAATATTTATCTTTAATTAGTCGAACATAAGCATCTCAAAGCAGTTCTCTTTAGACTAGTGGTTCTCAGATTTGAGCGTGTATCACAGTCACCCTAAGAGCTTTTTAAAACATAGGTTGCTCATCACCCCCCAGAACTTCTGATTCAGCAGGTTGATGTGGAGCCCAAGAATTTACGTCTTTAGCAGGGTGTTGCTGATGCTGATGTAGGTCATGTAGGAGTAACTGCCTTTAAAAATCTTTTAAATTGGAGATGCTATTGAGGTTACTTCTCTTTGCCTAATGACAGCATGATCCGGAAAGTTCTCTCAGAGGGAGTATAATGGCATATCTTTACCAGCAAGCCTCACAAGTCAGCTTCACTCACAAGCCAAGTTCCTTCACTGTTACTTTGTGCAACTTTACTCCCTCTTTCCCCAAAACTCTACTCCCTGTTACAACAGTGCTAAATCAGTCTGAACATTTTTAAAGTAAAGTATAGATTCTAGGAACAGCTTTTAAAAGTTAAAGAACACTGTACAGGTTTACCTTTCTTCACATAATAATGTAATACAGGAAAGCTTGGGATCAGTCAAGTTTCCTAAGTTTTAAGGACGTTAGAAATTTTACTAGTTCAATATGACTTTGGTAAAATGAGAAATCATTTGTATTGTAACTTACTAACCTAACATATTTTTAGTAATATGGGTATCTTTTTATTTTATTTTATTTTGGGGGGGCTTATCTTTTTAGATACCTTTAAATACAAGTTTTTCAAAAGCACGAGACGTGTATAATTTTTACCTGGAGATATATATTTACTCAAAGTTATTAGTGGAAACTCAGTTTGCTACAAATTAACTACTAATACATATAATGTCTTCCTTAAAAATATATATATAATATTTAATTCTCTTAAAAATAGAAAGCCAAGTGGGCTCTTGTTAATTATCTTATTCTAAGAAATACTTGAAAGAATAAAACTAAGACATTGACTGCTCCAGCTATATGTATCTTTGTTCTTTGCCTTCTTCGTATTGTTAGCATCCACTAAAAACAGGCACAAGAAGCAGTACCCAGGAAGTGAAATGTGAAGATCTACTTAGGATTTTTCATGGAATCTAGAGGAAAAAAATACACCATACATTATAGACTATTTAAAATATGCTATTCCTTGTAAATTAGTACTTTGTCAGGTATGCTGTTTTTCTGTAATATTTGATACATTTTTAACATTTTTAGGTATTGAACAGAGGGTTAAAAGTTTTGTTGGTCGTGGACGTGGCTTGCCGAAGAAAATCAAACGCAAAGACCGTGGGGGCAGAGCCAATAAAGGCCCTGATGTGTTTTCGGGAGCAGATGACTTTCAAGAGGTAATAAGAACTTATACATATGAAGGGAGAGGTGCATTCCCTTTTTAAAATCTATTTGGTTAGGAAGAAAGCATTGTGGTTTTAATGCCACTTTCCTAGTAAATTAAAAATTTTCAGCTCAGATCAAACAAGTATAAATAAACTCCCCAAATAATTTCATTTCATTTTATTTTTTTTTTAAGATTTATTTATTTATTTAATTTCCCCCCCTCCCCTGGTTGTCTGTTCTTGGTGTCTATTTGCTGCGTCTTGTTTCTTTGTCTGCTTCTGTTGTCGTCAGCGGCATGGGAAGTGTGGGCGGCGCCATTCCTGGGCAGGCTGCACTTTCTTTTCACGCTGGGCGGCTTTCCTCATGGGCGCACTCCTTGCGCGTGGGGCTCCCCCATGCGGGGGACACCCTTGAGTGGCAAGGCACTCCTTGCGCGCATCAGCGCTGTGCATGGCCAGCTCCACACGGGTCAAGGAGGCCCGGGGTTTGAACCGCGGACCTCCCATATGGTAGACGGACGCCCTAACCACTGGGCCAAAGTCCGTTTCCCAATAATTTCATTTTAAATAGTCATGATTTACTGGTACAGAGGACCCCAAAATAAAATCAATATGTTTGATGGCAAAAAATATGCTCCATAGTTCTATGCTGTTTTCTTTTCCTAGGCATCATCTTCCCCAGATGCAACTGGAAATAAGATCTAATAACTTAATATGTAGCAGAGCAAAGAAGGGAGGTAGAGGTAAATTAGCTTACTTACTAGAGTTGAGATTATTGAAAGAAAAGAAAGGGGATACAAATAGTTGGAAAGATTCACTTAGGTGTCTTGCCTGCAGTAGACACTGGGTAAATACGCCCTGAATCAAACTGAACCCTGACCATGTGTGTGACAACTTGCAGCAGCCAGAGTTAGAACCGTCCAGCCCTGTGTTCTCCACTGCTCCAGAGGGTTTAACTGAATTATACTCAGCAGAAATGGGTTATAGAGTCTGCGACCTTGAGTGAGAACTAAAGGACAGCTATATACTATAATTGAAAATGCTTGTTTTCTGATCTCTGAGTTTAAAGATAAGAGACAAAATTCTTAATACGTACTCCTTTGTATACTGTTTAGGGAGATGTTTTGGGAGTGACCTAAAAATGTAAGTTTATGAAACATAGCACATGCTATTCTTCCCTTAGGGATTCTTAGTTGACTTTGCTATATTAAGGGCTCTGAGCAGGTTAGGCATAAAGAAACCTACTTTACATTGTTCAGCCCATGATTTTCTAAACTTACTTGGCCAGGAACTCTTTGTCTACACACTTCCTGAAGTTCCCTGAGCCACTCACTGTTCCATGGAACAACAGCTTTGGAAACAGGCTTGGAATTTCTGGGTGATTATATTCCACCTGCCCATCTTCTGAGACACAAGTAGACCCCTAGAATGTTTGCCTTTTCCTAGCCCAAACTAATATGAATGTTTTCTTTTTTTTTTTTTAACATTTATTTTATTTATTTCTCCTTATCCCCTTGTTGTTTGCACTTGCTGTGCCTATTTGCTGTGTGTTCGTCTTCCTTTTAGGAGGCACCAGGAACCAAACCTGGGACCTCCCATGTGGGAGGGAGGTACCTAATCACTTGAGCCACCTCTAATCCCTACTTTGCTGTGTATTTCATTATATTTTCCTCCTTGTGTCTCTTGTTGCATCATCTTGTTTTGTAAATTTGCTGCACTAGCCTTTTGCATCAGCTCTCTGTCTTGCTTGTCTTTAGGAGGCAGCAGAAACCAAACCTGGGACCGCCCATGTGGTAAGCGGGAGCTCAATCACTTGAGCCATATCCACTTCCCTGAATGCTTTCAAATAAGCTTTCTCTTATACCCAATACTTGTACCCTTTACCTGAAAAAAATTAGCTTCCAATGAAGTGTGACTTTGAGCAGGTTACTACCTGTTTCTGAGCCTCGATATGCTTCTATAAAATAATGTATTAAATTAACTCTAAGGGTCCCTTATAGCACTAACTTTTTTTTAAGATTTATTTATTTATTCCTCCCCCCTCCCCATTGTTTTGCACATGCTCTCTGCTGTCTATGTCCATTCGCTGTGTGTTCTTCTGTGTCTGCTTGTCTTCTCTTTAGGTGGCTCCAGGAACCGATCCTGGGACCTTCTGGAGTGGGAGACAGGGCTCAATCTCTTGCGCCACCTCAGCTCCCTGGACTGCTGTCTCTCTTATTGTCTCTCCTCTGTGTCTCTTTTTGTTGTGTCATTTTTGCTGTACCAGTTCTCTGCGTGGGCCAGCACTCCTGTGCAGGCCAGCACTCCTGCACGAGCCAGCACTCCACGTTGGCCAGCTTGCCTTCACCAGGAGGCCCCAGGAATCAAACCCTGGACCTCTTTTATGGTAGATGGGAGCCCAATTGCTTGAGCCACATCTGCTTCCCCAGCACTAACATTTTCAATGTCTATAAATCTGTCTGCAACTAAAAGATTCTTTATCATGTAATAGAAAATCAAAATAAAACTCTCCCTTTTGCACTCATCCTTTTATTTATCAAGATTAAAATATATTTTTTCACTATGTCGGTTTATTGATTGTCAGGAGAGGTGTTTCTTATGGTTCCAGAAACAACCAAGAGAGTGCCAGAACCCAAGGCAGCAGCTCATACTGAAGAGCCTGGGAGAGGCTCACCCAGCAACGAGTGAGCAGACAGCTCTCCTGGAGCAGCCCTCAGAGACCTGCTTTTGCCCCAGGCCTTTCAGGCACATTCAGGGAGACCCTCAGTCCACACTAATTTTCTTAGAAACTCAGGAGTAGTCATAGAACAAACAAACTTTTGCTGGATTTTAAAGACTTATTCGTCTTTTTACCCACAAAAGGCTTATTTTTTTCTTTTTTGGTCTTTATGGGAGCTATTACATTTTCTGTAAATCTATATCCTTTTCCTGGAAGATCCTTTCATTTCCGCTTCCTAATAAATTTTTAAATATTTTATGCTCTTGACCCTTATGTCAATAGACCACGTCATCTGTGGTAAATGGTAGGTGGCTTGGTTCCCCTCCCTCCATCCTTTCCCCTGTGTCTTGCTTACTCGCTCCCTCTTTCTCGTGTACTGGTGGAGGTTGTGTGACACAGTTCTGGGGAGGCCCAGGTCCTGAGCTCTGTACTGATGCTGCCATCTCGCCATGTCAGCTCTGGAGCAAGTCACTGGCTTCTTTAGTCTTTAGTGTTTGTGTCTGCCCATGAGGGTGATGGACCAGGTGATCCCTGCGACTCTGCCAGCTCTGACAGTTCATGAGCTGGAAAAGGCAGAGGATATGTGTAGTTCCTCTAGAGGCCTACACTTGAACGGGCAGGGCTTCTAGGTCCTTAATTTTGTCCTAAAACACTTGTGGAAGCTGTTTTAGATTTTCCACCCTACTTTGATTATTATCAGATCCCCTATAGTTATGGGCACTGAGATACTTTCTGCTTCTTTAAACTAAAATGAACTAAAAAAATCCTCTATTAAAACAATGAAGCAAATTCTTACAAAATAATGCAGACAGGAAGAGTGAATTATTAGTGAAACAGCTACAACTTGGTGTATTTTTCTTTTCTTTTTTGTGTGATTACCTAGTTTTTTATGTTTTAATTTCAGAGTTATTTCCCTGAAGATGGCTCCTTTACTTTGCATAATGTTTCCTCTCTGGCTGTTTATTTTATTAGAGTTGTGATTCTTGAGAGAGTTCAATAGCTCAAAAGCCATGTGTGACCTAGCATTTATATCCACAGTTCTAAATGAGTCTGGAAATATACAACATTTGCGAATCAAATTTACATAGCCTTAAAGCATTCTAAATGATTGTATAAGAGTATATTATAAGTAATTTCATTGTGTTTTCCTGGGGCAAGTCTGGTATCCTTAGACTTTAAAAAGAACCTCTAAGATATTATCTGCTTGCCTTGTATTCTTGAACCATTTTCTAAATTCGTGTGGTATATGTGTATATATATATATATAAATAAGTATATATTTGTATATATTTCAGCTGTGAGCCCTGAGGATCGGATTTAAGTCTAGCCATCTATTGCCTCAAGTATTTGTTGTGAGGCAATTTCCTGTTTTCAGTAAATTGTGCTTTGTGCTGCATTTCCTAACAAATTAAAGGAAAGGGAAAACTGAAATAAAATCAGAAGAGGAAATAGTTATAGAGCTTCTACTGCATACAGGTCCCAGGCATGCTAGGTACTTCAAAAACAGTGTTGGAAGATGGCATTAGAGTAAGGAGCTCCTAAAATCAGAGCGTGTTCTACAGGGCAGTTAGCAATCGCCCAGATCTAACAAATGCACCTGTCTGGGGGCTCCAGAAGAGCATCCTGCAGCATCCTTGAAAGAATGGAAGGAGGAGACTGCCGATCTGCATAGAAGATTCCTAAGTAGAGGCTCCACACCCCGGAGGCCAGTGCCCATCCTCCACTGGAGGCACATGGCAGCCTTGGGAACTGTTCCGCAGCTGGAATTGGAAGCTCCAGTTCCCAAAAATGGGGGAGGAAGAGATGGTTGGGCACCAGTTCAGCTACTGATTAGTAAATTCAGCAGGCTAAAGTATAATCCTAAGAACAGCTCAAGTTTGAACCTGTCCAAGACAAGAAGAGGCTGGTAGCAGCCATCTTAACTCTACCCCTGGCACAAGGGGAAGCAGGACTGACTGAAAATCCCAGTGCTGGTAGGGACTGGCTTCTTCCCATCCAGATCAGATTGCAGGTCTAGCAGATTCCTCCTCTGGCAGGGAGGAAGCTGGGGGGACATGCACCAGACTCCCTAGAAAAATACAGGTGATGCCACAGAGGCCAGGGATCATACTACTCTGGTGGTGCAGACTGCCTCAGGAAGTCTTCTGTGGCTGGAATTGGAAGCTCCATTTCCAAAAAATGGGAGGAAAAATGGTTGGGCAACTTTAGGTACTGATTAGTAAATTCGGCTTACAACATATAAGGGATACCCAATAAGATTAAGTGCCAACTTTTCATAAGAAACCATGGAGGCAAGAAAACAGAGGTTTGATATATTTAAGCTACTGCAAGAGAAAAACTTCAAGCCAAGAATCTTATATCCAGCAAGATTGTCTTTCAAAAATGAGAGTGAGTTTAGAATATTCACAGAGAAACAGAAACTGAGAGTTTGTAACCAGGAGACCAGCTTTGCAGGAAAATACTAAAGGCTGTGCGATAGCCTGAAAAGACAGGAGAGAAAGGCCTGGAAGAGAGTCTAGAAATGAAGATTATATCAGCAAAAGCAACTAAAAGTGTCAAAAGAGTGGTGAAAATAAAATATGAAAGATAAAACCCAGATATTTAGGAATACACTTAATCAACGATGTAAAGCACTTGTATTCAGAAAACTATAACTTATTGTTAAAAGAAATTTTTAAAAGAGCCAAATAATTGGAAGAACATTCCAATCACAGATTGGAAGACTAAGTATCATTAAGATGTCAGTTCTACTCAAATTGATTTATAGATTCAATGCAATCCTGATAAAAATTCCACCAGCACTTTTTAAATAAATGGAAAACACAGTGATCTAATTTATTTGGAAGGATAAAAGGTCCAAAATAGCCAGAAACATCTTAAAAATGAAAAGCAAAATTGGAGGACTCTCACTTTAAATCATATTCCTAGCTAGAGTGGTAAAAACAGCGTGGTACTGGCATAAAGACAGACATATAGACCAATGGAGCCGAACTGATGGTTCAGAAACAGACCTTCACATGTATAGTCAAGTGATTTTTGACTAGCCTGTCAAACCCAATGAGCTTGGGCAGAACAGTCCATTCAACAAATGGTGGAGAGAGACCTGGATATCCAAAGCTAAAAGAAGGAAAGAGGACCCCTATCTCACACCTTATACAAAAATTAACTAAAAATGGATGAAAAACCTAAATACAAATGCAAGAACCATAAAGCTTCTAGAAGAAAATGTAGGAAAAGATCTTCAAGACCTCGTGATAGGTGGTGGATTCTTAAAGGAGATAAGAGGAGGGCTGAGATTGACTATGGATGTTTAATGTACATAGAAGTTTTAATTAACTTTACTGTAAAAGTGTGGAAATGTGTAATGTTGATGGTAACACATTATAGTGAGTAACAGCTGGTATGTAAATGGGAATGTGGCTGGAAAAGGTAGTCTAGGATGTAAATGGCAATGACAGAAAGCTAGAGAATAGTCTAGGGACTAACACAGTAAACTCAGAGGTGGATAAGAATTGTGGTTGATGGTACAGATGCAAGAGTGTCCTTTGTGAGCTAGAGCACATGTGTATCACTGTTGCAGGGTGGTGGGAATGTGAGAAGCATGGGAAAAATACAACTGGAGTGGCCTATGGACTGTGGTTAACAGTAATAATGTAATATTCATGCATCTAAGCCAAAGATGTACTGTGTTGATAATGAGGGAGTATGGAGGAGGTGTGCCAAATGTATGCTATGGACCTGGTAATAGTCTCATAATCTGTAACAAATGTTCCGCACGGTGTGGTGTGTTGATAGAGGAGTGTTGTTTGGGAATTCTGCACATGTGCATGATTGTTTCATAAGTTTACAATTTCTGCCAGAAAAATATATTTAAAAAATAATAATAGGGTGAGTGGGGGAAATACACCAAACGTAAGATAAGGACTATAATTAGTAGTAAGATTTTGACAGTATTCTTTCATAATTTGTAACAATTATCTCACAACAATGCAAGTTGTTGGTGGCAGGTTGATGTATGGAACCGCTATGTGATGTTATGCATGTTTGTTGTGTGAGTTCACAACTATTACTATACACTTATTGTTTATGTATGTTCATGTATAAATGATATGAAAATAATAATAATAATAATAGTGTGGGTTGGGGGAAAATATACCAAATGTAAGATACTTTGGTTAGTAGTAATATTTTGAGGATGCTCTTTTATCATTAGTTAAAAATGTTTCAGGGAAGTGGATGTGGTTCAAGTGATAGGGCCTATGCCTACATATGGGGGGACCCAGGTTTGATCCCTGGGGCCTCCTGGTGAAAAGAAGAAGAGAAAGTGTTCCTGTGCGGTGAGCAAGTGCCCACGTGGTGAGCCAGTGCCTGGGCAAGTGAGTCACGCAGCAAGATGATGACACAACAAAAGAGAGATGGAGGGGAGAGTCAAGGTGCAGTGTAGCAGAGACCAGGAACTGAAGTGTGCAGTTGACAGGGAACCTCTTTCCACATCAGAGGACCCTAGGATCAAATCCCAGTGAATCCAAGAGGGGAAAGATGAGAAGGAAGACAAAAAGAGAAATAGATACAGAAGATCACACAGTAAATGGATACAGACAGCAAAAACAGTAGGATGGGGGTGGAGAAGGGGGAGGGGAAGGGGAGGAGGGGAATAAAATAAATAAAAATCTCAAGAAAAATAATGTTTCACAACAATGCAAGGTATTGATGGTAGGGTGAGGTACAAGAACCCTGTTGGATGTTATGTATATTTGGTTTGTAAGTTCACAACTATTACTATACATTTATTGTTTATATATGTTTATGTATGAGTGATATAGTTCAATAAATTTTTTAAAAGTGCAAAAAATAAATACATAAGTAAACAAAAAAACCAGTGTTGGTTTATAGCATTCCCACATGTAAATCCTTAGCATGTCTAAGCTTCATGCTCTGACTTGATAATGGATCTTATACTGGGGAGAGCTGAGGAACATGAGTGGCATGGTGAGACTTTCTACCAAAGATTTATTTCTCTCAGTTTTTTAAATTTAAGAGTTGAAATTACTACATGTTCTTGGTTGTTTTTGTTTAAGGAAAGTGAAAAGCAAAAAAATTCTGTCATCTTCCATTCAGACACTCACAGTTAAAATTTGGAGGTTTACTAGAGGTCTAGTCTTTTTTCCTTTGCATGTATTAATTATAAAATTGAGACCTGTTTCTCACTTAGTAAAATTTTGTGAACATTTTCTTAGTCCCCAAACAGTCTTTCCGCTCCATGGCTTTTTAATAACCACACAGCATTCCAGCACCTCAGTGTACCGTGGTGAGATTGGCCAGTCTCCTCTGAGGTGTGCAGAGTGCTTCTATTCTTTCTTTGTGTGGTTTGCTTTGCTACATAAGCACTGCTGTGGTAATTATTTTTGTTAATAAATTTTTGTGTGCCTCCCTGATAATTCCTTCAGAATAATCCTGAAAAGCAAAAATTCCGAGTCAAAAGATACGGACATTTAAAAGTCTTTTATAACTTATCTACCAACACTATTATGAGAGGGTATATTTTATTGCGCCTTTGTCAACACTGAATAATATTGTTATTTTCAAGCTTGCAATAATTTTAATTTTAAAATTGTAGTGTATGTATGCATTAAAATAGAAATATTCTTTGCAAACACTAGAAGTAATAAGCAGATTTCTAGAAGCATAGCTCTCCATAAGTAAATCAATAGCATCAGAATATTCAGTCTCAATGATTTTTAGTAGTTAATTTGTATGCTTTCAAGATGTACATGACTAATAATTTTAATATCAATATTTCATATGTAGTATTCAAATGAAAATGTTTTTCTTGCAGAATAATAAACCAGGGAAAAAGTGGAAGGTTATGACTCAGGAATTTATTAATCAGCACACAGTGGAACACAAAGGAAAACAGATCTGTAAATACTTTCTGGAAGGGAGATGTATTAAGGTAAATTTATAAGGGAATCATTTTAACTTTCAAAATAATCATTAAAATTTAAAGTTTTGTTTGGGGGGTAATTTTCTTTCTTGTATAGTTATAGTGGACCTGGTTCTTCAAATGTATCTTGCATGAAAATGTTGGGGCTCATTTACTTATGGTCTGGGACAATAGCATACTTTTGGAAAACCTGATTTTATCTGAAGAATGCATGATGCTGACTGTGTTTTTAGTGGGTTATTAAAACTAACTGCTGGAATCCTTGTGGAGGCCCTGTGGATAGTTACTGTTATCATTGTCACGCCATATATGGCCCCAAGAGGATTGCTTGGGGGCAAGGTGAGTGCTGGAAGAAGCCATGGCATCCTCGCCAGCAGTGCACCTTCCACTCCTGTGCGGCCTCTGTGCACACTGGCTCTGGGCCACGTCTACTCTCCGGGGAAGAATCTGGGGGATTATTTGAATTATTATTGATTTGTTATTTAAAAACTGAAGATATGACCATAATTCTGCCATGAAACACCATGGAGAAAATCTAACTCTACTGTTTCCTTTTTCTTTGTTTCTCTCTCTCTCTTTCTCCCTTTTGTTTGTGAATAGGGAGATCAGTGTAAATTTGATCATGATGCAGAGTTGGAGAAGAGAAAAGAGATCTGCAAATTTTATTTACAAGGATATTGTACCAAAGGAGAGAACTGCATTTATATGCATAATATCCTTTTTAAAAATGTTATACAGAATATTGAGGTTATTAAACATCACTGAGGTTTTTGCTTATCTGTTTGTCTTTAATCATAAATACAACCTAGAAAGCCTAGTTTGGTTTTAAACTTAAAATAACATGTTACATAAAGCCAGCCTAGGTATTAGCCTGTATACTTCAGAAGGGCCAAACTCAGTTTTATTCTTTAGGGAAAATGAAATAACTTCCTTTTAAAAAACAAAAAAATCGGAGAAATATAAAAGTACTTTGTATAGTTTAAAGTATTCCAAGAGGCCATGTTTCCTGAGGAGGTAGTTGGCAAAATATTTATTCTATGACTTAATTATTTACTTAGGTTTATAAGTAATAAATGATCATTGTTGAAAATATAAAGTCTCACCAAACCTTAACACTAAGGGTAAACACTTTATATTCTTCCCTGCTTTCCCCCTTGGAAATACATACATTTAAATTGTACTCCTGCTCCCAACCCAAATTGGGATTATAGTTTTCTGGTCCTTTAAAAAAAAATTGTGAATCTTACCATGTTAATTTTTTCTCCAGATTGCAAACTGGTTGTTCACTACCATTTATGAGTAATGGAAACTTTCCTCATGGACTTGAAATTCTACTTTTATCATACACTTAATGTTGCTATATGTGTTTTTTTTCCCAGAGTAATTGTCTGGCTTCATGGGCTTTTCTGCCCTCCGTTCTGTGCTGTTGGTTATGACTCCTACTTCAGCAGCACTCTGTGATATTTGGTAGTGCAACTTTGCTCACTTGACTTTTTTAAAAAAATTTTTATCTTGGCTATAGTCTCACTTTTATTTTTCCAGTTAAATTTGTAAATAATTTTGTTAAGTTTACGAAAATACTGTAAAAAGAAGGAATTGAATAAAATTGAAAGTGAAGAATCTTTTATCATAGATCTAAATGTAAAACAATGAAACCATACAAATGCTAGAGGAATACAGGAATGAATTCCTTCATAACCCAGGAGAGCAGAAAACTTTCCTACTATAACTCAAAATCCAGAAGCAGTAAGGAAAAAGATATTCAGCTGCATAAAAGTTTTAAAATTTACACAACAAAAATATACTACATAAGCAATATAAAAGACTATAAAGTAGGGAATTGCCACTTAACAAAAAGATACTATTTTTAATATATGAGTTTCTAAAAATTGAGAAGAAAAATGGGGTAAGAGATACAGATAGTTAACAGAAAAAGAAGTGAAGATGGCCCTAAAACATATGAAAAGATGCTCAATCTTGTTCATAGTAAGAGGGATACAAATTAAACTACACTGAGATACCATTTGTAGCTCTCATATTTGCAAAAATCTAAAATATTTGACTGTAAAGTCTGTTGGCAAGGCTCTGTGAAAATAGACACACACCTTTTTGGTGGGAAAGCAGAAATGGTATATACCCTTATGGAGGGAAATTTGGCAGTATTTAACAGTTACCATGCATTTACCCTTTGACCTAGCAATTCCATCATTTTACAAATTCTAATGAATTAATGGATCTAAGCAGCGATTACTGATGACTGTTAAGCTCGTTAGGTGAAAAGTTGATGAGGGACTCCTGTTTTGGATGGATCAGGCCGACAACACTTGATATTTGGATAAATCTTAACGTTGCTAAAAAAGAGAGAGAGTAAGTGACTCCAGATAGGGCATAGTAGGGAGTAGTTAAACACTACCTATGAAATTTTGTCAGAAATTTGAATGTGAATCAAATCAAGCCCCTAGATCTAATTACCAATTTATGGGAAATACAATAGATACAGGACATGACAAAAATGACAAAGATACAATTAGCCAAATTCTAGTCAAATTTGTCAAGAGGAAAAGTGATGTGGTTTTTGTAACAAATAAATGATACATGGGAACTTCATGAGATCAAAAGGAGAACCTTGAGAGATATGTTAACCAGATGCAATTTATGGTTTATGTTTGGATTCTGATTTGAGTAAAGTAACTAGAAAACCATTTTTTGAAAGAGTCTGAAAAATTTGTACAGTAACTGAATATTTGATTAAATTAATGCATTAATTTTGTTAAGCTGATATTTGGGTTGTGATTGTAAGGAAAAATATTCCTTATCTGTTGGAGATAGATACTAAAATATTTACAGATTAAGTATATTTTGAATATACTTTAAAATACTTGTGTGTTTGGAGGAAGAGTCATGAAGGGAGTATTGGACTGGTTATAGATCTCACAAATTTGGTCAAATGATAAAAATTGTTGAAGCTGCATGATCAAGATGAAGGAGCTAATTTTTTTCCTTTTTAATAGAAAATGTGGGTTTACAGAATAATTTTGTGTGAGTTGCAGGATTCCCATACACCATCCCACCACCAACACCTTGAAGTGGCATGGAACATTTGTTACAATTGATGATAGCACATTTTTTGTAATTGTACTATTAATTAATGATTTAATGTAAGAATCACTGTTTGTGTAGTATAGTACTGTGGATTCTTTTTAAAATTTTTCTGTTACCATCTACACAATCTAACTTTTCCCCTTTTAATCATATTCAGATATTTATTTCAGTGCTCTAATAGCATTTACAATTTTATACTACCCAATACCAAAACATTTCCATCATTCCAGATAGGAATCTGTACATTTTAAACCTTAACTTCTCATTCTCTATCCCTACCCCATCCCATGGTAACCTGTCTTCTAGATTATGACTCTATAGTTTTTGCTTATTTTTAATTATTTCATATCCATGAGATCATACAATATTTGTCCTTTTGTGTCTCACTCAACACGATGTCTGCAAGGTTCATCCATGTTGCCACATGTATCAGGACTTCATTCCTTTTTACGGTTGGATAATATTCCATTATATATATATATATATACACACACATACACCCACCCCATATTTTATTTATCCACTCATCAGTTGATGGATACGTGGATTGTATCCATCTTTGGCAACTGTGAATAGTGCCTCTATGCACATCGGTACACAAATACCTGTTGGAGTCCCTGCTTTCAATTATTTTTTTGTTGTTTGTTTTTTGCTTGTTGTCTGCTCATTTTTTCTCATTGTCTGCTCATTGCTTTTGCTTGTTATCTATTTGTTGTTAGGAGGCACCAGGAAACGAACCTGAGACCTTCCATGAGGGAGGTGAGTGCTCAAGTGCTTGAGCCACATCCATTCCATTAATTCTTTTGGGAACGTATGAAGTGGTAGGATTCCCCGGTCATATGGTAATTCAATACTTCGCTTTCTGAGGAATCGTCAAATTGTCTTCCAGTGGCTGCACCATTTCACATTGCCACCAGCATTGAATGAATGTTCCTATTTCTCTGCATCCTTTCCAACTTTTGTTATTTTTCTCTTTTTAAAATAGCAGCCAATCTAGTCTAGTGGGTGTGAAATGGTATCTCATTGTGATTTTGATTTCCATTTCCCTGATGGCTAATGATGTTGAGCATCTTTCCAGAGGCCCCTCAACTGAATCCAATATAATCAAAAGGGTGTCACACCCAGAAGGATAGATTAGTTTACAAACATAATCTTCCTCTTTTTGGGATTCACAAAAATAACCTCAAACTGTCACACACCATTAAGTAGGATGTTAACTGTGGGCTTTTCATTTATGCCTTTTATCATGTTAAGGAAGTTTTCTTCTATTCCTAGTATTCTAAGTGTTTTTATCAAGAAGAGGTGCTAGATTTTGTCAAATGCCTTTTCTGCATCAATTAAGATGATTATGTGTTTTTCCCCTTCATTCTGTTAGTGTGTTGTATTGATTTTCTCATGTTGAACCACCTTTGCATTCAGGGATAAATCCCACTTGATCATAGTGCATAATTATTTTAATGTGCTGTTGGATTTGGTTTGCTAGTATTTTATTGAGGATATTTGTATCTATATTTACAAGAGATACTGGTCTGTAGTTTTCTTTTCTGGTGGTATCTTTATCTGGCTTTGGTAATAGGGTGATGCTGGCCTCGTACAATGAGTTAGAGAGTGTTCCCTTCTCAATTTTTGGGAAGAGTTCGAGCAGAATTGGAGTTAAGTCTTCTTGGATTGTTTGGTAAAATTTCCCTGTGAAGCTGTCTGGTCCTGGGCTTTTCTGTGTTGGGAAGTTTTTGATGACTAGTTCAGTCTCTTTACTAGTAATTGGTTTGTTGAGGTCTTCTATTTCTTCTTAAGTCAATGTAGGTAGTTTGTGTATTTCTAAAAATTTGTTCATTTCTCCCAGGTTATCTTATTTATTTATTTATATTTATTATTTATTCATAGTATCCTCTTTTTATCCTTTTCATTTCAGAAAGGTTGGTAATAATACCCCTCTTTTCATTTCTGATTTTAGTTATTTGTATCCACTCTCTTTTTTCTTTGCCAGTATAGCTAAAGGTTTGCCAATTTTACTGTGATCTTTTCAAAGAACCAATTTTTGATTTTGTTGCTTCTGTCTATTCTTTTTTCATTCTTTCAAAGTTGCAGAGTTTGTTTCTTTATACAGGCATCTGCGTGGGAGTGGATGCATATATGTGCATATGTCTATACACAGAAGTTTTGTACAAAAATATAGTGATTGTGAAGCTTGTATTTTTTTACTTAATATTTATGTCTTTAATCGTATGGATTCTATTTTCATGTATGATATGTAGCCAGGACTTATTTTTTTTCCTAGTGGTTATCTCATTGTTGTCTTGTCATCACTGATTTAAAATGGCACCTTTTTCAGATCCTAAATTTGCCTGTGTGCTATCTGCTTCTAGAGTACTACTGCCCATTTGCTGTTGACTATTGTCTTCTGTAATGGTATGTTTGATATTGGGTAGGGCAGATACTTTTCTTTTTAAACATGATTTTGGTTATTTTGTATATTTTCTCCCTTTGATGAATCTTAAATTTATCTTATTCAAGAGAATAAATAAAACTTTCCATATTTTGATATTTTCTTTAGAAATCAGATACCTTTTTGAACAATTTCATTCTATTCTTTTGGCTTTTTCTTTTAAGCAGATAGCCATACCATATAGAAATGATGATAATTTTATTTATATTTATACCTCTTACTTAATTTTAATGTATTGACTACATTTCCAGAATAATGTTAAATAATAGTGTTTGTGGGAGACATAACACATGTTTTGATGATAATGCCCCTTTTGCTTTAGCTTGAGACTGTAATTTTAAGATAGATTTGAAAATATATCAAGGTATCAAGGGCTCATCGTTGGACCATCCATCTTTGTTTGTCTTTGCCATTGCACTGATGGCTCCGATTATGAGCCTGTGTGCCTGAAATATGAACTAGGCCTAGAGCGTTGGGGTGCCTAAGAGTTACCTCCTGAGAGCCTCCATGTTGCTCAAATGTGGCCACTCTCTAAGCCAAACTCAGCATGTAGATGCATTGCCTTCCCCCCAGTGTGGGACATGTCTCCCGAGTATGAGCCTCCCTGGTGCCGAGGAATTACTACCAAGCACCAGCTGATGATGTAACTAGAAAAAGACCTTGAATAAAGAGGTCAACTCAGACTGGTAGCATATCTCAGCCTACATGTAAAATCAGGTGTTAAAAACTGCTTTTGAGTTTGGATAAAAGGGGGAAATGGAAAGGACAAGTGAGTTTATATGGCTGTGAGTCTCCAAAAAAGAGTCAGGAGATTGTCAGAGGGGTGATGCTTATGCACCCCTCTGCAGGGTACCAGAGACAGCCAAGGTAGATGGAAACCCAGGTGCTGGTTCTGCTGAGGGCTGCAGAGACCCACAGGTTCTATGGTCATGGCAGATGGCTCTGGAGTTCAGGGCCATGTCAGTTGGCCCTACTTTGGAGTTTGTGTTCCTCAGTGTGATGGAATTGGACTCAGATATGACCTTTCTACACATGCCTCTTCTGTTACTTTTACTGGACCTGTGGTTGGCGTTTGGGTTGGTGTATACTCAGGAGACCTGAATCTCTGGACTGTTCATGTGACGGCTAGGCCTGGGCCTCAGCAGACTTGTGGCTCCTACCCTCTGGTTTGTTGAACTTACCCTGGCCAGCTGACAGGGAGGTGAAGAGGGTCAACCACCACACCAGGGAGCCAAGAGTGCCTACAACTGCAAGCAGGAGAATTGCATCCATCATCCATGTGGAATCTAAGTCCCCTCTTGATGTAGAGGGGGACTGGACATAACCATCCCAGGGTCCATAGGATGGAGGAATAGAGTATGGATTAGAGTGGACTTACTGTTGTTCTGCTGGGGAACTATTGTGATTAGTAAGGGAAGAAATTGTAATAGTGATGTGGAGAGGGTGGCCATGGTGGCTGCTGATGGTAGGGAGATGGAAGAAGAGATATGGTGTGGGGGCATTTTCAGGATTTGGAGTTGTCCTGGGTGGTGCCGCAGGGACGGATGCTGGACGTTGTGTGTCCTGCTGTGTCCCACTGGGTGGATAGGGGGATAGTGTGGACTACAATGTGGACCACTGTCCATGTGGTGCAGCAGTGCTCCAGAATGTATTCGCCAGGTGCAGTGGATGTGCCACAACGATGGAAGCGATTGTTGATGTAGGGCGGGTGGGGTAAGTAGGGCGGGGGGTATATGGGGACCTCATATTTTTTTAATGTAACATTTAAAAGAAAATAAAGAAGAAGAAAAAATATATATATATATTTATCAAGGTAAAGAAACATTATATTTACCAAGAGTAGTTTTTAAAATCCAAAAAAGGATTTTGAATTTTATCAGTTGCATTTTGCAACTGCCAAAATGATCATAAGATTTTTCTCACTGACCATATCAATATGAGATTACAATAATAATTTTCCTAAAACCATCCAGGAATTCCCTTAAAAAATCACTACCTGAAAATGCTATCTCTTTCACTATACTCCTAGCCTTAATATGTTCTTTAGAAGTTTGTCTCTTAAAAATCTTAAGATTGGTCTACAGTTTTCATTTTTTGAATGTTTGACTTTAACATTACACATCAACCCCTTTATTTTTTTCATAGATAGAAATAAGCTATTGCTACAAAAATTTATTTGTTCCTTATAATATTTTATTTCATTGTGGAAATAAATCGGGCTTGCCAAATGAAAATACTATTGTATTTGCTATAATCATTATACATATTTTCTTTTAAAAATAGTTTTCTAGTTTTAATAGAGCAAGACATATTTTTAAAGATTTTGGAATGCTTTGCCACATGATTAAAATATTTACTCTTAATAAAATAAAAAATAATTTTATCTAATATAATAGAAAATTCAATTTATAATAATACAGTCTTATTGTTTCAGTTCAGTGTTTTCTTTGGCTAGAAAATATTATAGTTTGATTTTAGTTGGTCTGTTCCTTAATATTTTTATTTACATGAATTTCCATGCAAGTTCTATCATACAGGAGCAAAATGTTACCAAGGAGACAACTGTAAATTTTCCCATGATCTTCTGACTAAAGAAACAAAGAAACTTTTGGACAAAGTGAGTAATGTTTTTGTACCTTAGTTATCTGTTAGCTCTCTCTATAGATTCATTGATGTGAATAGCTGAATTTCAGACAATAGTGCATAATAGATATTTAATATATCATATTTCATAAAATTCTGCTGAGAAACCAAGGGTTTGTTATTTTATGTTTTATCCTATTAATATAGTATGCTGGAAAAGTAGAAATATTAGAGTAGGAATTAGGAATCTTTTGTTTTTATCCCTGGTCTATCATTTAAAAAGCTAATTTACTTTGGATAATACCCTTTACCTCTTTGAATCTTACTTTCTTTATCAAAAATGAAGAGTTAGCTATCTATGATCAACCTTGTGTTGTATTTTTCTATTAACAACTAATTTACTGAAGTCTTCAAAATTTTAAATGTAAGGACAAGTGCTTGTTTTGAAAAGTAATCTTTGCCAATTATTTTTAGGTGTTAAATACTGATGAAGGATCCACAAATGAAGATGAAAGAGAATTAGAAGAACTTAAGAAGCATGGCCTAACTCCTCTTCCCAGACCACCACCAGGAGTTGGGCTTCTGCCAACCCCAGCAGAGCCTTTCCCCTTTTCCGATCCTGAAGATGATTTCCAGACAGATCTCTCTGATGATTTCAAGAAAATCCCATCTCTTTTTGAAATAGTTGTAAAACCTACTGTGGATTTAGCACACAAGATTGGGAAGAAGTAAGTTAAACATTTTTTCCAAAAATGGCAGCAATTTTTCTTTTCCTAAAAGTTCTGAAGAAACTAGCTTGTATTCCATGGTCATATAATTGAAGTTGGAGAGAGCAGTTGCCTGACGTCATGCAGACTGCTGCTCCCCCTCCTTCTTGGCCCCACCTTCTGCTGCTGCCACCAGTGTTTTTTCCTCTGGAATCTTGCAAATACCCTTCACATAGCAGGCCTGAACTGGCATTCCTCTACCTGGTTATGAGACTGAACGCCACTGATCATGTCTTCCGAGTGGGCACTACATCATTCAGAGAAGTACTGCCCTAGGTTAGGGAGAAAAGCTCCAGGTGGGCAGGATCCCAGCTTTTACTCACCCACCAGGCTCTGTGCAGGTGTGGATTCTTTTAAACCTGAAAACTCAAGGAAGTAGTGGGGTCTCAGCAAATGAGGAAATTGACAGCAAACATCACAATTAATGTCAACCATTAAAAGTTTTTCTGTTAAAGTCAGGAAGATGACAAGTATGTTCACTGTTCTGCTAATACTACATATCAGATCCTAGTCAATGAATGAGAGAAAGATAATAATTAGATACAATGATTAGAAATGGACAGGCAGGCTCATTATTTCCCTCAGTAGACCCACAGAATTGAATTCTTCAATTAGAATTGAGTTGGCAAGATGTCCAGAAAGAAGGGCAATAATATATTTAGTATTTTCAACAAATGAAAACTTTTTATTTGCCAGTAATAATCAATTAAAAGTATCAGTTAAAAGTTGTATGTTTATATAGTATGTTTCTGACTATGATGTAAAAAAGAAGGGCTGGGGGCTAGGTATGCCTGGAAAGAGGACTAAAAGAGAACCAATCAAAACAATGTATCTCCTAGTAGTGGAAGTACACATAATTCTTATTTATCTTTATACTTTCCTGTTTTTCAAAGTATCTATAATAGATAATTTTTAGAACAGCTAAGCAGCTATTAAGAAAACTATGAGTTAAATGAACCAAGGTGCATTGTGTGGTATTTTCAGGTATTGATGGTATGGAATAAATTGCTTTTTAAAAACGATATTCTATTCTGAAATAGAAAGACATACTTAACCAGTATATGTTTAGAAATTTAACGTTCTTTTTTTTATTCTCTTTCCTTTTAACTAAGAAACAATACTTTCTGTTTACAGGCCACCAGCATTTTATAACAGTGCCTCACCACCAGGGCCACAGTTTCAGGGAAACAGCCCACACCCTCAACACACGTATAGTTCTGGGTCCAGCCCAGGTCCTGGACCTCACGTGTCCCAGGCACTCAGCAGTCCTGTGATGTACCCGGCTTCCCCTGCCCCACCGCTGCCACCAAGCCCGCCATTGCTGCCTGGCCCCTCTGGAATTGTGGGTCCTCATGGTCAAGTCCCTGTTCAGCCGGGCACACCTTTCACTCCACCTGGTGGGAGTGGCTCTTACCCCTCCTCGGACTTTCAGGAGCACATGATGGACATGTCTAGAGAGAACCACCATGCTCCAGGCTCATCACTCCTGCGAAGTCCTGGTGAAATGCAGCTCAGCAACTATGAGTCCCCACAAAACCCAGCTGAATTTTATGATAATTACTATTCACATCATGCTGTACATAATTTTCAGCTACCCAGTAACCCTGGAGGTAAGTTTACCTTATGAAATAACTCATTTATTTATTTATTTGTTAATTATTTTTAATATTTTTATTACAGAAGTTGTGAACCTATAAAACAATCATGGACATGTGTAGTATTCCCATACAACACCCCTTCACCAACACATCACACCATTGTGGAACATTTATTACAGATTATGAGATAATATCATCAGACTATTACCACCAACTGTGACATATTTTTTGGCATATTTGGCATATGGGCGTATTTTTTCTATACCTCCTGTTATCGACACAGTACATCTTTGGCATTGGTGCAAGAATATTACAGTCTTGCTGTTAACTATAGTCCATAGGTTATATGAATTGTATTTTCCCCCTGCTTCTCCACATTCCCACCATCCTGTACTAGTGATGTACATCTGCTCTAGTCCACAGAAGGATGTTTTTGCATTTGTATTATTAATGGCCATTCTCATCCTCCTCCGGGTTCACGGTGTTAGTCCCTAGTTTATTCTCCAGCTTTCTTTCAATTGACTTTTACATCCTAGACTACCCTTTTCAGCCACAATCCCATTTATAAATCAGCTGCTACTCACTATAATGTGTTACCATCAACTCTATCCATTTCCATACATTTTACAGTCAAGTTAATTAAAACTTCTACGTACATTAAGCATCAATACTCCTTCACAGCCATCCTCTTATCTCCTAATAACCTGTACTCTAGGTTTTAACCCCCTGTATTTATTCTTTATATTTAGTTCATATTAGTGAGACCATGTAATATTTGTCCTTTCGTGCCTAGTTTGTTTCACTTGGGAAAATGTCTTCAAGATTCATTATGTTACCATATGTGTCCTAATTTCATTTCTTCTTACTACAGCATAGTATTCCATCATCTGTATATACCACATTTAGTTTATCCATTCATTGGTTGATGGACACTTGGGTTGTTTCCATATTTTCGCACTTGTGAATAATGCTGCTATGAATGTCAGTGGGCAAATGTCTGTTCGTGACACAGTTTTCAGTTCTTCTGGATATGTTCCTAGTAGAGGAATTGCTGGATCATGTGGTAGTTCTATATTTAACTTCCTGAGGAACCGCCAAACTGTCTTCTACAGAGGCTGCACCATTTTACAATTCCACCAGCAGTGAAGGAGTGTTCCTATTACCCCATGTCCAGGGCTTACTTTTTCTTTTTTTAAATAATGGCCATTCTATGAGGTGTTAGATGATACATCATTGTCACTTCGATTTGCATGTCCCTAATAGCTAATGATATTGAGCATTTTTTCATCTGCTTTTTGGCCATTTGTATTTCCTCTTTGAAGAAATGTCTATTTAAGTCTTTCGCCCATTTTTAAGTTGGATTGCTTGCTCTTTTATTGTTGAATTGTATGATCTTTTTATATAAAATGGAAATCAAACCCTTATCAGATATGTGGTTTCCAAATATTTTCTGCCTTTGAATGGTCTGCCTTTTCACCTTCTTGATGAAGTCCTTCGAATCACAAAACTATTTGTTTGAGGAGGTCCCATCTATCCATATTTTCTTTCATTGCTTTTCAGTGTTTTCAGTGTAAGGTTTAAGAATGCACCACCTACCACCAGATCTTGAAGATTTTTCCTACATTTCTTCTAGGAGTTTTATGGTTCTAGCTTTTATGTTTGGGTCTTTGATCCATTTTGAGGTAATTTTTGTATAAGGTGTGAGATAGGGGTCCTCTTTCTTTCTTTTGGCTATGGATAGCCAGTTCTCCCAGCACCATTTGTTGAATAGATTGTTCTTACCCAGCTTGGTGTGTTTGACAGTCTTGTCAAAAATCACTTAACTGTAGACATGACTGAGGGTCTGTTTCCAAACCATCAGTTTGGTTCCATTGGTCTATGTGTCTGTCTTTTATGCAGTACCGTGCTGTTTTTGCCACTGTAGCTTGGTAATATGATTTAAAGTCCAGAAGTGAGAGTCCTCCAACTTCACTTTTTAAGATGTTCCTGACTATTTGGGGCCCCTTACCCTTCCAAATAAATTTTTCTTCTCTCCCCTAACCCCTCCCCCCCAGTTATCTGCTCTCTGTGTCCATTCACTGCATGTTCTTCTGTGTCCACCTGTATTCTTGTCAGCGGCACCTGGAATCCGTGTCTCTTTTTTTTTTTTTTTTTTAAATATTTATTTATTATTATTTTTTAATTACATTTAAAAAAATATATGAGGTCCCATTCAACCCCACCGCCCCCGCCCCCCACTCCCCCCACAGCAACACTCTCTCCCATCATCGTGATACATCCATTGCACCTGGTAAGTTCATCTCTGAGCATCACTGCACCCCATAGTCAATGGTCCACATCATAGCCCAGACTCTCTCACGTTCCATCCAGTGGGCCCTGGGGGGATCTACAGTGTCCCGTAATTGTCCGTGAAGCACTATCCAGAACAACTCCACGTCCCGAAAACGCCTCCACATCTCATCTCTTCCTCCCGTTCCCCACACCCAGCAGCCCCCATGGCTACCGTTCCCACACCCATTTCACATTTCCTCTGTGGACATTGGATTGGTTGTGTCCATTGCACACCTATGTCAAGTGAGGGCTTAGATTCCACATGGGTACTGGATGCACTCTTCCCGCTTCTAGTTGTAGACACTCTAGGCTCCATGTTGTGGTGGTTGACCTTCTTCAACTCCATGTTAGCTGAGTGGAGTAAGTCCAATAAATCAAAGTGTAGGAGCTGAAGTCTGTTGAGGCTCTGGGCCTGGGTGTCATATTATCAGTCCATAGATTCAAATCCCCTACATATATCTTAAACCCAGCACTGACTACAATTCCAATAAAGTAGCATGCAAGTCTTGTGAAAAGAGATCCCCTCTGAGTCCAATTCCATCACGCAGAAACACCAGCTCCAAAGAAGGGCCATCTGTCATGGCAGTGAACCCCTTCTGCCATGACCATAGAACCCGTGGGCCTCTTTATCCCTCAAAAGAACCAATACCTGGGGTTGTATCTACCTTATCTGTCTCTTAGACTCTGTTCAGTTGTACATAGGGGTATTCCTTCTGACAACCTCCAGACTCTTTTTTAGAGACTCACAGCCTTATAATCTCATTTCTCCTTTCCATTTCCCCCTTACATTAGGTCAAACAGCTTCCCGAAGTCATGTCATTATATGTAGACAGGTATATTCTGCTGTTCCGCATTGAATCTTTAATTCAAGGTCATTTTCTAGTTGCTTCTTCAGCTGGTATGTGGTAGTGATCCCTCGGTGCCAGGGAGGCTCATCCCCGGGTGTCATGTCCCACGCTGGGGGGAATGCATCGCATCTACATGCTGAGTTTGGCTGTGAGAGTGGTCACATTTGAGTAACATGAAGGCTGTCAGGAGGAAACCCCCAGGCACAATGCTACTCTAGGCCTTGTTCTTATTGCAGGTGCATAGGCTCAAAAGTGTAGCCATTAGTATCAAGAGCCCACTGTTGGGCCCTCCTTCCTTCCTGGTTCTTGCCGTTGCACCTGGAGGATTGCCGCTGCTCTCCCAGGGCCCACAACAGTGACCCCCCGGCCAGGAGCCCAGTACCCCCCCAGCTGTTGTTTTTAATTGTTTCCACTATGAGTATATATAGACATTACCATATACCCTGGGCATATGCCCTGTATAACTCCCTGTCAACCATATATATCCTGTCAATAACATCCCATATCAGTATTCCTCCGCTGCCATTGTTGAACCACTCTGTGATCCAAAACTTCCCGTAAAGTGAATCCCAACATAATGTCAGCTTCAGAAGAGTCTTAGATCACCAAAATTCATATATACAATATACAGTATTTCCCCAGATCCACCATAAAACCTTTTCCCTTCCACAGCAATAATCTTTTAACTTATTCATATCATATTTCCTGAAACTGATGTACAGATTCCGAAACTATAGTTTTCAAACAAGGTAACATTTGTGCTTACTATGTGGTCCATACTTTAGGTTGTACAGTTTTCTAAATTTTTTAGTTATCCTATGTTTTGTCTTATGGTTTTCATTATTAGTCTGTCGTCCCCTATATGTTTTTGGTGTAATATTAGCTGTTTTATATTCATCCTCGTGTACTCTCACATAACTCCTCTTTTGCCCCCTTATTTACCTTTGTTCTATCCATTGCACGTCCATTTTCCCCTCCCCTTAGGGCCCACAACGCCTGCCAATCTAATGCCCTGGGAGCCGTCCTTTCTCACGAGAGATACAGTTCTCTCTATTCGACGGCATTAGTCTTCCCCAGGATATGGGTCCACCCCACCCAATGGTAGAACCCACCTTGGCAAAATGAGCCTTCAGCTATTCCCTCCGGAGTCCGTCCCGCATCAGACCATACCCCCTGAGCGTCCTAACCAGGTGACCCTCCTATTTATACTTTGGTACGTTTTACTCAACATTTAGTTCTCAACGAACTTCTGGCACTCTCCCATGTTTGTATGTTGCCCCTCCCTCCCACCTATTTCTTGGACCATATTACCCCTCTTCCCATCCCCAGCCCCCCTCAAACCCAGAAAACCCCACCCGAAGGTAACCCCTTGCCCCCATTTTGTCCCTTCTTTGTGCTCATACTTACCCCCAGCTCATCACAGATTCCACCCCTACAGACATTAACTCACATCCTTCCTCCACCCCCCGATTTCCAGTAAGCCTCTTTTCCAGACTCTAGCTCTCTGAGGCAGTTAACTTATTTCATATCATTGAGGTCATATAGTATTTGTCCTTCAATGCCTAGGTTGCTTCACTTAACATAAGATTCTCAAGGTTCATCCATGTTATCACGTGCAATTGTAGTGTATTGGTTCTTACAGCTGAGTAGTATTCCATTGTGTGTATATACCACATTTTATTGATCCACTCATCTGTTGATGGACTTTTGGATTGATTCCAACTTTTGGGGATGGTGAACAATGCTGCTATGAACATTGGTGTACATATATCGGTTTGTGTCCTTGTTTTCAGATCTGATGGGTATATACCCAGCAGTGGTATTGCTGGGTCATATGGCAAATCTATGGATAATTTTTTGAGAAACTGCCAAACTGTCCTCCAGAATGGTTGGATCCTTCTGCATTCCCACCAGCAATGGATGAGTGTTCCCCTTTCTTCACATCCTCTCCAGCATTTGTATTCTACTGTTTTTTTCATGGCTGCCAATCTTATGGGAGTAAGATGGTATCTCATTGTAGTTTTGATTTGCATTTCCCTGATACTAGGGATTTGGAGCATTTTTTCATGTGCTTTTTAGCCATTTGTATTTCTTCTTTGGAGAAGTGTCTGTTTAAATCTTTTTCCCATTTTTTAAATGGGTTGTTTATCTTTTTGTTTTTGAGATATATGAGTTCTTTATATATGCAAGTTATAAGTCTCTTATCAGATATATGGTTGCCAAATATTTTCTCCCATTGTGTGGGTTCCCTTTTTACTTTCTTGACAAACTCCTTTGAGGTGCAGAAGGCTTTAATTTTGAGGTAGTCCCATTTATCTATTTGTTCTTTTGCTGCTCGTGCTTTTGGTGTGATATTCATGAAGCCATTTCCTATTACAAGGTCCTGTAGATGTTTCCCTACACTGCTTTCTAAGGTCTTTATGGTCTTGGCTCTTATATTTAGGTCTTTGATCCATCTAGAGTTGATCTTTGTATAAGGTGTGAGATGGTAATCCTCTTTCATTCTTCTACATATGGCTATCCAGTTCTCCAGGCACCATTTGTTGAATAGGCCATTCTCTCCCAGTTGAGAGGGTTTGGTGGCTTTATCGAATATTATATGGGTATATACATGAGGTTCTATATCTGAACTTTCAATTCGATTCCATTGGTCTGTGTGTCTCTCCTTATGCCAGTACCATGCTGTTTTCACTACTGTAGCTTTGTAGTATGTTTTGAAGTCAGGAAGTGTGATTCCTCCTATTTCGTTTTTCTTTTTCAATATGTCTTTGGCTATTCGGGGCCTCTTTTTTGTTAGTTTTTCTAGTTCCTTAAAGAAGGCTGTGTTGATTTTTATTGGGATTGCATTGAATGTGTAGATCAGTTTTGGTAGGATAGACATCTTAATAATATTCAGTCTTCCTATCCATGAACAGGGAATATTCTTCCATTTATTTAGGTCTTCTTTGATTTCCTTGAACAATCTTGTATAGTTCTCGATGTATAAGTTTTTTACCTCTTTAGTTAAATTTATTCCTAAGTATTTGATTTTTTTATTTACTATTGTGAATGGTATTTGTTTCTTGATTTCCTCCTGATCTTGCTCATTATTGGTGTATAGAAATGCTACTGATTTTTGCTCATTGATCTTATAACCTGCGACTTTGCTAAACTCATTTATGAGTTCTAAGAGCTTTGTTGAAGATCTCTCAGGGTTTTCTATATATAGGATCATGTCATCTGCAAATAATGAAATTTTGACTTCTTCCCTTCCAATTTGAATGCCTTTTATATCTGGTTCTTGTCTCAGTGCTCGAGCCAGTACTTCCAAGACAATGTTAAATAGGAGTGGAGACAATGGGCATCCTTGTCTTGTTCCTGATTTTAGAGGGAAGGATTTCAGGACTTCGCCATTGTAAACAATGTTGGCTTTAGGTTTTTCATATATACTCTTTATCATGTTCAAAAAGTTTCCTTGTATTCCGATCTTTTGGAGTGTTTTTATCAGGAAGGGGTGCTGTATTTTGTCAAATGCCTTTTCTGCATCTCTAGATATAATCATGTGGTTTTTTTCTCTCAATCTGTTTATATGGTGTATTACATTGATTGATTTTCTTATGTTGAACCATCCTTGCATATCTGGAATAAATCCAACTTGGTCATGGTGTATAATTCGTTTAATGTGTTGTTGAATACGATTAGCAAGTATTTTGTTAAGTATTTTTGCGTCTAGGTTCATTAGAGAAATTGGTCTGTAATTTTCCTTTCTTGTGGTGTCTTTGTTTGGCTTTGGTACTAGGGTAATGTTGGCATCATAGAAGGAATTAGGCAGTGTTCCTTCTGTTTCGATTTTTTGGAATAGTTTCACCAGGATTGGTGTTAGTTCTTTCCGGAATGTTTTGTAGAATTCACCTGTGAAGCCGTCTGGCCCTGGGCTCTTCTTAGTTGGGAGATTTTTAATGACTGATTCTATCTCTTTGCTTGTGATTGGTTTGTTAAGATCATCAATTTCTTCTTTCGTCAGTATGGGCTGCTTATGTATTTCTAGGAATTTGTCCATTTCCTCTAAATTGTCATTTTTGTTGGAATATAGTTTTTCAAAGTATCCTCTTATGATAGTCTTTATTTCTGTGGGGTCAGTGGTGATATCACCTTTCTCATTTCTTATTTTGTGTATTTGCATCTTTTCTCTTTTTTTCTTTGTTAGTCTCGCTAAAGGTTTGTCAATTTTGTTGATCTTCTCAAAAAACCAGCTCTTGGTCTTGTTTATTTTTTCAAGTGCTTTCTTATTTTCTATTTCATTTAGTTCTGCTCTTATCTTTGTTATTTCCTTCCTTCTTCTTCCTGTTGGGTTACTTTGTTGTTGTTTTTCTAATTCCTTCAAATGTGCAGTTAATTCTTCAATTTCTGCTCTTTCTTCTTTTTTGATATATGAATTTATGGCTATAAATTTCCCTCTCAGTACCGCTTTTGCTGCATCCCATAAATTTTGGTATGTTGTGTTATCATTATCATTTGTTTCAAGGTAGTCATTGATTTCTTTTGAGATTTCCTCTTTGACCCACTGTTTTTCTAAGAGTGTGCTGTTTAATTTCCAAATTGTCGTGTGAAGTCTGGGTCTCTGTCCCTTGCAAATTTCCAGCTTGACTCCACTGTGGTCAGAGATATTGTTTTGTATGATTTCGATCTTTCTGAATTCATTAAGCCTTTCTTTGTGGCCTAGCATATGGTCAATCTTGGAGAATGTTCCATGTGCGCTTGAGAAAAATGTATATCCTGCTGTGTTTGGGTGTAATGATCTATATATGTCTATTAGATCCAGCTCTTCTAATATACTGTTCAAATGTTTTGTTTCTTTAGTGATTCTCTTTTGAGATGTTCTGTCCAGAGTTGATAGTGGTATATTAAAATCCCCCACTATAATTGTAGATGCATCTATTCTTTCACTTAGTTTTTCCAGCGTTTGCCTCACATATTTAGAGGCGCCCTTGTTAGGAGCATAAATATTTATGATTGTTCGATCTTCTTGACAAATTGTCCCTTTCACTAAAATATAGTATCCTTCTTTGTCTCTCACAATTGTTTCGCATTTAAAGTCTATTTTGTCTGATATTAATATAGCTACTCCTGCCTTTTTTTGGTTGTTGTTTGCTTGTATGATTGTTTTCCAGCCATTCACTTTCAACCTCCATGAGTCTCTGGGTCTAAGATGTGTCTCTTGTAGGCAGCATATAGATGGGTCGTATTTCCTTATCCAGTGTCCCAGTCTGAATCTTTTGATAGGTGAGTTTAATCCGTTGACATTCAGTGTTATTACGTTTAGAGAGTTATTTATGGTAGCCATATTTTGGTTGGATTTGTGTTTGTTATATTTTGTTTGTATTATTTTATTTTTCCCTTCTATTTTTGTCTTTCTTGTTGCTTTTACACTCTCCTCCATCTCTGACTGTCCTGTTTTTTCCTTTCTTCCTGCAGAATTCCCTTAAGAATTTCTTGAAGGGGAGGTTTCTTGTTGATATACTCTTTCAGTTTCTGTTTATCTGTGAATATTTTGAACTCTCCATCATTTTTGAATGCTAGTTTAGCTGGATAGAGTATTCTTGGTTGGAGATTTTTTTCCTTTAGTACCTTGACTATATCATACCACTGCCTTCTTGCCTCCATCGTTTCAGATGAGAAATCAGCACTTAATCTTATGGAGTTTCCCTTGTATGTGATGGTTTTCTTTTCTCTTCCTGCTTTTAGAATTTTTTCTTTGTCTTGAGCATTGGATAATTTGACAAGTATGTGTCTTGGGGTGGGCCTGTTGGGGTTTATGACCAGTGGAGTGCGCTGTGCTTCTTGGATATGTACATCTGTCTCTTTCAGTAGATTTGGGAAGTTTTCATTCATTATTTCCTGCAACACTCCTTCTGACCCCTTTCCCTTCTCTTCTCCTTCTGGAATGCCTATAATACGTATGTTTGAGCGTTTTGCGTTATCATTCAGGTCCCTAAGTCCTATCTGGATTTTTTCTACCTTTTTATTGACCACTTCTACTATCTGTTTGATTTCCAATGCACTGTCTTCCACATCACTAATTCTCTGCTCTGCCTCTTCTAGTCTGCTGATATTTGCTGCAAGTGTATTTTTGATTTCTTGAATTGTGGTGTTCATTTCCATCATATCTGTTATTTTTTTGCGCATGTCTGCAATTTCCCCTCCAAGTGTTGTCTTCACGCTGTTAACCTCTTTCATTACTTCATCAAATTTGTCGGTGATAAATGTTCTGAGATCTTTCATTGCTTGTGCGAAGTCCTGCCCCCCTTCCTGATTTTCAGTTTGTTGATTGGATTCAGCCATGTTTTCCTGATTACTGGTTTGGTTTGTAGATTTTTGTTGCTGTCTTGTCAACATTTTTTCTTGACGGGTTTAATCAGTTCGTTAGCTTCTTTGTCTAGTCTTGGAAATTAATTAGCTGTTGTTTTTGCGTAAGTGTTATATCTTCTCTTTGTCACTTTGTTCTTCTTATTCCAATTTCTTATTGCTAGTTAAGCTCACTTTAAAGGAAAGTATTAGTGCTGGGGAAAGTCAATTGTGTAAGGAAGGAAAAAGTGTGAAGTAGTATTGGTGATATATGTTTACAAAGCAACAATATGAGTTCTGGGAGGATGGAGGTTAGATCATGTAAATTGTGTAGAGTTATAGTAGTAGGAAAGTACCTATAATGAGGTAGACGACTGAATATGGGAGGAATGTGGTACGTACTAAGAGGCTATTGTTTTCGTGAGAGAGGGAAAGAGAAAAGAAAGGTAATAGTTTCAGGGACGAATACCAGATGGAAAACTAAACAAAGGTATTAGAAATTAAGAGTTAGACACTTTGTGGATCAAAGAAAGGGAGATGGAATATAGGAGAGATAGCAGATGGTGGAGGATATCAAGTTGTAGGGGAAAGGGGATAGTGTAGATAGGCTAAATCTATTCACAGAGAAATGAGGCAGTGGAGGGTGAGGAAACCCAGCAAATGTGAGGTATTTCCTGTAGGACCTATTGTATTGTTAAGGTAAAATAGTATAAGAAGAATATTGTGGACAAGAAAGAGAGGATTGAAAAAAAAAAAAAGAACAACAAGAACAACAACAACAACAAAAAATAAAAAATAAAAAAAAAACAAAAAACAAAGAACAGAAACCCCGCCGCCAGGCTCAGCTGGGCTCAGCTGGGCTCCGGTCCCCCACCCGCCGCCCGCCGCGGCTGGGCTGGGCTCGGCTGAGCTCGGCTTTCCCGCCCGCCGCCCGGCGCGGCGTGGCTGGGCTCGGCCCCCCCGCCCGCTGCAGCTCAGCCGGGCTCGGCCGGACTCGGCTTCCCCGCCCACCGCCCGCCGCCGCGGCGCAGCGCGGCTCGGCTCTCCCGCCCGCCGCCCGCCGCAGCACGGCTAGGCTCGGCTGGGCTTGTCTCCTTCGCCCGCCGCCCGCCGCAGCACAGCGCGGCTCGGCTCTCCCGCCCGCCACCCGCCGCGGTGCTAGCTGCCTCGGCTCCGCCTACCCAAGGAGGGAGTCCTCCACACGTAGCTGGGATCTCCGTGTATATTTCACAGATGGATCCTCTCTGTTACCTTCCCTCCAAATCGATGTCCAGACACCTCCGGACCAGGAAAAATCCCGAAACAGCCGGTCCCAAAGAGTCTCTGACGCCTCCCAGCCGATTCCCCCCAGGAGCTAGTAACCGGGAAGTTCACTCAGCCGCCATCTTGCCTCCCCCTCCTGAAAAGTCCCAAATTATATCTTATAGACCAGTCCTTTCCGTTACCTTCCCACCAAATCGATGTCCAGACACTTCCTGCCCTGAAAAAATCCTGAAAAAGCCTGGTCCTGGAGAACCTCCAGCGGTGCCCAGCTGCCTCTTCCCAGGAGAGACGGCAAGGCAAGCTCACTCAGCCACCATCTTGCCGGAAGTGTGACCGTGTCTCTTTTTGTTGTGTCATCTTGCTGCATCAACTCTCCGTGTGTGCAGCACCATTCCTGGGCAGGCTGCACTTTTTTCCTGTGGGGTGGCTTTCCTTACGGGGTGCACTCCTTTCGTGTGGGTCCCCCCTATGCGGGGGACACCCCTGCGTAACAGGGCATTCCTTGTGCACATCAGCACTGCATGTGGGCCAGCTCATCACACGGGTCAGGAGGCCCTGCATTTGAACCCTGGACCTCTCATGTGGTAGGCAGACACCCTATCCATTGGGCCAAATCCGCTTCCCCCAAATAAATTTAATAATTGTATTTTCCACTTGTTTAAAAAATGATGGTGGAATTTTTATCAGGATTGCACTGAATCTGTATATCAATTTGGGTAGAACTGACATCTTAATGATATTTAGTCTTCCAATCCATGAGCATGGAATGTTTTTCCAGTTATTTAAGTTTCTTTTTATTTCTTTTTGCAGTGCACCACAGTTTTCTGAATACAAGTGCATTACATCCTTGGTTAAGTTTATTCCTAAATATTTGATTCTTTTAGTCACTATTGTCAACGGAATTTTTTTTCCTGACTTTCTTTTCTCAGATTGCACATTATTAGTGTATAGAAACACGACTGTTTTTTGTGTATTGATCTTGAATCCTGCCACTCTACTGAAATTATTTATTAGCTCTAGCAGATTTGTTGTAGATTTTTCTGGGTGTTCTAGATATAGGATCATATCATTTGTGATACTCCTTCCTTTCCAATTTGGATGCCTTTAATTTCTTTTTCTTGCCTGATTGCTCTAGCTAGAACCTCTCTCACTATATTGAACAGTGGTGACAGTAGGCATCCATGTCTTGTCCCTGATCTCAGTGGGAAGGTTTTCAGTCTTTTCACCATTGAGTACAATGTTAGTTGCAGGTTTTTCATATATGGTCCTTATGATGTGGAGAAAGTTTCCTTCAATCCCTATCATTTAGAGTATTTTTATCAAGAAAGGATGCTTTATTTTCTTAAATGCCTTTTCTGCATCAATTCATAGGATCATGTGACTTTTCTTCTTTGATTTATTTATGTGCTGTATTATGCTCATTGTGTTGAACCACCCTGGCATGCCTGGTACAAAACCCATGATCATGATGAATAATTCTTTTAATGTATTGTTAGATTCTATTAGCAAGTATTTTGCTGAGGATTTTTGCATCCATATTTATTAGGGAAATGGGTCTGTAATTTTCTTTCTTCATAATATCTTTACCTGACTTTGATATTAGGACTATATTGGCTTCATAGGATGAGTTTGATAGTATTCCTTCTTATTCAGTTTTTTTGGAAGAGCTTGAGTAAGATTGGTATTAAATCTTTGAATGCTTGGTAGAACTCACCTGAGAAACCATCTGGTCTTGAGCTTTTTGCTTTCTGAACTGTTTGATGACTGTTTCAGTCTCTGTAGTTGTGACTGGTTTGTTGAGGTCTTCTATTTTTCTAGGGTCGGTGTAGGTTACTCGTACGTTCTTAGGAATTTTTCCATCTAATCTACATTGTCTGGTTTTTTGGCATACAGTTGTCATAGTACCCTCTTATGATCTCTTTTATTTTTGTGGGGTTAGTAGTAAGGTCCCCTTTTTCATTTTTCAGTTTATTTACATCTTATTCCTTTTAATCTTGGTCAGTCTAGCTAAGGGTTTGTCAATTTTGTTAATCTTCTTAAAGAATCAATTTTTGGTTTTGTTGATTCTCTGTTTTGTTTTTTTGGTTGTTGTTGCTCTCAATTTCATTTATTTCTGTTCTGATCTTTGTTATTTCATTCCTTCTACTTGCTTTGGGACTAGTTTGCTGTTCTTTTTCTAGTTCCTCCAGCTGTGTAGTTAGGTCATTGTTTTTAACTCTTTCTTCTCTTTTAATGTAAGCATTGAGGGTTATAAAATTTCCCTCTCAGCATTGCTTTCACTGCATCCCATACACTTTGATACAGAGTGTTCTTGTTTCCATTTGTCTCAAGATATTTATTGACTCCTCTTGCAATTTCTTCTTTGACCCACTCATTATTTAAGAGTGTGTTGTTTAATCTCCATATATTTGTGAATTTTCTCCTTTTTCACCTCTTGTTGATTTACAACTTTATTCCACTATTATTTGAGGAAGTGCTTTGTATAATTTTGATCTTGTTGAATTTATTGAGATTGGCTTTGTGACCCCACATATGCTCTATCCTGGAGAAAGATCCATGAGCACTTGAGAAGAATGTAGATCCTACTGTTTTGGGGTGCAGTGAGTGCTCTGAATATATCTACTAGGTTTAGTCCATTTATCGTATTCAAGCTCTCAGTATTGATCCTTGCCCAGATGTTATGTCCAGTGCTGAGAGTGGTATAATTGAAGCCTCCTACTATTTCTCCTTTCTGTTTTGCCAGAGTTTGCCTCATGTATCTTGGGGCATCCTGGTTAGGTGCATATACATTTATGACTGTTATTTCTTCCTGGTGAATCATCCCTTTAATTAATATGTAATGTCCTTCCTGTCTCTAGTAACAGTTTTGCTTTTAAAGTCTCTTTCGTCCAATATATGTATAGTTTCTCCAGCTTCTTTTTTTTTTTTTTTTTTTGTACTGCGTGCATGGAACTTCTTTCTTCAGGCTTTTACTTTCAATCTATTGGTGTCCTTGGGTCTAAGGTGAGGCTCATATTTTCTTATCCATTCTGCCAGTCCGTTCTTTGATTGGGGATTATTATTTCACCCTTTGGGTGTTATCTGTCATATTTCATTTTCACCACTCTTTTGAGATTTTTAGTTACTTTTACTGAAATAATCTTCATTTCTAGACTCTCTTCCAAGCATCTCTCTCCTATCTTTTCATTTTAGGCTGTAGCACTCCCTTTAGTATTTCCTACAAAGCCAGTCTTTTTTTATTATAAACTCTCTTTTTTTCCTGTTTATCTGTGAATATTCTAAACTTGTCCATATTTTTAAAAGACAGTCTTACCAGATAAAAGATTCTTGGCTGGAAGTTTTTCTCTGTAGTATCTTAAATATATCATACCACTGTCTTTTTGCCTCCATGGTTTTGATGAGAAATGGGCACTTAATCATATTGAGTATCCCTTATGTGTGATGCATTGCTTTTCTCTTGCTGCTCTTGGAAGCTTCTCTTTGTCTTTGGCATTTGACATTCTGATTAGTATGTGTCTTGGAATTAGTCTGTTCAGATTTATTCAGATTGGAATACATTGTGCCTCTTGGACACAGATATCTATGTCCTTCAATAGGGTTGGGAAATTTTCTATCATTATTTCTTCATGTATTTCTTCTGCCATTTTTCCCTTCCCTTCTCCCTCTGGGACACCCATGACACGCTTTTTTGCACATCTCTTGCCATCATTTAGTGCCCTGAGACTGTTCAATTGTTACATTCTTTTCTTCATCTTTTCTTTTGTGTGTTCACTTTCGGAGTCCCTGTTTTCAAGCTCACCAATCCTTCTGCCTCCTCAAATCTGCTGTTATATGCCTCCAGTGTATTTTAAATTTCATTTATCATGCCTTTCATTCGCACAAGATCTGCTATTTTTCTGTATAGGCTTTCAGATTCTTCTGTGCTCAACCCAGAACCTTTTTTTTTTTTTTTTAATATTTTATTTATTCCCATCCTCTGTCATTATGTGCAGTCACTGTCTGCTCTCTGTGTCCATTTGCTGTGTGCTCTCTGTCTGCTCGTATTCTTTTTGGGAGGTGCTGGAAATCGAACCTGGGACCTTCCATGTAGGAGAGAGGCAGTCAGTCACCTGAACCACCTCAGCTCCCTGGTTTCTTGTGTCTCTCATTGCCTTTCCTCTTTGTCTCTTTGTTACATCATCTTTTGCATCAGCTCGCTGTACCTGCTTGCCGGTTGCACCAGCTTGCCTTCTCCGGGAGGTACTGGGAACTGAACCCAGGATCTTCCATGTGGTAGGCGGGAACCCAATTGCTTGAGCCACATCCGCTTCCCAGCCAGTGCCTTCTTCATATCCTTAATCTCTTTTGCCATCTCATTGAACTTATTAAGAAGATTTGTTGGAACATCTATGATTAGTTGTCTCAACTCCTTTATGTCATCTGGAGACTTATCTTGTTCCTTTAACTGGGCCATAGCTTCCTGTTTCTTGGTATGGATTGTAATGTTTTGCTGGTGTCTTGGCATCTGGCTTACTAGAGTATTTATTCTGGGTGCAGTTTCTCTCTTTAGTTTAGGGCTTCCTGCCCTTTCTCCCTTGCTGGTTGTGTAGTAGGAGCCAAGAATGTAGTTGGTTGCTGTAAGCTGTGGAGGCTCAAACTGCCCTCATTGCCCCAGGGACCAGTGAAGCTTCTCTCATCTTTCTCCTTGGCCAGGGGTAGGGGCAGAGTCCAGCTGTGTGGAATAATCCAAGTCATGCAGGCATAGAGTGTAGTTGCCCAGAGAGACTGATGAAGCTTCACACCCCTTCCTTCCCTGCCTGGGGTGGGGATGGAGCTGCAGGTGTGGGCAGCAGTCTATGCTGTGTGGGTTTTAAAAATGACCACAAGAGAACAAAAAGGAAGAAGAAGGTAAAATGACCACAGTTGCCCAGGTAGACTGACATAGCACCAGCCCCCCTTCTCCTCTGCCAGCGGTGAGGAGTGACCCTTCAGACTGCCCAACAGTCTAACCCACGTGGGCCAGATGTGCCTGCAGTTGCCATGAGAGGCCGAGGGAGCGCTCTCCCTTCTGCCCTTTAGTGGTTGGGGATAGAACCACAGGTGCCCAGCAGTTCAGTCCTTGTAGGTTAAAAGTGCCTGCTGTTGCCCGTTGCCCGGAGAGGGTGAGGGAACACCAGCCCCTTCCTGTCCTGTTGGGGTGTGGGGATGGAGCTACTAGTGTCCGACTATTCAGTCTGTGCCAGATGACATCACCTGCAGTTACCTGGAGAGGCTGGCACAGATCCCGCCAGCTTCCTCCCTGCTGGAGGTGGGGCTGGAGCCCAGGTTAGAGCTGCAGTCAGACCTGGGTGAAAGAAGCCAGTCTCTACCAGCACTGTGATTTTCAGTCCACCCTGCTTCCCCTCATGTTGGGGGCAGAGTTAAAATGGTCGCTACTGGCCTCTTTCTGACTTGGACAGTTTCAAACTTCAGCTGTTCCTAGGATTATACTTTAGCCAGCCAAATTGACTAATCAGTAGCTGAAATCAGTGCCCACTTGGACCTGGGAATTGGGGCCCATTGGCACAGGCTTCCACAGCATGGAGTGCTTTACTCACAGATCCTCACTGCAGATGGGCAGTCTTCTTCATTCTTTCAAGGATGTTGCAGGATGCTCTTTTGGTCTCCTGGGCCCCCAAACAGGTGGTTTAGAGAGCTCTGGGTGTTTACTAACTGCCCTGTGGCAAGAGCTGACTCTAGGAGCTCCTTACTCTTACCCTACCTCTCTCATTTCTTGTTTTAAAAAATTTTATATAAAAAAAAATTTATAAAGACCTGTTTTTCATTAAAGAAAAGCATGGTAGGAATGTTTGTTTTAAATAAAACTAAGTAAAATATGATGCCATTGAAACTGTAAAATATATTTTAAATTGAGCCAAACTTTGAAATAATAGAACTTTAGATAAGTTTTAAAAATACTTAAAACTACAATATCAGTTTGATAATCAAATGTGATCATTATCAGTACTTTGGTTTCTTGTAACTCACAGTAGTGCCGTCTGGTGTGAGGATGTGCTAAACCCGCGTCTGTCTCTCTCCATGTTGTGTGTGCAGATGGGATGTGGCATGGTGAACTTGTCCAGCATCAGCCTCCCGTCGGTCACGACTCTCGTAACACTGGGAGCGGGTCTGATGGCAGCAGCACAGCAGGCCACAGCCCTCTGCCTGTGCCAGCTCTCCTCCCTGCAGTACAAAGGGCACTTTTTGTGAGACTTACTCAGAAATACCAAGAAGATGATGAACCAAGCAGCACCCAACTTCTGAGGGCACCAAGCAAGGAAGAAGGTTTGTCAGGTGTTACACTAGCATTTGACCTATTGGATCACTCAGGTTCTGAAATGATCTTGAGTAGGTTAAAATCCGGTAAATGAGTTACTCTGAACTATCCATTCTACTTCCCGTGTGCCTCACAGCCCTTTTCCATGTGGGCATGGCAGTGGTTTCCGTTTCCTCTAATGCATTAATAATTAATTGCCAAAGATTCTACTTGAAGCAGTGAAATAGATCTGAAGCATGAGTGTGAGGTCTGGGCTTACTATTAAAGCCATTTTTTGTTCTGTTTTGTTCTGCTTTATTTTAAGGAAGGAAAGAATTAGAACTAGAACAGGATCCCTTTCATTTCACAAATTTTTGACTTCTTGCCCAAGTTAAAAATGATTTGGTTATTAAAGGAATTTCAGTGCACATTTTCTGTATACTTAAGGTTCTGCTATATTATTGTTAAATATTATTTTTAATATAAAATGGTTATATAAAAAGTTTAATATTTTTGATATTAAGTGTACAACAGATAGTTAATTCAGTTAAGCATTTTCTTTTTCTACATTACAAAATTGATATGCGTGGCCATTCTTGGACATGAAGTTCATTAGTAACTAAATAAACCTAGATAGCACTAGGTAGCTACAAACTATTGCATAAGCATTATTTGTTACATTTTGAAAATAAAGGCTACATTAACTCTTTGCTTACCTTGTGTACCTAGCATCACAGGAGAATGAGGAGTTCCTAATGAGGGAATTTCCTCTACAATTTAAATTTGTTCCTTTAAGTGCTATAGCTTAACTAAAAAATGACAACAACAACCATGTTTATGGTAATCTTCTATGAAGTCATATAGTTTTATTATGTTTTCATAAGCAAAAATATTAAAATTTTTATGGATATAAAAATTTTATATAATATTACACAATTGATGTTCTTTGAGGGCTATTTGTTGTGTATACACAGAAATAATCTTGTTTTTTGTGATTATTTTTATAAATTTTAATGCCTTTATTTCTTTTATCTACTTTGATAAAAAGCTGCAAAGTCTGATTTTTTCTCTAATATCTGCTTTCCATTGGTCTATCACCATTGTTCTGTTCTCCTTCTGTTACTATATCTACTCATTCCAAAAAATATTTGACTGCTTATAAAAGAAATTGATATGAGAGTGGAAAGAAAATAAGTGTAGAAGCATCAAATGCTATGGAGGAGTGAAATTGTTATGCAGATATATTTAAAACAACTGCAGCGGTAAAAGTGAAGCGTAAGTTCAGCTCTCAGCTTCCTGGAGATCAAGGAGAAGAGAAAAAGAGAAAATCTAGCATCTAAAAGTACTTTTTTTCAGATACTGAGATCTGAGTAAAACTTTTTGCCATTGTGATATGGTATATGCTCTTTTAAACTAAAACCCACCCTAATTACCAGTGCTTGTTTTGTAAACTCTGCTCTGTTCAAACTAAAGACTTACCACTAAAGTTCCCTGTAGGAGAAACATATTCATGAGCAGTGAGAAGAGATAAAATTAGAGTATCTAGATTAATCTACTGATCCAACATATTCCAGGATCCATCTCCCTCCCTCCCTCCCTCCCTATATATCTACAGTTTACAATCCATTCTACTCTACCACAGAAGATCCCTGACAGCAAATGTCTTGAAATTGTGTCAAACACACTAGGGTTAAATAGACTTTAGAACAAGGCTCAAAGTGTTCTCATAAAGATAAAGTATGTAAATTTTAGGACATTAGTTTGTTATGTTTCAATTCAGTGTTTGAATAGATAATGTGTTCACATATACCAAACATCTAGACGTTTGATAAATATAAGTGGGAAGTCTACCCTGTCCCTTGTTTACCCAGTTCCCATTGCTCCCTTAACCTTCATTATGAGTGTTTTGTTTTCTTTCCAGAGATTTTAAAAATAGCTCTTCCTTGTTATCCTGATAAATCCAGAACTATGAATCTTCAGGATTGCTGGAATTAAAGAGATCCAAAACTTTTTAGAGTTCATTTCCAAGAGTATTTCCCCTTCACCCCAACCCACTATATATACCACAGATTCTTCTGCGTTTCCTTTGGCCAGTTGCAGTGAAAGGTCCTGCCTTTCCTCTGACTGGAAGGATGTTCCATATCACGCCTCTTCCTTTGTAGAGAGCAATCGCTGACTTCATCCTTGTTATGCCACATCTTGTTCCAATGTTAACACTCTGGAATCTCTATCATGCATTAACTTGAAGTTTGACTATACTTATTTTAGTATAGTCTGTTTTTTTGTCTTAATTAAGGCCAAATATGAATGCTTCCTTCTTTACAATAAGTTCTTGTTTACATTCAGATGATCCTGTTAACTGGTATTCCAGTAGTGAAGAGGAAGAAGGGAGCAGTGTCAAGTCAATACTGAAAACATTACAGAAACAAACAGAAACTTTAAGGAATCGGCAACAGCCTTCCACAGAACTCAGCACTCCTACTGATCCAAGACTTGCTAAAGAGAAAAGTCAAGGAAGCCAAGTGGTGGACCCTAGACTTAGGACTGTCCCAAAGGAAGGCATTAGAAAGCCTCCTGAATCTGTCCCACTGGGTCTGAGGCTCGCATGGGATCCCAGGAAATTAAGAGGGAGTGGGAGTGGCCATGCAGGCGCTTCTGTCGGGGGAGCAAAGTTTGATGTGCACCACTCAAACGCTGGCACTAATGCCAAACGCAAAAGAGGAGATGAGGATGATGAAGATGCTGGAAGAGAGCTGAGAGGAAAAGCTGCTCCAATTCCTCTGGACGCTGCACCTGGTGCAGTGCTCCAGGACCCACGGCTGCAGCTGAGGCACAGCAGTCACATTAAAATGGACGTCACCCTCAGCAGACCGCACTTTGCAAAGCACATTGTGTGGGCTCCAGAAGACTTACTTCCAGTACCGCCACCTAAACCGGACCCAGTGTCTTCAATCAATTTACCTCTGCCCCCTCTGATAGCTGACCAGAGGCTCAATAGGTCATGGAATACAAAAGGCGATCTTCATCAAAGCACAGTGCCTGTTGACATGAAATTAGCAGCCAAAGCCAAAAATAACACAACACACAGGGAAGGCTACCTAGAACCATGTGGAGACTTACATAGTTCAGGAAGCAAATTAGGAGACCCCAGGCTGCAAAAACATTTTGATCCTAGACTTCACAGACTGCCCAATCCAGAGCCTCATCCGGGGGTTGCAGTGGATCCCCATACATCAAAGAGTGCCCCTCAGCCAGCCCCTTCCAACCCCAGCTCGTCACGGCCCTTGGGGACAGCAACTAGCAGTTCTGATTCTGGGGCTCTGCCTCCATATGCCCCTAAACTGTCATCTTCAGCTGGCCTTCCCCTGGGAACTCCAAGTTCGGTGCTTAGTGGTATTAGCTTGTATGACCCGAGGGAGCCTGGCTCAGCTCCATCAGAGCTAGCAACAATTTCTTTAGGAGAAAATGCAGAGAACCAGAAGAGAAGTGGAGGTTTAAAAAGCAGTGGCACAAATGTGCCTTCTCCTGGAGAAGCAATCCTACCACAGAAAACCGCAGCAGACGCGGAAGTCCTTGTGGGTGGACCAGCAGACACACTGGCAGACGTTCTTGGGGGCCCTGGGAAGGCCCCCGCTCTGCACAGCCTTCCTGTCCAGGCATTGGCAGGCTTGGTTAGACCTCAGTACAGTGACCCCAGGCTGGCAAGGCAGCTAGGACAGGGGAGTCCCACCCCAGGCGAAACGGACGATAAGCCTCTGAAAGAGGTTTTCAAAACGTTTGATCCAACCGCTTCACCATTTTGTTAGCTGTTGTGTTACTAAGCAGTTCATTTCACGCTTGTGACAGTTGCAGTCCTCTGCTGTTTTATAACTGGTTTACCTCTACAGTTTATTTATTTTTAAATTATAAACACTTTCAGCTGCTAGCATCAGAACCACATGAAATTATATGCTCTAAAGCCTGTGGTATTTTATATAATATTTTTATAACTTTAAAGAGACTGTAGTAATTGACATAGAAACCTGTATATCATGTTAGCTTCAGTAAAGTACCTTTGTAAATAAACCATCATGAACTCAACACTTTGCCTGAATATATATGTGTGCATATATATATGCCAGTTGTCTTTCATAATCAATGTTTAAACTATTATCACTTTTATATGGTTCTATAGTTTCAAGCAATATGATACATATTACTTTTGAGAAACAGCATTTTTGACTAGCATCTTCTCTATTTGAAATGACACGATAACTGCCAACTAGAATGTAAAACAAAGTAAGGAAAACATTTTTAGTCACAGCAAAGTAGTTCCTATTGAGGATATCACTTTTATTATTGTTATTTATATAAACAAAGCATTTGAATGTCACATCTTTTCAAAGTATTTTATTGTATATGTATAATAGAAGATGGAGGTGTATAAATAGAATGTTTTGCTAAAATGAAAATTTCTCAAGTTCTCTAACATAAATTTTTAATTTAAATTTTCATATTAAATAATTGAGTTACTGCTATTACATTGTGCTGTTAATGTATTTCAATGTGTTTTTATCTTTAGCATAATTTATATTACTTTTTCAAATGACATAGCTGCAATAATTGTATTCATCATGACTTTGGCAATTTTTTAACAAAATTTTAAACGATCCAGTGAGTCTGTACTGATTGTTACATTGATAATGTTTTAAGTGTACCATATTTTTACTTAAATAGCAAGAAAACTTTGAGACTGCAGGTATAGTCAACTGCATATGGCTACTAATAAAGACTCTCTTTAAGATGTGGCCTCACTTGCTTTCTACAGCAGAGGGGACTACCTGGTGTTTTACATATTTAACATTCTCATAGTTTACAAACTCCTACATTGATCAGAAATTGTACTTTTATGAAAAATAACATCTTAATTCCTGTGCACTTATTGCAGTATATAAATAATGGTGACCTTATTTGTTTTGTACAAATATTGTTTGTAACAGAAGCTGTGTTGCACTCATCTTTTGAACTGGAGGCATATGACAATGTAACAACTCCAATCAGTAAGTCAACAAAGGAGCATATCGTTTTAAATGATGATGAAAATAGTGTCCTCAGTGAGAACAGCTACCCTTGAGAAGTGATTTTAAAATATACAGGAAAAGATTTCTGTGAGAACCTAGCACTCAAAGAGTGTATGTTTTAATAATAATGCATGTCCTCTCTATTAATTCTTCCCTTTCTGTTACTTTTTTCGCTCTGATTCCAGGCTAAAATGGAGCTGGATTTAAGTGAGCAAGAATTCTGCCAGCCTAAGGATAGGTATGCTGTAGGTAGAAGGCCGGTTGCTGGAGGGAAAATAATCTCCTGTTTATACATTGGCTCTGGCTGGCATTTCTGGCTATAAGATGCCATGAAAAGTTGTCCAGATGAACAGTCCATTTTACACATTTTCTATTTACAAATAGAATGAATTTTCTATGTTAATAGAAAAGTCAATAAAATGGATAAAATTGACAGAAAAAAATAGATACCTACACTTTATATTTCATAAAATTTCTGAATTTTAATTAAATTGAATTTCTTAGTAAAGCTTATTTCATTCTTGAATTTTATAATTACTTCTAAGTAATGCTGTCCATATTTTAAATATTATACAAAAAAGATAGTTTGGTTTATTAAAGATAAAAATGGAATCCAAACTCTAAACTCATCTTTTTTTGCTGCTAAAAGATATTTTAAAAGATTAAATAAAAAGTGAAGCTTAAAAGTCAATGCAAATTACCATAATGTTTGTTTACTAGTATTCTTGAGTCCCTATTACTAGATCAGCGACTGACCTAGAGGTTGTTTTACAAGAAAGTTTGGGCCTACTTTCAAATTTAAGAATATATTTTATATGAAAATGGTTTGTTTATGTTTGAAATCATGATGCTACTTATGATAAATACATTTTTAATTGAGATAGCTTAGGGGGTATTCTGTCACATCCTGTCAGCATAGATTATTTTAATACTCTTCTTTTTTCCTATTTTCTCACCAAAATTTAATAAGTAGCCATTTTCCCCAATGGATAAGCTCCTCTCTAAAGTGAATTAGTGTTTGTAGTAACTGTGTGATTTGATTTACACCAGTACATGGTAAAGTAAGTGATATCTCTGTTTTTACACGTCACACATTTAGAGATAGAAGTAACTTGTGTCTTAAGAGTCTGGATTATTAAAAAATAATAATAATAAATAAATATTTAAAAAAAAAAAAAAGAGTCTGGATTAGATGTACCAGTTGAGATGTAATTTAACTGTGTATACTGGTTCACATCAGAAGTTTTGAATACAGTGGGATGTGGTCAGGGTGTTGAGTTGGGAGGCCCAGATGATCATGATTTAGCTTGAGCATCTATGTTCCCATGTCTTGTTTAGTTTTTGGTCCAAACTCCTATCTGTGGGGCTTTCCCTCATCCGGAATCCTGGGCGAATCTCGCTGGGGTGGTTTCAGGGCTGCCTCGGCAGTTGATCTGCTTTCTTTACAGACCTCTGCTGGCCCAGCCGAGCTCCAGGCCTGGGACGGGGCTGCCTCCAGCGTAGCCTGCTCATGGGCTGGTGTTTGCCCTTTAACTTGCCGTGGGATTCGAAATAGTAGTTTTCCTTACTAGTCCTACTTATTTTAAGGGTGAAAGAATAATTGATAAGTAAAGAAATCCTGGGTGAGCCTTCATCTCAGCCACTTGCAGAGTTATTTAGAAAGAGGAAAGGAGAGAGAACTTATGAGACCTGGAAGGCTCAAGACAATGATTTTATATTCTCATTCTGAACTGGTTTACAGGCAGCTATAAATATATAAATATAAGACATGCTTTATTCTTCATCTGTGAAATGGGGATATTTCTGACTACTCACAGATTTGATGCAAGGAGCTAATGTAAAACATTTGTAAATATAAAACTGCTTATAACTTTCATGAACATAATCATTACACTCCATTGGGGTATTTAGGTTGTAAAAATTGCAAAATAACACAATACAGTCTGTGCCGTTCACCAGTTTTATGACGTTTCAGGTGATGTGCACTGAAATACAAGATGCTTGCCTGAGAAGTTGTTTCAGAGAATATCAAATTAGCAATTTCCTCTACTATTTTATGTGTCAGAAAGACAGGACTTCCTTCTTTCAAGCTGGAAATAGTGTCTTCTGTTCAAGATAGGACCTCCTGGCCTCTCTCACCATTTCCTTCCTTTTGGATGTTGGTGGAAGGTTAAAAGGTTGCATGGTGTGCTGAATCAGATGTGTGGGCAAAGAGGCCAATTCATTCAAGCCACAGCCATGTTCCCTCCCACTCTGCTGTGTATTTCTTCAGGCATGTGGCACTGAAGTCTTTCTGAGTGACCATGTGCTTAATAAAGGTATCATTTTCCTTTGGTTTATGGCAACGGAACACATTAATTGTTGTCACTTTGAAACTTCCTAGGGACCAACAGGGAAGTCTTGGAGTGGCTGTCAAAATCTTTCCATTTGCGTGACAGAATCTTAAGGTGGAGACATTTCCCTGAGCTCAACCTTCTGTGCTGGAGGCTGTGCCTGGGGGTCAGTGCTGGAGGCTGTGCCTGGGGGTCACTGCTGGAGGCTGTGTCTGGGGGGTCAATACTGGAGGCTGTGCCTGGGGGTCAGTGCTGGAGGCTGTGTCTGGGGGATCAATACTGGAGGCTGTGCCTGGGGGGGTCAGTGCTGGAGGCTGTGCCTGGGGGTCAGTGCTGGAGGCTGTGCCTGGGGGTCAGTGCTGGAGGCTGTGCCTGGGGGGGTCAGTGCTGGAGGCTGTGCCTGGGGGTCAGTGCTGGAGGCTGTGCCTGGGGGGATCAGTGCTGGAGGCTGTGCCTGGGGGTCAGTGCTGGAGGCTGTGCCTGGGGGTCAGTGCTGGAGGCTGTGCCTGGGGGTCAGTGCAGGAGGCTGTGCCTGGGGGGTCAGTGTTGAAGGCTGCGCCTGGGGGGTCTGCAACCGAGCAGTCTACTAATCAGCCCCTGCAACCTTCAATAATTGAGCTTTCTGTTCATTTTTAAAATGAAGAGTTTTAATATCTTTCAGAAATGATCTGGCAGCCCTTTGTATTATGTTCAAAATTAAGTCCAGTAAATACATAAACCATTTATAAACTATAGTCCAAATAAGGCTTAATTTAGGGAACGTAAGCTTTGACAAAATGTGACCATTCAGGCCTGAGTGTCTGAAGCTTTGTTCCTCCCTTACGGGCTGTGATTTTGCAAGTCTTCCCTCCAAGGAGCTCAGTGCAATTGCATAACCAGTTTTGGTGGATGCCAGTCACGGCACTGCTGAAGGTTTGTCCTAGGAGGCCCCTTGACATAGTGAAGTCCAAGGCAACCTGCCTTTCTTGGAAGGGACACATTTCCTAAGCTTCACAGCCCTAGGTTCACATCAACTTGGTGCTCACCACTTCTCAGGTTTAACGCCGTGGAAAGCCCATTTTAAACTGCATGCTTGCTTTTGGAGGCAGAACCCCGTGTCTCCTTACCTCGCAGCGCCAGGCCCGGTTCCAGGCGCCCTGCACGCCCTTTGCCCACGCTGGTTGGCTGCTCCCACGTCTGTGCAAATGTGTGCTCTGCAGGAGCTGTCAACCAGCACGTTGTACTAGAAGGCGTGCACCTTATAAACGAGGCCTCTATCGGTAGACATAGGGTGCCCACCTTCTCTTGTTTTCCCCGCCACACAATGTGAAGGTAGAGTTACGGCAGCTTCACTGAGGAGGTCAGTGTTTCCATAATGGTTTGTCACACTAAGAATCCTCCAGACTTCTAAGATAACTTTATTAACTCCATGGTGGAAATTTGAATAGCTCAGTACTTTATTCCTATAGATGAATCAAAGGCTCTTTCTGTCATTGGAAAAAGAACTACATATCCAGTCTTATATTTTTATTAAAAAATATATTTATCTAAATTTCTCCTTCCTATTCTAAATTTAGCAACCAAAATTATAAAGATAAGCCTAACCTAATGAATTGCCAAGAGCATTTAAAATTCTTTTTACCCCAACACCATGAACAGTAATTTACCTTTCACATCATGACTGGACCCTGACTTGGGGTGTCCTGCCTGGCCTTTAAACACCCTTTCTTCCCCTTTGGAATATCGCACTGTGCTGCAGTTGGCACAATCACTGTCGGCATAAAGGAAACCTGTTCCTCCAAATGAGAGTGTGAATTCTTTTTAGGATTTTATACCATTGTTTATCTTTGAATCTCTTGTTTTTCAAACTTAGTTTATAAAAGAAAAAAGAGAATGAATATATAGCGTATTATAGCATTTTAGAAAAATCAGCTCTGATCTATCAGGCCCTGCTCAATCCTCTCCTAATTTTAATAGCTCTATGAGGGTATTAAGATTGAGAGGGGAGGTGAAACTTGCATTAGCTAATATTATTTTGTCATGGGTCTGATAGTTTTATTGTAAAGGAATTTAATCCATAGGGGCCACATTTTCTTTTTTAATTAACCATGTTATTCCCAAACTTCCATTATCAGCAAAATCTTGGACTTAGTTCTCAATGACAGACACACATTTTATATGCTTTTTGTGATAGGGAAAGTGAAGTATAAATGCACTAATCATTATCACTAATATCACAAAGAGGTTTTGGTCCACCTCTATTTTATAGGAGTTTGCCCTCCAAATGTTTGAGAGGGAAGTCAAATAAGGTAGCAAAATATCTTTTCAAGAGATGGAATATTTTCTTATAAGAGTGACAATCAAGAAGTAGTCATTTGTATTTGTTTATCTATGTGCCAAAGTTTTAAAGCTTTTATATCACTCCAAACGCACCGCCCCATCTACCCAGGGCTCAGAAGAGGCTCAGGATAGTTCCCGGCCCTGCGCCAGCGCGTGGCCAGAGTACCAGCGGGACCCGTGTCCGGGGCGCCACGGGCGGGGTGAGGCTGGGGCCGCGTCATCCTAGGCTGAAATCTAGGCCCGCGTGCTCAGTGTGAGGTTTTTTATATTTGACCTTTTTAGTGTTATTGTTTCTGTTCTCCAAGTTACATCTCAAATCTTGGGGAAATGCTACCTTGACTATTTCTCTTTGGAAGATTTTAATTGATAACAATTTAGTAGATTAACAACTTGTCTGTTCAAAAACTACCAGCAAGAGGTATACTTTGCTAAGGTGATAAATTATTCTACTTAAGGACTAACAAATAATTTGGTAAAATCAGGTATATCTTTTTCCTTCCTCATTTACAAGTAACTTTTCAAGGTTGCATTCTGTTCTGTTGTGTTTCTGTAATTTTTTTGGTGACATTTTTCTAATGTATGAATTTAAATTAAAGTATTTCTAATTATATCTGTCTGGCAGCGTGCTTTGCTTTAATAAACCTTTAACACTTAAAAAGAGAATGCAGAGGAGCCATGTACACCTAGAAGAAGGGGGTATCAGCAGGCTGTCCTTTGACCTAAAGGATCCTTTGTACAGAGACGGCGGTACTTCAGGCCTGCTTCCCGGTGTTGCTTTCATTCTGGAAAGCATCCTTACACTCGCTCACGTTCATTTTCTCTTTAAAGACCTGACTCTCAGAGGTACTGACGGGGGCACTGCTGGAAGGTGCCAAGAACAACTGGCGTGCTTCCCTCCAGGCCTTTTGCCAGACACCTTCCAGCTTCTACCTCGTATGTGCAGTGGCCAAGAACATACTGCCTCGCGTTAGGGAGCCCAGTGGATGACTGGATTTAATTGTTGAGTCACTGATTTTTGGAAGCTTCTTTCTTGAGAGCCAGCATGGTTTTGTCTTGGTGCCCTCTTTTCTAGGCAATATAACATTGGACAAGCTGAGACCTCCCTGGTCATTGTTTTCCTCATCTGCAAAGTGGAGAAAGATTGTCTGAGCTCTTAGCTTACGATCTGGGTGCTGCAGTTACAGAGGGGCCAAGATGGGCTGCTTTGGATCAGACTTACTGCAAACTGAGCGAGGTCACCCAGCTCTGTAGCAGATACCAGAGGACCGAGTACGTGAGGATACATTTCAGAAGCTATAAGGGACAGAATGAAGTATGGGGAGGGAGTCTCATGTCTTTTTCCAAATCAAACTCCGCCCCTCTCCACAACCTTGCATCGGCAATGGAGCTGGGCTAGCAACTCCCTCCTACGTGGAAGGCTGCTTCCAGGCCCCAGGTAAGGGTGTGCACTCTTGGGTCAGTGATTCTCAGCGCGGGCTGCATCTCTCACAACCCCACTCCACTTTCTGCAAGTGCCTTTTGGCAGATGTTTATATTTATCAGTTACTTCAAAATTAGTTTTAATTTCCTAATCCGACAACTTCTCAAAGGTTTCACAAAATGAGAACTGGGGACCACCGTTTCCGTGGTCTCTCTGGGCTCTTTTCTGTGGCTTTAGAAGCACAGTCTGTGTTTGAAGTGGATGGTAAATAGCTCCTTGGCCAGCTCTCTACTTGAAAGTGGGCGATGCAAACCTCTTCTTGGCTGGAATGCCCTTTTGGGGCAGTTGGGATCATTCTTGGCTGACCTCACAGATTCACTTTTGCTTTCCAAAGATTGTTTAGGGTCATACACAGCAGGTTTTCCTGTCCACGCAAGATATTTACAAGGCAGGAACAACTTTTATGTAGAAAAAAACTAAAATCATAGCGTTTTCAAGCTTTGAAAGGGATTTAAGACTAGATAATCTCCAGTCCTCCTCTTTGTCAGATAATGGAAGGTTTAGAAAGGATAAAGAATTTAAGTTTTTTAAAAAAAAAAGAAACAAAAAAGAATTCAAGTTTATGCAAGTGGTTACAGTTTTACTTTAAGCCAAAGTAGGGCAACAGCTAGGATTAAATATAGCCCAGCACTGAACATTCATTACTCACTGTAAGATTACATGCAAGTTACTTTTTCTTTTCCTACTGCAAGAAATTCTTGGAGACTCCTTGAATAAAATGATTAATAAATGTTTATTGACTGAATAAATGCATTTCAATTCATGAAAGCTTTTGAAAGGTGCATACACTTGCAATTATCACTTACATATGAGTACATAAGTGTACATAATGAGTAAGAATGCTTATCGGTCTTTTTTGGAATTTCAAAGTCAATTGATGAAATTGGAATCAGAGCAGTGAAATACAGGGACCAGTGTCACATTGATGGCATTCAAGAAAGTGAAAATACTCTTAAGTATTTCTATAAAGGAATGAATTTAACAAAGCAAAATTCCAGTATTTTATAAGATGTAAAACCGTAACTGAAGACCAGCAAATGTTTCCGCTGCTCTTCTCTGCAGGCGGTGCTGTGGGCTTCTCAAGGAACTCTGAGGAGTCTCTAGTTATCCTTGGAAGTCTGTTCCCCAAAAGTAAACCAAGGCTTTCTCCATCCTGATCTCCACCTTTCCCCCTAAGTAGCATCAGAAACAGGCATTAAAGGGTGAGTTATTTTAAAAATTAATAATGTTGGGAAGCGGCTGTGGCTTAATCAGCTGGGCTCCCTCTACCATATGGGAGGCCTGGGGTTCGTGTCCCGGGGTCTCTTTTTTTTTTTTTTTTAAAAAGATTTATTTATTTATTTAATTTCCCCCCCTCCCCTGGTTGTCTGTTCTTGGTGTCTATTGCTGCGTCTTGTTTCTTTGTCCGCTTCTGTTGTCGTCAGCGGCACGGGAAGTGTGGGCGGCGCCATTCCTGGGCAGGCTGCTCTTTCTTTTCACGCTGGGTGGCTTTTCCTCACGGGCGCACTCCTTGCGCGTGGGGCTCCCCCACGCGGGGGACACCCTTGCGTGGCACGGCACTCCTTGCGCGCATCAGCGCTGCGCATGGCCAGCTCCACACGGGTCAAGGAGGCCCGGGGTTTGAACCGCGGACCTCCCATATGGTAGACGGACGCCCTAACCACTGGGCCAAAGTCCGTTTCCCCCGGGGTCTCTTTGTGAAGGCAGGCTTGCCCTCATGCCATGGAGAGCCTCCCGGCCCGCAAGCACCACTGAGTACCGACTCAGCAAGGTGACGCAACTAAAAAGGGAGACAAGCAAAAAAAAAAAAACAGAAGAATAGACCGCAAACGGACACACAGAACAGACAGCAAGCAAGCTGCAAGGAGGGGAGGGGAAATAAATAAATACAGACACAGAAGAATGCACAGCAAATGAACACAGAGCAGACAGCATACAAAAAGCCACAAGGGGGAGATAATTTAAAAAAAAATTTAAGGAACATGAGTATTCCTTAAATATTAAAAAAAAAAATGTCCAACATCATTAGTCACTAGGGGAACACAAAGGCCAGAGTTTCTATGGCCAAAGTGCAAGTCAACAGAGTTCGACTTGAATACTATTTCTCAGCTTTTATAATGTTTCTTGAACCAAGGCTGAGAGCATCAGGGGTTTGTCAGTGTGTGTCTTCCGCAGGCCCAGCTCATCACAGTCCAGGTTTGAGGCTTCTTGGCGTCTGTGCCTCAGCAACTTTCTTCTCCACTGCATGCAGAAGGCAGCAACTTCCAGCTCCTCTGGGTCTGAAGAAGGCTGCCTCAAACCCTGCAGGAGAGAAAGACATTTACTGCTGGGTGACGCTATGCTCACGTTCCCAGTGCCCAGGGGTTGGAACTCTTTCTAACTCTCCAAGCGGGGTGGGGATTCTCTGGCGCTCTAGCCCTAATTTCCAGAGGCCAAAGACACACGTTTGGAGCGGTTCTTTGGATTAGAGCCATTCATTCTGGAAGGAGAAGCAAAGCAGGCAAAGGGAGGGCGTCTGGTGGAGCTTGGGTTTGTCTCAGTAGAATGTTCTGAGAATGCAGCTAATGGTAAGAAATTCTCTCTCCATGCCACGTTCCGCCTCTCTTTGGATCTTGCTTTATTCATCATGCTTTTGCAGAATATTCTTGGGTGCAGCCAGGACACAGATGGGCATGGTGGGTCCTCAGCCCATCCTCGGTTGGTGCTCCAGGGTCAGGAGAAGGCTCTGAACCGGGCCGAGTCTTGGTGTGAGTCAGTGACCCTGCCCCACAGGGCAAGGCCTGAGCACATATCTGTTTGTGACAGACATGTTGGATGAAGTTTTTTCTAACTGGCTTTTTTCCCAAATCATGAGGTTTCTGTAACCACAGGGCATGGCATTTTCCCACTTGCACTGTGGTTGGACCAGGCTCTATAGGGCATCCAGTGGGGCCACAGGGGGTGTGGCTTGCCAAGATGGGCGGCAGAGCAGGGACCCCTGACGCCTGGAAGGGGTGTGTCGTGTTGTGGAGCAAGGGTGGACCCTGACCCCCTACAGCTGCTGTCCTCAGGAGCAGAGGGGCTTGGGCATAGTTGCTCATAGACACGTGACGGGCAGAGGTTGCACTGGCCACAAGCCACGGAAGCTGTGGACTGCTGACGGGACGCGGGGCTTGGCCGCTGCCTGCCAAGGTCGGACTTCCCACCCCCAGACTCGAGGCGATGCTTTTCTGCCGTCGGCACTGACTAGCCTGCAGCGGCGCCTGGCAAACGGGGCTGGCGCCTGCAGCCCCCGCGGCGCTCTCCCTGCTCGCGGAGGCCTTCCAGGCTGAGCCGGCTCCTGGCCCTGCTCCAGGATGGCCGGGTCGGAGCTCCTGGGAAGGGCAGTGTCGCTGGGGCTCATCGAGCACGGCCACAGCCTTCCACCACCTGAGACGTCGGGAGGGAAAGCCTGGGTTATCTCTACGCACACACCTTCCCTGGCTCCTCCGTGACTCCAGTTAGCTGAGCCCATTCACTTCACGGAGCCTTTGTTGTTCTACAAGAAAATATGGCCTCAACGGCTTCACCAGTGGACCAACACACTCTCTAAAAAGTGAAAGTGAACACGTGTCAGGGTCGTGGAGGGAGTGAGAAGGGCAGAATGTGTTCTTACCTTTTTCGGGTTCATCTCAGGCCCAGGTCTTTGGGAAAGCACAACTGAGAAAGTGCAGCCCCCCGTCAGCCGCCTCGTGTTAGAGCTGTGTGATGAGAGATGGTGAAATGAACGGCGAGCCACAGGCTGCCTCTGCTGATGTGTTTCCTTTTAATTCCTGGAATCGCCAGACCTTCTGCTGGTTTGAAAGACTAGAAGAGTGACTTGGGGATGTGCGTTTCCCTCCTCGCATTCCGGTGGCTCGTCTGTGCAGAGCAGACGTTCCACATGGAGGCAGAGGGGCCCTTGGCTCTGGAGCGGCTCTGGGCGCTGGAAGTTCACCCGCAGGCGCTGCCCTGTGCAGTGTCGTCAGTCCCTCTCGAGGGTTAGTGCTCAGCCCCTGGTCTCGTGGGGCCCCCAGGGCTCCTGGAGGCCGCATCAGGCCACCAAGCGGCAGCAGAGTGGGCTCTCGGCTTCCCCTCCTTCACTTGCTGATTCTCTGTGGGCTTTTCTCTCAGCCGTCTTCACACGCAAGGGAGTCTGGATCTTTAGCCAATGCTTTCCACTGGCCGTGTCAAGTTTTACATACTCTTTGAACTTAACTGGTACAGTTTCTTTAAAGTTGAAGTGAAAATTTCTGTTTTTTCTAGCACATCCACATGCTACCCACTAGTCTAGGTCCCTAGTTTCATAGAGTTTACATAATAATAAAAGACAAATAAATGCAAGAAGAAAAAAAAACAGACAAATTTATCAATTCTAGCATGTGACAAGTGCTATGAAGGAACCATACAAAGGGTGAAAGGAGAGAACACTGAGTGTGATTTAGTTTAGACAGTGGAATCTTTCATCCCTTCCAAGGAAGTGGAATTTAAGTTGAGGCTGAAGGGTGAGGAGTTGGGGCATGGGGACAGGGCAGGGGTGCCTCTCGCAGGGGAGGGCCCTGCAAAGGCCCTGGGCGGGTCTTCTTTTAGGCACACAGCATTTCCCACTTCCAGCTGCCACTTGGAGTACAGAAAGCTGGAAAGAGTGCTGCTCCTATCCCAACAACAAGATAATCCACTAAATCAAACTTTTCTGGAATGTCAGAGAGCTGGGGTTGAAGGGAAACTAAGTAGCCTGAGACACGAGGACAGAAGATGCCTCCGTGGAGACACGGGGTGGTCCTGCTTCTGTAGGACACAGCATGGAGTAAGACAGGGCCCCCATAAGAGCGGGGAGGAAGGTGTCGGCTGAACGTTCAAGGGAGCTAAAGGCCAAGTGTGGGCAGAAGCCTGGGAGCCACGGATGCAGGAGGAACCCAGAGCAGCTTGCTCGGGAGACAGGCCTGGGCAGAGCAGGAGACGGCCGGATGCAGGAGGAACCCAGAGCAGCTTGCTCGGGAGACAGGCCTGGGCAGAGCAGGAGACGGCCGGATGCAGGAGGAACCCATAGCAGTTTGCTCGGGAGACAGGCCTGGGCAGAGCAGGAGACGGCCGGGTCTGGGGAGGGCCCAGCCCCACTCTGACAAAGGCAGGAACACTGCCAGACCTGCCTCTTGCGTGGAACAAAAGCCTTGGGCAAGTGGGGGAAGGAGCACAGATTCCGTCACTCAGAGCATGTCTTCAGGGACCCTGCGACTGGACTCAGGAGCGAAGTGGAGCCCTCCACCCAAGGGAAAAGCAGGGCGCTGCTCCGAGTTGAGGTTAAGGCCTCCTACTGCTGGGGGAGAAGCCCTGAGAGGCCCAGTCCTGGGACCCAGCGACACCGGACATGGCAGCAGTTGAGGCTGAATGAGAACAGTGGCCACCACACCTCCCCCCAGGCTGGTACAGATAACAGATAACAGCTGCTGCGGCCACGGAGTGTTGATAAGACTTTGTGAGATTCAGGGTAAAGAGGAAAGTGTGAAGCTGAGGGTGGACCTGGAGCACTGAGGTAACCAAATCCCACACTAAGCACAAGGCACTGCTAGAGAAACTGAAGCCAGTGGTGCCCCAAGGGCGACCACACCAAGAACAAAACCCGACACAACCCCACTGAAGGCTTGCCAGAGGAGAGCTGCCTGTGCTCTGTCACAAATGCTATTTATTTAGTCTCTACCATCCTACACATAATATTAAGCTCTCAACTGAAAATTATGTGACACACACACAAAAAAGGAAGAAAAAACAAGCCATTGTCAATAGACCAAGTGATAAAAGAACGAGATTCAGATATAAGCCAGATGTTGAGACTGCCAGGCAGGGAATTAAAATATATTTGATTAATATATTGAAGACTCTGGTGGAAAAAGTGGAGATAATGCATGAATAGATGGGTAATTTTAGGAGAGAGATTAAATCCATCAGAAAGAAATAATGTAAATGCTAGAGATTTTTAAAAAATTTTTAAAAATGATGTTAACAGAGATTAAGACTGCTTTGACAGTCTCATTAGTAGACTGGACATGGCTGAAGAAAGACTCAGTGAAACGGAAGGCAGGTTGACAGAAATTAGCCAAACTGATATACATAGAGAGAGAAAGAGATAAAGAGCTAAAAGCAAAACAACAAGAAAAATTCAGATCATCTAAGAGCTAATATATATGTAATTAGAATCATAGAAAAAGAAAGAATGCGGCTGTGATGTTTAGGCTATTGTGTCAACTCAGCCAGGTAATTGTGCCCAGTTGTTTGGTCAAGCAAGCACTGGGCTAACTGTAAGACAAGGACATTTATGGACTTTTTTCACCATTGACTTTACTGCAGTGGTAAATCATAGATAGCTGGTTATAATTACATCAATCATGGAGATTGCTATCAGAAATGTGTGATGCTTAACCCAGTCAGTTGAGTGCCTTAAAAGGGGAAGTGATTCCAGCATTGAGTGAGAATTTCCCAGCTTGTCTTTGGACAGCCAACACTTCCCAGACTCATCAAGAACCTTCACTGGACTTTCATTGCAGCCCCTGGTTGCAGCCCGTCTGTGAAACCTGGACTTGTGCATCCCCACGGCTGTGTGAGAGACTCTTATAGAATCACATACCATTGAGAGATATCTCTTGTTGATTCTCTTTCCCTAGAGAACCTGACTAATACAATGGCAGAAGAAATAGTTGAAAAGGTAAGGGTCAAGAACTTTCTAAAAAGAATAAAAGACAACAAACCATAGATCCAAGAGGCTCAGAGAACACTGGCACACTGGCAGGATAAAAACCAACCTCCCCCCCCCCCCATGCATGCACTTATACACATTATACTCAAACAGCTGAAAACCAAAGACAAGGAGAAAATCTTGAAAGCAGTCTAAGAAAAAATACAAGTTGCATACAGAGGAACAAAGTTAATAATTACTATAGATTTCTCATTAGAAATTATGTAATCCAGAGGACGATGGAATGAAATCTTTAAAGTACTGAAAGAAGAAAGCTTTCAAAAATGAGGAGAGGGTAGAGATAGGGAAAGGGGAGTTAATGCTCAACTGCCATCGAGTTTCTGTTTGGGGTAATGAAAAAGTTTTGGTAATGGATGGTGGTGATGGGAGCACATACTGAGATTATAATTAACACCACTATTATAATTACATATTTGAAAATGGTTAAAATGGGAAATTTTACATTGTATATATGTTACTAGAATTTTTAAAAAATTTAAATAAGGAGAAATAAAAACTATTACCAGCAGATCTGCACTACACAAACTATTAAAAGAAGTTTGCTGACTCAATGGGAGAAAACATTTGGAAATCACATATCCGATAAAGATTTAATATCCATGATATATAAAGAAATGCTACAACTCAACAGAAGACTTGAATAGACATTTGTCCAAAGAAGAAATACAAATAGTGAAAAAACACATGAAAAAGAATTTTCAACATCACTAGCAATTACGGAAATGTAAATCAAAGCTACAATAAGGTATCATTTCACACCTATTAGAATGGCCACTGTTAAGACAGAAAACTACAAGTGTTGGAGAAAATGTGGAGAGATAGGAATGCTTATTCACTGTTGGTGGGAACATAGAATGGTATAGCTACTGTGGAGGACTGTTTGGAGTTTCTAAGGAAGTTGAATATAGACTTGCCACATGACCCGGTAATATCACAACTGAGTATATACGCAGCAGAACTAAGTGCAGTGACATGAACAGATATCTGCCTTCTGAGTACATAGTGGCATTGTTCATAATTGCCAAAAGATGGAAACAACTCAGGTGTCCATCAACCAATGAATGGATAAACTACTAGTGTTGTACACACATGGTAGACTATTATGCAGCTGTAAGAAGAAATTAAGTCGTGAAGCATATGACAACATGGATGAACCTGGAGGACATTATGTTGAGTGAAGCAAGCCAGACACAGAAAGGACAAATACTGTATTATGAACTAAATATATTGTGTAAAATGCTATTATGAACTAAATATATTGTGTAAACTAATGGAGTTAATAACTAGAATATAGGTCACCAGAAAATAGAACGAGGTTAGAGAATGGAAAGCTGAGGTTTAATATTTGTAGAATTGGTAAAAAGGTTGTGCGTAAATCTTTGTAAATGAATAGAAATGGTGAAAGCACATCATAGTGTTTATAACTAACAGTCTAATATACAGGTATGACAGTGGTTGAAAGGAAAGTCTAAGGTCATGCATAGTATTAGAAGGGAAGCTAAAAAATGTAACATGGAAATGTATAGCAAAACCTGATATGAAATATGAATATGGGTGATATGGCCTATATGACTGTTTTTCTTTGAAACTTAACAAATGTATGTTAATGTTACAAGATGTTAATACCAGCCAAAAATACAACCTAAGCAAAATATGGACAGTAGTGTATAGTAATATATTAATAATCTTCCATTAAGGGTTTAAAAAAAAGAAATATATAAGTGAAAGAAACTAGACAAAAGGTTCTACACAGTGTTAGACTTAATCTATACAAAATATAAATACAAATAAAGTTGAAAGACAGAAACAGAACAGCAGCTATGTACACCAGGGGAAGCACAGAGAGACTGAGTGGTGATTACTGAGGGGTAGAACTCCTTTTGTTAGTTTTTGTTTATTATTATTGGAATAATGAAATGCTCTAATAATGATTGAAGTGATGAATGTACAACTATGTGATTATACCAAATACCACTGATTGTACACTTTGGATGGATTGTATGCTTTATTAATATGTATAAATAATATGGTTTTTAAAAAAGTTCAGGCAGAAGGAATATGATATGAGACAGAAACTGGAATCTACCCTAACATGAAGAATGTTGAAAATGTTAATAAGTAAAGGTAAATAGATCATTCATTTCTCTCTCTTTTTTAAGATCTTAAATTTTTATTTATTTCTCTTCCCTTCCCCTCCACCCCCACCGACGCCGCCCCAGTTGTCTGTTCTGTGTCCATTCACCATGTGTTCTTCTGTGTCCGCTTCTATTCTTGTCAGTGGCACTGGGAATCCGTGTCTCTTTTTGTTTCATCATCTTGCTTCGTCAGCTCTCTGTGTGTGCAGCCACCACTCCTGGGCAAGTTGAACTTCTTTTGCACTGGGTGGCTCTCCTTATGGGGCGCACTCCTTGCACATGGGGCTCCCCTACACGGGGGACACGCCTGAGTGGCATTGCACTCCTTGTGCGCATCAGCACTGCGCATGGGCCAGCTCCACACGGGTCAAGGAGGCCCTGGGTTTGAATCATGGACCTCCCATGTGGTAGGCGGATGCTCTATCCATTGAGCCAAGTCCACTTCCCTATAATTAATTTCTTTTCCTAATTTTAATTGATAACTGACTTTCTAAAGCAAGAATAGTAATAATATATCTTTATAGCAAGTGTAAAAGTGAAATGTAAGACAACAACAGCACAAAGCATGGGAGGGAGAAATTGGGAAATCTGTTGCAAGTTTCCACCCTACATATGAAGTGGTCCAAGATTACTGGAAGGCATGCTATGATTCACCAAAGATGTACAGAGTAAGCCCCAGGGCAATTACTAAAAAAATTAAGACACATAAAGAATAAATCAATAAAAATACACGATTAATTTTAAAAAGGACACAAAAATGAGCAAAGTAAAAAAGAACAGTTAAAACAATTAGAAAATGAATGGCAAGATGGTCAATTTTAATACAACCATGGCAATAGTTATGTTAAAGGAAATTGCCTAATACACTAATTACAAGACAGGAAATGTCAGATTAGATAAAAATGAAGACCTAACTATATGCAGTCTCCAAGAAACCCACCATAAATATAAATGGATTAAAAGGAAAAAGATGAAAAAAGATATACCATCAGGAAGCGATTATGGCTCAATCAGTTGGGCTCCTGTCTACCATACAGGAGACCCTGGGTTCATATCCTGGGGCCTCCTTGTGAAAGCAGGCTTGCCTGCATGCCACAGAGAGCCACCAGCCCACAAGTGCCACGGAGAGCTGACGCAGCAAGGTGACACAACAAAAAGGGAGAAAAGTAAAAACACAGGAGAGCACACAGCAAATGGACACAGAGAGCAGACAACAAGCATGCCAGAAGGGGGGAGGGGGATTAAAAAAAAAAGATATACCATGAAAACACTAATGGCGGAGTAAGGCACTCCAAGAGTCAGCTCCTGCTACAGGGCAGTTAGCAAACACCCAGAGCTCTTTGGAGCTGCTGAAGCAACTGTTTGGGGGCCCAGGAGACCAGAAGGGCATCCTGCAACATGCTTGAAGGAGTGGAAGGAGGAGACTGCCCATCTGCAGAGACTCGTAAGTAGAGGCTCCATGCCCAGAGGCCAGTGCCATCCTGCACTGGAGGCACATGCGGCCTTGGGAGCTGCTCCACAGCTGGAATTGGAAGCTCCAGTTCCCAAAAATGGAGGAGGAAGAGATAGCTGGGCACCAACTTCAGCTAGTGATTAGTAAATTCAGCGGGCTAAAGTACAATCCTGAGAACAGCTGAAGTTTGAGCCTGTTCAAGTCAGAAAGAGGCCAGGAGCCACCATCTTAACTCTGCAACTGGCACAAGGGGATGCAGGGTGGACTGAACATCACAGTGCTGGTAGGACCAGCTTCTTTCCATCCAGGTTAGATTGCAGCTCTAGCCTAGGCCCCAGCCCCACCTCCAGCAGGAAGGAAGCTGCAGGGACCTGCACCTGCCTCTCCAGGAAGTTACTAGCCAAGCTGTAGAGGCCAGTGATTATCCTACTCTGGCAGTGCAAGCTGCCCCAGAGATATTCTGTGGCTGGAATTGGAAGCTCCATTTCCCAAAAACAGGGGAGGAGAAGGTGGTTGGCTACTGATTGGTAGACTCGGCTGGCTAAGGTATAACCCTAGGAACAGCTGGGGTGTGAATCTGTCCAAGTCGGAAAAAGGCCAGTGGCCGCCATTTTTACTCCACCCCCAGCCTGAGGGGAAGCCTGGCTGACCAAAAATCACAGTGACAGTAGGAACTGGTTTCTTTCACCCAGATCAGCCTGCAGCCCTAGCCTAGGCTTCTGCCCCACCTCTGGCAGGGAGGAGGCTGGCGGGCCCTGCACTAGCCTATCCAGGTAACTGCAGGTACCTTTGGCTGGCACAGACTGAATAATCAGAAGTCTACAGGTCAACTGCAGTCATCTTGGACCCACACTGCATAGATTGCTGCCCACACCTGCAGCTCCATCCCTGCCCCAGGCAGGGGAGAAAAGGGTGTGACGCTTCATCAATCTCTCTGGGCAACCAAAGTCTAGGCCTGCACAACTTGGATTATTACACACAGCTGTGATTCTGTCCCTGCCTCTGGCAAAGGAGAAAGTTGGGAAAAGCTTCACTGGTCCCTGGTGCAATGAGGACAGCTTGAGCCTCCACAGCTTACAGCACCAACTACGTGCTTGGCTCCTACCACAACCAGCAAGGGAGAAAGGGCAGGAAGCTCTAAACTAAAGAGGAAAACTGCACCCAGAATATATTCTCTAGTAATCCAGATGCCAAGACACTAAAAAAAATTACAGCCCACACCAAGAAACAGGAAGATATGGCTCAGTTAAAGGAAAAACATAAGCCTCCAGATGACATAAAGGAGTTGAGACAACTAATGATAGATGTTCAAACAAATTTCTTAATAAATTAAATGAGATGGCTAAAGAGATTAAGGATATTATGACGACACTGGGTAAGCACAAAGAATTTGAAAGCATACAGAGAAAAATAGGAGAACTTATGGGAATGAAAGGTGCAATAAATGAAATTTTTTTAAAAATTGGAATCATATAATAGTAGATTTGAGGAGTAGAAGAAAGGATTGGTGAGCTTGAAGAAATGGTTCCTGAAAGTGAACATACAAAAGAACAGATGAAGAAAGGAATGGAAAAAATTGAACAAGGTCTCAGGGAACTAAATGATAGCAAAAGGTGTGCAAACATATGTGTCATGGTGTCCCAGAAAGAGAAGAGAAGGAAAAGGGGCAAAAGGAATATTTGAAGAAATAATGGCAGAAAATTTCCCAACCCTATTGAAGGATATAGATATCCATGTCCAAGAAACATAATGTACTCTCATCCGAAAAAAATCTGAATAGACCAACACTGAGACACATATCAGAATGTCAGATGTCAAAGACAGAGAGAATTCTGAGAACAGCAAGAAAAAAGCAATGCATAACATATAAGGGATACCCAATAAGATTAAGTGCTGATTTCTCACCTGAAACCATGGAGGCAAGAAGACAGTGGTCTGATATATTTAAGATACTACAAGAGAAAAGCTTCCAGACAAGAATCTGATATCCAGCAAGACTGTCTTTCAAAAGTGAGGGCGAGATTAGAATATTCACAGATAAACAGAAACTGAATTTCTAAGCAAGAGACCAGATTTTCAGGAAATAGTAAAGGGTGTGCTAGAGCCTAAAAAGAAAAGACAGGAGAGAAAGGCCTGGAAGAGAGTCTAGAAATGAAGATTATATCAATAAAAGGAACTAAAAGTGTCAAAAGAGTGGTAAAAATAAAATATGACAGATGAAACTCAAATAGTCAGGAATAAACTTGACCAATGGTGAAAAGCACTTGTATTCAGAAAACTGCAACTCAATGTTAAAAGAAATTTAAAAAGTCCCAAATAACTGGAAGAACATTCCATGCTCATGGATTGGAAGACTAAATATCATTAACATGTCAATTCTACCCAAATTGACATATGGATTCAATGCAATCCCAATAAAAATTCCACCAGCATTTTTTAAAAAAATTGAAAACACAATTATCAAATTTATTTGGAAGGGTAAAGGGTCCTGAATAGCCAGAAATATCATAAAAAGGAAAAAGCAAACCCTTATCTCCAGACTTTAAATCTTATTACCTAGCTATAGTGGTAAAAACAGTACAGTACTGCACAAAGACAGACACATAGTCCAATGGAAACAAACTGATGGTTCAGAAACACACCCTCACCGTGTATGGTCAAATGATTTTTTTTTTAAATTTCTCTCCCCTTCCCACTCCCACCCCAGTTGTCTGTTCTCTGTGTCTATTTGCTGCATCTTCTTTGTCCACCTCTGTTGTTGTCAGCGGCATGGGAATCTGTGTTTCTTTTTGTTGTGTCATCTTGTCGTGTCAGTTCTCCATGTGTGTGGCACCATTCCTGGGCAGGCTGCACTTTCTTTCGCGCTGGGCTGCTCTCCTTACAGGGTGCACTCCTAGCACGTGGGGCTCCCCTACGTGGGGACACCCCTGCGTGGCATGGCACTCCTTGCGCGCATCAGCACTGCGCGTGGGCCAGCTCCAGTTGGGTCAAGGAGGCCCGGGGTTTGAACTGCACACCTCCCATGTGGTAGACGGATGCCCTAACCACTGGGCCAATTCCACTGCCCAAATGATTTTTTACTTGCCTGTCAAACCCATCCAGCTCAGGCAGAACAGTCCATTCAACAAATGGTGCTAAAGAACTGGATATCCATAGCCGAAAGCAGGAAGGAGAACCCCTATCTCACACCTTATCCAAAAATTATCTCAAAATGGATCAAAAAACTAAAAACTAAAAGCAAGAAACATAAAACTTCTAGAAGAAATTGTAGGAAAATATCTTCAAGACCTGGTGGTAGGTGATAGATTTTTTTTTTCAAGGAGGTACAAGGGTTTGAACCCAGGACCTTGTACATGCAAAGCAGACACTCAACCACTAAGCTACCATCACCTCCAGTGATAGATTCTTAAAGGAAATAAGAGGAGGACTGAGATGGACTACTGATGTTTAATATATGTAGAAGTTTCAATTAGCTTTACTGTAAAAGTGTGGAAATGTATAGAGTATATGGTAACACATAGTTTGTAAATGGCTGTTATGAAAATGGTAGTTTAGGTATGTAAATGCCAATTGACAGAATGAGAATAATCTAGGAACTGAATAGCACAGTACGCCAAGAGGTGGATGAGAATTGTGGTTGATGGTAGAGATGCAAGAGTGTGCTTTGTTAGCTAGAGCAAATGTACATCACTACTGCAGGGTGGTAGGAATGTGGAGATGCATGGGAAAAATACAAGTGGGGTGACTTATGGACTGTGGTTAGCAGTAATAATATAATATTCTTGCAACTATGCCTAAGATGTACTGTGTTGATAATGGGGCAGTATGGAAAATGTGAGCCAAATGTACACTATGGGTATGGTAACAATCAGATGATATTATCTTATCTGTAACAAATGTTCCACCACAATGTGGTGTGCTGATGGAGGGGTGTTGTTTGGGAATTCTGCACATGTGCATGATTGTTTTATAAGTTTACAACTTCTGTCATAAAAAAATATATTTAAAAAACAATAATAAGGTGGGTTGGGGGAAAAACACACCAAATGTAAGATAAGGACTATAATTAGTAGTAGTATTTTGACAATATTCTTTCATAATTTGTAACAAATGTCTCACAACAATGCAAGGTATCTGTGGAGGGTTGATGTATGGGACCCCTGTATGATATGCATGTTTGCTTTGTAAGTTCACAACTTTTACTATACACTTAATTGTTTATGTATGTTCATATATAAATGATATAAAGATAATAATAGGGTGGGTTGGGGGAAAATACTTAGGTTAGTAGTAATATTTTGATAATGCTTTTTGATCATTAGTTAAAAAGGTTTAACAACAATGCAAGGTATTGGTGGTAGGGTGAGTTATGAGAGTTCTGTATGATGTTATTATATATGTTTATTTTGTAAATTCACAACTATTACTATATACTTATTGTTCTGTATGTTTATGTATGAGTGAAATACTTCAATAAATTAAGTTTTAAAAAAAGAAGTCATGGACTGGGATAAAATATTTGCAAAACCATGTATCTAGTAAAAGACTTGTATCTAAATACATACAAAGAACTCCCTAACTCAATAAGAAAACAAACAACCTCGCACTAAATGGATGAAAATGTGAACTGACATGTCACTAAAGATAATGTGGATGCAAATAAGTAGATGAAGGCATACCCAATATCCTAAATCATTACAGAACTGCAAATTAAAATCACAATGAAATCCCACAACTTTTCTACTAGAACTGTTATAATTAATAAATACATTGATGGTATCAAGCGCTGGTGAAGATTTGGAGCAACTGGAACTTGCACACATTCCCAGGAGGGCAAATGGTACAGCCACTTTGGAAAAGGGTTTGCCCGTTTTTATAAAGCTAAGCATATACCTACCTGTATTAGTTAGGGTTCTCTAGGAAAACAGAATCAACAAGGGATATCTGTCAATAATGTGGGATTCTTTAAGAGTCTCTCACGCAGCCGTGGGGATGCACAAGTCCAGGTTCCACAGGTAGGCAACGAAAGTCCAATGAAGGTTCCTGACGAGTTCTGGGAGATGCTGGCTGTCCAAAGACGAGCTGGGAAATTCTCAGTCAGTGCTGGAATCACTTCCTCTTTTAAGGCATTCAGTTGATTGAATAAAGCATCATTTGCTGCTGACGGCAATCTCCCTGATCGGTGTAATTGTAATCAGCTGTCTATGATTTACCACTGCAGTAAAGTCAATGATGACTGAACTCCATCAATGCCCTTGTCTTACAGTTAGCCCAGTGCTTGCTTGACCAGACACCTGGGCACGGTTACCTGGCCGAGTTGACACAACAGCCTAGCCATCACACTACCATCTGGCCCAGCAATGTCACTCAGGAGTGGTTAGAGAAATAAAAATGAAAATGTATGTTCACACAAAAACCCATATGCTAATGGTTACAGTGGCTTTGTTCATGATCTCTGAAAATGGAAGCAAACCAAGTGTTCTTGGCTGGAGAATGGACAGAGAAGCTGTACATCCATTCAACAGAGGAGCCTAGAAAGGAAGTTCTGACGCATGAACAGTATCCTGTAACAGCAAATACTTTCCACTAAGAGGAAGAAGCCAGACGCCAGCGGCCGCGCAGCTTGAGTCACTTACATGTCATTCCAAAACAAGGAGAATTATGGGGCCAGAGTTGGATTCAGGGTGGCCAGGAGTTGGGGGACAGGAGAGGATATGACTACAGAAACACTCAAAGGAGTTTGGGGTCACAGACAGTTCTTTGACTTGTTTTTGTGGTATATATCTGTGTTCATTTCTTAAAATTCATAGAGTCATATACCAAAAAGAGTTTACCTGGAGATAAACTACATCTTCAATATTTTTCCCCACACAGTTCTCACTAATTCACAAGTGCCCGTCAGTGAGGGTGGGAGCGGGCCAGGGTGGGGAGCGGGCCAGGCGGGCTTGACCGTCCTAAGGCGCTCGGGGACAGCGAGAGGCCCTGGGCCCAGAGGCCCTTCTTCCCAGAACTGCAAGTCTCAGACCCAGGCCCGAGCGGGCGCGGGGGACACAGGCAGACGGCCCCACACCCCGCACTTGCCAGGACCGGGTGACAGCGTAGGGCGGGACGGAGGGTGGCGGGCGAGGGCGGAGGGGCCGTCCCTGTGGTTCCTCTCAGCCCGCGGCGCCGTCCTGCGCGTTTCCTGCCAGTGCCCACCCTTGGACTCAACACTCACCCGGAGAGTCGCGGCTTCCGCAGCCCTCACGGTCTCGGAGACGGCCCCGAGGAGGCGCCGCGCGTTTCCCACCAGGAGCTCCTCAGAGGACTTGCTTCCGGCCAGCGAGGCCTTGACCCTGGGGAGTGGACAGGAGGAAGGCCGGTCATTTCAGACAGATAGCCCAGCACCGGAGGGGAGCGTCGTGGGGCCGCGGGCGCCCCAGGGGCTGCGCACAGGCTGGCGCAGCAAGTCCAGGGAGCAGAGCGGGAGCAAGGAGTTGATGGTTGGGTTCCCTTCAGTCACCCGACACGGCGTTTGCTTGACACCAATCGGGCAACCGAGCACCCACCACAGGCGAGGGTCCGGGCTGGGGGTGCGCCAAAGAAGGTGAAGGTCCCGGAGCTTCCGGTCAAGACAGCAGCTACGAAGACTCCCGAGACCCCCGCCGGCCGCCGAGCCCCTGGTCTAGATCAGCGCCCCTTGTTGAACGGAGGCCACCCGAACCAGGGGTGCCACCCTTCCCCAGCACCCCGTCCAGGGTGCCTGGAGCTCAGCCTTCCCGCTGAGCACGGACGCAAGCAGGCACGGAGATGATCCCAGAAAGGCACCTGCGCAGCGGAGGCAGTCACGGCGGTGAGCTGGCACACGCGCACGTGTAGGTGCGGGGGCTCACGGTGATGCTAGAAACCCCGAGGAACTGGCTAATCCCGCCGGCGGGAGGAGCGGGAGGCGCTCGGAGGCGCCGGGAACGCCCGGCCTTCCCTGGTGTCCATCTATGTGGTGGACTGCCACCACGACCACACGAGGACGCGGGCGCCTCGCTCTGCACTCGCTGGGGGCCTCCGTGCGGGCCTGTGGGCCGTGGCGGGCTTTCCCCGCAGCCTTCCGCCCCCCCAGGGCTGGCCCAGTGACTCTGAGACAGACCCGAGCAAGCCCGTGCCCAGGAGAGCGCCTGAGTGAAAACCACGCAGACAACGGAATCCAGCAGAAGGGTTTCGTTCTGGGCAGCTGGTGAAAGCTGCGCCCTCAGGGCCCCCATTGAGGGGGCCTTTCAGAAGCTGGTAAGAAACAGGCCTGAGCGGAGCGGAGCTGTCGCCAGGGGCGTGGCTGCTGGATTTGTCGGAGCTGCAAAGCCAGAGGGCAGCGGGTCACTTAGTGGACTCTGTGGTCACTAACTATTCGGTTTGCTGCTAAAGATGCAAGACTTGTATCTGGTGCTGCCCTGCGGTCTGTCCTCATGCAAACAGGACAGACAGTTACTGCGGTTGCTCTAAGAAGTAAAGCTCAAAGAAATTGGAAGACTTTTTAGAAAAGATTGAAAAAATAAATTAAACATCAACTATGTGGGCTGCCAGGCCGCGGCAGGAAGTCGAGGGGCTCGCTTAGCCCTGAGCCGCCGCAGGGCTACGGCAGGCGAGCGAGACCTTGGCGGAAACCGCACGTCGGCGCCACCAGATGAGGCTCTGCGCCGACCTCACAAGAACCAGGGTCTCCCCCGAGGCCACGCGCGTCTGGAGCACCAGAAGGAAGACTGCAGGGAAGATCCGGCAGCCCCTGAGGCCCTGGAGCAACTGAGGACGCCGACGTCTGCCCGGGCCGCGGGGAGGCATCTGTTTCCTTGAAGATAGAGAAAGCCGAGGCTGTCGGGCGGGCGATGCTGTGCGACTGCAAGAGCACCGAGCACCCTGCCCTGCTCACCCATCAGGCACCACGAAGACTGGGGGACCTGCGGGGCGCCCTGCAGAAGGTGCTTCTACAGCGCGTGACGGCGTGACGGAGAGGCCACGCCACAGCGCCGCGGCCCCGCGAGATGCTTCGCAGGCCGCTGCCACACAGAGCTGAGCTTCTCAACTACTTCACTACATACTTTATTTTATACCTTCACACAAGACCACACTTTTTACATCAGTGGCCCTCAAACACCTCCTGGGAGGATCTTATAGCTTCACTCCTGAATCCCAAACTCAGAAGCTCTGATTCAGTAGACCTGGGCGGACCCTGAGAATCTCCGGGAGGCCCAGAAGCTGATGGCCTGGCCCTACACTGCTCTGAGCGCTCAGGATTGAAAGGGAGTGAAATTTGCTGCCCTATTCTAAAAAAGCATTTAACATTTTTAAATTAAAATTTTAAGAATAGAAAATATGACTCATGTAAATTAACAAGAAATATGCCTTTAATGAAAATAACTGCAAAGAAATAGCAGAACAAATGCTAACATCCATATATAATGAAAAGAAACCAGGAATTTTGTATAGAATTGCAGTCACGACTTAGATTAAAATTCTAATGAAAAGTCGGGCTTGTACTTACTAATTTAAATGACACATCACTGGTACATTTTATTTATCTATTATTTATTTATTTTTAAATTTATCTCTCTCACCTGCCCCCCCCCCCAGTTGTCTGCTCTCTGTGTCCATTTGCTGTGTGTTTTTCTGTGACCACTTCTATCCTTATCAGCGGCACCGGGAATCTGTGTTTCTTTTTGTTGCGTCATCTGGCTGTGTCAGCTCTCCGTGTGTGCGGCACTATTCCTGGGCAGGCTGCACTTTCTTTCGTGCTGGGCGGCTCTCCTTACGGGGTGCACTCCTTGCGCGTGGGGCTCCCCTACGCGGGGGACACCCCTGCGTGGCAGGGCACTCCTTGCGCTCATCAGCACTGTGCACGGGCCAGCTCCACACGGGTCAAGGAGGCCCGGGGTTTGAACTGCAGACCTCCCATGTGGTAGACGGACGCCCTAACCACTGGGCCAAGTCCACTTTCCTCAGTGGTACATTTTAAAGTTAGATTTTAAATTTTATGTGTCTGAATTTAGTTAGATAAATTGCTTTCTATGATTTTAAATGAAGTGCTATAAAATTTTAAGTAACTTTAACTTCGGGAACATTTCAGGACTGCCATACCCTTTACAAGTTTTGGAACTTGATAAACATACCCATAGCTGAAAGGCTAAGCTTAATTTCTGCCCCTGTACTTTAAGAAGAAAAATTTTGGTAGCTAATCTTGAGATGATTTTTTACCTGAAATATTCCCTGAAGAACAGTAACCAGGATTTATCTTTTAATTTAAAAACTTAATTTAAGTACCCTGGTTTTGCGATGTTATTTTTATGCCTCACAATGACTGGCAGTAGTTTAAACTTACAAGTCTTTCCACGATATGGGAATCTCATTACTATTCTAGGTCTAATTCACAGGCAGTAAGGGTCTCTGAATTGGAGCAGGTCCGTATTGTCCTGCCATGCTGTTCCTAGCACGGCGGGGGCGGGGAGGAAGCTGTCCCAGGGAACAGTCACCCAAAGCTGCTCAATTCCAGGGTTTGGACATATTTGATGAATTCGCCCTGACATGACGTCTGGGCTGGCACAGTTTATCGCAGGCACATGACCGTGGCAGTTTAGAGGTAACAGTTATAAACCGTGATTAGTTTATAAACAGAGAGCCAGAGGACAAAATACGGCCGTGGTTACACAGTGAAGAGTTTGTACGGGAACCCCAGGCTCACTGGTCCAGCGCTGTGAGCAACGCAGCACTGCTGGAGAAAGGTCTGGCATTTTGAAGAGGGACAAATGTCACATGAGTGCTAACGTGTTTGAGTAAAAAAAAATTCCTTATGGTTACTTTATGTTCACACCTACCCAGGAACTAGTTTTTCAAGGTAAATTCCACCCCCCTTTCTTATATGTTATCAGGTATAACATGTTTATGATAAAATGAGAAATGGCACTACCTTAACTGTTTTTTATACTTTGTAATAATCTCTATATTTTCAACATTTTAAAAATATTTCTGAAATAAACATAGACTCTTGGAGGATTAAGAAATTAAAAGAAGCATAAAAAAACAATCGCCCCCCTCGCTCTGGGTCTCGGTGCAGTGGAGTGTGCTCCTTGTGCCAGAGCCCCTCTTACCTGGAGAGGATGCGAAGCTGGTTGCTCATGGTTTGAATCTGTTCTACCAGACACAAAAGATCCTGGGAGCATCTTTGATCTATGCAATTTTTAGCAATGATTTGGATAAGATTGGCAAAGTTTTGTCCAGAAGTTGCAATTTTCCCAGCAGAGGTAATGAGCTGGTCTTTGGTCTACATCAAAAGAAACAGAGAGTTAGAGCGAAGTAGACGGGGCCCCCCAAGCTTCCCCAAGAAGTCGGTGGCGGAAACGGACTTTGGCCCAGTGGTTAGGGCGTCCGTCTACCACATGGGAGGCCCACGGTTCAAACCCCGGGCCTCCTTGACCCGTGTGGAGCTGGCCCATGCGCAGTGCTGATGCGCGCAAGGAGTGGCGCACCACGCAGGGTGTCCCCCGCGTAGGGGAGCCCCACGCGCAAGGAGTGCACCCATAAGGAGAGCCGCCCAGCGCGAAAGAAAGTGCAGCCTGCCCAGGAATGGCACCGCCCACACTTCCCGTGCCGCTGACGACAACAGAAGCGGACAAAGAAACAAGAAACAAGACGCAGCAAAAAGACACAGAAAACAGACAACCGGGGGAGGAGAGGGGAATTAAATAAAAAATAAAAATAAATCTTTAAAAAAAAAAAAAAAAGAAGTCGGTGGCGAACTGTGAAGCAGCCGCAGCGAGCCGGGCATGACTCCCGCTCCAGAAACATCTTCTAGCCTGGGCTCACACGGCCATCCGAGCCTTCAGAACCGCCTCCAGGGCAGTCGGGCACTGACCGGCTGAGCAAGCAGGAGCCCAGCGGCCGCCGGGGAGGGGCTGGGAGGGGCCCATCTCCGGGGGTGCCGCAGCGGCACTGGGCCCAGGGCCCGCTCCCAGCGGCCCTCGTCGAAGTCGAGGCTCCTCCTGGGGAGGACCAGGCTGGAGCACGTGGGTGGACGGGGCCTCGGCCAGAGCCAAGGTGCGAAGCGCTGAGCCGCAGGGAGAGCTTCCCAGCTGGGAACGGGCCACCCACGGCTGACGTCAGGCAACGCAGATGAGAGATGGGCCACTTGTCCAGGATGCACGAGGGAAGGGCTTTCCACAGGCACAGGGGAGGAAGGAGGCGGCGGAGAGGACGAGGAAACGCAGGGCTCCTGCTGTTGTAAGCCCCCTTCCACCTGCCCCAGATCTGGTGTGGGTGGCGAGATGCACGATGGCACTCACGCACCCAGAGGGTGTGCAAAGGTTCGCTACTGCTCAAGGCTTTCTGGGGAGAGCAGGCCAGGCTCCAGCTCCAGGCTCCAGACACCAGGCTCCCAGGCTCCCAGGCTCCTGGCTCCCAGCTCGAGGCTCCAGGCTCCCAGGCTCCAGGCTCCAGGCTCCAGGCTCCCAGGCTCCAGGCTCCCAGGCTCCCAGCTCGAGGCTCCAGGCTCCTGGCTCCCAGGCTCCAGGCTCCCAGGCTCCCAGCTCGAGGCTCCAGGCTCCCAGGCTCCCAGGCTCCCAGGTTCCAGACTCTAGGCTCCCAGGCTCCAGGCTCCCAGGCTCCCAGCTCGAGGCTCCAGGCTCCTGGCTCCCAGGCTCCCAGGCTCCAGACACCAGGCTCCCAGGCTCCTGGCTCCCAGGCTCCCAGGCTCCAGACACCAGGCTCCCAGGCTCCAGGCTCCCAGGCTCCCAGCTCGAGGCTCCAGGCTCCCAGGCTCCCAGGCTCCAGGCTCCCAGGCTCCAGACTCCCAGGCTCCAGGCTCCCAGACTCCCGGGTTCCCAGGCTCCCAGGCTCCAGGCTCCCTAGCTCTAGGCTCCCAGGTTCCCAGGTCCCAGGGAGGTCTGAAAAGGCTCAACAGAACAGAGAGGAGACTGGCTTGATCTTTGTTGTGAGCTAGAACTTCCCACCAGCTCCAAACGAGGGAGGGCCTGGGCTTGCTCTTCACCTTTCTGAGTGCGGGGGGGGGACACGGTGGGAGGGGACATGGTGGGAGGGGGACACGGCGGGAGGGGACACGGCGGGAGGGGACACGGTGGGGGGAGCACGGCGGGAGGGGACACGGCGGGAGGGGACACGGTGGGGGGGACACGATGGGAGGGGACACGACAGGAGGGGACACGGCGGGAGGGGGACACGGCGAGAGGGGACACGGCGAGAGGGGACACGACGGGAGGGGACACGGCGGGAGGGGACACGGCGGGGGGGACACGGCGGGAGGGGGACATGGCGGGAGGGGACACGGCGGGAGGGGACACAGCAGGGGGACACGGTGGGAGGGGACACGGTGGGAGGGGGACACGGCGGGAGGGGACACGGCGGGGGGGACACGGCGGGGGGGACACGGCGGGGGGGACATGGTGGGGGGGACACGGCGGGGGGGACATGGTGGGGGGGACATGGTGGGAGGGGACACGGCGGGGGGGACACGGCGGGGGGGACATGGCGGGGGGGGACATGGTGGGGGGGACACGGCGGGAGGGGCACGGCGGGGGGGACATGGTGGGAGGGGACACGGCGGGGGGACACGGTGGGAGGGGACACGGCGGGGGGGACACGGCGGGGGGGACACGGCGGGGGGGGACACGGCGGGGGGGGACATGGCGGGGGGGACACGGCGGGGGGGACATGGTGGGGGGGACACGGCGGGGGGGACATGGTGGGGGGGACATGGTGGGAGGGGACACGGCGGGGGGGACACGGCGGGGGGGACACGGCGGGGGGGGACACGGCGGGGGGGGACACGGCGGGAGGGGCACGGCGGGGGGGACACGGCGGGAGGGGCACGGCGGGGGGGACACGGCGGGAGGGGACACGGCGGGGGGGACAGGGCGGGAGGGGACATGGCGGGGGGGACACGGCGGGGGGGACATGGTGGGGGGGACATGGTGGGAGGGGACACGGCGGGGGGGACACGGTGGGAGGGGCTTGGAAGCTGCCGGCACACGTCCACAGGGGAGTCGGGCTCTGTGACACCTGCCTGGCGCCTGCGAGGGCCTCCTAAATGCCGTGGGCAATGGACACCAAGAACTCGACCGTGGCTTGCCCATAATCTTCCTACTGGTGGGTCCTGGCGTGTGTGGGGGGTGGGGGTTAGGTCACTTCTCCAGGTTTCTCTTCTCCAGTCAGGAAGAAAGCACTAGGCCTTACCACCAGAGTTGCTTAGAAGCATCTGCAACTCCAGATTAGAAGGGACTGGCAACAGGGCCCAGCTCAACGGCCCTCGACGCCCCGTGGGCAGCTGGCAGGAGCGGGGAGGCCCAAGTGAGCAGCGCTCGCGGCTGCTGCCCGACCTGACCGGGCCTGCACATCCCTCAGCTCACATGCTCCTCCTTTAGGGCAACGTGGCACCCGAGGGAGAAGCGTGGGTCCCTGAGAAAGGGTTTTACGATGTGCCCCGCAGTCAGCAGGGGCATCCTGGCTACACGCGCTCCTCCCCGCGGGCAGGCTCTCTGCTCCTGCCAGCGCTGCCCACCTGACTTCAGAGCCACTGGCCTTTAGGACAAGCTTGGAAAGCAGCAGGGGGCAAGCCCCTCCTCTTCCTGGGCGGCGTCGCTCCTTCGCGCAGGCTCCTGCCCCAGGCCCCTGCCCTGGGTAGACAGCCCTGAAAGGAGGCTCTGCTCCCTGCTTAGCGCATCGCCCGCACTCACAGGCGACCAGCGAACACACGCCAAACAAATGAAAACCCAGGATACAAAGCGTGGAACTGTGGCAGTCTCGGCAAGCTCACGCCCCGCGTGGAAGCAGACAGCTCGGGCCTGGAGAGAGTTCTGGCTCCGCAGTCCCCCCCCCCAGGACCAAAGAGGGGCTCACGCGGCTGACCTTGAAGTCGTGTCACGGAAACTGACTGTTCTGCTCCCAAAATCCTAGGCCCTGCTCCTCTCCTGCCAGTTGCCCTGACCAGTCATTTTCAGTTCAGACATCCCGCGGCCCAGCCGTGGCCTCCGGGCCGTTAAACCCCATGGCCTAGCCGTGGCCTCTGGAGCCATCAGTGCCGGCAGACCCCGTGGCCTAGCCATGGCCTCCGGCCATCAGTGCCAGCAGGTCCACACCCAAGGAGCTTTCCAAATGGCCCTTGGTGCCCGTCTCTCTTCTGCTTGGTCCACACACTCAGTAAACGGGCTCTCAGCTGTCTCACGTTGGCGTGTTGATGTTAAACTGTGCTCATCTAACCAGGAGACGGCTGAAGAGAGTACGGGCCACGGGAGAGTTGGCCGGAGGGGCTGGAGCCCGGCTGGCTGGCCTGGGGCTGTGCTCAGGTGCAGCCCTCATACCTGTGCCGTGCGCGTTTGAAGGTGTACGGGCCCCCAGGCCAGCCGTCCTTCTCGACTACGAAAGAGCCCTTGGTTTCCCGAGGTCACAGCTTCCGGTCAGCCACCCCCACCCAGGGGAATAAGACAAAGGCCTAGGACAGGGGCCCAGGGGAGGGGAGAGCGGAAGGGGGCTGCTCTGTGGCAGCAGGACAAAGAAGGCCCGTGCAGATGCCCGCTGCCCGCCCGGGGGCTCCTGAGACACCTTCCCAGCCCAGCCCTCCCGCCACCGCGGCCGCGGGGTGCCGGTACCAGGACGCGCCCTCTCCTCCTCAGGCTCTGATCCAGCAGGAACACCTCCTGGGCCATGCCGCGGGTCATCTGCGCAATTCTGTTCCCGCGGCCGGGGCTGCGGACCTCCTGGGCGGGCTGCTCCTGCTCGGCGCGGGCGGCCAGCGGCTCAGGGCCGGGGTCCCCTACGTGCAGGCCCTGCGTGCCCGAAGCTGGACATGCCTCCAGGCTCCTCCCCGCTGCGGACAGCCCAGGCCCGGGAGAGCTGCACGGCTGGAAGAAAGGAAGCCAGGTCAGGCCACAGGTGCCCGAAGACGCCGCCTTGCCCAGCCTGCGCCCGCCTGCGGCCCCGGGGCTCGGGTGGACCGGGAGAGCGAGGCCGGCTGCAAGGCGCACGCGCCCCTGGGGGGCCTCGAGCCAGCCGTCTGGCCTGTTACCCTCCAGCTGGAGCTGGGGAGGGGCAGGGTCTCCAGCCGGGGATGGGGTTGGGGTGGCGGGGCCTTCCTCCTGGGACAGGCCGGGGAAGGGCGTGGCGGGTCTGTGCGGCCACCGCGGCTGTGGGGTCTCCATCAGCCTGTGCCATCTGCCCACAGCCCTGGGGCCCTGCCACTGGACAGTGGTCAATCGAGGGAAGTCCAGTTCGGGCACTGTCCCGGCAGCTGCCTTGGGAAACGTCCAGCCTTCCAGTAAAAGCCTCTGTTTGCCTGACCCCAGGTAGCTTTCTTCCACTCAGAAACAAGACCTGAGTGGATGGTGAGGCCACAGCTGCCCAGGCCGCGCGGCACAGCCTGACGGAGGAGGCGCTGCCAGCCGCGCCCAGGGGTCACTCCAGCCGGTGGCCAGAACCCCTTTGCTGGAGGACACTGATAAGTGTCGCCCTCTTCCAAGACGCCGCGCCAGCGCCGCGCAAGGGCAAGCGCCTCCCCAGGTGCTTCCATCAAGCCCTGCGGGTGTCAGGGCTGCCATTTTCTAGAGGCCAAAACGGCTCAAGAACTGTCCTGAGCCCCAGGGCTGGGGAACGGCAGAGCCGCCCAGGCTGGTGGTCCCCAGGCTCGGGCCTCCGACACCGTGGAGCGAGTTACACACGCGGGCACCAAGACAGCCCTTTCTGTAACTCGGCAGGGGGCTCTTGTTCCTAGCGAGAGGCGGGGGTGGGGGGTGCTAGCGGCCCTACCGTGGCTGGCTCCACCGTGGCCGCCTCCACCGTGGCCGGCTCCACCGTGGCTGCCTCCACTGTGGCCGGCTCCACCGTGGCCGGCTCCACCACGGGGCTTCCTGCGGGCACAGCGGGGCGGCTTCCGGGGACAGCGCCCTGGCCATCTGCACCGCCCGCTCCTGCTGCGCGCTCTCCACCGCAGAGCTGGGGCTTCAGGCTCCGAGCCAGGAGGCTCCAGGCCTCGGCTGCACCCCCTCCCCAGGCCTGGAGCTGGGCCGCGGCATGGTGGGCCTTGGCCACCTGCTCCCACCGAAGCCGGTCTAGGTCGTGCCTTCCCTGCTCCTCAGGGTGTGGGTGGGACTCGGGGACCTTCCGGGCCTCCTGGGTGAGGTCGACGACGCTCTCCAGGGCCACCAAGACGCTGTCCCAGCAGGGCCCCGGCAGCCGGCCCCCCACTACCATTCCCCGCCCAGCCTGGACGCCAGACGCCATCCTGTCCAGCGCGCCGCCCGCCCCGGCCTGGGGGTCTCTGCAGATGGCGTCTCGCAGTGCACGTTCGAAGTCGGCGTTGATGCTGCTGAGCTGGCGGGTCAGGGCCCCGGCTCGCAGGGCGAGCTCCCAGCTGAGCAGCTCGAAGCGTGCGGACAGGCTGGGCGAGGGCCTGGGGGAGGCGGCCAGGGCCTCGGCCACCGCCAGCAGGGCCTCCGTGAGCACCCGTAGCTCCCCGCTCAGAAAGGCCACCTCGGCCCGGGCCCGCCCATCCCCACACAGCTGGCCGGACAGCCCGGCGGCCTCCTGCAGCCTCCGAGAACCCTCTGCTGCCTGCGCCAGCGCGTCCTGCAGCCCCCGCTGGTCCCTCACGGCCCTCCGCAGAGGCCCCAGCAGCCAGTCTTGTCCACTGCTGAGTCTCTCCACACACTGCAGCAGGCCCTGGGCCGCGGCCGCCCACAGGAGGCACCTGTCCTCGGCACGCTCCTCCCACGACCGGGGCGTCGTGCGGCCCCCGGAGCGCAGACCCTCCTCCAGCAGCTGCTGCGCGCGCGCCTCCGCCTCCTCCAGCTTGCCCTGCATTTGTAAGAGCGCGTCGGGGTTCTCGGCGCAGCCAGGGGCCTCCTCACCCACGCGCCAGGCTCCAATCTGGGCTGCGAGTTGAACCACCGCAGCCAAATTCCGCTGGAGCTCCACGAACACCGCCCCGCTCCCAGGCAGACCAGCTGCTGGGCTGCCGCAGACCAGCTGCCGACACAGCAGGTACCAGTGGCCGGCCCCGGCCGCCAAGCCCTGCCCAGGCAGGGGGGCAGCCTCTTCCGGCAGCCTGTGGGCGCCGGCCATGGCGCAGTGTGCACTCCCCCTCGCCGGGTCAAAAGCAGGAGGTGTCAGCATGGACATTCCTTGGAGTCCAGCCCTCCTCTCTGACCTTCGGGGCCCCTCCCCAGCCAGGGCGTCCTGACCTGCGTCCACAGCTGCACCCTGCTCCAGCCGTGTGGTGCTGGCCGAGACCTCCACCCAGGGCTCCTGGCTCCGGGCGTCAGGGATGTGGGGGCTGACGGCAGGGAGCCGAGAGGCCATCTGCGGAGGGGCGTGAGCACTGAGGGGGCGCGAGGGGCGGCCACAGCCCCCTAACCCGGGCCCCTGCCAGCGCTGCAGTTCTGGAGCTGCGGAGTCGGGGAGGCCGGGGAGAACCAAGCAAGGCTGTCCCGTGGCAAGCTCACTCCTCGGGCCCTGGCTCCGGAGGGGGCTGAGGATGTCGGGGTGGCTGTTCCCGCTCAGCCCTTCGTGGACGGTCTGAGCTGCCGCGACCAGATGTCGTGCTTTGGTTAAGAATGCGTCCCTGTCCTGAGAGCTGTGTTGGTGACCCCAAGGGCACTCCACGGCCGCCCCCAGGGCCAGAGAGGACTGCTCCAGCTGCTGGACCAACACTCGCAGGCCATTCCTGAAAATGGGGTCCGGCTCCTGGCTCAGGTACCTGCGTGTCACCTGCACCATGTGCGCAGCACGGGCCTGGACACGCGCCACGTGCCGGGAGAACTCGCCGGGGTCCCCGCTCTCCAGGGCCGCGACACAGGCCACGCGCTCCACCATCTCCTGGACGCACGCGCCCAGGAACTCGGGGACGTCGAGGACGCCGTCCAAGCATGCCAGGAGGTGCTCGGCCGCGCCGGCCCAGGCAGGGAGCAGGGCCTGCAGGGCGGCGGGGCGGCGCGGGGCCTGGCCACGGGGGCCGAAGCACGAGTGCACCGCGCCCACGAGCCCCCACAGGCCGGCCGCGGCGGCCTCGAGGTCCCGGCCCGCCTGCGGTCGCGAACAGCAAGCCCAGGCCGAGCGAGCCACCCGCAGCATCTGCCAGGCCTGGCGGCGGAAGGCGGCTAGGAGCCGCGGCAGGCGCTCGCCCTCGCCCGGGGTGCCCTCTGCGGGCCTGGCCGCGGCGGCCTGGACCAGCCTGTGGAGAGGGCCCCGCGCGTCGGCGAACGCGTCCAGGATCTGGCGCAGCAGCCCCGCGCCCACGCCGCGGGAGAGGGCCTCGGCCGCCGCCCGCAGCGCCGCGCGCTCCGCCCCGGGCCCCGCGCCCCCGCCCCGGCGCAGCCCCAGCAGCCGGCCGCACTGGGCCACGAGGCCGAGCCGCTCCCGGGGCGCCGCGCGGGCCGCCAGCCGCATGCTGAGGCCCACCACGGCCGCCAGCGCCGCGTCCAGCGGGGCCCCCGGCAGGCGCTCGGGCCCGGGCCCCGCCAGCAGCCCGCGGAGCTGCCGCAGGCGCCAGGCCAGCGCGCCGGGCCGCGCCGGGGCCTCCGGGTTCGCGGCGCTGCGCTCCAGCTGCCGCAGGAGCTCATCCAGGCCCCGCCTGGCCTTGGAGAGCGCGCGGCCCCGGGGCGCGGGCGGCGGGGTGCGGGGGGCGAGCAGCGCGGGCGCGCAGCCCCGCACCAGGCGGCCCACGAGACGCCGGCGCGCCCGGGGCCCCCGCTCCGCCCGGCGGCCCAGGAGCAGCAGCGCGCCGGCGAGCCGGGCCCGGGCTGCGCGCAGCGAGGCCGCGTCCCCCGCCGCCTCCAGCGCGTCCAGGCAGGTCAGGCAGCCGCCGGCCGCGCGCGCCGTCTCCCGGGCCGTGGCGGCGTCGTGGAGGAGCAGGACCTGCGGGGCGACCGAGGAAGAGGCGCTGAGGTTGAGGCCGCCGCCGCCGCCCGCGTCCGGAGAACCCGCCCCCGTGCTCCGGAGAGACCGCGGCCTCGGGCCAGAGGCCCCGGGAAGGACCGCCCGGGAGCGGACAGCTGAGGCCTCGCGAATTTAAACCAAACCTAACGCGGCCCAGCCCGAGGTCAAGGGTGAGGGCGCCTGGGGGACCTGCTGCCTGCGGGGGCTGCGCCTGCCCTGATGCGCCTCCTTCCCCGCCGACCCCTTCCGCAGAGCAGGCCGGGCCTTCCCGGGCCTCTGCTCTCCCCGTGGACCCTTACATTACAAAGCCCCCGGCCCCCGAATCCCACTCGCCCTCCACCGCTGAAGTTTTGAGGGTGCACGATGTTGACCCTGCGGACGGCGCCCAGATTCCAGCAGGGAGCAGTGCCCTGACCCTAAGGGCTGTGCGGGAAGGGCGGTCAGGCGGCCGAGGAGCCCGCCGCAGAGCCTTCCCGATGGTCCCGCAGCTGTGGGCACAGGGAGTCGGCCTTCACCTGGGGGCCGGATCGGCCGCAGGCGGAGGGTCGCCGAGGTTTCGGCGGCAGCCTGTCCCCACAGCCTCTGGCCACGGGCACAGTGGGAAATGACCCCTTCAGCGACACCTCCTTACTAGGGCTGGGGGCCAGGTGGGGGGTGAGGGGGCGGCACGCGGGTTTAGGACCCCGGACTGCGCCTCGGTATGTCCACACAGCCCCTGTGGCAGCTTAATGGACTCTGTGCCTGTGGTCTTGGCAGAAACTTGGGCAGGTTTCTCTCCCTCAGGGATTTTCTGGGGTTCCCCCCGCCCCCCCTCCCACTGCTGGAATTGCCTGCTCCACCTCCCCCACCCCCCCCCCGCCCCATTCCCCCCTTCTGTCCACAGTTGCCCCCCGCCCCACCCCCCACCCCCAGCTGGAGCCATTCTCTGTCCGCACTGGCCAGTGCCCACAGAGCCTCACCTTGGCGGTGTCCAGCAGCGTCTGCTGGGCTGCGGTCACCAGCGCCTCTCTGAGACGCCGGCTTCGTGGCCGAAGGTGGAGCTGCCGGGACACCAGCAGGACGTTCGCCCCAGACAGGGCCAGCGACTCCGCAGGCGGCCCCATTTCCTTCCCGAGCCACTCCTCCTCGGCGTCTCCCGCCAGCCTGCACGGGTGTTTTCAGTCAGCCTTTGCCCACCTCGCCACGAAGGTGCTGCTGGCTACAGAAAAGAAACAAGCTCCCCGAGGCCCCTGGCCGGCCAAGGCCAGCTCCGGCCCGGCCGCCTGGCCGCTCCAGGCTCCGTGTTGGGAGCCTTCCGGGCCTTCCTGCCTGCGTCCGACCACGCCCGTGGGGCGCCCTCCAGGGTCCCGCGGGCAGCACTGTCGCCATGGCGGCCGCAGGCCCCAGCTTGAGTCTTCGCAGGAAACAATCTCAAGCTTCTGCTTCTGGCTGGGGGCATCAGACCAACCCTCCCCCAGAGCTCCTGTAAGGATGGAAGTGTTTGAAGACAGAGCAGCTGTTCCAGGACACGAGCAACAACCAAGGCCAGAATTTAGTCCTGTTGGGAAGTGGACGTGGCTCAACTGATAGAGCGTCCACTTACCATATGGAGGGTCCAGGGTTCTATCCCCAGGGCCTCCTGACCCGCGTGGAGCTGGCCCACGCTCAGTGCTGCCGCACACAAGGAGTGCTGTGCCATGCAGGGGCGTCCCCTGCGTAGGGGAGCCCCACGCGCAAGGAGTGTGCCCCACGAGGAGAGCTGCCCTGCATGAAAAAAGCACATCCTGCCCAGGAGTGGTGCTGCACACATGGAGAGCTGACACAGCAAGATGACGCAACAAAAAAGAGACGCAGTTTCCCAGTGCCTCCTGATAATACAAGCAGGCACAAAGAACACACAGCAAATGGACACAGAGAGCAGACAATAGGGGGGAAGGGGAGAGAAATAAATAAAATAAATCTTAAAAAAAAAGAAAAGAAAAGGCAATTACCATTTTTCTACAAAAAAAAAAAAAAAGGAATTTAGTCCTGTTGAGTCCAGGCCAAAAGGCAGAGAATCAGTGAGGAAGGGGCTGCTGGCGAGACGTCAGCCGTCTGCCTACGAGTCGTCAGTGTGGAGGCAGCTGAGAGTCCCCTCAGCTTTCATGTGGCTCGGAAGCCTGAGCTCTTAGGAGCGAGGTCAACCTGGAAACACACCTCCCCAAACACTGACACTAGGCTGGAGACGCGGCAGGGCTTTGATCGGCTAAGGGTAACCCCTCCCTGCTTTAACTGCCAGACAGAATAAACTTAAATTCCACTCAATTTTGCACACACAATATACTGTATTCAGCTTTTGAAAAATTACCTCACAATGAAAGATAAAAATGGCATCTCAAATTACTTGGGTAGAGACAGACTTTTTAATTAGTAGTACTGGGATGACTGGATAGCCGTTTGGAAAAGTATAAAATGAGAGCCGTATCTCAAAACATACAAAGTGAACTCTGCATGGATTAGGGATCTAAATGTAAAAAATAAAGCCATGCAAGTACCAGAAGAAAATATGAGTGAATTCATCTTTAAACTTTGTCTTCTTTGCAGACAAAGAAGTATAACCCTAATTTATAAAGAACTCTCAAGAATTGAGAAACAGTGGATAAAAACCTGATAAAAGTGAGTAACAAGCATGAACCATTTACAGAAAGACAGTAAAAGTAACCTTTAAAAACAATGAAAAATATCCAAACTCACTCCTGAAAAGAGAAATGAAAATAAAACAATATTGAGTAGCCATTTCTCACCTATCTGACTTTTAAAATTTAAAAATATGATATAATCTGCAGGCAAGGCTGTGGGGAAACAGGAGATTTCATACACTGCTGGTGGGAATGCAAAATGTCTTCTGAAGGACAATTTGCCAAAATAGAGCAAACGTGTGTATGCGCCTGTGTCTCAGCAGCAAGCCCAGCTCTAGGAGTCGGCTCTGAGATGCGCATCCAAGAATATGAAGATTCATGTGCACACAGTTATTTGTTGCAGCATTGTTTGTAATTGCTAACACTGGAAACAAACTACATGCCCATTTGTAGGAGAGTAATGAATAAATAATGGTACATTCATCCATGCAATGGAGACTATGTGATTGCTTAAAAGAAAAGTAAGGAAGATTTATGTGAAATGATATGTGTGATTTCCAGGATATATAGTTAAGTGAAAAAAAGCAAAGTGAAAAGGATAATCTAGGTATGCTACCCTTCATATAAGAAAGAAGATAGAAATTTTGGATCACAGAGTGGTTCAACAATGGAGGCGGAGGAATACTGATATGGGATATTATTGACAGGCTATATATGGTTGACAGGGAGTTATACAGGGCATATGTCCAGGGTGCATGGTAATGTTTAGATATACTCATAGTGGAAACAATTAAAAACAACAGCTGGGGGGGTACTGAGTTCCTGGCCGGGGGTCTCTGTCATGGTCCCTGGGGGAGCAGCGGCAGTCCCCCAGGTGCAACGGTAAGAACCAGGAAGGAAGGAGGGCCCAACAGTGGGCTCCTGATACTAATGGCTATGCTTGTGAGCCTCTATGACTGAAATAAGAACAAGGCCTAGAGCAGCACTGTGCCTGGGAGTTTCCTCCTGACAGCCTTCATGTTACTCAAATGTGGCCACTCTCGAAGCCAAACTCAGCATGTAGATGCAGCGCATTCCCCCCAGTGTGGGACATGACACCCGGGGATGAGCCTCCCTGGCACCAAGGGATCACTACCACATACCAGCTGAAGATGCAACTAGAAAATGACCTTGAATTAAAGGTTCAATGCGGATCAGCAGAATATCCCTGTCTACATATAATAACATGACTTCAAAATGCTGTTTGACCTAATGTAAGGGGAAAATGGAAAGGAGAAATGAGTTTATATGGCTACGAGTCTCTAAAAAAGAGTCTGGAGGTTGTCAGAAGGAATGCCCTTATGCACAACTGAGCAGAGTCTAAGAGACAGATAAAGTAGATACAACCCCAGGTATTGGTTCTTTTGAGGGCTAAAGAGACCCACGGGTTCTGTGGTCATGGCAGGTGGGGTTCACTGCCATGTCAAATGGCCCTTCTTTGGAGCTGGTGTTTCTGCGTGATGGAACTGGACTCCGAGAGGATCTCTTTTCACAAGACTTTAATGCTACTTTACTGGAATTGTAGTTGGTGCTGGGGTTTAAGATATATTTAGGAGATTTGAATCTCTGGACTGACAATATGATAGCCAGGCCCTGAGCCTCAACAGACTTCAGCTCCTACACTCTGATTTATTGGACTTACCCCACTCAGCTAACATGGAGTTGAAGAAGGTCAACCACCACACCATGGAGCCTAGAGTGTCTACAACTGAAAGCAGGAGGATTGCATCCAGTATCCATGTGGAATCTAAGCCCCCACTTGACATAGATGTGCAATGGACACAACCAATCCAATGTCCACAGAGAAAATGTGGCATCGGTGTGTGAAGGGTGGCCGTGGTGGCTGCTGGGTGTGGGGAATGGGAGGAAGAGATGAGATGGGGAGGCGTTTTCGGGATGTGGAGTTGTCCTGGGTGGTGCTTCACGAACAATTATGGGACATTGTGGATCCCCCCAGGGCCCACTGGATGGAGCGTGGGAGAGTGTGGGCTATGATGTGGACCATTGACTATGAGGTGGAGTGATGCTCAGAGATGTGCTTGCCAGGTACAGTGGATGTGTCGTGATGGTGGGGGAGAGTGTTGCTGTGGGGGGAGTGGGGGGTGGGGGCAGTGGGGTTGAATGGGACCTCATATTTTTTTAATGTAATATTTTTAAAATAAAATAAAATAAAAACAAGATGCAGCAAATGGACACAGAGAACAGACAACCAGGGGAGGGGGGGAATTAAATAAATAAATAAATCTTTAAAAAAAAAAAGAAAGAAAGAAGATAGAAGAAAATACACGTGGATTAAAATTATCGAGACAATGGGGAAGCCTTAAAGTGGAAAACAACGAGTAACAATTGTCCCTTGTGTCCACGCCCGTGTAAAGGCCTCCTGAGAGCGTGGGATATCGCTTTGAGAAAGGAATGTCACTCCCGTGGTTATGCTGTGCTGCGTTGTTAGTGGACAGCGGGATTTTGCCTACGGATCATTAAGGTTCCCGCCACTTGGCTTTGACGCAGTCCAAAGGGAGACCTTCTGGGTGGGCCTGACCAAATCAGAGAGGCCTTCACGGGGTTGTTCTTGAAGAGAGAGACTCAGATGCGCCTGCCGCGCTTGGAGAGGCCGTGAGCAGGGCACGGCAGGGTGCTCGGGCTCCCTCCCAGGAACTGATGCCCGCCCACAGCGGGGCCTCGGACGGGCGCCCGAGCCTCTGCTGGGGCCGCAGCCCTGGTGACACTTGGGTTTCAGCCTGGTGAGACCCTGAGCAGGGGACCCAGTCACCCCAGCCCAGACTCCCGGCTCACGGAAACTGCCAGATAAGAGGCGCTTCTGAGCAAAGCTGGTAAATTAGTGGTAATTTGCAGTGCAGCGATAGGAAACCAACCAGTCACAAACGAGCAGCACAACAACACAACACAACAACCAAGAGGCGTCCACTGGGTGGGTAGGAGCTGCACGCAGACCCTGCCCTGCGGGCACAACTCCTCCTCTGGCCGCCAGGCCGGCACCCCCGCCTTCCTGGGCGGGCCAGGCTGGAGATCCGCAGGCCCCCCGCTGTCGGAGAAGGACGCTGCGAGTGAGCCGCGCAGGCCGGGAGGGTCCTCGTCCGCGGCGCGGAGCTGGGACGTCGGTGCTCGGCCTGTTTCCAGCAGTTCCACCCTCAGCTCCAGCGTGAGGGGCACGCCGCGCGCCCGCGTCCTGATTCTCCAGCAGAAGAAACCAGGGCGCCTGGGAGATTCCAGGGCTGGGGCCAGAAAACTACCAGACGAACCTGAGAACAAGGAGGAAGGACGGGGCTCTCGAGAGGACACGGAGCCGGCCGGAGAGAGCTGGCCGCGTCCCAAGCTGGACGAACCGAACCATCTAACAATGACAGCACTGGATTTAAATCCCTGGAATAAAATAAATATCATGATATAAATAAATAATTGAGTAAATAAATGGAGAGAAGGAATAGCATTTCTGAGTGGAAGCTTTCCAATTAATAAATGTAGAAGGGATGAGGGAAGTAAAAAATCACCGGGCAAACGTCCCAGTTATAATTCTTTCAGGTAAGATATACGGGTGGATGTTAGAATCAGTGGGCGGAAGTTTGAGGAGAAAAAGAAAAAACTCCATCAAGATATTTATCAAAAAGGGAAAAGTAATGAAGAAATCTGTGGCCACCGCCTTAGTCAAGCGATAGCACTTCAGCCGCCTGCAGTCAGCCCGAGCCACGTCCACGCCCTCAGATGCGATGCGCTTCTGTGCCGTTCTGGCCAAAAATGGGTAACCTCATCTGATGATGGACAGAACCACACGGACAAACGAGGGTGACAGACATTCCCGGAGAGTCCTGGCCAGGGCTGGACCTGGGGGAGGTGATAAAAGAGGACTGAGGACCTGTCCCAGACTGGAGGCCACGGAGGAGACAGGGCAGCCACGTGCCTCGGGGCGTCTGGGGTGCCTCCTGGAGCAGGGAAAGACGGGAGGCGCTGGTGACGTTGGGCAAGGTCTGCGGGTAAAATACAGGACCAGGCCCCGTCACGGTGCCACACTACACAGCTACACTGGAGAAGGCCAGGTGAAGGGCGTACTGAAGGCGGCATTATTTTTTAACACTTTTTGTGAAATACAACTGACACACGCATTTTAAAAACCTTACACACGTGTATCACCTGCGAAACCGTCATCACAGGCTGGAGAACGTGATTCCCCCCAGACTTTCCTCAGGCCCCTCTCTCTTTTTTTTTTTTTCGCTCTCTTCTTTTTCTCAGCATAATTATTTTGAGATTTGCCCATGTCACTCATAGATCAATGTTTATTTATTTTCATTGCTGTGTCCTGTTCTATTGTGTACACACACTGAAATTTGTTTCTCTCTCTGTCAACTGATGGACGTTGCGTCGTTCCCAGCTCTCGACCATTACAAGTAAAGCTGCTCTGACCAGCCACGCCGGTGGTGTTCTTTGGACATTGCTTTCCTTCTTCCTGATCAACACTTGGTAGTGTGTGTTGAGCATTTAAAGAAACTGCCGAAATGTTTTCCAAAGCAGCTGCACCTAACGGTGCGTTTCCACTGGGGTGTGAGAGTCCAGCTCCTCGCTGTACCCATCAAAACTCGATATCAACAGTCTTTTCCATTTTAACCATCTTAGTACGGATGCCACAGTATCTTGTGCTGCTAATATGCGTTTTGCCTCGTGACTAACTTCACATACTTATTATCATCTGCATATCTTCTTTGGTAAAGTGTCATTTCAAACCTTTTGACTTTTTCATTACTTCTTTCTTATTCTTGAGACTTGATGGTTCTTTACATATTTTGGATATAAACTCAATATTAGATACATGCCTTGCAAAATACTTTCTCCCAGTCTGTGATTTTTGCTTGGTTTTCTTCATAATATCTTTTGAAGAGCAAAAGTTTTTTATTTGGATGAAGTCCATTTTGTACTTTAATGGTTTGCACTTTTGGTGTTATATCTAAGAAACTTATGTATCTAAGGTCACAGAGATTTTCCCCCCCATGTTTCTTTTTAAAACTTTATTGATCTCAGAGTTACATTTAGGTCTGTGGTCTGTTTGGGGTTAATTTTTATATGAACCAAACCAAAGTTCATTTTTTCTCATACGAGTGTCCAGTTGGCCCAGCATTACTTGTTGACAGACTTCCTTTCCTCCAACGAATTGCCCTTGCACCTTTGTCAAGTATAAGTTTCCAAAGATGTGAATCTATTTCTGGACTCTCTTCTGGTCCATGTTCATGGGTCAGAAGATTCAATGTTGTTTCTCCCATATTGATTAATAGATCAGCATAATACCAATTAAAATCCCAACAGTCTTTTCTCTTTCTTTCCTTCCTTCCTTCCTTCCTCTCTTTCTTTCCTTCCTCTCTCCCCTCCCTCCCTTCCTTTTGTGGAAATTGGCAAGCTTATCTTAAAATTCACATGAAAATGCAAAGAACCTAGAGTAATCAACTTTAGAAAAGAAGAACAAAGCTGGAGGTCTTTTTTTTTTTTTAAGATTTATTTATTTCTCCCCACCCCCTGTTGTTTTTGTGCTCACTGTCTTCTTCCTGTGTCTGCTTGTCTTCTCTTTAGGCAGCACTGGGAACTGATCCTGGGACCTTCTGGAGTAGGAGAGAGGCGCTCAATCTCTTATGCCACCTCAGCTCCCTGGTCTGCTGTGCCTCTTCTCTGGGTCTCTTTTTGTTGCGTCATCTTGCTCTGCCAGCTCTCCATGCAGGCCAGCTCTCCTGCACAGGCCAGCGCTCCACGTGGACCAGCCTGCCTTCACCAGGAGGCCCCAGGAATCGATCCCTGGACCTCCTGTTTGGTAGACGGGAGCCTAGTTGCTTGAGCCACATCCACTACACAAAGTCGGAGGTCTTATCTTCCAGACTGTACGACATTATAAAGTTCCCATGTTCAAGACATTAGCTAGATGTATGGGATAGAGTCCAGAAATGGACCCACACATTATGGGCAACTGGCTTTCAACAAAGGTGCAAAGGTAAGTCAGTGGAGAAAGAATAGTCTTTTCAACAGTGTCGGAACAATAAGGCATCCATACACCAAACAACAACAAAAAAGAAACAGTCTATACCTCAAATCATGTTTTGAAATTTACCCAAAATGGATCACAGACCTAAGTATGAAACCTAAAACTTCAAAATTTCCAGCAGAAACATAGAAGATCTTTGTGATCTTGATGCAGCCAAAGATTTCTTGCCTACAACACCAAAAGCATAAACCATAAGAAAAAATAGTGATAAACTGGATTTCATCAAAATTAAGAATTTCTGGATTTTGAAAGACACTGTTAGATGAATAAAAAGAGAAGCCACAGACTGGGAGGAAATGTTTGCAAAGCAATATCTGATAAAGGACTTGTATCCAAAATATATAAAGAACACTCAAAACTCAAAAATAAGACAATAACTCAATAAATAAGGGTAGACGTATTGAAAGACAGTTGAGCAATCAAAGAAAATATAGAATGGAAGTAGGCGCATGGAAAGGGGTTCAAGGGGTACTTGCTAGGGAAATGCGAGGTCAAATCCCACCACAGCACCTAGTGGAAGAGCTAAATGAAAAGGGCCTTATTTAAAATGTAGAACTGAACTCTCTGCTGCTGCAGGGAACACAGCGTGTCCACCCACCTTGAAAAACAGATGGGCTAGACCTTCCCCGACCGTTGGAGCGAGCCCTCCGACTTCAGGTGTTTACCCACAGGAAATGAAAACAAATGCCCTTGCAAAGACGTCACACGAACGTCCAGGCGGCTGCTTGTAACGGGCCTGAACTGGAAACACCCCGACAGCGGGTGGGGGGGTGCTCGTTTTGGGATCTCCGTACAGTGGGGCACCATTCAGCCAGGAAGAGAAATGTGGAGCGAAGATGAGTCTCAAATAATTATGCCGAGTAAAAGAAGACGGAAAAAGAAGGCACTTAAGGTGCGGTTTCATTTCTGTAACATTTGAGAAAATGAGACTCCTCTGTAATGGCAGGAGGCAAATCAGCGTTCTCTGAGGCCGGGGCACAGCTGAGCGTCAGACTTGGGGTGACGGGTGTGCTCACAATTTCGATTGAGACGCTGGTGTGTGCTGATGCCAAAATTCATCCAATTGCGAACTGTGTGCATGTTGTGTGTTAATTATATCTTAATAAACCGTGAAAGGCAAAATAATTATGTTTTAGACCAAAAACCTGAGGTAATTCTTCACTGGCAGATCTGCACTAAAATAAATATGACAAGCAATTCATCAGGCAGATGGAAGATGAGACTAGAAATTCAGGAAGGAATAAAGAGCTGGAAACGTTAACAGGTAAACTAATAATGATGATGTCTTGTGGGATCTGAAGTTTATGAAGAATTAAAATACAAGACCATATGTGCACAGATGGTGGGAGGGAAGATAAATGGAGAGAGAGGGCCCTGGGAAGTGATAGAAGCGCTACTGAGTTACATCCAAGTGCAGTAAGTCCATTAACAAGCTCGTTCATGCTCAGTGTGTAGCACTAAGAGAAAAGTAAAAGAATGCAGAACCTCCAAGCTAATAACAGAGAAAACAGGATAATAAATATACTTGAATAATCCAAAAGAAGACAAGAAAGGAGAAATCAGTTATAGAGAGTAGATGAGACAATTAGAAAACAAATTGTAATATGATATTTACACACAAATTTATTAGTAATTACATTAAATGCAATTATAATGCAAAGATTGTCAGCCTAGGAAAAGACCCCAACTATGTGCTGCTTAGAAGAAACCCTTCTTAAATATAAAAACACAAAGAGTGGACTTACTGATATTCTACTATAGAAATATTGTGACTCTAGCAATGGAAGAAATGATATCATTGCTGTGGAGACTGTGGCCATGGGAGTTGCTGAAGGCAGGGAGAGGGAAAAAGAGGTGTGATATTGGGGCATTTTTGGGACTTGGAGCTGTCCTCAATGATACTGCAGGGACAGATGCAGGATGTTATATAGCCTGCCATAACCCACTGAATGGACTGGGGGAGAGTGTAAACTACAGCATTAACTATAATCCATGCTGTGTAGCAATGCTCCAAAATGTACTCATCAAATGCAATGGATGTGCCACAATGATGAAAGAAGTTGCTAATGTGGGAGGAGTTGGGGGATGTGGGGAGTGGGATATATGGAAACCTCTTCGATTTTTTAATGTAACATTTTGTGTGAACCATGTATCTTTAAAAAAATAATAATAATAAAAGAAAAACAGACAAACTGAATGTGAAAGGACAGAAAATCTGTACCATGCAAACATTAATCCCCCAGTTTGGAAATAGCCTTGGTAATATTAGATGAAGTAGACTTTAAGGCCAAGAAGCATTGTTAGATATAAAGGGGCACATTTCATAAAGACAAATGTCAATTGATTACGAAGATATAACAGTTCTAAGTTTGGATCCATTTTGTCTTGTAACCTCAAAATAAAAAAGCAAATAGTGGGAAGCGGACTTGGCCCAATAGATAGGGCGTCTGCCTAACACATGGGAGGTCCGCGGTTCAAACCCTGGGCCTCCTTGACCCTTGTGGAGCTGGCCCACGCACAGTGCTGATGCGCGCAAGGGGTGCTGTGCCACGCAGGGGTGTCCCCCACGTAGGGAGAACCATGTGCCAGGAGAGTGCCCCGTAAGGAGAGCCGCCCAGCACGAGAGAAAGTGCAGCCTGCCCAAGAATAGCACCACACACATGGAGAGCTGACACAACAAGATGACGCAAGATTCCTGGTGCCACTGATAAGGACAGAAGCAGTCACAGAAGAACACACAGCGAATGGACACAGAGAGCAGACAAGGGGGGGGGAGGGAAGAGAAATAAATAAAAAATAAATCTTAAAAAAATAAAAGCAAATAGTAACAGAACTAAATGCAAAATTAGACCAAATGATAGTGAGAAATTTTTAGCACTCTGCTCTCAGCAAAAAACAAAAACAAACAGGGATAGGAGATTTGAACACATAAATTTGACCTAAACGATGTGCTGCATTTTAAGTGGAAACCCCACCTCAGTTTGTTTCAGCTCGTCCAGACCCCACAGCGCGTACCAGGAAACACTGGGCACGTTCTGTGCCAACTGCTTCCATTTGGCCTCCCTGAGACCTGCCTTGGGAGCATCTCTAAAAACCACTGGAGCCAGAATTTGAACTCCCTGCCTTAGTACCCTGACATATGGGCTGCACAGCTTCCCATGGTCATAAACATGGATAATTTCCTTTATAAATAATTTACCTATTAGGAACAGACAATGCGGCAAAGCATTTCTATCTAAAGGGTAAAAAATGTGATTAACTTCTCTTAAAAGGTATTGTACCTTTACTCATGATTATAAAATTATTGCATTAGAAAACTTAGAATGTACAAAGGAGTAATAAGTACAAAAATCACCCTGTTCCTGAAATCCTAAGTAAATTATTGTAAATGTTTTGGTAATTTTTTTCCTTTTACATAATTGGGGTCACATCATGCACAGTTTTGAATCCTCTTTTTCTTTCTCAACCATAAAGCATGAGTATTTTTTAACAATATTTTTGTTACTTTTTATTTGTATGTAACTCAAACTTCCAAAAGCTCCAAAAATAGTACAATCAACTCCCACTTATCCTTCAACCAGGTGAACCAGTGCTTATTCGGCCATGCGCGGTCATCATTCCTTTTCTCTCTGCCTCTGTGCATGTGTAAAACGTTGCAGGCTTGATGCCCTTTAGCCCGAATGGCCCAGCATAGACTCCTTAAGAACAAGGACGTCTGCTCTCATAACCACAGAGCAATCATCAAAATCAGGAAATTATCTAACCCAAAATCAATATTCAAATTTTGTAGATTGTCCCAACCTGAGAATTTGCATGAGATTTCCTGAGGTCCTGGGGAAGCAGCATTCTGAGGTTGCCCGGGAGATTCCCGCCCTGGAGACTCAGCAAACCCTCACGGTGATGCCGGGCTTTGCAGATGCCATCAAGGTGGTTAACTACCTGCCGCAGAGGGGGGAGCTGCCTGGCGCCCATTGTCAGCAGAGGCAGGTAGAAGGGGAGCCAGAGGGATGTAAAGAGTGCGCTCGCCTGCGCAGGAGGCGGCGTGCACTGGACCGGCTCTGCCGCGGGACCCTCAGCTGCAGCCACGAGGAGCTGGTTTGGCCAACAGCCCGTGTGGGCAGGACGCTGAGTCCTCCCTGAGCCAGGGTTCTTAGCCTGGGGTCTGTGAGCTTGAGCTGAAATTCAGATAAGCATTATTCTGTGGGGTGCAGATGTGACCTGTTAATTAAATAACTCACCATGCAGTGTGGACTTGGTAAGGGGGTTGTGTTCTCACCTGACTGCCAGAGGGATCCATGGAACAAAAGAGGTCAAGGACCCCTGTCCCAGCGCCTCCAGGTAAGAGCCCAGCTGGCTGGCACCTCGATTTTGGCCTCGTGAGACCCCGAGCAGAGGAACGAGCTGATCCACAGAACTCTCAGATGATTTTTTTGAAGTCACGATGTTTTTTGTAACAGCAGCAAAAGGAGACTAATAGAAGTCCCTTTAGACCCCTTTAATCTGGAAGTTTCGAAGCCTTTCTTTGTCTCTTTTGACTTAACGTTTATGAAATCTATAAGCCATTTATTTGTAGAAAGCCCCTCTATTCTGGTTTGTCTGTTATTAACAGATTCTGGTTATACATTTTGGAAGCAATTGTGACCTTTTTGTGAATCACATTAGTAGGCATGTGATAGTGTTTTGTCCCAACTTACTTTGGTCACTTGGTAAGATGATATCAGCCAGATCTCTCTCCTATAAAACTATTTCCCCCTTTGTAGTTAATAAGTAAACTGTATGAAGGTGTAGCAGTTTGATATTATTGATGAATTCCAGAAAGAAATGTTGGATTATGTTTGCAATCTGATCCTTTCCTCTGGGCATATTAGATTTTATTGGATTGAGAGGTTTACTTGATTAAGTAATCAGGTAAACCTCTTGTGCCAGTAGGGCATGGCATAAAAGACATGGCAAAGGACAGAGTTGGGGGTCTTAATGTTGGAGTTTTGATGTTGGAGTTTGATGCTGAAGTCTTAAGCTGGAGCCCCAGGAAATAAGCTCACAGAGGAAAGAGGAGCAAGCTCCTGGAAGAGAGGAACCCAGGAAGCCTGAACCTCACAGGTGTTGGCAGCCATCTTGCTCCAACACATGAAAATAGACTTTGGTGAGGGAAGTAACTTATGCTTTATGGACTGATATCTGTAAGCTCCTACCCCAAATAAACACCCTTTATAAAAAGCAATTTGTTTCTGGTATTTTGCTTTAGCACCCCTTGGGCTAATACAGAGTTATCTCGAGACAGTGTGAATTTTAGCATCCACTGATGACCTGTGCCTGAAACAATGCTCATTAGGATAGTTGCCAAAAGGTAATTTTCTAACTCTATTACTCCTTCTACATTCATTAGTTGGCACTCTTCTATAAGGAAGTGTTCCCGTCCCCTTTCTTTACTCATTTGTTTTTAGTATTCACTCATTGATTCTTCTTCAGTTCATTATATTCCATTATTTGTTTTAGCTCATTATTTATTTTAATGATCAAATTGTACCATATTTGACCATATTAGTCCCAAATTTGCCCCTTCAGATTGGCTCATAAGCCCTTTTGAGCACTTTTGTTTTTTGAGCACTTCCTTACTTTCCTGCAAATGAGCTATTCCAGAATCATCTTGTATTTTTCTTACCCCTGTCCTGGAATCAGCCATTTCTTCAAAGAGTCAGAATCTTCTTTATAGCCAGGAATGCTATTTAGAAACCAAAATCTGGGTGCCAGGGTGCTTATTACTACTGGGTATCCTGGCATCTGGGAAATGCACACATGCACACATACATACCTACACAGACACACAAATTCTGTGTTCATACTGGTACCTCCATTTTAATCCAATACCATACGGTTCTCCCTGACCTCTCATTCCATATGTGTTATCTCCATTTTCCCTCTGTGAGAAAACTGCCTCCCCAAATCCTCAATATATGAGCTCCTTTGCTCCATGAACAGAGAGTGCATACAGCAGTGTCATACTTCCTCACCATACCAGTTTGGTGAACAGATAAACAGACCTACTAGGTGCAGTTAATATGTTCACAGTTTTTTGTCTCTAGATTGAAGGTTTATATTGAAGTACTTTGTCCAACCCACCTCAGTGTAGTTATATCATTCACTTGAAACACAATTAGATACATGTGTTTATATTTATTTACCATTTTAGATTTTTGCCCCATCCTTGATGATTTAAATGCTTTTGTGTATGTAAAAAACATGAATTTGGTTCCTGTAGCAATTTGATATTGCTTATGGATTCCAAAAATAGATACTGGATTTTGTTTGTAAACTAGTCTGTCCCTCCAAGTATATTAGATTATATTGGAGTCAGAGGTTTCACTTTTACTTGATTAAATAATGATTGAGGCTTTGATTGGGCCACGTCAGTAGGACTTTGCATCCCTGCCCCCTTGGTGGGTGGGAACTCAGAGAAAAGCCATGGTAAAAGACAGAGTTGGGAGTTTTTTGATCCTGGAGCCCAGGAAGTAGACACACAGAGAAGCAGATACAGCAGAGGCCCTGGGAAGAGAGCTGTTTGCCTGACAGTTTACAGTCGGCCTGTGGAGGAAGCAGAGCAGCTGAGTCCAGAAAGAAACAAGCCCCAGGAAGAGAGGAGCCCAGGGAGCCTGAACCCCCGCCGACGCCGGCGGCCATCTTGCTCCAGCACGTGGCAATAGATGTTGGTTAGGGAAGTAATTTATGCTTTATGGCCTGGGAACTGCAAGCTTCCACCCCAATAAATACGCTTATTAAAGGCCAACCAATTTCTGGTGTTTTGTATCAGCACCCCTTTGGCTGACTAATACAGTTCCCAAAGCCAAAACTATACAAAATGGCGTTTTCAAAGCAGCGTCACTCTCTCTCCCACCATCATTTCCTTCCATCTTGCTGACTTCTGTAAGAAACCAGTCTCATTAGTGTGCTTGATCTTTGCCATATTTCTATTTGCAAAGATAAGAGTGTGTATTTTCTCCTATCTTGCTTCTTTCTTATAAAAATGCAGCATTCTGTCATGGCTCCGAAGCAGGGAGAAGCAGACACTGAGAGGGAGGCCAGCGAGCAGGGGTCCATGGGGATGTGCTCTTGAGCAAGAGCTGTGGAAGGGAAGAGCTGGAAGCAGGACTGGGCAGAGGGAGAAGCTGAGATGCTAAACGTGGAGGCTCTGCAGACCTCCCGGGGCTGACCCTTCAGGCTCGTCAAGCAGGGAGGAGCGTTGGAGGTCCTGTCTACCCCTGGTCTTCCAGTCCCTAGGAAAGGACTTAGCCAGTTCCCGTTGGCCAGGGATGACCCACAGGAGCGATGCCGAGGGCTCCCTGCTGGCAGCATTCCTGGAGGGGAGCTGCGTGGTGCACACAGCATCTGCCACACGTCCTACATGCTCTTTTTACTCTTTGGTTTTTCTCTTAACATTTTATTCTGAAACTCACTCCAGAGCAGTTTATAAAAATCTTCCTTTTAGAGAGGACGACCAGCAAGATGGTGGCGAGTAAGGAGCGCCTAGAGGCATCTCATCCTACAGGGCAGTTAGTAATCTAAAGCTCCTGTTTGGGGCTCCAGGAGACCAGAAGAGCATCCTGCAACATCCCTGCAGGAGTGGAAGGAGGAGGACTGCCCACCTGCAGAGAAGACTGGTAAGTAGAGGCTCCATGCCCAGAGATGGGTGCCCATCCTCCACTGGGGCCAGGCCATCTTGGGAGCTGTTCTGCTGGAATTGGAAGCTCCACTTCCCCAAAACAGGAAAAAGAGACAGTCAGGCATGAACTTCAGCCACTGATTAGTAAATTCAGAGGGCTAAGGTATAATCCTAAGAACAGCTAAAGTTTGAACCCATCCAAGTCAGAAGGAGGCCGGTAGCTGCCGTTTTAACTCTGCCCCAGCATCAGGGGAAGTGGGGCTGACCAAAAATCACAGTGAAGTGGGGACCGGCTTCTTTCCATCCAGATCACATTGCAGCTCCAGCCTAAGCCCCAGCCCCACCTCCAGCAGGGAGGAAGCTGGGGGACCTGTGCCAGCCTTTCTGGGTAACCACAGGTACATTCAACTAGGACAGACAGAATAGTTGGAAGTCTATAGGGACAGTTAAAAGAACAAGCTAAGCCTCCAGATGACATAAAGGAGTTGAGACAACAAATCATAGATGTTCAAACAAATCTCCTTAATAAGTTCAATGACATGGATAAAGAGATTAAGGATGTTGAGAAGTCATTGGATGATCACAAAGAAGAATTTGAAAGCATACATGAAAAAAAGCAGATCTTATGAGAATGAAAGGTGCAATAAACGAAATAAAAAGTACACTGGAATCATACAATCTTAAAAAAAAAATTGAACAAGGTCTCAGGGAACTAAATGACAGCAAGAGACAGCAAACATACATGCCATGGGTGTCCCAGAAGGAGAAGAGAAGGGAAAAGGGAAAGAAGGAATATTTGAATAAATAAATAAATAAAATTTCCCAACCCTATTGAAGGACATAGATATACATGTCCAAGAAGCACAATGTACTCTCATCTGAATAAATACAAACAGATCAACTCCGAGATACATACTAATCATAATGTCAAATGCCAAAGACAAAGAATTCTGAGAGCAGCTAGAGAAAAGCAATGCATAACATATAAGGGAAACCCAATAAGATTAAGTGCCAATTTCTCAACAGAAACCCTGGAGCAAGCCAACAGTGGTATGATATATTTAAGATACTGCAAGAGAAAAACTTCCAGCCAAGAATCTTATATCTGGCAAGACTGTCTTTCAAGAATGAGGGTGAGATTAGAATATTCACAGATAAACAGAAACCGAGAGAGTTTGTATCCCAGGAACTGGCTTTGCAGGAAATATGAAAGGGTATGCTACAGTCTGAAAAGAAAAGACACAAGACGCCTAAAGGAGAGTCTAGATATGAAGATTATATCACTAAAAGTAATTAAAATCGTCAAAAGTGGTGAAAATAAAATATGACAGATAAAACCCAAAAGTCAAAATGGGTGAAATAAGAACTGCCTTTAGAGTAACAGTATTGAATATTAATGGACTAAACTTACCAATCAAAAGACACAGACTGGCAGAATGGATAAGAAAATATGAGCCACTTACATGCTTTCTGCAAGAGACTCATGTTAGACCATAGGATACCAATAGTTTGAAAATGAAAGTCTGGAAAAGGATACTCTGTGCATGCAGTAACAACAGCAACAGAAAAAGCCAGAGTAGCTGTAGTAGCTTGATATCGTTTATGAATCCCAAAAATACATATTGGATTATGTTTGTAAACTGGTCTGTCCTCCTGGGCATATTACGTTATATTGGATTCAGAGGCTTCACTTTTACTTGATTAAATAATGACTGGGGCTTTAACCATTTATAATAGTGACTAAAAGAATCAAATATTTAGGAATAAACTTAACCAAGGATATAAAGCACTTGTATTCAGAAAATTAGAACTCATTGTTAATGAGAAATTAAAAAAGACTTAAATAATTGGAAGAACATTCCATGCTCATGGATTGGAAGACTAAATATTATTAAGATGTCAATTCTACCCAAATTAACTTACAGATTCAATACAAATTGGGAAAAAAATTGCACCAGTGTTTTTAAAAAGAAATGGAAAACACAATTATCAAATTTATTTGGAAGGGTAAGGGGTTGTGAATAGCCAGAAAAATCTTAAAAAGGAAAGCAAAGTTGAAGGATTCTCGCTTCTTGACTTTAAATCATATTACTTAGCTACAGTAATAAAAACAGCATGGTACTGGCATAAAGACAGATATATAGACCAATGGAACTGAACTGATGCTTCAGAAACAGACCCTCGCATGTATGGTCAAATGATTTTTGACTAGCCTGTCAAACCCACCCAGCTTGGGCAGAACAGTCCATTCAACAAACGGTGCTGAGAGAACTTAATATCTACAGCCAAAAGAAAGAAAGAGGACCCCTATCTCACACCTTATACAAAAATTAACTCAAAATGCAAGAACCATAAAGTTTCTAGAAGAAATTGTAGGAAAATAACTTCAAGACCCAGTGGTAGGTAAGTGGATTTTTAAAGGAAATAAGAGAAGGAACTGAGAGGGACCACTGATGTTTATTGTATGTGGAAGTCTTAATTAGCTTTACTGCAAAAGTGTGGAAATGTGCAGAGTTGATGGTAATACATTATAGTGAGTCATAACTGGTGTATAAATGGGAATGTGGCTGAAAGGCTAGTCTAGGATGTAAATGCCAATTGAAAGAAAGTTAGAGAATAATCTAGGGACTGAATAACACAGTTAACCCAGAGGTGGATGAGAATTGTGGTTGATGGTACAGATGCAAGATTGTCCTTTGTGAGCTAGAGCAGATGTACATCAATATTGCAGGGTGGTGGGAATGTGGAGAAGCATGGGAAAAATACAGCTGGAGTGACTTATGGTCTGTGGTTAATAGTAATGTAATATTTATGCATCTAAGCCAAAGATGTACTATATTGATAATGGGAGAATATGGAAAAATGTGCCAAATGTACAGTATGGACCTGGTAATAGTCTGATGATATTATCTCATAATCCATAACAAATGTCCCACCATGGTGTGGTGTGTTGATAGAGGGCTGTTGTATGGGAATTCTCACAAGGTCATGATTGTTTTGTAAATTTACAACTTCTGTCATAGAAATATATTGAACAAATAATAATAGGGTGTGTTGGGGGAAAATACACCAAATGTAAGATAAGGTCGTCTCACGACAATGCAAGGTGCTGGGCGTGGTGTGATGTATGGGACCCCTGTGTGATATTACACATGTTTGCTGTGTAAGTTCACAACTTTCACTATACACTTATTGTGTATGTATGTTCATGCATGAATGATATAAAAATAATAATAGGGTGAGTTGGGGGAAAATATACCAAATGTAAGTTTCTTTGGTTAGTAGTAATTTTTGAGGATGCTCTTTAATCATTAGTTAAAAATGTTTCAAACAATGCAAGGTATTGGTGAGGTATGAGAGCCCTGTATGATGTTATGTATGTTTGTTTTGTAAGTTCAGAACTATTACTATACACTTACTATTTGTGTATATTTATGTATGAGTGAAATAGCTCAATAAATTTTTAGAAACATTTAAAAAATCATCCTCATTTTCATGCAGTTGCACAATTCTCAGCATGTGAATGCACTATTGCTTATTCAGTGATTCTTCTATGTATGGGCATCTGTTTCTTTCAAGGTTTTTACAATTACAAATGGTACCTATTGATGAAGGTGAAATCTTCAAGCACAGTCCCATTAGTGGATTGCTGGGTGTAAAGGTAAACATTGAGCTTTCCTAGATATTGCCAAGGTCCCCTCCATAACAATTGTACTATTTTGCATTCCCATCAGCAATATATGAAAGGACTGTTACTTCATAACCTTCCCTGCAGAGTGTAGTTTGAAACTTTTAGTTTTTGTGAGTGTTTGGATGAGAAATGGTATTTCACTGCTGTTTTCATTTATCTTATTACAAGTAGAATTGAACATATTTTCACATGTTTAATGTTTAACCATCATTAATGGATATCCTTTTAGTTAATTTTATGTACATATCTTTTGTCCATTGTTCTTTCAGGTTTTTTTTTTTTTTGGTCTTTAATCATTGTTTGTCTTTTGACCTTGCTTATGGTTAATTATTTTTGCAATTCAACAGGTTTTTTTCCCTCTGATTTTTAATTTTTAATTTTGAAATATATTTAGACTTACAGAAAGTTGTAAAGATGGGGCACAATTTCTGTACACCCTTCACCCAGGTTTCCCTAAACTTGCATAATCCTGGTACATTTTTCAAAACTAAGAAATTAAGCTTGGTACAACATCATCAACTAAACTTTCAATTTTATTTGGATGTTACTAGCTTTTTTTCCCACTAATTTCCTTTCTCTGCTCTGAGGCCCAGTCCGGGGTCCCCTGTCCATCATGTTTTCCTTGGTCTCCCCCATCTGTGACAACGGCCAGTCCCCCTGACCCCGCTGCGTCGACACCCCTCAGGCGTGCTGCTCCTGTGCTGTGTGGGGTCTGCCCCAATTGTGGTTTGTCTGCTGTTCTCTCGTGATCAGACTCAGGGTGCAGATCTTGGGAAGAGCACCACAGGGGTGATGTGCCCGTCTCCTGAGACCGCGGGGGCACTGGCGTCAGCAGGACTCGTGTGTGTGAAGCTGGCCGTGATCGCCGGGTGATGATGGCTGGGTCCGCCAGGGTTATCCCTGCAGAGTGACTGCTTTTCCTTCCCGTAATCTAGTCACTAGAAGCAAGTCCCTCTTCCTGCAGGGAGAAGCTTCAAAGAATCTGGACATAAGGAAAACCATTGCAGTAATTAATACGTATTTTGGAGAGTTACTTTGAGGCTCTCCAAATACCGTTTCTCCTTAAAGTTTCACCCATTAATTTCGGTGTGCTAGTAAAGATCTTGCCTGGAGCAGTTATTGCTGTGGTGTTCTAATGGTGGTGCCTCTCTTCCCCCACTCCTTTCACATTTATGGTTTGTCATTTTTGCATGAGTACAATGTGTACCTCCTCTTTCCTGTATTTCTGTATTTATTTATATCAGAATGGGCTCGTGAATATTGACTTGATTCTTCGGGTTACAGTTCAGTACTATTGTTATTGATTTTCCTGTTCACCTTGTCCCAGCTGTGGCCACTGGCTCTTTCCATTTGGCTCCTCTTTTCCACTGCTGCTGTGACAAGTTATCACAAACTTATGACTTAACACAACTTGAATGTATTCTCTTACAGTTTTGGAGGTCAGAAGTGTGAAGTGGGTCTCGCTGGGCTAATGCAAAGGTACTGACAGGTCTGGTTCCTTCTGGAGCATCTGGGAGAAGCTGAGAAGGGACTGCTGTGACCTCCTGGGCCCACCCGGACAGGTCCGGTCCGTAGCCTAATCACGGTCCCGTCCCTTTTGCCATGTAACTCAGTACGCACAGGTCCAGGACTCAGGACATGGGTGCACTGGGGCCCTCACTCAGCCCACCACGTGCCTTTTTGACACGACCTGCCCGTGTTTTCCCTCTGGGACTACAAGGTGCTCTAGCCCCTTGCCTTACGTTTTCCCAGCCTTCCCCCAGAACTTCTCAGCCATTTCCTGGGGGAGCTTGGAAATTCCCATTGCTGCTGGGTACCACTGCGCCTAGGACCTGTGAACAGACAGAGCCAAGAACTATATGTACCCAGCCAGCCCACGGACACACGCACACAAGGCGTGCACACACACAGACACACACGGCACACACAGGCACACACACACGCACACGAAGTCATGCCGTCTCCTTCCACAGGAGTCATTGGAAGGTCCCCCTTTGCTTGCTTGTTCCTCTTTTTCTCAGACAGTGAGAACCCAGTTCTCATTCTCTACAATGTAGTTACTTACTTGTTACGCATGTAAAATAGTTTCAAAATTGCTAACCCACTCCTCTGTGAGAAACATTTACCACTAGAGCAGTTCGTGCATGTTCTCTCTGTCTTTAGCTTTAGTCTCTTTCCCAAAGTTACTTAAGTCAGCTTCTCCCCCCATCCTTCGAGAGAGGTTATGGCATACATTTGTGGTCCAGGGAGATTCATTTATCAGCCTGCCTCCACCTGGGGTGCCCTGACATCTGGTCGATTTTTAAAATTTGCACACAGTCAGGTCCAGTCTTGGCAGTGTGCCTGGACGTGCTTCTGGGTCCTCTTAACGCCATTCACTGGTGCTTTTTCTTACACTACTTGGTGCTGGAGGCAGTAGAGCATGTTTTAGTATCCACTAGGCAGCTCCCCACCCCCAGAGCTTTTTAGCCCAGTTATGCTTGCATGCTTAATTTTTCCATATGAACCTTAGCACTGACCATTGGAATTCCTTGTAAAAAAGATCTTGTGGAATTTTATGGAATTGAATTAAATTGATAAATGAACTTAGGTAGAACTGAAATCTTTAAGATGTTGAGTCAACCTGAGAACAAGGGATGTCTTTCCACTTGTTTTGTTTTTTTATTTCTCTCCCCCCTCTCCCCGCCCCCCCCCCCCCAGTTGTCTGCTCTCTGTGCCCATTTGCTGTTGTGTTCTTCTGTGACCACTTCTATCCTTATCAGTGGCACCGGGAATCTGTGTTTCTTTTTGTTGCATCATCTTGCTGTGTCAGCCCCCCCGTGTATGGCGCCATTTCTGGGCAGGCTGCACTTTCTTTCGTGCTGGGCGGCTCTCCTTATGGGGCTCACTCCTTGCATGTGAGGCTCCCCTATGCGGGGGACACCCCTGCGTGGCAGGGCACTCCTTGCACACATCAGCACTGCATGTGCGCCAGCTCCACACTGGTCAAGGAGGCCCGGGGTTTGAACCGTGGACCTCCCATGTGGTAGGTGGACACCCTATCCACTGGGCCAAGTCTGCCTCCCTCTTTCCACTTGTTCAGGTCTACTTTTTATATCTTTCAGAAATATTTTGAAATTTCCCTAGTAAATGTTTTTTTGTGGTTTTGATAAATATATCCCTAAGATATTATTTACTTTGTTGCCATTGTAAATGGTTTTTTTTCCTACCATTAAAATCTTGTAATTAGTTATTGTTTGTGTATGTGAAGATTATACATTTCTTTGGGCTAATTTTATATCCTTTTACCATACTGAATTCTTTTTTACTTAGTTTCATCAGTCATTCCTAGGGTTTTCCATTAATATTAAGCTTATTTTTTAAGTTACAATTTCCATTTTATTTAAAATTGCATGTTTTCTAATTATATATCTGCTTATTACAAAAATCTTGAAAATCCTGAGGAAAAGAGAAAAGAAGGAAGGAGGAGGAAAGAGAGAGGGAGAGGGTGAGAGGGAAAGAGGAAGGGAAGAAAAAAGAAGGAAGGAAGGAAAGAAGGAAGAAAATAATTTAGAGATGACCATTGTCAAAATCTGGTGTGTGCCCTGCCAGTCTTAATTCTAACTCTAAATAGACTTTGTTTTGTAGCGTGATTCCCATGTAGAACAATATTGTAAACATTTCCCCTAATCAACAATTATCCATCTACACTATTTAAACATCTCTTTTATATTTTGTCTTTCACAGTAGGGCTATATAACAGTTTACTATACCAGGACATTTAGCCTGTTTCTACTTTTTCACAGTTTTAAATGGTATCACAAAACATGTTCTTATTCATGCAGCTTGGCTCATAATTCTGATTATTTCCTTAGGGTAAATTGGTAGAATTGGAATTAATGGGTCAACAGTTACCTATATTCCAAAGTCTTTTTTGTCTTGGATCTAATTTGATCAAATTACCCTCTTAAAACACCAGTTTCCATTTTCATCAGGATTGTATGAGATGACCCATTTCTGCCAATACTGAATATTATCATTCTTCTTTAATCTTTGCTAATAGGTTGAGTAAAAAATAATACCTCACCATTTTAATTTGCATTTCTTTGCTAAATATCTGGTAAAATAATTGTCGAGTATTAATAGGATTGAATATATTTTCCATATTTGAAAATCTGTTGGTGGGATGTCTGTACTCTTTCCACTTTCCTCTTTGGGAATCTGACTCTTCCTTGTTGATACAGTTACATATTGTCCCTTCTGTCCTCCCCACTGCCCGCTGTCCCTGGAGGCAGGCACTCGAATGTCTTGTCTACTGCTATAGATCAGCACCTGGGACAGTGCCTGGCACCTTAGCCAATGGTCAGTAAAGATTTGTTGGATGAAAGGGGAATATTTACGAGACCTCTTTCTATGTTAAAGGTATGCCTGGGGCATTAGCCACCAGTGGCCATATGCCAGGTACTACTCAGTGACTTGCGTGGATTATTTCTCATGTCCATAGAATATAAAAATAATTCATTCATGAATCAAGTAAGAATTAATCTAGAAACCATTAGATGGGACAAAGAATTGCTTCTTCTTGGAAAACTCCGTCAACTAATTATGAAATGTTTGCATACTGAAATTAAACCCTGAGTATTGGAAAACAACATATTAAATAGGTTTGCTTTATGTTTTATCAATTAATTTTTTTCCAAAAGCATTTAAGGAGACTATAAGACTTCAATTAGATTTTTCCTCATCTGAAAATCTGTCAGAGTAAAGAACTTGAATTCTTTGAAAGTATTACCTTTTGGCAACTTGTACAAACTCTGCGCTAGCTTTAGCCAGTTCCTCGGCCATCTTCTCCAAAGAAGCAAACGCTTCACCCTCCAAATCGTTCCTCTCCATTGAGATGATGAGACGGCAAAGTCCAACAGTCATCCGTGAGATTATTCCCACGATGGCTTCGTTCTGTATCATGGAACCGATGTCGTCCGACAGGAAGCTCTCCATCTCCTCCAGTCTGCAAAGAGAAGTCATGACACGGCTGCAACCCAGCTGACTCACACGGGAGGTACTTCTCTTTAACTTGATGTTCATCTCATTTTACTTCTTTGATGAAAAAGTAATCTACAAAATATTAGAGGGATGAAATGGGGATTCTTTGTAGAAACTTACAGTATAGACTATGTTGTGGCATAGCAGCATGTGAAAAGGTGGGATAAAGATGATGAAATAGGCTCAGAGGAAATGAACTCACAAACTGTATGGAATAGAGATCACTTAAGAAATGGGCATGGAAATTATGAAGGCACAACTGAGGTCTTTGAATATTCATAGCACTACCGTACAGTAGAGGAAGCAGGTTTTGCTTAACTTCTGCCCTATGGAGTGTCACAGAACAAGGAGGGAAAGCCAGGAAGACGGAAAGTTAGACTTCGATTGAGCAGGATCTCACATGCAAAATGCTCAAAGATCCGAGGAGAAGTACGGTTTGAGGCAGCATTGTATTCTTTCCCCGGCAATATACAATGATGGGTGCCCACTCGAGGCTATTCTATACACGTGTCATGCATTTTATGGGAGGATGGGAAGAATTCCAAGGCTTAAATTTGATCAGTTTTATTCTTTCATTCAAAATTTCCCCAAAACAGAGATTAAAAGAGGAAGGATCAGACTTTGCCTTCTGGTTAGTACATAAAAGCTTACAGCAGGTCAAGACCTCTGCTACAACATCTAGAAAAGTCATATAAATTATAACGTTATATTTTAAAAGACACCAGAGAGCTGTGGCAGCAGGATAACTAGATAGACTGAAATGCCAGAGGGGGAAGAGCTCTTCAGCCGTGAGCTAAGAGGCCCTTTACGTGGGGAGCGGGCTGGTTCTGAGTGCAGACTGCAGGGTGGGGCCTGGACCAGCGGGAGCCCAGTGCTGGGAGAAACAGAAGTCAGGAGAGCTTCGGAAGTTCCATGGGACGGGAGCAAGAAAAGGAAACCACATCTGGGCACGTTACATAGTCAGGCTGTTGGAAATGAAATAACAAAGAAAAACCCCAAGCATACACAGAAGAGACCAACTATCTCCATAGGAGCAGTATGAAGTCTGGCCGTTGGCTTCTCTTTGGAAACAAAAGAAGACGCCATTGGAATGGCATCTTTAAGGTGATGAAAGAAAATAATCGCCAACCCAGAACTGTATATGCCGTGAAAACATACTTCAAGAAACCAGTGTGTTGGGGCGATGAAACTGCTTAAGTCCGGACTTCTGTGGCTACAGACATGGTCAAAGCTGGCATTCACTTAAAAAGGGATACATTTTACTGTTTATAAATTATAACTTAATTTTTTTTTGGATGTTTAAGAAAAACAAGTTTATTCACTTTTAAAAGAACATAAGATTCACACTTGACAACAATTAACATTTACCTGCCTAAAAGCAAACCATAAAGGACTTCTTTTACTTCAAACCATCACAAAAGACATTATTTCACCCTGTAAGAAGAGTATAACTTGGGAAACGGACTTTGGCCCAGTGGTTAGGGCGTCCGTCTACCACATGGGAGGTCCGCGGTTCAAGCCCCGGGCCTCCTTGACCCATGTGGAGCTGGCCCACGAGCAGTGCTGATGCGCGCAAGGAGTGCCGACCCACATAGGGGTGGGGGAGCCCCACGCGCAAGGAGTGCACCCATAAGGAGAGCCGCCCAGCGCGAAGGAGGGAGCAGCCTGCCGAGGAATGGCGCCGCCCACACTTCCAGTGCCGCTGACGACAACAGAAGCGGACAAAGAAACAAGACGCAGCAAAAAGACACAGAAAACAGACAACCGGGGGAGGGGAGGGGAACTAAATAAATAAAAATAAATCTTTAAAAAAAAAAAAAGAAGAAGAGTATAACTTAATTTTTAAAGTGAAAAATATGAAGGTGAAACAAAGGCATTTCAGACAAGCCAAAACGGAGTGACTCACTGCCAGTAGGACTGCACTGAGAGTGAAAAAGTGGGGGCCGGAGAGAAAGATGCAGGGAAGACAAGGCAAGAGGGGCTAGCAGTGGGGCATTGTTTGTACTAAACCCTGACGGTGAGTCTTAGAGAGTCAGGACACCCGTGACCTAAGACGCGTGGGGATGGTAGTGCAGAAGGAGGAGAGGCGTGACCGCGGAAGGCCGCTAGGGTTGCAGCAGCATCAGGACAGTGGTGAAAGGAATCATCTGGGTTAGACGGTAATACAGCAAGGAGCAAAGGTCCATGAGCTTGAACTGAAATTTAAAAAACATTATGCTTATGGGATGTGTTGGCATGGGTGTGACATATTTATTGAATAATATACCGTGCAGTGTGGACTTCGTAAGGGGTCCGTCGTTTTCACCCGACAGGCAAAGGGGTCCATGGAACAGAAAAGGTTAAGAAAATCTGCTCTAGGTAACTACCTTAAAAAGTGAAAGGAGGGGAGCCGACGTAGCTCGGTGGTTGAGCGTCTGCTTTCCATGTCCGAGGTGCTGGGTTCAATCCCTGGTACCTCCTAAAAAAAAAGTGAAAGGATGTATAACAAAATAAAATTTTATTACACAAAATAAATTTTTTTATTTTAATGGCAAAAATGGAGGAAAATGGGCATAAAACAGGTGGCACAAGTAGAAAAATAACAGTAATGGAGTATATGTAAAGCCAAATATAAAAATAATTACATTAAATGTAAGTAGACTAGATACATCAAGTAAAAGACTAAAATTATCAGCCTAGAGAAAACAAATAAAATCCAAATATATATGATGCTTACAAGAGACACACACAGTTAAGGAAAAAGAGAGGTTGAAAGTAAAATTAAAAGTACACTGTAGGGGAAGTGGCTGTGGCTCAACTGCTTGGGCTCCCATCTACCATATGAGGGGCCCTGAGTTTGTGTCCCAGGGCTCCTTGTGAAGGCAAGCTGGCCCAAGCCCTGGAGAGCTGACGACCTGAGCCCACCGAGAGCTGACGCAGCAAGGTGACGCAACAAAGGGGAACAAGCAGACGCAGAAGAATATGCAGCGAATGGACACAGAGAGCAGACAGCAACCAAACGGCGGGGGCGGGGAGGGAATAAATAAAAATAAATCTTAAAAAAAAAAAAAGTACACTGTGGGGGAGCATGTGTAGCTCAGTGGTTGAGTATCTGCTTTCCATGCATGAGGTCCTGGGTTCAAGTCCTGGTACCTCATTTTTTAAAAAGTACACTATGAAGACTAGCTGACAGCAAGCTGGTGCTGCTCCCCTCAGGTCAGACTGGTAGACTAAGGACAGACGTGTTACTAGCGAGGAGGAAGGCTGTGGCACGGGAACAACAGGGCCTGGCTCGGTTACTTCAGCTCCTGTTCCCAAAGCTGAAAGCTGAGCCTCAAGAAGGCAGAGGGAAGGAACTGGTAAAAATAAGAGCAGAAATCAGTGAAATGGGGTGTGTGTGTGAAGGCCCTGTATTATAGAAAAGAACCAACAAAACTAAAAGTTGGGTTTTTGAAAAGATTAAAAACCCAAGACTGGTCAAGAACACATAGATTCAATCTCTAGTGAATGGTATGTAGTATATAAGGAATAAAAAAGAGCTCATCAGTACAGATTTCACAGATATAAAAAAAATATTAAGAGGATATTATGAACAAGTTTATGTCTACAAATTTGAAAATTTATAAAAATGGACAAAGTTCTTTAAAAATACAACTTATCATACAATAAGTTGTAGAAACAATCGTGAATCTGAATAGTCTGATATCTACTAAAGAAATGTAATCTGTGGCTTCACTAGTGTATTCTCCCAAATGTTTAAGGAAGGAAAAAGACCAATCCTATGCAAATTCTTCCAGTAACAGAAAAAGAAGGAACACATTGCGACTCATTTTGTGAGACCAACATAATCCCAATACAAAAATCAGAAGAAAAATTATGAATAAGTCTTTATGAGCATAGATGCAAAACTCCTAAATGAAATAGTATCAAATTAAATCCAGCAATATATAAAAAGGATAATGCATCACAACAAATGATATATTATTCCAGAAATGTACATTTTGATTCACATTTTAAAAGTGACCCATGTAATCCACCACATTGAAAGAATAAAGGAGAAAAAAACCCACCTGTGATCACCTAATAGATGTAGAAAAAGCATTTGATGGAATTCAACACTACTTCATGATTTTAAAAAAACCTCTTATCAAATTAGAAATAGAAGATAATTTCCTTAATCTGATAAAGACTGTACCTCCTCCAAAAACAATTTAGAGCACACTTCATACCAAATGATGAAACATTTGAAGTGTTCCTCTGAGACTGGGAATGAGGTGAGAATGTATAAAACTAAAACTAGCCACAGATGACATGATTATACACATAGACGATCCAAAAGAACCTATAGACAACTAAATTAATAAGTGAATTTAGCAAGGGCACTGGATACGAGGTTAATAGTCAAATAGTCGATTGTTCTTTTAGGTTCTAGCAAAAAGCCAATGGGGGAAAGCTCTATAGAAATCATCAAAAAGACCAAATATCTAGGACTAAATCTAATAAAAATATGCAAGACCACTACGCTAAAAACTAACATTATTGAAAGAAATTAAAGAAGATCTAAATCTTCATCTGGAAAATTTCATATTGTAAAAATAGAAAGACTCCCCAAAGAGATCTATAAATTCTATGCAATTTCATTCAAAATCCTGTCAAGACTTTGTGTAGATTGATACTTATTCTAAAATATACATGGAAATACGAAGGGCTGGAGAAGCCAACACACTCTTGAAGGAGATGAAATCTGAGGATTCACAGCCAGACGTCAAGACCTGACCGGGCTGTAGGAGTCAAAGAGGATTAGCCCAGGGGCAGCAGAACGGAGCGAGAAGGTGACGCTGCAGCACCACCGAGGAAAAGATGGTCTTTTTTGATCAGTGTTACTAGGTTGGTTGGTTACACACATAGAGAAAATATATTTATCTTGACACCTAACTTACACTTTGTACAAGTAACCAATTAATGATCTGGAATACAAGACGCCAGTCCCCTGCCTCTAGGGCTGGCAAAGCTATGATGCAGTGCGTGCCCTTTGACCTTCCCCTGTGGATCCCATCAGGTTAGACATGACCTGTGACCCATGCCCTCCACCCCCAAGACTGCTCCTGCAGGGCAGGCGCTCAGTCCATCACGAGCCTCCGACCGGCCCCGGGCGCTGCTTCTTGGGCTAAGGGCTGGGACCCTCCAGTGCCCCGTGGGCTGAGGCAGGGCTGGGCTGGCCCGTAAACCTGCTGGGGCCAGGCCAGTGGCCAGCAGCCACGGCGCTCCCCTGAGGGTCAGCCTGCGGACCGAGCCAGCACGGGAGGAAGTGTCATGAGGGATGGAGGGAGTCACACCAAGTCCTGAGGCACTGTCTAAACCTTGGGTTCTGGCAAAAGTGATCCTCCAACTCACACTTCCTGGTTTTAAAACTTAGTACCAAGTTACAGCAGTCAAAACTGCGTGATACTGGCACAAGGGCAGATGTGTAGACCAATGGAATTGAACTGAGACTCAGAAATAAACCTCACTCCTGAGACCAGCTGGCCGTTGACAAGGGCGCCAAGACCGCTACGTGGGGAGAGAATCGGATCTTGGACAAGTGTGCTGGGGAACTGGAAGTCCACACGCAAAAGCGGGAAAGTAGACCCGACCTCACACCATATACAAAAATTAACGCAGAATTGATCAAAGACCTAAATATAAAAACCAAAACTATTAAGCTTCCAGAAGAAAACCTAGGAAGCATCTTCAGAACCTTGTATTGGGCCTTGTATTGGTTTCTTAGACTTTACACACAAATCATGAACAAATCCAAAGAAAAAATATCTAAATAGGGCTTCACCAAAATTAAAAGCTTTTGTGCATCAAAGGATGTTATCAAGAAAGTGAAAAGACAATTTACAGAATGGGAGAAAACATATATCTGATAAGGGTTTTTTCTTTTTAAATACTTTCAAACTTATAGGAGAGTAATAAAAATGATATAAATTCTATACAGAGAACTCTGACATAGTCCTATCCCTCCAGACACCCAGCTCTACCAATTTAAAAATTTGCCACATGAGCCAAATCATTCTATCCATCAATCTATTGATCCATCTATCTCTCTGTCCATCCATCCATCCATTCATTCATCCATCCATCCATCTGTGAATCCATTTCCTGAAAACCTGAGTACAGGTTGTGCACATCATGCTCTTTGAACACTTATTACCGCCAAGAACATTTCCTAAGAACAAGGACATGCACTACGTAACCACCTTACATGCTGTTATCATGCCCAAGGACTTTAACATGGATGGAAAGCTTACAGCCCAAATCCCAATTTCCTTCACGTGTTCCCAAAATGTCCTTTTGGGCCTTTCTTCATTACAAGATCCTGTCCAGGATCACATATTGCATTTAATTGTCATCATCTCTTTAGTTGCTCATTCTTTTTTTAAAAAAATATTTTTATTGAAGTATCATTCATACATAAGCATGCATAAACAATAAGTGTATAGTGAAGGTTTTGAACTTACAAAATAAACATGCATTACATCAAACAGGGGTCGCATACATCATGCTCATTTTTTAAAAAATTATGGGAACATACATAAAACATAAACTTTCTCATCTCAACCACTCCCAAGCACACCATTCAGTGAGTTACTCATACTTGCTCTGTTGTGGTACCCTCATCACCTTCCAGTATTAAAACTTTTGCATCTCCAGAAACAGAAATCCTACACCTCTTACACATTATCTCCCCATTCCCCTGCCCTGAAACACTTGGCAACCTGTCCTCTAAGTTCTGTCCCTAGGAGTTTGCACATTATACTGTAGTTTCTTTGCAGTTAACATAGGGCTAAAATTTAGCATTGTAAATCTATTAACAATCTCATGTGCTTTGATACCAGCTTAATTTCAATAGTATACACAAACCATGTTCGTATGTTCCTCTGTTCCCCCACCGTTATTAGTTGTTATAACAAGTTACCTGTTTGTACATTATGAGTCTAAAATGATTTTGCCATTTAGATCCTGTAGGAAATAAAGGTGGAATTAAAAACCAAAATATAATAGTACTGGCATTTATATTTACCCATGTCATTAACCCCACGGGAGAACTTTATTTCTTTATGTGGCTTTGATCTATTATCTATTGTCCTTTCCCCTCAACCCACAGAACTCTCTTTAGCATCTCTCTCTTTTTTTTTTAAGATTTATTTATTTATTTTATTTCTGTCCCCTGCCCCGCCCCCCCCAGTTGTCTGTTCTCTGTGTTTATTTGCTGCATGCTTCTTTGTCCGCTTCTGTTGTTGTCAGCAGCACGGGAATCTGTGTTTCTTTTTGTTGCGTCATCTTGTTGTATCAGCTCTCTGTGTGTGCGGTGCCATTCCTGGGCAGGCTGCACTTTCTTTCGTGCTGGGCGGCTCTCCTTACGGGGTGCACTCCTTGCGCGTGGGGCTCCCCGACTTGGGAACACCCCTCCGTGGCACGGCACTCCTTGCGTGCATCAGCACTGCACATGGGCCAGCTCCACACAGGTCAAGGAGGTTCGGGGTTTGAACTGCGGACCTCCCATTTTGTAGATGGACGCCCTAATCACTGGGCCAAGTCTGCTTCCTCTTTAGCAATACTTGTAGGTTGTTCTGGTGGTAACAAATTCCCTCAGTTTTTGTTTATCTTGGAATGTCTTAATCTATCCCTCATTTCTGAAAGACAGTTTTGCCAGATATGGAATTCTGGAGTGGCTATCTTGTGCTTTAGCACTTTAAAAACAAGCTATCTCACTTTCTTCCTGCCTCCGTGGTTTCTGATGAGAAATTGGCACTTAATCTTATTGAGGCTCCCTTGTACTTGACATGTTAGTTCCCTCTTATGGCTTTTGGAATTCTCTCCTTCCTTTGACACTCAGAAGTTTGATTATAATATGCCATGGCATGGGTCTATTTGTGCTTGTCCTGGTTTGATTTCATTGAGCATCTTGGATATGTATATTCATGTCTTCTGTTAAGTTTGGGAAGTTTTTAGCCATTGTTTCTTTGAAAATTCTCTCTGCCCCTTTCTGTCTTTCTTCTACTTCTGGGACTCCTACAATGTGTCTATTGGTGCACTCAATGGTGTCCCACAGCTTTCTCAGGCTCTGTTCACTTTTCTTCATTCTTTCTTCCTCTGCTCCTAGACTGGATGATTTCAATTATCTTATCTTCACGTTCTCTGATCCTTTTTTCTGCCAGCTTCAATATGCTATTGAACTTAAGGGAATTTTCATTTCTGTCACTGTGACTGTATTAGTCAGGGTTTTCTAGAGAAACAGAATCAACAATAGATATCTGTCAATAGTATGTGATTCTACAAGAGTCTCTCATGCAGCCGTGGGGATGCACAAGTCCAGGTTCTGCAGGCAGACGCAACCAGGGGCTGCAATGAAAGTCCAATGAAGGTTCTTGACGAGTTCTGGGAGATGTCAGCTGTCCCAAGATGAGCTGGGAAATTCTCATTCAATGCTGGAATCATTCCCCTTTTAAGGCATTCAGCTGATAGCATTAAGCGACACTCATTGCTGATGGCAATCTTCCTGATGGATGTAATTGTAATCAGCTATCTATGATTTACCACTGCAGTAAAGTCAATGGTGACTAAAGTCCACAAATGCCCTTGTCTTACAGTTAGCCCAGTGCTTGCTTGACCAAACCACTGGGCACGGTTACCTGGCCAAGCTGACCCAATAGTTTAACCATCACAGTGGTCTTCAGCTCTGTTTGGTTTTCATAATTTCCATCTCTCTATTGGTATTTTCTTAGTGTTTATCTATCATTTTCCTTATTTCCTTTAGTTCTTTGTGTTTTCCTTTAACTCTTTCAGTGTATTTAGGATCATTTTTTTTCCAAGTCTTTATCTGTTATGTCCCAGGTCTGGTTTTCCTCACTGATGGTTTCTAATACTTTCGTTTTCTCCCTTTTCCTGGGCTGTCATTTTCTATTTCTTCGTAAGTTTTATAATTTTTTGTAAATTTTTATAATTTTGACATTTTGGTATTTTAATGTGTTATCACTGGAATTTAGGATCTAAGGCATCTATTCCTTAAGCTTGTGTCCAGCTAGTGGCATGACAGAGCTTTCCTTGAATGCCAGAACCTAACAACAAAAACAAAAAGTGGGTGGGGGAATAAATACTTTCCAGTCTTTACAGATAGACCTGTGCAAGTTCTCTTCTTCAGAGCTTATCCATACAATGAGTTTAGAGAGTAGCTCCAGGCCAAAGTGCAGGGGCCTCTCTGAAGCCTGTGTATGAGTCTTTTCTTGGGCATGTGCACGAATCCCTAGGAATTCCCCTGTTTGCATGAATACAAATGTTGCCTCTGTCCTCCTGGTCCCAGCAGTCGCTTGCTGCAGGCAGCCCGGCTTGACTGCTTTCCCACAGTGTTCTGTAGGAGACTTCTGGGAGCTGCCTTCTACAGGCAGGACAAGTTCTGGGATGGCGAGTTCCTCAGGCTGCTGCCAGGGATTGGGCGAGACGTACATGCCTCCAGGAGGTGCACCAGGATTCCTTTGCCCCCTCCAGAACCAGGACCAGGGAGCCACGCTGGGAGTGGGCCAGCACCGAGCCAGTGAGGGGTGGGGTGGGCAAGTGAGGGCACCATGAGATTCTACTTATTTTAAGTAGAATTTTTCTTGATTCTGTGCGCGCCCCAGTACGGCAGTCCTTTAAGTGTTTTCTGGAGCTTTGAGGGAGACGTTTCTGCCAGGTCTTGCTGGTTGTGGGTGGCTTTTGTTGGGGGAGGACCCTGGAAGCATCTCACTCTGCCATCTCGATCAGGGTCGGCCCCAATAGGTTTAATATTGAGGATATATAAAGAACTTCTACAACTCAACAACAGAAGACAAATAACCAAATTTAAAAATAAGCAAAGGTCTTGAATAGACATTTCTCCAAAGAAGATGGGCAAATGGTCAATAAACACATGAAAAGATAGATGCTCAAACTCATTAGCCATTAGCAAAATGCAAAATAAACCACATGAGATTCTATTTCACACTCACTAGAATAGTTACTATTTAAGAAATCAGAAAATAACAAGTGCTGCTGAGGCTGTGGAGAACTAGGAACATTTGTTCCTTGGTGGGGATGTAAATTGGTATAGCTGCTGTGGAAAACAGTTTGGCAGTTCCTCAGAAAGTTAAGTATAGAATTAACATGTGACCTGACAGTTCCACTTGTAGCTATATAACTAACAGAGCTGAAAGCAGGGGCTCAAACAGGTATTTTCACATTGATGCTCACAGCAGCATTATCCACATTTGCCAAAAGATGGAGCAACCCAAGTGTCGAACAACTGATGAAGGGATAAACAAAAAGTGGTACATACGTGCAATGGAATATCATTCAGCAGGAGAGAGAAATGAAGTGCTGGTACATGGTACAATATGGATAAACCCTGAATGCATCATATCGAGTAAAATAAGCCAGACATCAAGGGAAAAATATGATCACACTTTGATGCACTAATAGGAATATGAAAATTCATGGAGTAAGAAATTAGAATACAGGTTACCAGGGACAGGGGTGGACGGGGAGTGAGGCAGGCTGGTTTCCAGAAAGGGAAGGTGAGTCTAAGACCTGGCAGGAAAACACATGGGCATGGAACCCCACCTGGAGCCCCCCGAGGAAAGACCCCACCAGAAGGTGCCGGAAGGACCCTGCGAGAACTCCATTTGGATGAGATCTCATCCGGGTCAAGGGAAAGCCCTGGGTACTCTCAAGGGGCCTTACCATTGAGCCCCTGGGGAACTGACAGGTGGGGTAACCAATCAAAGCCGCAAGCAGCTGGGGCCCCTCCCCCTCACATTAGCAAGGGGAGGGATTACTAGCTTAGAAGGTGACCACCCAAGCCAAACCGCTCTGACTGAGCAGCCTGCACCTGCACCTGGGGATGGTCATCTGCCATTTTCTCCTGTTTCTCTTCCCTTCTCCCATTTTCTCAATAAACTACTGGCCTAACTAATCCAGCATGCTCTTAATTCTTTTATGTAGCGGAGCCAAGAACCTAGAGAAATCCATCATGCCCCGACTTTGCCGGCTTCAGGGAGTTAATTCTTAATTGGCTCAGAGCTTCTGTTTGTGATGAAGGAGGGTTTTGGTAATTCAAGGTGGTGATGGAGGACAGCACTGCAAATGTGTTCAACAGCGCTGCGTTGCATTCTTCATAGTGGCAAAAATGAGCAATTTGGGACTATGTATATGTTTCTGGCATAGAATTGTGTAATACAAAGAGTAAATCATAATGTAAACTATAGACTATAGTTAATAATATAATTATATAATAACGTATCATCAGTTTTTATGTACAGAAAAGTTCAATAATAATGCAAAGTGTTAATAGGTAAAACTGTGTGTTGAGGGGACATGGGAACTCTACTTTCTGAGTCTTTCTGTAAACCTGCAACTGCTCTAGTAAAAAAAAATTAAGAAACAGAACATTGTCCTCCAACGCGCACTTGTTTTTGCTTAAAGCATGTTGACTGTTTGGGAGCCCGAACTGTCACACCTGTTAGAAAGAAATCTTCTGGAAGAAAATAAGGCTCACCCGATTGTGGAAAAGAAAATAATTTATTCTCAATCTTGCACAACCAGAAAACGTGGCTGGCGCCCCGAACAAAGAAAAATGACACAATTTATACCCCTAAGCCTAGCACGCAAGCCCTTCCTCTGTTTCTCCATAGATTGGATGCTTCAGAAGGTACAGCCTATCCGAGAAGATCTAACTTTCCCACGCAAAAGTTTGTGATTAACGGCTTCCGCCATCACATTCCAACCATTTTAGTTTTCACCTGCTCCCCTTTGCCAAATAAGGGATGGAATTTAGTGCTGAATTGGTATTGGCTTAGCGCCTTCTTTTGCATCCTTTTTACTGGCTATAGGACTGGCTTAAGCTGCTTTCCTTTGTTCCTGCTTAACCCTTGGAGTGGGAGACTGAGGCAGTAGGCTGCCAGGTTACATTAATCAGTATTTTCTTCCTTTTGTGAAACTAAGCTAATCTTCATTTCTTACACACTCATGCCCCTGTCCTCTGGGGCTCTGCCCTTCTGCACAGCTGCTAGCGGGAAACAGGTAATGCTCAGGGAGTGAGAGGAGCTGCCGGGTCCTGGCATACCTTCTGGATTATCCCAAAGAAAAGAAAAAAGGAGGCTGTGATAGCCAGTGTTTTGTTTGTTTTTTACTTTAGTAGGTCTTGTATTCTCATTTTTAAATTATTAACTAACAAAGTTTTTAGTATTGATTCTGAAAATGTAGAATTTTAACACATCAAAATGTATTATAAATGAGGAGCAGATGTAGCTCAGTGGTTGAGTGCCTGCTTCCCATGTACGAGGTCCTTGGTTCAATACCCAGTACCTCCTAAAAAAAAAGTATTATAAACTATCCCAGAAAGCAGAGAGTTTTACCGTATAAGGAAAAGGTGTAAGAAACGAAGATTAGTTTAATTTTCACATAAAGGAAGAAAATATTAATTGATATAACCTGGGAGCCTACTGCCTCAGTGTCCTACTCCTGGGTTAAGCAGGAACAAAGGAAACCAGCTTAAGCCAGTCCTATAGGCAGTTAAAAGATGCCCAAGAAAGCGCTAAGTCAATACCGATTCAGCACTGAATTCCACTCCTTATTTGGCAAAGGAGAGCAGGTGAAACTAAAATGGTTGGAATGTGATGGGGGAAGCGGTTAATCACCAACTTTTGTGCGGGAAAGTTAGATCTTCTCGGATAGGCTGTAACTTCTGAAGTGTCCAGTCTATGGAGACACAGAGGAAGGGCTTGCGTGCCAGGCTTAGGGGTATAAATTGTGTCATTTTTCTTTGTTCGGGGCGCCAGCCACGTTTTCTGGTTGTATGCCCCTTCTTGCAAGATTGAGAATAAATTATTTTCTTTTCCACAATCGGGTGAGCCTTATTTTCTTCCAGAAGAAGATTTCTTTCTAACAAAGGGGACTGTGATTGATCACTCAGGCTACTGAATATGTCTGGAGATCAGTCAACAGCATTTAATTCAGAGCATAAGTTGTAAAAATCCTATGATTCATCTTTTAATTGACTATCATGAGTTTGGCCACAGCCAGAAAACCAACAAGGAGGAAAACATGGACATTTTTCCTTACCTTAATGGGAAGACACTTTCCATTCTCCAAGCCAAAGCGCAAATAGTTGGATTCACTCCAAATATAAGAAATCCAGTTTGTTTACCAGCAACAGGAATCTTGCATCCACACTACAATTTGAGACTGCAGTATCTCCCAGCAACTGTTAGCTGACTCTGCTACTGACGTCACACAGTATTGGTAACAAGCAAACATCATAATTTATGCATTGAGCTATTGATGGTCTGCTACTCACAGGAAGAAGTGGATTAGAGTCTGAAAAAGAAGCTAAAAGTTTTAATTAAGGCAAACATAAAAATAAGACTTGACTATAGTTCTTCAAAAAGTTTTGTTGAGGGGATCCAAAAGAAAATTAGATACTGGGATGAATGAAAGCCAAATGAGAGTCACTGAGCAGTTAAATTAATTTGGCATCTTCTTTCTAGTTTCTTCTGGTGTGGATTTTCATAAGAATCTGGTTTGTCAGTGGATATTCAGCCTGCTGTTTCTTGGTAACAACAGAAGGAATGGGGAGTTTAACTGGAGTGAAAACGGATTTAAATATGTGCTAGGTATATACCATGTGCTAGGAGGTCTCCATTTATCATCTCATTTATTCCCTAGAACAATTTCTTTAGGGAAGTTTTACTAATTTCACTTTATAGAAAAGGAAACTGAAGCTCACAGAGGTTCAACACTTTCCCCACAATCTCAGAGCTAACAAGTAGGAGGAGACTGGATCCAAATCTAGATCTAGGTGATATGAAAGTACAGTTTCTTTGTGTGTATGTGTGGCAACTCTGAGGATGGAGAGGATTGGGGCAGGTGAATGGTGCTTAATGTTTAGAATTATTTTCTATTCAATTATCACCTATTCCTTGACTTCCAAATGTTTCTAAAGATTACAGTGTATGAACTGTGTTGAATCAGGAAAGCAGAAACCACTCTAAGTATTTTAAACAGAGAGAACTTAATTAAGGGATTAATTACAAAAATGTTGACAGGACAGTGATTCGGGCTTGGAGGTACTTCTGGCTGTGGCTTTTTGAGGAGATGGGTAACTCCTTTTACATAGAAGCAACTATAAAGTTGGACAAAACTGACAAAAAAAAAATTTCAATGCTACAGAAACTGATCAAAGGCAAAAACAATCTGAGAAAGGTCTATATGCTTGAGCAGCTGTTCGATTCTGGGTAAGATCTGAGAACATTTGGGCATTCTGGTCTAGAGCTGATGCCAACCCCTCTTCCCACCAGCCCATCGCACAGGGCGTTTAACTGAAGTGAAAGCAGGACGGGCACTGGGAGGCCCTGGAGTGTCTCCTCACCCCTGAAGAGGCTGCTCAGGCGATGCTCACACCCAGTGCCTGTCCCTGAAGGTGGCTTCCCAGAGGCCAAGGGTGCAGCTCTGCCAGCCTGAAGCTGGTGCTGTGGTTGTGGCAAGCACATTTCTGGCTGAGACTGTGCCCAGGGAAAACTCAGAATCCATAGTTGCTACAATGTCCAGTTTCCTGTGCAGAGAAACAGGAAAGTATAACCCATACACAGGAAAAAAGCAGCCAATAGAAACTGCCTCTGAGTGACATGAAATGTTTCAAGGCAGCTACAGTAAGTATGTTCAAACAAATGAAGAAAACCATGTTCAAATATTTAAAGGAAAGTATAACAATGAATCAACAAGTAGAGATTCTAAATAAGGATATAGAAATTATTTTAAAATAGAAATTTTGATGTCAAGGAGTATAATAACAAATGAAAAATTCATTAGAAGAGCTAAACAGCAGATTCCAGGTAGCAGAAGAATCAGTGAATGTGAAGATGATAGTTATCCAACCTGAACAGAAGAGAGAGGAAAGATTGCAGAGAAATGAGCAGTCTCAAGGACCTATCGTGCCAGTGTTACCATCACAGGTAACTGGAGTCCCAGAAGGAGATAAAAGAGGAAGAAGGAGCAGAAAAATATTCGAAGAAACAATGGCTAAAAATTTCCCAAATTAAGTGAAAATTATCAAGCTACAGATCCACAAAAGTCAAGAAGCTCTAAGTAGGAGCTATTTGTCTCTCCATATGCAAATACCACACTTTCTTAATTATTATTGCTTTATATAGGTCTTAACATCTAGTAGCATAAGTCCTCCAGGTTTCTCTTCTTCAAGTTTGGCTTTGCTATTCTTGGCCCTTTGCATTTCTGTATAAATATTAGAATTGCCTTATTAATTTTGATGAATCTCGCTGCTGAGAGTTTGTTTGGGAACATATTGAATCAATGGGTCTATTTGGCAAGAATTGACATCTTAACAATCTGAGACTTCCGACCCATGAACATGGTATATTTTTCCATTCATTCAGCTCTTCTAAGATTTATCTCACTAGTGCTCACTGTAGAGGTCGTGCCAAGCTTTCATTAGACAGCCCTAAGTATTTATTTATTTATTTCTTCCCCCACCCCCCATTGTCTGCTCTCTGTGTCCATTTGCTGCGTGTTCTTTCTGTGTCTGCTTGTGTTCTCATTGGGCGGGAGTGATCCAGAGTGGGAGGGAGGTGATCATTCTCTTGAGCCACCGCAGCCCCCTGTTCTGCTACGTCTTCTTATTTTCTCTCCTCTGTGTCTCTTGTTGCGTCACCTTGCTGCGCCAGCTCTCCACATCGGCCAGCACTTCTGTGCAGGATGGTATTCCTGCGTGGGCAGTACTCCCGTGGGGGCTGGCACTCCATGTGGGCCAGCTCGGTTCACGGCCAGCTCGCCTTCACCAGGAGGCCCTGGGCATCAAACCCTGGGCCTCCTGTGTGGTGGACAGGAGCCCAACTGCTTGAGCCATTCCCTTTTCCCTAGCCCTAAGTATTTGACATTTATTGGTACTATTATGTATTGTTTTTTTCATAATTTTTCTCTTCATTGTTGACATACAGAAATAAATACAATTGATTTTATATATTCATCTTGTATTTTGTGACTTTGCTACATTCATTCATTCTAATTGTAGATTCTTTAGGATTTACTATGTATATGATGTCATCTGTGCATAATGACAATTTTATTTTTTCAAGACTTGCCTTACTGCACACTAAGACCTCCAGTAAAACATTAAACAGAAGAGGTGAGAGCAGACTTCTTTGTCTTCTCAATGTCAAGGGGAACATTAAGTTTGATGGCTGCAGGAGGATTTTTGTAGATTCTCATTATCTGATTAAGAAATTTTCCATCTTAATATGCTAAAAGTTTTTTTAAAATCTTGAATGGGTATTAAATAATTTTAAATGAGTTTCTTGCTTTTTCTGCACTATTGTGATGCACATATGATTTTTTCCCCTTTTTTCTGTTGCTGTGATAAATTACATTGGTCAATTTTTTACATCCTAAATCACCCTTGCACTTACGGAACAAACCTCCCTGGGTTATGCTGTATTATCCTTTTTAGATATATTGTTGGATTATATTTGCTAATATTTCTTTAGAAATTTTTGCATCTATGTGCGTGAAAGAGTTTGATCTGTAATCTTCCTTTCTTGTAAGGTATTTGTCAGGTTTTGAAATCAAGGTTATACTGGCCTCATAAAATGAGGTGAGACCTGTTCTCTTTTTTTCTCCTAGCTGGGAGAGTTTTGCTGCTGGTTTTGTTCTGTCTTTTTTTGTTTTGTTATATTGAGAAGGATTCACCAACAGAGCTATTGATCTTGTAGTTTTCTTTGTGGAAAGGATTTTAGTTCTTGTCTCCCTTCTCTTTCTCTCTTTCTCTCATTCACTCAGGTTTTTCTGAATTATAATTCATACACTATAAAATTCACTCAGTATTCGGTTCACTGAGTTGTAACAAATGCACACACCTGTTTAACTATCAGCACAAGCACACTGGTGAATGGCTCCATCCGTCCAGCACTGCCTGCTGCCCCTTTGTAGCCAACCCCAGATCCTGCCAGCCACTGATTGTTTTCTGTGGTTTTCCTTTTTCTAGACTCAATCTCTTGAAAAGATGTGAAATTATCCATATTTTGCATTTCTTTCTATCAGCTTTGATAAATTGCATTTTTGAGGTATTTGTCTATTGGATCTAAATGGTCAAATTCATTGAAAAAAGTTATTTATAATATCTTATTCTTTTAAATGTCATCAGGAACTATAGGGGTATGTCCTTTTTCATTTTTAATATTGGTTATGTGTGTTTCCTTTAATTTTTCCTACTTGCTCTTGAATGTTTAACCATTTAAATCTTTTTTTTTTTTAACTCTTGGCTTAGTTGAGTTTTTCGTTGTACATTTGCTTTCTATTTCCTAGTTTTCTTTTTTTAAAGATTTATTTTATTTACTTCTCTCCCCTTTCCCCCCTCCATTATCTGCTCTCTGTGTCCATTTGCTGTGTTCTTCTGTGTCCGCTTGCATTATCAGGTGGCAGTGGGAAAATGCGTCTCCTTTTTGTTGCGTCATCTTGCTACATCAGCTCTCTGTGTGTGCAGTGCCACTCCTGGGCGGGCTGTGCTTTTTTCACGAGGGGCAGCTCTCCTTGCAGGGTGCACACCTTGCATGTGGGGCATCCCTACGTGGCACAGCACTACTTGCATGTGGCAGCACTGAGCGTGGGCCAGCTCACCACACGGGTCAGGAGGCCATGGGTACTGAACCCTGGACCCTCCATGTGGTAGGTGGACGCTCGATCAGTTGAGTCATAGCCACTTCCCTTCCTAGGTTTCTGCTCTTATTTCATTGCTTCTACCTACTTTGGCGTTGATTTGTTGTTCTTTTTCTAGTTTCATGAAATGGAAGCTTAGATAAATGATTTTCACTTTCTTCTTTCTAATGTATGCACTGTAGGCTGTAAATTTCCTTTCAGGCACAGCTTTAGCTGCAGCCTACCAGTTGTGATTTCTTTATTGACTCGTGGATCCCTTGGAAGTGTACTACTTCATTTCCAAGAGGCGTAATTCCACTGTGCTCAAAATAATTCCAGTCCTTTGACATTTGTTGAAGCTAGCTTTCTGACCCAGCTCAGAGCCATGTTTGGTAAATTCTTTACATCTTTTTGTCCCACTATTTTCTTCTGTACGTCTTGCCTGCAGGAGCAGGCAGCCCCCGAGCTAGGTCTGGACTCCTGCGCGCTGCAGCTCCTCGCACTGGGTGGGGCTCACTCACCTGCGCAGGGGCCGGGCCTGGGGCTGGGGGGGGGGGGGGGTCCCCGCCGGGCTCGCCCCTCTGCAAAACAGGAGAACTGCTCTGCAAGGACAGCCTTCCCGCCAAGCAAACCCAGTTGAGAAAAAACAAAATGAGCCGTTAAGACTCATTAAAGAATCCCAGGAAGAGCCGGCCAGGCCGGTTTGGATCATCTCGCCGCGTTTTGGCAGTGGTTACGGCGAGCAGGATGGAGTACTGGGGCCTTGATAGCCGGGTTGATCCCACCACAGCCACGTGAAATGAGTCTCAAGGGGAAAGATGAATTTTCTTATCAAGAAAAGGGGGTAGGTGGTGCTGTACAAAAACCAAAATAAAACAACAGAAACGGAGCTCACCACGAAACTCCAGGAGGAACGAGAAGCGCGGTTGTTGGGTTGGGCAGTGCCACCCTCCCGCTGTCCCTGAGGAGAGCCACAGCGCGCAGGGCGAGCGGCCGCAGAGCGGGCGGTGCGCGAGGAGTGGGCGCGCCACGGGGACAGGGGACCTGCCCTCAGGACGACGGGCTGAAGCCACCAAGCGTCTTGCTTGGGTTCCGCAAAACGGTGCCCCCGAGACCAGGATTTGCGTGGGAGGGGAACGAGGAGCACCCGTAGAGCACGGGGCTGGAGGCCGGGAAGGCAGGGAGCGGGAGAGGCGCGCTGAGGAGCGGGCGCCGGCTGTGGGCGGCCAGGAGGCAGGCCCCCGCGGGTGCCCACGCGAGGAGGGCGCAGGGCTGGAGGCCGGCACCCTGGGGCTGCCCCATTTCTGCGCTGAGCAAGGCGGGCGCAGGCAGGGAACGCCGTCAAGTGGGGGGCCGCAGCGCGAGGGCCCGCCGGGACGAGGGCGCGAGGCCACGTCTAGGGGCTCGAGGTGGCTTCCACGAACGCGCGAGACCAGGGTGGGGCGCGGCCCCCTCTCCCTCCAGAGGGCAGTGCAGGGTCGCAGGCGCACGGCTGTCCCTCCAGGGTCTTCCTAGACCCGTCCCTGAAAGCAAGTGGAGCCGGAGGGACTCGAAGCTCCGCGCCCGCCCCGCGGGGGAAGTCGGGGCCCAGGGCACGGGGCGAGGGGCCCGGCGCCGTGGAGGGCAGGGCGGCCGCGGAGCCAGGGCGTCCACCCGAGGCAGAAGGCGCCCGCGTGCGCCCCGGGAGGTGTCGGCCGCTGCGCCCGGCGCCGGGACGCGCCGTCCTGGACTGGAGGGCCTGGCCTTCGCTTAGTGTCCACCACAGGCGAATCTGACGTTCCAGCTGGGAGACCCGCCCCGCTCGCCCCCGCGTGCCCCGCCGCTCCCGCTGCCCGCACACCCTCCGCAGCCCGGCGGCCCCGGGCGCGGCGCGCGGAATCACGGGGAGGAGGCGGGCCCGGTGGGCGGGGGCGCGCGGGGCGGGCCCGGGACGGGGCGCGGGGCGGAGGCGGGGCCGGGCCCGGGGCAGCGCGGGGCGGGGGCAGGGCGCGCCCGCGGGCCCACGCGCGGCGCCGCGCGGGCGGGCTCGGGGCGCGGGGCTCGGCGGGCTGCGGACGCGCCGCCGCCGGCGGGTGCCCCGCCATGTACACCTTCGTGGTGCGCGACGAGAACAGCAGCGTCTACGCCGAGGTCTCGCGGCTGCTGCTCGCCTCCGGCCACTGGAAGAGGCTGCGGCGCGACAACCCGCGCTTCAACCTCATGCTGGGCGAGAGGAACCGGCTGCCCTTCGGGAGGCTGGGTGAGCGCCGCCCGCCTCGCTCCTGGGCGAGGCCTCCGGCCCGCCAGGCCCGCGCTCGGCCGGGCCCCCCCTCTCCTGCTCGGGCTCGGGCCCGGGGGCGCGTGCGGCCGCCCCTGCCTGCGGACAATGGCCCGTCCCCGCCGCGGGGCCCGCGCGCTCCGCCGCCCGCGCCTGTGTGCGGAAGGCCGCGGCCGGGGAGGCGGGGGAGGGTGGAGAGGGCTGCCCGAGCCCGGGCGGCGCCCTCACCCTTGCGCGTGGGCCGCAGGCTTCCCGCGCCCCGCCCGGCTGCCGCAGAAGGGGGGCCGGCGGCTTCCTCCCCTAACCTCCCCGAGGTCCCCGCCAGGTTCAGCCGGGTGGGCCAAGAAAGAAGGGAGGACTGACGCTGCGGCCAGCTCGCTGGTCCCTGCGGGCCACCCGCGGAGAGCGGCCTTCCTCCCGGGCAGTGGGTGTGGTCGGGGCCGGCGGCCCCAGGCCTCCAGCGGGCACCCCGGGGCCGCGGCCTGGGGGCTGCGGGAGGTGGCGGGGGGCGGGGGCTGGGGGCTGAGCGCAGGGGTGGGGGTGGCCGGCCCTCCTGGCTTCTCTGGGAATTGGGGCCGGGGACACCCTTTCCCCACCACAGGAGTTGACCCGCACGGAGAGGAGCTGGGCTGTGCTCCAAGGCGGGGCTGCCTCTGCCAGACATTTCCCGAGACGGGCTGTGCCCGGAGGTCCTTCTCGTTGAAGTGTCTCCTCCAAAAGCCCTCCGCCGAGGGGCGGTTCCGGGAAGCAGAGGGACAGGCCGGAGGAGAACACCTGCTTCCCGCCCCATCCTCTCCCTGTCTGGCTCCTCCGTGGACTCTCAGAGCTTGGGTGGGGTCCCGTTAATCACAGGCAGGAAGGGCTCTGGAGCTGGGGCAGGGGTGCTGCGTCCCGGCGCTCGACCCGGAGAGGAGCAGACACCTGGGGTCCAGTCCTGATAGGTGCCACAAGTCAGCACAACAGCAGACATTGGCTTTCATACGGAAAAAGCAGTGTCACAGCCAGAGTGGTTGTGGGTCGGGTTAGAGGCGGTGGCCCTCCCCCTGAGGGTGCAGCTGGGACCCCACGAAGGAGCCACGCACTGGACAGGCTCGGGCGGCAGGCCAGCCCCTGCCTCACCCGGACTGGACGACCCTGCTAAATCATTCTTCTCTCCGGCATCTTCAGTTCAGACTCCCTTTGTTTGGAGTTATTTTGATTTTTGTGACGAAAAGTACCATGCATTTTGTTAGGATTTTAAGCAAGAATTTTAAGCTTCTGTTTTGATTTCTATCTTTTCTGCTCTTGTAGGGTAGAGGAGACCTGCAAGAGGATCTTTTGAAAATAAGCCTCCCTGTAGGATGATGCGTAGAAAGAAGTTCTCAGGGCTTCTGATTTTATAGACTTGCCTTCCCGCTCCCGTCTTCGCCTGCTGGGGCCTCCCCGGAAGCTTCATAGCTAGACGCCGGCACAGCAGCCGTTAGTCCCACTGCCCCCCGGGACTGCTGTGGAAGGCGTGACTCCAAAAGGGCTTCCTGCGCAGGCATCGCTAGGCAGTGTATGGGACCCGGGAGTGGTGAAATAGAAAGCCCCCTGACGCCCCCGCCTTCACCAGGGGAAGCAAAGGCAGCAGTGGCTCTCGGGCGGCAGACTGTGGCGTTGCCGTCATGACATGCGCTGCGGGGAGGGCAAGAGCTGTCCGTGGGTGCTGAGAAGGGGCCACGGGGACAGCCAGCGAGGTGATTCATTCTAACCACCGGTCCTGAAACAGGAGAGAGAAAAACAGGGCGTGACCCGTGTCCTCTTGCACGTGGGCGCCGCTCATTCCGCGCTGTCGCCTTCTCTTCCCAGGGCACGAGCCTGGGCTGGCGCAGTTGGTGAATTACTACAGAGGGGCCGACAAGCTGTGCCGCAAAGCTTCGCTCGTGAAGTGAGTGTTCTCGAAGACCTGCCCTTGCCAGCGTTCACGTACATGTTTTTAGTTTTCATCCTGCAGAACTTATGCAAAAATGTGGGGTTATTGCTTATTTCTAAAGGGCAAAAATGCCATTATTTAAAAAACCAACCAGTGTCTGTTCTGGGGCTTCCTCTAAGCTTCTTTGATAATAGTCCAAACCTTTGCTGTTCATGGCTTGATAAAGAACTTCGTGTCTCTGGTCTCCCCTAGAAGGGGCGTCTGAGACGGGGCTTCTTGGGTGCGTGTTTTCTGGGGCTGAGCTTTACGGAGAACTCTGGCAGAAGGCGGGGAGGAAGCGAGCAGGCAGCTGGCTTCTGCCCGCCTGGCCTCAGCCGCAACCTGGTGCCTCTCAGGAAGGAGCGGCTGCCGGGCTCTGGCGCGGGCAGTCCTGCACTGCAGTGGTGGGAGGAGGAGGATGCGGCCTCCCAGGCGTGCCTGGGCGCCACCGAGCAGCGTGGCAGCCACGCTCAGGGCCGCTGGGAAGGGGCTCTGGGCCGGCAGTCCTGTGTCCCCCCCCACCACCACCTCTGAGGCCTCACGGAGGGGAGCCTGCGGGGAGGAAGGCGGCAGCGTGCGCGTGGTTGAGTTCTGGTCCCGGCGCGTCCTCTTGGTGGCCTGGCTAAAGCCTTCTCAGCCCCAGCGCCTCCTCTGGAAGGAGCGTGAGGACCAGGCGAGGGGAGGTGAGGTGCAGTGGCTGGACCTGGGGGACACCCCGCTCTGTGGCTCATTGTCCTTCTCTGCAGCGGGGGTAGTCACATACCTGCCTCCGGGTCGCAGGAGTCACGGAGCTGATGGAGGAGGGGGCTTTGACCGCGCCTGTCGCGGCTCACCTGCTGAGTGAAAGTGCTGTTTGTTTCTGCTCCGTGTCCTCTGTAACTGGCCCCTGCTGTCGGGGAGCACTGGGTGTGGCCCCTGGAGCCACGCGTGTCCAGCCTCGTAGCTCGCTCAGCTGGAAGATGCCAGAAGCTACACCGCTCAGTGCAAGGTGCTCTTTTCCCCACTAACGTTTCATCCTGGGCTCCAGATAGTTGAGTGGTCACAGAATCTTTGCACCTTGTCGGACCCTCTGGCCCCAGGACCTCCGGTCCCCGCTCCACTCCGCCGCTGCTCCCTCGGCCTCCTGAAGCCTCGTCACTATCTCCCTGCAAATTAGGGTGACGAGGAAGAGGAGGGCAGGAGTAGCACAGCTGTTTATCTGGATTATTCATTTAGAAATTTTAATGAAAAGCTGATTCGATATATTTTTTTGCTATACTCTTTTCTTCTTTAAAGATCAAGGTAGGATTTTCGTTTTATAAATAGGAAGCGAGCATGCTGTCAGGAAACAGCGTTCTCCATGTGTGCAGACTTGAGGCCCAGGGCCTGGAGCCAAGCCCGGTCCGAGTGAGCGGGGTCCCTGTGCTTGGCTCGGCCCCCGGAGTGCGGCGTCCCCTCGTGAGGTGGTAACACTGCCCCTTGTCCCTCAGTGCGTGGTGGCACGTGACAGCACCTCTGGGTGCCTTAGGCTGGGCTGCCGTCATCCCCACAAGCTGCCCGCGCTCTCTCGGGGTTTCCGAGGGGCTCAGGTAGTTGGGAGGTGGTGGTCCCCGCTGCCGTTTGTCCCTCTCCCGCCGTGTCGTGTGACTGGCCTGGACGCCGAGCTCCCCCATTCCAGTGGCCCCACCGCCGTGGCCTCGGAGGCGCCTGGCTCTTCTGGTCTGGGTAGAGGCTTGCTTTCCTCTTGTCAGCTTTTCTTCTTGGTGGATGTGAGTAAACATTTGCGATTGCTTCCCAAACACGCTCATGGGGACATGAAAGAAATGCCAAGGACTTCCTGCAGACGCTGGCCTTGGTTCTGGGGCTTTCCAACAGAAAGAGAGTGGGGTCCATGCGTAACTCAAATTTCCTAGTAGCCATGTTAAAAGAAAGTACAAAAAGATGAGTGAAAGGATTCTTAATGATTTTATTTAAAGTAGCAAAATACGTTGTCAACATGACATGTCAGTGTTAAAGATAATTACTGAGCTATTTTACATTCTTTTTTTCATTCTGGGTGTTCAAAATCTGGTGTGTTGTTTACATAGCACTTCTTAATTCAGAACTAAATTTTCATTGGAAATACTTGCTCTGTATTTAGATTTCATAAAATTAATGGAACTATGAAAAGTAGATTTACATACCTAAGTTTTCCCACATATGTGAGAGTTTTTCAGTAACTGGATTGAATACTAGAAAATCATTTTGCACCCAGAAGTTTGACAAAACTTGCTGACTTTTCTTAGAATTGATTTGACTTTGAAGCAAAAGGTTATCAGTTTAAAACTATGTCTATACAACTTAAGTAAATTCACTAACACTTGAGTCAACTCATTAATATGGAATTCAAAGGGGGAATTGCAGAAATTGAAAAACAACTCTAAATATATCAATCAAGTAGTCATCAAATTTTTTCTGTAGTTTTAGCAGCCAGTTTGCCTAATGCAATATATTACAATTAAAATCTCTGTATATTGAGTCATGTTTGAAATGTGTAGCATCATTATTATTGATTTTTGCTATGAAGTTGTAACATAAATTCTGGTGCCTGTATAGCCTAGTCACAACCTTTTTTCTTCCTTAGAGCTTTAAATTTCTTTTTAAAAAGATTTATTTATTTCTCCCCTTTCCTTCCCACCCCACCCCCCGCCCTGTTGTCTGCTCTCGTGTCCATTTGCTGTGTGTTCTTCTGTATCCACTTGCATTCGTGGTGGCAACGGAAATCTGTGTCTCTTTTTGTTGTATCATCTTGCTGCGTCAGCTCTCTATGTGTGTGGTGCCACTCCTGGGCGAGCTGTGTTTTTCTCGTATGGGCAGCTCTCCTTGCAGGGCGCACTCTTTGCGCATGGGGCTCCCCTACGCGGGGGACACCCCTGTGTGGTACAGTTCTCCTTGTGCACATCAGCACTGTGCATGGGCCGGCTCACCACACAGGTCAGGAGGCCCTGGGTTTGAACCCTTGACCTCCTATATGGTAGGTGGATGCACTATTAGTTGAGCCACATCTGCTTCCCTTTAAATTTATCTTTATCAGTGTAATGATACGAGTCAGAAAATGTCACACTGCCATTTTTTAATCTTTGTTGAATGAAATAATAAATTATTGAATGAAAATAATTACTTGAGAAGCCCTGCTTTTATGTCTAGAAAATCTGAATTGGAGGTAACAGGACAGTGTATCTTTGTAAAGCTCTTCCAGGACTCAGTCAGTTTGGCAGGGAACACAGTACCATTCAATTCATTGTCTTCTATCTCTTTCAACAGTTCCACGAACTAGTGAATCATTGTAGCATTTGCAAGTATATAGTGAACCATTTCAACAACTGTATCAGTGACACTTTCCATAGTCTCCTACAGAAAACTCAGCACAAATGTTTTCAATATGTATCATACAGTCTAATGACATATCATCAGTCTTAAAATTCCAATATATCCAGATTTTTAACCTCACATAGCTGAAGAAGCACTGTATCACAGTAGAAACTAATTTCTCATTCGTAGATGAAATTCTTGTCAGATGTAAAAGATTTAAAAATATATACACCGTGAGTTTGACTTTTTTAGGCTGCAATTTGATGATATTTCTTCATGTATTTGGAAGTCCTTTGAGACAAAACAGACCCACAGTATTCCTCAGGTAGCGTCTCTGCTGTCACATGACTTACCCAAAGCTCAAGGAAAGTATTTGTGATTTTTCATATTTTGAATCAGTTAAGCTTTGATATTGTTAGAAAGCTTTGTACTCATGGGCAATTGTAGCTTCATTGAAGATCTTTCACTGTTTGTAAAATATCATTTTTAGTCTTCTCAAAATAATTTATTTTACCATCTTTCCATTTAAGATGGGTTTCCTTGTATAAGAATCCAAGCCATTTTTAAGTTGGCTAAATTTATAAGTTTAAACACTGTTAAAAAATTGTTTTATAAAGTTTGTTGGGGCAAGTGGACATGGCTCAACTGATGGAACATCTTCCTACTATATGGAAGGTCCAGGGTTCAAACCCAGGGCCTCCTGGCCTATGTGGTGAGCTGGCCCACGCGCAGTGCTGCGCACAAGGAGTGCTGTGCCACGCAGGGGTGTCCCCTGCATAGGGGAGCCCCATGCACAAGGAGTATGCCCTGCATTGAGCCTCCCTGTGCGGAAAATCGCAGCCCTCCCAGGAGTGGCACTGCACACAAGGAGAGCTGGCGCAGTGAGATGACACAACAAAAAACGACACAGAGGCAGCGGACTTGGCCCAGTGGTTAGGGCGTCCGTACCACATGGGAGGTCCATGGTTCAAACCCCGGGCCTCCTTGACCTGTGTGCAGCTAGCCATGCGCAGTGCTGATGTGCACAAGGAGTGCCCTGCCATGCGGGGGTGTCCCCCGCGTAGGGGAGCCCCACGCGCAAGGAGTGCGCCCCGTAAGGAGAGCTGCCCAGCGCAAAAGAAAGTGCAGCCTGCCCAAGAATGGTGCTGCACATGCGGAGAGCTGATGCAACAAGATGACGCAACAAAAAGAAACAGATTCCCTTGCCGCTGACAACAACAGAAGCAGGCAAAGAAGACGCAGCAAATAGACACAGAGAACAGACAACCAGGGTGGGGGGGTAGGGTGGAAGGGGAAATAAATAAATAAATACATAAGTCTTTTTTAAAAAAAAAAAGATTCCCAATGCCACTGAGAATGCAAGTGGACACAGAAGAACACACAGCGAATGGACACAGAGAGCAGACAATGGGGGAAGGGGAAAGAAATAAATAATAAAACAAATCTTAAAAGAAAAAAAGTTGAATATTTAATTCTGATTTCAGGCCACTAATTTTATTATTTTTTGACAATTGAGAGAAAACTGCTTATCAAATCACTATGTATTTGCTAAAAATGTTTCTTTTACACAACAAAAAAGCTTTTTCTTTTTGCTCTTCCAAGGTAAATTGCAATTGCCATTCATTGTGAAATGTGTCCTTTTTATGTTACTGTTTCACTGTAGTACTATTCTGATTCTTCATCTGTTAGATGCTTTTATTTTAAATTTAAAAGTGTCCATACTTATTTAACTAGAAAAAGTTATATTTCACTTTAGTTACCAGTCATAATTTACATAGCCATCACTGTAACTTGCACTGTCTGCATAATAAACACATTAAAACATTGCATCAGTGCACAGGAAAACAAAATTATTTGAAATGCCTCACTCCATTGTCTCTGACTAGAACAGTGAGGTGTTTATGTTCTTGACCAAGAAGTAACAAACTATGCTGCAAGGCAACAAAGGTATTTATTTGGGGTCTTAGAACTGCAATTTGAGGAGCACAGATTCAAGTAGTGTGTCAGGGTTCTCTAGGGAAACAGAACTGCCAGAAGATACTACGAGATTTTATCAAAATTGTCTCATGCAACTGTGGGGATGCACAAGTCCAAATTCTGTAGGGCAGGCTACAAGCCGGGACTCCCATGAAGGTTTCTGGTGAATTCCCCAGGAGAAGCTGGCTGAAGCAAGGATAGAAATTCACCCTTCAGACTGCTGGGATCATCACTCTTTCTTTTAAGGCCTTCAGCTGGCTGGATGAGAGGTCTCTCCTTGCCGAAGGCAATCTCCTCTGTTGATGGTAGATGCAATCAGCTATAGACGCAGTCAACTCACCGATGATTAAAGTCCAAGAGATGACCTCACAGTTCCAGGCTAGTGCTTGCACGACCACACACATGGGCACAGTCACCAGGCCAGGGTCACACGTGAGCCTCCCCGTCACACGCGACAGCCCCAGTTCTGTCTCGTCTTGGCGTTTCTAGGCAAGGGTTTCTTTAAGAAAAAAAAAGATGACCGGAGTTGTTTGTGGTGGGGATGTAGTTCACTGAGCTCGCGATCTCCTGGTTTGATCCTGGGTCCAGGCGTTGTTGGTTGGAGGAACCCCTTTCCTTGCGGCTGTTGTGCCGGCCCTGGTACTTGGTGATTCCTGGCTGAGGTTAATAAGAGTGACCTCCAGAACGGCCGCCCGGCTCCGTCTGAAATCTCTTGGCCACGGTAGCTCTGTCTCGTTTTCTTTCTGTTAGCAGTGTTTCTGCTAGAATGATGCAGGGCCTGACCTCGCTGCGACAGGACGTCAGGGGACGTGGTTGAGGGGAAACGCCCTTCCAAGCAGTAAAGCTGCGCTCAACGGGAAGGTGTTCCAGCTGCTTCGGTTAAGTGAAATTAACTACAACAACTCAGTTTTCAGTCACATGGACCACATGCTGGCTCCTGTGTGGGACCGTGTGGGCACAGAGTTTAACATTTGCTGAATTAGAAATTTTTGTTTTTAATTTTTTGGTTCCTTAGAGTTCAAGTAACTTGAATTCTGTTGCCTTGAATTTTAAAACAACTTTGCTTTTGCTCTCAGTTTGAATTATGTTTTCTTTGTTTCTGCTGTTGGCTCGTGGATGGGCGTAAGAGGAGCAGCTCTAGATCGAAGCCGGAGGCGGGGCTCCGGGGGGGCGGGCGTTCTGCGCGTGGGGGTGTTTACGGCCTTGTGATCTTGGGAATGTGCTGAGCTTCCCGACCTGTGAAATGTGGGCTAGTGCCCCCCTGCCCCGAGGGGCTCTGGAGGGGTGACGAGGTTCACGGGGAAGGGCCTGCCCGGGCCGGGCTGCGCCTTCCGTCCTGTTCTTTCCAGGGTGGGTGTGGGGTGGGGCTTAGTTAGGACCGCTGGCGACGTGTCCTCTAAGAAAGATTCCTTCTTTGTTTTGTCACCAAAGCCAGGCTGACCTAAAAAAAAGAGAGGAACTAAATTAAGTCAGTAGATGCCCAGGTTCCCGAGGGGCCTCTCACCCCGGGCAGGGTTGCTGGTTATCCTGGTAATTTCTTGGGTTCTCCGCTGCGTGTTTTACTGTGCGCCTGGCTCAACCACCACGTATTTGTTGAAAAGACACTGATTTGGGGTTACTTCCAGTTCACTTACTTAGGGGTGCATCTTAAAGGGAGTGGAGCGGGCACGAAGCCCGTCTTCGAATGAGCAGGAACCCGCGCTCAAGCCGGTGCCGGCAGCTCTGCACGGCCCGAAGCGCTCAGGGGTCTGCCGGGGACCCCGGGGCGAGTGGGAGGGTGCAGGACGGGGGCCACCGGCCCCAGTCACCCCGCGTCCCGGCGGGGCCCCTGGGTGGGGACCGGCCTTCCAAGTGGCGCGCTGAGACAGGACACTGACCCCTGCCGTCCACCAGGCTGGTCAAGACGAGCCCAGAGCTGGCCGAGTCCTGTGCGTGGTTCCCTGAGTCCTTTGTGATATACCCGACGAACCTCAAGACGCCGCCCGCCCTGGCGCCGAGCGGGACCCCCGCGCCCGGCCACGGCTCCAGGACTGACGAGCGGGAGGCCTTCCTGGCTTCTTACAGCCGGCGGAGAGCGCGCGGCGAGGGCAGCGTCTGGATCGCCAAGTCGTCGGCCGGAGCCAAAGGTGAGTGGCCGCGGCCCCTCCTCTTGCCGTGGACTGTCGGCTGCACCTGCGCTGAGAGCCTGGGCGGGGTCCTGGGGAGGTGGGCCTGGCCCGTTTTAAACGCCCTCAGTGCCATGCCGGCGGGAGAGGTGCATCTCCAGGTGGGTCTTTCCCCGGCGCCCGCCCATCGGCCTCCTCCACCCCCTCCTTCCCAGCTCGGCCACCCCAGCCCTTCCTGAACCTGGCCTGTGTCCTCGGCTGCTCTTTTCCTCACAGTCTCTGGTTAATGCAGAGCAAGTCGTGCTAGCTCTGCCGCCACGGAACCTTCTGAAGAAACTGCTTCTTGCCCTCCTGCTGCTCCCGCTCTCGGCGAGCGCTGCCTTCTCTAGTCTACGTAACTGCCGTGCCTCCTTGCTGGTTTTCATCGCAGCTCTTCGTCCGTCAGCCGAGCAGTGCTCTAATGACATCGATGTGAGCTCAGTACTCCCTGCTCAAAACTGGGCAGCAGGCTTCCCAGGACTACTGGGATAAACTCCGTCTGACATTTGCTCATCTCTGTTCTCATCTCCTGTCCCGTGCTCACTCTGCTGTAGCCTCAGGCTGCTCGGTTGCGCCTTAAATACTCTTAACTTGTCTCTGTGTCTGGAGTTGGCTTACGTGGATTATTTTCTACTTTTTCCGACTCTGTTGCCTCGGTAGAGAATGCTTTTCTAATCTACGGCAGCCTCTGGTCCATTGCCTTTTACCTTTACCTTGCTCCATTTCTCCTCCTGGCAGTCCCCTGCCGGCACTGACTTACGTATTTGTTTATCCAAATCTCCTCCGTCTGAACGTTAGCTCCTTGTCAGCACAGGCTTTTGGGCTTGTGGTCTCTGTATCCCGCCCCCTGCCCCACAGCTCTCGAGAACTGTGTGCTGCATGACTGCTGAGAAGGGGTGAGAGGCTTATCACGCTCACTCCGACTTACGGTGTACGCGGTCCCATGACGGGCACACAAACTCAGGCTCCCGATAACTGCCCTCATGAACTCTTCTAAAAACCATTCCAACTGAAACTTCCCTCTTCTTTTACTCCCTGGAAGACCATCCGGCCGTTGGCACTCATTTCTGTCCCTGGTCCAGTGGCCCTCACCTTCTGTTCCACCAGCCACGAGGTAGGAGGGTGTCACCTGGATTCTCGTGAAAGTGGGAGAGCCGGGCCCTTGCTCCAAGCCAGGCACCTCACCTCCTCTCTCCCCCTTTGACCTCAAGTGCTGTCCCCTAGTTCAGTCTAATGGGGAGTGGGGAACTGAGGAGGAAACGGACGTCCGTGCTCCAGAGCCCTTGTGGGTTTAGCCGGGCACAGGGTGGTCACGTGAGGCCCTCGTGTCCTGGAGAGACCCTGGGAGCGAGGCAGCGCCCCTGGGAAGGCGCAGTCAGGCCAGCACAGGCCGCCTGGGCGACCCCTGGACTGTCGCCAAGACCAGGTGGTCAGTGACACTGAGGGGGGGCAGGGAGACTGCAGGAACGAACGGAATGCCAAACGGAGCTTCTACTTCAGGAGTGAAGGAGATAATTAAGAACTACAAAATGAAACTAAAAGAAGGAACGGTTTTTATTCTTGTTACACAAACGCTAGCCTAGAACCTCGGGCATCCGTGGCGTAGCTGGCTCAGCCTTCAAGCCGTGTCCAGGGCCCGCCCGCCCACCACCCCACCCCGTCTCTGACCTTGACCATCTTCCTCTCACCTGGAGCCCGGCCTCGGTGGCCTGTCCTGCCCTTGGCTCTCGTCCTGCTCCGCTGCAGGCAGAGAACCCGCAAAACACAAGCCAGGCCGTGCCACGTCGGTGCCGGGCACCGTGTCCCCTGAGCCAGGACAGCACCCGGCACCTGGCACAGGTCAGCCACGTGTTCATGAACGACCGAAACAAAGAACGAGGGGTTGGCGGTGCGGGGGCTGGCGAGACGGGCACAGCGCCTGCCATCAGCAGCGTGATGGCTCACGACACATCCATTCTCAGATAAGCTCGACTTTGAGATAGAAAGAAAGAACAAAGAGACTGTGACTTTGTAGCTCCTTGAAGACCCCATAAATTTCATGGTGATTTCTCAAGGTTTTATAGGATATGAACAAACAAATGATATAAAAATGTAGATAATGAGCACATAGAAACATGCGACCCTGGACATCTAAAACTTGCAAAAGAACTGTGAATTTTAAGCTGTTTTGCACCTACGGAACAAGAAAACAGAAATCAGTAATGCCGCTGTTCCTGGTGGTTAGTGGCCGCTGACCCCTGGCAGCCGTGCCCAGCCCTTGGAAAGGCCACAGGAGACACAGCTGTAGAAGGGCATGTGCTTTGGCACACAGATCTCCTTCCTGAAAACTTATTCCAAGGAAATGATGAAAAACCAACCAGTGACCTAGAGCCAAGATGTTTGCTACTATGTTAATCTGTCGTAGCAAAGTGTTACATTTTTTCTTTCTTCCCCTGCCCCGCCCTGCTGTTCTTGCTGTCTGTGCTGATTCGCTGTGTGATCCTCTGTACCTATTGGTCTTTTTGTTTTCTCTTCTTGTCTTTCTCCTCTATGATTCACCAGGATTTCATCTTGGGGACCTCTCATGTGGAGGGAGGTTCCCAGTCAGTTGCACCACTTCAGATCCTGGTCTCTGCTGCACTTCACCTTGACTCTCCCCTTGTCTCTCTTTTGTTGTGTCATCATCTCGCTGCGTGACTTACCTGTGCGGGCACTGGCTCACTGCGTGGGCATTTGGCATGCCACGAGGGCACTGGCTTGCCACGTGAGCACTCAGCTCATCATGTGGGCACTTGGCTTGCCGCGTGTGCACTCGGCTAACCACGTGGGCACTGGCTCACCACGCAGGCACACTTTCTCTTCTTCTTGCTTTCTCTTCTTCTTTTTCATGAGCAGGCCCCAGGGATCAAACCACAGGGTAGGTGGAGGCCTTATCACTTGAGCCACATCTGCTTCCCCAGAGTATTATTTAGAAGCAACCCCATTATTCAGCAATCAGTAAACAAATCTGTAATTTTTTTTACATTGACGAAGGATATTTTTCAGCCACTAATGTAATGTGATGTTATTGTAGAAACAGTGAAAATATTGACAATATAAAGTGAAAAAAAAATATGAAATGAGTTAACTTTGAACCATCTTTGCCCACATGCAAAGGAAGGTAATATGAGAAAACTAAAATGATTATGTAAGGAAATAGGATTATAGGTAACTTCTCCAGTTTCCTTTAATGTCATGTATTTTTTTCAATGATACTAGTTTTTAAAAGTTAGAAAAAATATACCCACGTATCTCCTTACCTTCCTCCCATTATTTTTCCTACCTATCAGCATTAGGTTTATTAACTTTCAATAAGAATTAATTTACTTAAGGTAATAGTATCAAGAAAATAAGGTTGGAAAGTAAGGGAGGGAATTGGGGCACACATCACCAACAGCTGGTGGAGACCATTACAGGGCATTAGTGGGAAAGCACTGTTTTAGGCTGCTGCCTCTAGAAGCTGTGGGCAAATGATGTAGAAGAGGATTGGCGAGTGGAAATAATGAGGAACCAGGAAATCTGGGAGTGGTTCCCTCAGGAGATAAATCAGAATGAGCTCTGTCCTAGGAAAAGAAAGGAAGGGACTTTTTCAAGTTGATTTAAAGTTTCTGGTTTAAGAGGCTAATCAAATGGTAGGTATTTGAGAGAGGGGGTGGCTTTTAGGAAAGATGGATCTTTACATTAATGAGCCAAATTAAATGAATTTGTACCCAAAGCAGGAGGCCCTAGTGGAGAGGTGCTGTAGATCTCCAGTGCTCAGGAACGCTGAATACCTGTAGATGTGGAATTTCATGGCTGGAGCCTGCCAGGATAGTGCTGACCATTCTATATGGAGAGAGCCTTAGCCGGGCAACTCTGGCTGTGTGTGCGCAAGGGATTGGGGTGTGCGTGCAAGGGTTGGGGTGTGCGTGTGTGCAAGGGATTGGGGGTGTGCCTGTGCAAGGGATTGGGGGGGGAACAGACAGGAGAGCTAGCCAACCGTGGAAGCCCCGGTGGTTGTCCCGCTGTCATTACTCCCTGCTGGCCTTGGAGCAAGCATTTCCTCGTGGGATGACCTGGACGAGCTTCTGTTTGATTTTGCTCCGTTAGGTGAAGGCATTCTCATCTCCTCGGAGGCTGCCGAGCTTCTGGATTTCATAGACAACCAGGGACAGGTGCACGTGATCCAGAAGTATCTCGAGCGCCCGTTACTTCTTGAGCCAGGTCATCGCAAGTTTGACATCCGGTAATGCATCAGTGTCCACAGTTCTAGTTTTTACTAATCTGAAAAAAGTGAGGAGGGGCACATGAAATGTGGTGAAGGATTGGATTGTGTTTAATGATACCAAAATTCAGCTGAAAGGAACTGAGCTTCTATACCTAATTTTCTGGGTTTTTTTCAATGTTTATATTTCTTTCTAGAAAATGTTACTAAAGCTTATAGATTTTCCTTTCTTTTTAACATTCTCAGTAAAATGACTTGTGATTCTAAACAGAAAAGTATAAATGGATGGGGCTTGCTTGTGAAAGCTGCGTGAGTTGTGACGATTACATGATTTAGACACAGCAAGTCATGTGACCCTGTCAAATACCATGTCCTCCTGCTACTGTGGATTTCGTGAACACATTACCACATTTGTTCACTAGATTTACATTAATTCTGGCATTATTCACCAGAACTGCTGGTATTTGTTTTTTTTTTTTAAGTTCCTGAAAAAAGGGTCTGGTATGGAGAAAGAGGCAGGGTGGTCTCGGCTAAAACGGCCTCTCTCCAGCTCGCCCGAGCCCTGGCCATCGCTGCTGCGTCATGGACCGTCTCCTGGACGGCTGCGGGAAGACGTGCCGCTTCTAAAATATCAATCCTGTGTCAGATCAACTTCAGAATGAGCAGTCTTCCTCTTAAAATGATTTGAAAAGCAAACACTGCAAATGTAGGTTTCATGGCTTAGCCTTAAAAATCAGCCCTTCCCAATCTCTGCAGAATGCTGTATCTTTGGACGGGGTCAGAGACTCCTTGTCATTGTGGGGAAGTTTCTTTCCCTCGATAGAGAGAGCCCCCTTTCTTGGCTAAACTGTCATGACTGGCCTCATGTAACGTACCCCCTCTCCTGTTGCCCATCCAAAAAAGCAGTGATGTACACAATTTGGAGAGCCTTGGGATGAGTTGGGTAAAGTCGTGTTTTTGTTGACTTGCAGAAGCTGGGTCTTGGTGGACCACCAGTACAACATCTACCTCTATAGAGAGGGTGTGCTTCGGACGGCTTCAGAACCGTACCATGCGGATAATTTCCAAGACAAAACCTGCCATCTGACCAATCACTGCATTCAAAAGGAGTTCTCAAAAAACTATGGGAAGTATGAAGAAGGGAATGAAATGTTCTTTGAAGAGTTCAATCAGTACCTAACAAGTGCTTTGAACATTGACCTGGAAAGTAGTATCTTACTGCAAATCAAGCATATAATAAGGTAATGTAATTATATCGTTTTAGGTTTACTATTTCTTCGAAGGTGCTTGGGAGTCTATGCCTTTCAAGGAATTGGTTCACTTAAATTGTCAAATTTATGGTAAAAGTTACTTGTCATATTCCCTTATCCTTTTAATGTCTACAGTCACTTCTTTCATTTCTGATATTGGTGATTTGTGCTTTCTTTCTCTTTTACCTGGACAGAGTGACTGTATTTACTTTTATCAGTTTCATTAATCTTTTCAGAAAATCAGCTTTTGGCTTTGTTAATTTTTCTCTGTTGCTTTTGTTTTCAGTTTCTTTGATTTATACTCTTATTATTTCCTTTTGCTCTTTTGTGGGGTTCAATTTTCCCTTTTTCTAGTTTCTTAAACTGAAAGGTTAGATCTTTGACCTAGGATATTTCTTTTTTTAAAAAATATAAGCTTTTAAGGCTATCAGTTTCTCTCTTAAGTTCTTCATTAGCTGTATCCCACTGATTTTGAAATTTGTTTTTATTTTCATTTTATTAAAAAATTTCCAGATTTCCCTTGTGACTTTTATCTTTGACTCAATGTGCTATTTAGAAATTTGTTAATTTCCAAATTCTTGGGAATTTTCCACATATCTTTGAAGGTTTGATTTCTAGTTTTATTCTGTTATTCTCAGAGAACCTACCTCGTATGGTTTCATTTCTTTAGTATCTATTACGGTTTGTTCTATGACTCAGAATATGATGTGTCGTAGTGAATGTTCCCTGTATATCCTGCTACTGTTGGCAGAGCATTCTGCAAGTGTCAGTTAGTGCAAACTGATAGATAGTATTGTTCAAATCATATCCTTGCTGATTTTCTATTCCACTTATTCCCTCCATTCCTGAGAGATAAATACTGAAGTGTCCAACTGTAATTATGATTTGTCTATTTCTCCTTTCAATTTTATCAGTTTTGCTTCATGTATTTTGAAGATCTTTTGTTAGGTGCATATACATTTGGGCTTGCTATGTTTTCTTGGGGAATTGACCCATTTATCATTGTGTAATTTCTGTCTCTATCCCAGGTAATATTCCTTATTTTGAAGTCTACTTTGTCTGATACTAATAAAGCCATTCTGTTTTTCTTTTGATTAGTATTTGCATGATGTCTCTTCTATCCCTTCTTTTATCTTCTGTTCATGGTATTTATAGTGGGTTTCTTATAAACAGAATACACTTGGGTTTTTGTTTTATTGTTTAATCCAATATGACAATATCTTTCTCTTAATTGTTATATTTATACCATTTGCATTTAATGCAGTTATTGATAATGGTTGAATTCACATCCATATTTTATTATTTTTTATTATTTGTTGCCTGTCTCTTCCTTTTTTTTTTGTTTCTTCATTTCCCCCTTTACTACCTTCTTTTGAATTAATATATCTGTTGAGTACTTGGCTATATCTCTCTATAATATATTGATAGTGAGTTTTTCTATGGATTACAATATACTATCTAATTTTCACAGTTTTCTTACCATTAATTTACCACTTCAAATAAAATATAGAAACCTTCAACCATATAGTTCAATTAACCCTCTCTCCTCTTTATCATATCATATCTATGTACATTGAAATTTCTGCCACATGGTGTTATAATTTTTGCTATTAACAGTCATACATATTTTTTATATGTATGACAGAGATTGTCAGGTTGGATTAAACCAAAAAAACCACAAGATCCAGCTATATGCTCTATGAGAAACCTACTTTAAACATAAGAGGAGATAAGGAGTCTTTTATTTACCTAGATATTTACTAACTCTGTAGTTCAAATTCTGAGTTTCTCTCCAGTATCACATCCCTTCAGGCTTGAAGCACTTCTTTTACAGCCACTTTGCTGGTAATAAATTCTCTTATTTTTCCATTATCTGAGAATGTCTTTATTTTGCCTTATTCCCAAAGGATATTTTTCACTGGACTTAAAATTCTGGGTTAACATTTCCTTTTGGGGGAAGTCGGACAGTTTAAAGACTTTCCACTGCCGTTTGGTCTCCAGTTTCTGTTGACAAATCTGCAGTCATTTATATTATTCTGCCATAAATAATGTGACAGATTTTCTCTACCTGCTTTCAAGATTATTTTCTTTGCTTTGCTTTTTAGCAGTTTGATTATGATGTATCTGGACTTTTTCTTTGACCAAGTTTATCCTGTTTGGAGTTTTCTGAACTTCTTTAATCTATAAATTTATGTCTTGTACCAAATTGGGACGTTTTGGTCATCTTTTCTTGAAATATATATTTTTTTCTGCACCAGTTTCTTTCTCCTCTTCTTCTAGGACTCTAGAGACACAAATGTTAAACCATTTGCTACTGTCTCACAGGTCTCTGTGTTTCTGTTCATTTTTTTCAATCTTTTTTTCCTCTCTGTTCTTATAGTTTAGATAATTTCTATCTTCAAGTGCACTGACTCTTTCCTCTGTCATGTCCATCCGATCTATTTTTTTAACTTATTGAAATATATCACTCATACATAAACATACATAAACAATAAGTGTATAATAGTTGTGAACTTACAAACCAAAAATATATAACATCAAACAAACATATATAACATCTCACCCTACCACCAATAACTTGCATTGTTTTTAAACCTTTTTAACTAATGATTAAAGAGCATTGTCAAAATATTATTACTAAACAAAGTATTTTCCCCTAACCAATCCTATTATTATCTTTATATCATTTATATATGAACATACATAAAAAATTAAGTGTATAATAAAAGTTGTGAACTTACAAAGCAAACATGCATAACATCATACAGGGGTCCCATACATCAACCCTCCACCAACACCTTGCATTATTATGAAACGTTTGTTACAAATTATGAAAGAATATTGTCAAAATCTTACTATTAATCATAGTCCTTATCTGCATTTGGTGTGTTTTTCCCCCAACCCACCATATTATTATTTTTTAAATATATTTTTTTATGGCAGAAGTTGTAAACTTATAAAACAATCATGTACATATGCAGAATTCCCAAGCAACACCCCTCTATCAACACACCACACTGTGGTGGAACATTTGTTACAGATAAGATAATATCATCTGATTGTTACCATGTCCATAGTATACATTTGGCTCACATTTTCCATACTGCCCCATTATCAACACAGTACATCTTTGGCATAGATGCAAGAATATTATATTATTACTGCTAACCACAGTCCATAGGTCACTCCAGCTGTATTCTTCCCATGCGTTCCCAACACCTTGCATTAGTGATGTACATTTGTTCTTGCTCACAAAGGACACTCTTGCATCTGTACCATCAACCACAATTCTCATCCACCTCTCAGTTTACTGTGCTATCCAGTTCCTAGACTATTCTCTAACATTCTGTCAGTTGGCGTTTACGTAACCAGACCACCATTTTCAGTGACATCCCATTTATAAACTAGCTGTTACTCACTGTGTGTTACCATCCACTCTATACTTTTCCACACTTTCACAGTAAAGCTAATTTAAACTTCTATATACATTAAACATCAGTAGTCCACTCAGTCCTTCTCTTATCTCCTTTAATAATCCATCACCTACCACTAGGTCTTGAAGATATTTTCTAGTAATTTCTTCTAGAAGTTTTATGGTTCTTGCTTTTATTTTTAGGTTTATTTTTAATCCATTTTGAGTTAATTTTTGGATAAGGTATGAGATATTTAGCTATCGATGTTCAGTTCTTTCAGCATCTTTTGTTGAATGGATTGTTCTGCCCGAGCTGTGTGAGTTTGACAGGCTAGTCAAAAACCACTTGACCACACCTGTGAGGGTCTGTTTCTGAACCATAAATTTGGTTCCATTGTCTGTCTTTAGGCCAGTACCATACTGTTTTTACCACTATAGGTAGGTATTATGATTTAAAGTCTGGAGATGAGGGTTAACTTTTTTTTTATGATGTCTCTGGTTATTCAGGACTCCTTACCCTTCCAAATAAATTTAATGATCGTGTTTTCAATTTTTTCTTTAATGCTGGTGGAATTTTTATCAGAATTGCATTAAATCTGTATATCAATTTGAGTAGAATTGACATCTTAATGATATTTAGTCCTTAATCCATGAGCATGGAATGTTCTTCCAGTTATTTAGGACTTTTTTGATTTGTTTTAACATTGAGTTGCAGTTTTCTGAATACAGGTGCTTTATATCATTAGTTAAGTTTATTCCTGACTATTTGAGTTTTGTCTATTTTATTTTCACTACTCTTTCAGTTAATTTTATTGATATAATCTTCATTTCTAGACTCTCTTCCAGGCCCTTCTCTCTTGTCTTTTCTTTTCAGGTTCTAGCACACCCTTTAGTATTTCCTGAAAATCTCATCTTTTACTTAGAAATTCTCTCAGTTTCTGTTTATCTGTGAATATTCTAATTCCATCCTCATTTTTGAAAGATAGTCTTGCTGGATATAAGATTCCTGGCTAGAAGTTTTTCTCTTGTATATTTTAAATGTATCAGACCACTGTCTTCTTGCCTCCGTGGTTTCTGGTGAGAAATCAGCACTTAATCTTATTGGATATCCCTTTCTATGTTATGCATTGCTTTTTTCTTGCTGCTCTCAGAATTCTCTTTTTGTCTTTGGCCTTTGACATTCTGATGAGTATGTGTTTTGGAGTTGGTCTATTTGGAATTTTTCGGATGGGAGTACATGGTGCTTCTTGGACAGGGATATCTATGTCCTTCAATAGGGTTGGGAAATCTACCATTATTTCTTCTCATATTCCTTCTGCCCCTTTTCCCTTCTCTTCTCCTTCTGGGACACCCATGACATGTATGTTTGTATGCCTTTTGCTATTATTTAGTTCCCTGAGACCTTGTTCAATTTTCTTCATTCTTTTCTTTATCTTTTCTTTTTTATGTTCACTTTCAGAGGCCATTTCTTCAAACTCACCAATCCTTTCCTCTGCTTCCTCAAATCTGCTATTGTATGATTCCAATGTTTTTAAAATTTCATTTATTGCACCTTTCATTCCCATAAGATCTGCTGTTTTTCTATGTATGCTCTCAAATTCTTCTTTGTGCTCATCCAATGTCTTCTCTTTTTTTTTAAAGACTTATTTTTTATTTATTTCTCTCCCCTTCCCCACCCCCACCCCCCAGTTGTCCGCTGTCTGTGTCCATTTGCTGTGTATTCTTTTGTGTCTGCATGTATTCTTGTCAATGGCACGGGGAATCTGGCCTCCTGGATCCCCCAAACAGGTGCTTAAGCAGCTGCAGAGAGCTCTGGGTGTTTGCTAACTGCGCTGTGGCAGGAGCTGACTCTAGGAGCTCCTTACTCTGCCACCATCTTGGTTTTTCCCATCCAATCTATTTTTAAATGTTAGATGTAGATGCAGTTCAAAAATTTCTGTTTGGTTATTTTTTATTTCTATTTCTTTGCTGAGAACAACTGCATAGGTATTCACTTCAAGCATGTTTACTTTTTCCTCAGGGAACATAGTTTCAATACTTATTTCAAAGTCTTTTTCTGATAATTCTAACACCTGGGTCATTTTGGAGTTGGATTAGTATTTGTTGATTTTTTTCCCCCTTGAGATGTGGTTACATTTTCCTAGATCTTTGTATGTTGGGTAGTGTTAAATTTATCCTGGACTTTGAATATTATATTGTGTAGACTTTGGCTCCTATTAAAAATTCCCTGGGAAATATTGACTTTTTAATTTTAGGAGGCAATAAATCTGGTTACAGTCAGACCACCACTTTAGGTGCTCCTTCTGTGGGGGGTGGTCATAAGGCCATTTCAGTCTCACAGCCTTGGCTTTAGATCCATTCTGTGCATGCACCACTTGGGGGAGCCCAGAACTTGTGTGGGTTCATACACTGAATTGGGGCATCCCCTTTTTAGCTCCAGGGGTTTTCCCCACCATCTCTGGTCCAGAATGATGGAGCTTGGTCCAGAATGATGGGGTTTCTCTTGGCGTTTGAACTGCTCACAGTTACAGCTCCTGTAACTCATATGGATTTTGTGGAGCCTTTTCTCTCACTCTCTATGCTTCCACTCATTTTCCTTCTGACCCATCTTTCTGTTGGCTAATTCTTTCTTCAGCTGTTAAAACCTGTTAAAGTTTTTTAAAAGTTAAAATCTGTTAAATCCATCTGATTGGGTTCTTAATTTCAGTTATTGTACGTTTCAGTTCTAGAACTTCCATTTGACTCTTAGATTAGATTATACTTCTCTTGTGAAATTCTCCAATTCTTCTCATATTTTCTTGAACACATTAACTTCGGTTCTTTAACATCCCTGTCTAACTCCAAAACCTGGATTACATATGTCAGGCATCAGCAAGCTATACCCTACGTGCCAAATCTACAGTCTGCATTTGTAAGACAGTGAGCTAAGGATGCTTTTTTTAAAATATATTTTAAAGGATTCTAAAAAAATAAAGATGATGAGTATGTGCCAAAGACTTTACATAGCCTGAAAAACCTAAAATATCTACTATCTGTCCTTTACAGGAAAAGTTTGCCAACTCCTGACCTAAATGTCTTTTTCTGTTGTTCTTTTTTCTCTTAGCTCTATTTCTTAATATGCTGGGAAGTAGTTTTTTAGTGTTGATATTCATTTATTAAGGTTTGCTAAGTCCAGTAGAGAGAATTTTTAAAATTGAGGTATAACATGTATATACAGTACATAAACTTTAAGTGTTCATCTTAGTGAATTTTTTTTGAGTTATTTTTTTCCCCTTATTTCTTCCCCCCTTCATTGTATGCTCTCTATGTCCATTCACTGTGTGTTCTTCTGTGTCTGTTGTATTCTTATTAGGAGGCTCTGGGACCTTCGGGAGTGGGAGAGAGGTGATCATTCTCTTGCTCCACCTCAGCTCCCTAGTTTGCTGCATCTCATATTATCTCTTCTCTGTGTCTTTTGTTGTTGTTGTGTCATTGTGCTGCATCAGCTCTCCATGTGGGCGGCTCCACTCCTGGGTGGTCTGCCCTCCTGCGCGGGGCTGCACTCCTTGTGCGGGGGCCACTCCTTTGCACAGGGGACACCCCTGTGTGGGGCAACACTCCTAGCGCACGGCAGTATTCCACATGGGCCCGCCCGCCACACAGGTCAGGAGGCCTGGGTTTGAACCCTGGACCTCTGTATGGTAGGTGGAAGCTCTATCTGTTGAGCCATATCTTCTGTCCAGCTTAGTGAATTTTGAATTATGCACACACCCACCTAACCATGATGTACATCAAGATGTAAAACATTTCTAGCACCTCAGAAGACTCCTTTGGGCTCTCAAAGTGTATCCTTACCAAAGAGCACCCTCTTCATCAGCACAAGACGGTCCTTTCCCCCGTGCATCAGGTGCTCCACCAGGCGCTCCACCATCATCCATCAGCACGTCGTGGCTGCTGCTGTGAGGGCCTGGGTCTCCCTGTGGTCCCACTGCCTGTCAGCTGTGCCATTGCCACCAGCTGAGGACAGTACCTTTTCCTCAGTGGATTCTTACACAGAGGAATAGAATAACTATAGGTCAAGATTTGATACCAGCTAAATCAAGAGTGTTAGGAAAGGGATTCCTGTTTTAGGCAAAAGGTTTTGGGAATTTGTCAAGCCCTTCTTCATTATTCTGTGCAGGTCAGGGAGTGTTGCTATTTTGGGACTGTAAAAGGTCTTTACCATTTTCATATTTTGGTGTTATTTTTTTTCCCAGCAAGCTTCCCCCTAACTTTGTACTTCAGCTGATAAAAGTTGTCCTGATGGTGATTTACCCTCTGATGATACCAAAAACAAAAACTTTGAAAAGTGAATTATCTAATCTTGAGCTTTCAGCAGATAAAAAATTGTTTAGTTTTGGTTTGATTCTGGCTCTCACGTCTTCCTTCATGTATTGGAAAGTGATGCATCTGTCACTTGTCTTTTGCTACTGGTGGGGTTTTTCTTTTTTAACCATGAACATTAAAATTTTAAACTTTTCTTAATTATGATATTTAAAGGGTATTGTAATTTTTAAAAATAGAGTATTCTCCCATAGAATAGAGATAAGATATAAAAAAGGATGTGATGTTGTGACTTGTCAGTACAGGTTAAAAAATTACTGGGAAAAGAAAATTTTATTCCAATTGATTCCTAAATGTTGGATATGTCCAAAATTATTTTTAAAGCTTTAAACGTATCTATAGAATATTTTCCTTTTTAGAAAAAAGGTGAAGTGTGTAGGGAAAATGGGGCCCTGGCTCCAAGTTAATAGAAGTGTAGGGTCTTCTCTTTTAAAATCACGAGTCTAAATCTATCTATAAGGATACATCTTAGTCACACGGAAGCCAGTTCCCTGTACCCTCCTTAAATGTACATCTGTGTAGAAGGACAGTTATTTTCAGTAACCTGGAATCACCCACACATGTTTAGGAAGGTAGATTCACACTTAGCCCCAGTATTCAGTGTTCAGGAAAAATCAGGGAAGATCTCCATAAAGCAAAGCTGGCATAGGTTTCCAGAGCTGGTATTTATGGTAGTAAATGTATCAACCGCTTCCTAGGTGCTGGGAATTATGCCAAGGTCTTTATGTGATTATCTCACTGAACTGTTCCAGTGATCTAAGAGCAGGAATAGTCTTTGCCCCTGTTGTGTAGGTTAGGAATCAGGGCTTGATTTAGAAAGTTTAAAACACGCCTCTGAGATTCTGACCTGGCAGCCTCCCTTCACAGCTCACTGAATTACTCATCATGCTTCTGAAATTCACTTTCAGCTTTTTCTGAGTCACTAGAATTCCCCGATTTTTCAAACAGTAATTGGTGCTAATAATTTATTCTGGATTTCAGTATTTGGTTTCAGTATGTATAGCTCTTAAATCTTTCAATCAGTGAAAGCTGGCATTAGAACTGGAACTGGCGGAAGAAAGGAATGCAAGCAGCCTCCTTTTTGCACCTGCTGCTCCTCACCAAACCACAGTCCCGTTGTCGCGTGGCGAAAATACACGGGAAGGTTTCGGTTTGAAGAAGGGCCGCCTGTGCTCCGGGCTGTGCTGCTTCTGGGGCCGGGACAGGAGGCTTCCGGGGCCTCTGGAGCAAGCTGTGGACGGGTGGCATGTCCCTGCGTCACCTGTTGGTACTGAAGTCCAGGAGGGACTTAGGGGAGCGCGTCTCCCTGCATGTCTGTTGGGATGCGCTCCGTGAGCATCTGAGCCCCTCCCGGGCATCTTGGCCACCTCCGGGGGCGTCTGGCCCCCCACGGGCATTTCCCCTCCACAGGTCTCCCCCTTCCACGATGTGCCCCCTCCCACGGGGGTCTTACCCCACAGGCCTCCCCCATGGGCGCCCCCCACGGGCATCCCCCCCACAGGCATCCCTCCCCTCACAGCGTCTCCCCCCACAGGTGTGCCCCCCACGGGCCCCCCCTCCCCATGGGCGTCCCCTCCCCACGGGCCTCCCCCCCACAGGTGTGCCCCCCCTCCCCACGGGCCTCCCCCCACAGGTGTGCCCCCCCTCCCCACGGGCCTCCCCCCCACAGGTGTGCCCCCCCGGGTGTCCCGCCCCGACCCCCCCCCCGGGCGTGCCTGGCGCCCCTCACCGCCGCCGCCTGCAGGAGCTGCCTGCTGAGCGTGGAGCCGGCCATCAGCACGCGGCACCTGCCCTACCAGAGCTTCCAGCTGCTGGGCTTCGACTTCATGGTGGACGAGCAGCTCCAGGTCTGGCTCATCGAGGTCAACGGCGCCCCCGCCTGTGCGCAGTAAGCGGCGTGGGGGGCTGCCGCGTGGGGGGGCCTGGGGCCGGTGGGGGGGGCCGCATGGGGGGCGCGCTCTGTGCCCTGGCTCCCTGTCCGGGCGGGCCGGGGCCTGCGGGTCCGTGTGGGGCGGCTTGGTCTGGCGCGCTGGGCAGACGAGGAGGTGGGGGACGGCGGGGAGCCCCCGAAGGCCGCGGCCACCCCGCCCTTCACCGCCCCACGGTTGACGCCGCGGGCGTGGGGCCTGTGTGCGCGCGTGGCCCCGCCTTGCGGCCCCTCTGCCGCCGTGCCCGCCTCCAGGCCGGCACAGCCCGGGCCCACGCGCAGGCAGCCCTGCCCTGTCCTGCCCCTGCCCCTGCCGGGCAGAGCAGACGGAGGCACGACGTGGCCGGACAGGCGTGGTCAGCGGGGAAAGGGCGCAGGCAGAGCCAGAGAGGAGGCCCCCGCCCCCCCTCCAGCGTCTCGGCCCTAGTCCGCCCTCCCCGCAGCCCCCTCCCCTCCGCTGACCTCCTTGCGGTGTAGTTCCTGCCCGCGTGTGCCCACCTGGACATGCGCTGTCCCCTCCTTCTCTGTCCTGGCCCAGGCCAGGCTCCGCTGCTCCTCAGCCACCAGCTGAGTCTGCACCATGTCACTGGGCTTCCCAGCGGCACCGCTGGCCTTGGGTGGAGACCACCTCCCCGTGCCTCTGGGGCCATGCTGAGAAGGCCATGGGCAGGGGGACGGCTGGCTTCTGCCCGGTCGGTCAGCGCCTCAGGTCGCCGCTCTCTGTGGGGGACCTCGTGTCCCCGGCACCTCCAGGACATCTCCTCCCCCGAACCCCGGCTTGCTGGCCTCTGTGGACCCCCACCCCGAGCCTCGTGGCTTCCTTGGCCCTGACGCCACCAAGGTGGCTGCTTCCTCGGCTCCCCCGCTGGAGAGCGCACCGTGAGGCAGGAGGCTCCCTTCTCCTGGTCTCCAGGACGCGGTCCTCCCTGGAGACCAACGGAGTGGACAGCGTGACTATTCCTGGTTTATGCTTTTTCCTGCCTGGTTCAGCGTTTATTTGGGTTTCGTTTAAGGGCGTCTTTGTATCTCCCTTCTACTCCCTGTGAGTTTTTCTGCTTAAATACAGAACGCATTTATCACTGAGGAACACTTTCACGCACCGTAGGCGCGGCTTCTTGGAAGGAGCTTTGCTGACGTTTAAATGGAGATTGGAGGCATCCAGGGCGAGGGTGCTGTCGTGCCTGGGCCGGAATGCGGGGTGCAGTCGGCACGAGTGAGACACAGCTTGGCTGCGGGGAGGCGGGCGGTGTTTCTGCTTATTTCTGAGGCTGCCTCATGTGGCTCCATGCCAAGCCCACAGGCTCCTGGAGTAAGCACAGGGTCCAGGGGCAAGGAGCCGCCGTCCTGGGGGCTCGGGCTGCGCCTTGCTCCTGGCCTCCGGCTTCTCCTTACCAGGGCTGGGGCCGTCCTGGTCACACATGGGCCTGCCACGCTCATCAGGGTACGTGATTCCATCAGCCACAAAGCTTATTCTGAGCATTTCCTCCGGGGTGGCTGTTTGATTCTAAGCATGAGTATTAATAGCCCTCTGTGGAGATGCAGGTGGCCTGACACAGTCCTGATGAGAGGGAAGCCCTGTCAGCACTGCCCTACAGCTCTTTATTGGAGAGGCTAGACTGGCCTCCTCCTTTCTGCTTAAGAGCTGGAAGAGGGAAGTGGACTTGGCCCAGTGGTTAGGGCGTCCGTCTACCACATGGGAGGTCCACGGTTCAAACCCTGGGCCTCCTTGACCCGCGTGGAGCTGGCCCATGCGCAGTGCTGATGTGCACAAGGAGTGCCCTGCCACGCAGGGGTGTCCCCCGCGTAGGGGAGCCCCACGCGCAAGGAGTGCGCCCTGTAAGGAGAGCCACCCAGTGCGAAAGATAGTGCAGCCTGCCCAGGAATGGCGCCGCACACACGGAGAGCTGACGCAGCAAGATGACGCAGCAAAAAGAAACACATATTCCCGTGCCGCTGACAACAACAGAAGCGGACAAAGAAGACGACGCAGCAAATAGACACAGAGAACAGACAACAGGGCAGGCGGGGAACGGGAGAGAAATAAATAAATAAATCTTTAAAAAAAAAAAGCCGAGCTGGAAGACGCCCAGTCTAATGGGGGCAGGCGCGGGAGCAGCCGCCGCTGCCCCTGGTTAAACCTCCCGGGGCGTCTGTGGGCTGTGGCTTTGACCCCCTGCCCGCCGTGCCCAGGTGAGCCTCCCCACTGCAGAGCAGGGCAGGTCGCCGTGCGACCCTGCAGCCACACGTCAGAGCTCCAGCCCCCGGCACCCCCTGCGTGCCCGCTGTGCTGAGTCCTCGTGGGGGCCGGGGTGCTTAGGGCACAGGAAAAGGCGGATGTCCTCGGAGCAGTCCCGTGGGGAGGGGCAGGCGCTGCGCAGTCCAGTGTGATGGAAACCCCGCCGGCTGCGAGTGCTGCGCAGAGAAGCACGCAGGCCCTGCATTTAGGCACGGGATGTTTGGCGGGGGTGGGTGGGTTACCCTGAGGTAGGCCTGGAACCACAAGGGACCCCTGCCACACTGAGAGGCGAGGGGCAGGTAGCGCCTGCGGCCTCGTTCTTACGCCAGGGGAGGCCAACCGCGGACGCCCCCGCGCTGGTCTGTGAAGGAAAGGAGAGGGCTTGGCCGCAGCACGACGGGGTCGTCGAGGACAAGGTCCTAGCTTGGGTCCTCCTGCCATGTCTCTGTCCACGTTAAATGTCACTCGCTCTGTTTCGTGCATAGGGGGGTATGTCGGATGGCGCGCTGCCGGGTTTCCTGACGGCCAGGACGAGGCCAGGCTTAGCAGCAGGGCTCCCGGGCCCACGTTTCGGCCGCTGGCCACTGGACACTGGGCTGGCTTCCCCGGCCGGGCGTTGCTGGCAGTCCTGGGCTCCCTGGCTCTCCCTCACACGCGAGGCGTCTCCTCTCCCGCGGCTTCCCGCCTTTGCCTCCCCTGTTCTCATAACGGGCTCCAGGCCCCAGGCAGAGGCGCCTCTTTCTGTGGGGCTCACCCCGACGGGAGCGCAGACTGAGCCCGTGAGGTGGGGGGCTAGGGTTAACCCCCCCACACGCCGTGCCCACATGTGCCAGCTCCCCCAGCAGGCGCTGCCTATACCTCCTCGCTCTTTGTGTTCTCTCCTCTTCCTGCCACGCCCTGGGGACGCCATCTGGTCGTGAAGGACGTCGTGGAGCCCCGGGCGTGGCGCTGTCGGGAGCTTCCCGCGCTCGGTGCCTTGCTGAGTCCGCGTGCCCTGGGCTTGTCCACATTGTTGTCCAGCCCCCGCCCGTCTCTCCGTCAAGAGCCTCCTGGTGGCATCCCTCCTGGAGGCGAGGCCGAGTCCTTTGGCCACACGTGATTTGATTTGTGTGGACAGTCGGGTGGGCTCCTGACCTTGGCTCAGGATAGCTGGCGTCCAGGGGGCCCTGAGTGCGCGGGGCGTGCTCCCTCTAGAACACGCGTCTCCGGCTCGCCCCGTGGTCGAGTTGCCCTGACCACTGGTCAGGCCTCGGCTGTGTCCTGTGAAGTGGGCGAGGTCCTGGGGCCTGAGCAGCCACAGCCATAGGGTGGCCAGGTGCCGCGGGAAGGCGTCCAGGGGCCCTGCCTGGCCCTTTCTGCTGTGGTCACACTGCACGCACCTGCAGGTGCCGAGTCCTCTGTGTGGGTCACTCCTGTGGGCGCTGCCCCTCACTGCCAGCGGGCTGACCGCGGAGCACCTGCGCTCCCCCAGTTTGCTCGCCTCCCTCCCCCTCTCCTGCCTCCCCCTTTTGTCTCTTTCTCCTTCCTCCATCTTTCCCTCTCCCTCCTCCTCCATCTGTCTCTCCCCCTCCTTCCTTCTCCATCTGTCTCTCCTCCTTCCTCCTCTATCTCTCCTTCCTCCTCCTCCTTCTGTCTCTACCCCTCCTTCCTCCTCCATCTGTCTCTCCTTCTCCTTCCTCCTCCGTCTGTCTCTCCCTCTCCTTCGCCCCTCTTCTGTCTCTTCCTCTCCTTCCTCCTCTTTTTTTCCATCACCCTTGTCCTGTCTGTTCCCAGCTGGAGAATCTTTCCTAATGGCTTCCCCATACACCTGGGTGCTTCCCTCAGGCCTGCCTCCCCTCCATGTGTGCCCATCGTGGGCAGGTAAAAAGACTCTTATCACATCTTTTTTTCCCTAACTTTAAAAAATTCTTATCTTTTTTTTTTTAAAAGATTCATAGATCACACAAAATGTTACGTTAAAAAATACAAGAGGCTCCCACATGCCCCCTCCCCACCCCCCACTGTATCTGTTCGGCGCCCCGGTGCCCCCTCTCCCCCACCAGCCCGGGGAGCACCCTTTCTCCCTGCAGCGTTGTGGGAACGGTGAGGGCCGCTCTGTAAGTGGAGCCACGAGACGCGTTTCTAGGGCAGATCATAGTGAAGAGAAACGCATCTGCGCGTGAGCGTTGCCAACTGTGTTTCTTTAAACTCTTTGCAGGAGGCTCTATGCAGAGCTGTGCCAGGGCATCGTGGACTTAGCCATATCCAGCGTCTTCCCGCCTCCGGGCGTGGAGCAGCAGGTGCAGCAGGCACCGCCGGCCGCCTTCGTCAAGCTGTGACCGGAGCAGGGCCAGCCGCAGGGCCGGAGGAGCCCAGGTGACCGCACCGGGCGCGCCGGGGAGAGGAAGGGGTGCTTCCAAGAGCCGGCCGCTCTCCATGCTGCTGCCGAGACTCCCGGAAACCGAAGGAAACTTCTCAGAGAGGAGAGCAGAACAGAGTTCTAAGGGGAAAAAACAGGGATTTGATTGCTTTCCGCTCTCACCTTTTGAAATCTCTTGCTTTCCTTCCGGGCGGCACCGTGTGCAGCGCCTGCCCGGGCTCGCAGGGCCCTGGGTCCTCGGCTGGCGCCTTCCCCTCCGGGGCCGTAGTGCCTTAGCTCCTGCTCGCGTGTGGAGGGTGGACATCCTGGAGGCCGCTCGCCCCGCCCGGCTCTTCCCGCTCGCCCGGGTCCAGCATGCGCCCACAGCCCTCGTTTGTGAGCCGCCCTCTCGCCGGCCTTGTGTCACGTCCCAGTGGCTTTGGTCAGCATCTGTCAGGGTCAGTGCTCTCCGCATGTTTTAGGAGCAAAGCAGCAAGTCTGCCCCGAACCTGTGAGCATCAAGTAAGGATGAGAGAAAAGCACGATGCCCGCTTTATTTACAAGACTGAGTGTGCTGGGTCTTTGAAAAATGATGGTTCTCGGCTATCTTTGTTTTAACCAGAATTCTCAATGTACTTTTGCAGATTTCCCTTTTCTTCATTTTTTTTTTCTTAACCTTTGTAAAAATCTTTCCGGGAACCGGGAAGGTAGCATTCCCCATTTAATGCCCGTCTCCCGCCCGGGCCCCCCCAGGCCTAGGGCCCTGGACACGGGTAGCCCTCCCTTCGGCCTCCTGGCCTAGGGCCCTAGACACGGGTAGCCCTCCCTTCGGCCTCCTGGCCTAGGGCCCTGGACACGGGTAGCCCCCCTTCGGCCTCTTGCACAGGTCCTGGGAGGGGCTGGTGCCTGCCTGTGCTCCGGGTGTCACTGGAGAGCCTCTGCCCAAGTGTCCATCCTGCCTCCGTGGGCGGGTCCCCAACAGGCCAGGGGCGGTTCGGAGCCCCGCAGTGGGAACGCTGGACGTCGTTTCCCCCTACTGGATTGACTGGTGTGTGTGGACCTTCCAGGAGGCTGACCACTAGCGGGGGGAGAACAGGATCCCGTTTGTGTGCAGTGTGAGCTGAATACACAGACCCTTCTCATAGCATACTGGAAATCACTGGAGACCCCCCTGAAAACTGCCCTCCTCTCCACAATGTGTTCTTCATGCCCATCTGCTCCATATTCTTTCCCAGTCCACACAAGAAAACAGATTTGCAGTCAGGTGAAATTTTTTTTAAAAAGACAAAAGTAATACATCTTCAAACATCATGAGTGACTAAAGGGATAATGAAAAAAAATTAATAGATGCAGCAGTGGGAGATGTCGAGTGGTTCTCATGGGAATTTATAATTATGAACTGAAAGTCCACGTAGTTGCTTAGGATGAGGATAATGAAGGTTTGCATCTGTAGCAAAATTAGAAAGCCACTGATAAAACTCAAACCTGGAGGTGCCAGGGTAGCGGCTCGGCTCGTGTTTGGGAGCTTCTGAGAAGGGGGTAAGACCCAAACAGATCTTGGGAAACCACAGACTCAACGAGAATGTGTAAGATGCTGCATCCTTGTCAATTTTTTGTGGGCTGGTGATGGAGAAAGGCATGTAATTATCATTTGGACCCAAACTATGGGGACATTTGAGAATTTCCTAGCAGAGCTAAGCATTCAGATGTTAGGAAGTTTGTGAATCTTGATGATTTTCTTAACTGGAATCAACAACATACATGTGAGGACAGTAAGGCTTGAAAAACAACTACATCCTCACATTGTTCAAATAATATCTGTTTTATGCACTTCTTTCCACCCAGGCCGGATGGTTGGCTCAGAACTGTTCCGTCCCCTCTGTGACGTCCTTGGCACTCCCCGTCGGGCTTCACGTGCTTAGTCTGCCTAAGCGCCCCTAGTGCTGGGAGAGGAAGTATTACTTACTTGGAGATGTTGATTCCAGTCTTGGCTCTGTCATCCGATTGCAGATGTCAGCAGAGCCGCTTCACCTCTCTGTGCCTTAGTTTCTTGTCTCCTGGAAGAGACCTTTGCCTGCCCCAGGGACTACCTCGAGGACTTTCCGTGAGGACAGAACAGGTTAGGAAGATTTCAAGAGTCTTCAGCACTGAGGTTCTCAATGCTGACTAAGAGCTAGAGTTCCTTGAGAAGCTTTTACAAAAGGTTGGTGCCCACAGCTTCCCATTCCCCCGACCCTGGCCAGTTAAATCAGAAGTTCAGGCATCAGTTTGTTTTGAGATGCCTTGGACCACTGCTTGAGAAGGAAAGAGAAACACTTTATTACCTTGGAAGAACTGGATACGGCTTCAGGCTTTTTGAAAGTCCTTTTAGATAGACAGACTTCTCTCTAAGAATGGCCATGTGGTGCCACATATATTCATGGTACAAGCAAGTTTGTCTAAACAGGTTCTCTGTTGGGACATTTATTTGGTTCTCATCACAGTGTTCGGGAGCTCAAACCTGCTTTCATTTACATAAAAAAATACAGTTTATGAAGCATTGACAACAAATATAAACAGACATGAATATATAAACCTGCTAAATATGTGTTAAGGTTATTAATTAAATAATGGGAGGAAAGCCCCTTCCCTCACACTTAACGCCTGTGGTTACTGTAAGCTCCATTTTTCTAAGAACACTGATGTGCCTCAGTGACTTTGGCTGCAGTGGAGCAGGTGCTGGCGTGGTAACCAGCTGGTGTGACGTTTCACAAGCAATGCAGGACGGTTACCCGTAAGTGGGTCTTCTGGTGTGCTGGAAAAAAGCCGGGAGCAACCCAGCCAGCTCCGGCAGCACTGCCGACGCGTTCTCGTCAGCAGTCAAGGTGCCCAGCCGGGGCGGATCCAGTCCAGTCGGGGAGGCTTCCCCGGGCCGATCCCCTGGGATGCGAGAGCTGCTGAGAAGATGTAGTCAAATACGGGACTCTGACCCTGACGCAGTCTGTACCTGATAGGAACTGACTTCTGAAATAAGGCAATATTGTGGATGTTTAAAATGCCTGGCGCATTAAAGGAATGTCTCGTCTCCAGTATGTGTGTCCCTTCTGATTCTGTCATTTTACTGTGAGTGCTGACTGCGAGGACATCACTGGTTATTTAAATCCGTGATACTGTTGCACATCAAGTGTTTGCTGTAAAGGGCCAAAATAGGAAATATTTTAGGCTTTGCAAGCCATGCAGGGTATCTCTTGCATATTCTTTGCTTTTTTTTGTTGTTGTTGCAACTTATGAAACATGCAAAAACCATTCTTAGCTTATAGACTGTGTTTAAACACGCTGGATTTGGCTGCAGTTTGCAAATTTCTGTATGAGCCAACAGATTGTCCTTCACAACTGCGATGAGCTGCTCAAGGGTGAAACACTGAAACAATTTCAGCTCTCAAAGGCCCCTGGTTTCTCAGCTGTCTTGTGCATTATGTGAATCTTGATGCAATTTTGAGATGAGCCCGTGGGTGTGAAGAAGAGTGATGTTTGCTTCAAATCTGGAGGGCACCGTCAGAAATGAGGCTACTTCTGTAACTAGCAGAAGCCTAAGAAAGCCTTCTTAAGGTTTCACTTGAGGCCAGGTGTAGACAGTCCCTGAGAACCACACACCTCAAGAATTGTACTCATGGGTCGAAAGAGCTTTACGTAAATGTTGTAACTCCTGACTTCCAGTGGGATGAGCTGAGTGGATTGGACTTGGTCTGCCTTTCCCGGCGGCTTTGACACTGAGGTTAGGCGGCGGTCAGGGCCCGCCTCACCCGGCCGGAGCCGGGGGCAAGCATGCAGCCCCTGGTCGAAGCTACAGGCAAGGGTAGGATACCCGCCCTCTGTGGCTTCCCCGGCACGGAATCCGCGGCCTTGGCCGACCGCTGAGCTCACTCCTCGCTGATAAGTGCCTATCGCCACCGCTAACGCAGGCCTCTCAACCATGCTCCCCCGCTTCATCCCGCTGCGCAAGCGCCTACCCCTCCCAGCATCCCTTACATGGCCGCCAGAGCGGAGCCCACTTCCTTGTTCTTCTTCCTCCCTGCTCCTTTGTTCTCCGTTTCTCGCCACTGCCCAGGCTGATAAAGCAGTGCGCAGGCGCAAGGCGCGAAACTGAAGTCTGCTTTCCACCCCAGCAACAGCAGCCACCAATCCCTAAACCCTGCCACTTACCCCAGCAGCCTAACAAGGCATCCCAGCAAGCGCTCCACCCCGCCCCCATGACAGCCCTATAACCTCTGTACATCCCCCAATAAACGGCTCTGTCACAGCTCCACAGGGGTGTCTCGCCTCCTTCTTCCCCGCCGCCCTCCACACCTTGCACGCCTCCCCGGAGACTCGGCCAAGTCTCCCGCCTCGCCCTCGCCTCCGGGAAGAGTCGCCTGGCCCGCGGCCGCGCGTCCCTCGGCCAGGCTCAGACCGCCGCTGCCACAACTGGTGCCCCGTGTGAGGAGTCTTCGCCCTCGCGCAGCGGTCCAGCCCAGAGTCCGCTCTCCCGGACGCCTCTCCACTTCCCCTCTCCTTTCGCCTGCAAGGTAAGGGCCCCCCCTTCGCCGCCCCCACTCCGGGGCCGCCTCTCCTCGCCCCTCGCCGCCGCCGTCCCGGGGCCGCCTCCCCCCACACGCCCAATTCAGAGAGCCTCACTTTCACGACTCCTACCCCCAGCTTGTTTCTCCCCCACCTGTTCTGCTGCACGAGTCCCCGCTACCCCTTCGTGTCCTCGGCGTTGTTCTCTGTACCCTCATCTCTCTAGTTAGCGCTTGGTGTCTTGCTGAACTCGCTCCCTCGCACTGGTCCTGCTGCCGAAGAGCACTATTCTTTGCTCTCCTTGCCTCCTTTAGCCTTGTAGTCTCGGCCCTTCTAGCCTTTTTCACCCTCTAGAGCGACATCATGGGCAACAGGCTATCTGCCCGGCAAGCGCCTCAAGTCCGCGCCTTAGCGGGACTTTTAGATACTCACCGCTGCAAAGTCTCCATTCAACAACTACAAGTCTACTGGGACCTTCTCTTGCCTTTTAACTCATAGTTAACCACCTGCCATCTCTCAGACCCTGATACCTATCTGAAATTGGCCCCGCCTATCAACAAAGCCAGCCACAAGCCCGAAAATCCACACAAGATTATAAGGCAATCAACTCTGTTCCAGCAAACGCCCACCCCTTTTCACAACTGCTCAAGCTCCCTACTATCTACATGACAATGTAGCTATGAGAGAAAAACGTGGCAACATTTATGTTCTGTTTTATTTCCATGATTGCTGATAACTGATAGGAATGTTTCCGAGCACAGGTTTTCGTGTTGCAGGCAGCATAAATTCCAGAGACAATCTTGAAAGGTACAATCTAAAATATGCTATATAACAGAGGATTTAAAAGCAGCTATACTAAGAAACTAAAAATTATGAGTTAATTGTAAACTGTATGTTTCTGTTACTGTGTTGTGATTGTTCTATGTTTGTTCGTTCAATGTCAGTGTATATTTTGATACCTCCGGATAGTAAATATAAATTAATAAAAATTTATAAAAGAGCTCTATACAAATGGCCAAAAATTAAATAAGCGCTTATATTAATACTTAAGTTTATTATATCAATACATGGGCTTAAATGTTAATAAGATATCTACAATAATAAAAATTGTAAGTCTTGATTGACAAAATTAACTGTACGTCTTCATAAAAAGTTGTTCTTGCCCAAATTAAAATGAATAACTTATTTTTCTTCACAGGATAATATAAAGAATGTAAAGCTTAAATGAATATTAAAAAAGTTAAAAGTTTGTAAAAATGCTAACTGAAATGTAATAAGTTTTGCAAAAAGGCGTATTTTGTCCTAAAGTAAGATGGCTAATTTTTCATGAACTCTTGAAACTTAATTTGCAGATGGCAAGCTATAAAAGGTATTATGATAACTTTAAGTAAGGGAATGTGTTCTATAAACATAATATTTGTCTTCAATAGTCTATATAGTTATAAATAAAAAGTTTAATAAAGCATTGTTTACATTAAGGTATTAAATGGCTAATTCCAAAAAGTCATTCTTAAATATATATAAAACTAAATTGATGATAATAATAAAAAGTAATTTTATTACAGAAAAAATTAGCAGCAACCAGCCTCCCCTGCCAACTTGCTTTTAAGAAACTGTTTCTAATATTGCATGCTACTAAGTATTTAAAGAAAAGTTCATTATTTTAACAAGCTTGTTTAATGTTCACAGTATTGTTATAAGAAGTTTGCTTGATAACTTTAATGTAGGCTATATGGAATATGTTTTTATTATTAAAGAAACAGAAGATGATTTTGTCCTGAGATAAAATGATTGATTATTGGAAAAAGTAGAGTATGGGACAAAACCTGACTGAATACTGAAACTGCAGAAAGTTGATAGAAAAAAAATTTTTACAGTTAAAGTTAAATAAAATTTAACAGGTCTATCTATAAAATTTTACAGGCTTTAATGTCGGGTAGTATGCTGATGCAAAGTTGAAAATTTTTGTTCTTTCTCAAGTCCTCTCACCATTAATCTGTTTTAGTAAAAGTTCTTATCCTCAGTTGGTATACATAGAAAGTCTATCTTATGTTTCTTGTGCTTATCATTTCCTCAATGTTCTAAAAAAGAAACTTTTATCTCTTTTAAAGGAACATAACGTTCAAAACTGCTTTCTCAAGACCTAATCCTGAACAGTAGCCTTTTATTCCAAACTAATTATAAGAGATTTGTTCTTTTACCTTGAAAAAAAAATTAAAGTAATCATTAAGTTCATTTAATATGTTATAAAACAATGCTATAAAATTAACAACTTTTTCTTCCCTTAAACCCTCTATTAATTAAAATCGTATAGATAAAAGGTTTCTATAAATGCTTAAGAGTGTATAAAGTTATCAATATTTCAGCATAATATTTTAAAAAAGTACAATATAGTTATTCATAGTTTTAATTATTATAAAAAAATGTATGTCACAAAAACAACCCTTACCATAGATTAAAGTAACAACACTAGTATATAGCAATCCCAAATACTGCTAGTTTGTTGCAAAAAAGTAAAGTCCAGTTACATGGCTATCACTTTGTTTTAAAACTTCCTAAGACTTTCTTTAATGTCTTCTTGGACAAATCAAGCCAGCTACATTCCTTTATCTGTAAGAACCCAACAATAAACTTTTGCAATGCTTTTCAAGGATGTGTGCATAGCCCTCATACAGGAACAACTAGACGCGGGGCACATTGAGCCTTCTACCAGCCCCTATAACTCACCAATGTTTGTCATTCAAAAGAAGTCCACCGGGAAGTTTAGGCTTCTCCATGATTTACGGGAGATCAATAAACACATTCTCCCCATGGGGACTCCGCAACCGGGGCTCCCCCATCCAGTAGCCATCCCAGCTCACTACCATGTGGCCACCATCGACATCAAGGACTGCTTCTTTTCCATCCCGTTGCATGAGCGAGATCGCCCTCGGTTTGCCTTTACTGTCCCAGTCCCCAGTCACGCGGGCGCAGCCCATAGATACCAATGGAAAGTCCTCCCACAAGAGATGCGTAACAGCCCAGCTATCTGCCAAATGTATGTCAACCACGCAGTAGCCCCTCTGCGGGAGCGAGCCATGCTCATACATTATATGAATGATATTCTAATGGCCTCTGAGGACGCCAATGCGCTTCCTCTAATCCTCACAGACCTGGTCACGAACTTAGCTGACATTGGCCTTTCTGTTCAACCCGAAAAGGTTCAAATAACACCACCACTAGCTTTCTTGGAGTTCAGTATTGATAAGACAATCACCCCGTCCGCTCCCCAGCTAGACATCCCAGAGCGGGTCACTCTTACTGAGCTTCAACAGCTCTGCGGCCAAATCAACTGGCTCCGTTCTGCGCTGCCCATTACCACCGCGCAGCTCCAACCGCTCTTTGCATTACTAAGTGTCCTGGAAGCCCCACCGCAAGCGGTCTCCCGGCGCATCAAACTCACCCAGGAGGCAAAGGAAGCCATTGCAGCTGTTAACAGGGCGCTTGCCGCCTGCTGTCTCTGCAGATTCAGCACAGAAAAGGGCCATCTCACAGCGCTCATCCTTCCCACGCCCGGAACACCCATGGGCTGTCTGTGGCAAGATGGCCCCCTACTTTGGGCACACCCGGCCAAAAGCCGACTGAGAAAAATCTGCCCTGCAGTGCAGTTATGGATTAGCCTAGCCTCAGATCTAGTCACCCTAGCTATCCACATTTTCGGGGCGCAGCCAGAAAAAATTGTCTGGCCCCTGGACGCCAGCCAAACCAGCCTACTCATACGGGATAACCCGGACATGCAAATCCTTTTAGAAGGATTTCATGGAGAATTCAGCTGCCACCACCCTAGCCACCGACTGTTACAGGGGCTGGCCAAGCTTCCCTTCCGCAGCCCCTTCCACCTTTTCCCCTCCTCTGCACCCATCCCGGTGCCACCACCGTCTTTACAGACGCCTCTAAAACCCGATTTGCCACCCTTTCGTACACCCCTTATGCCCCAGAACCCCGCCTAGCCGGCTATGTCAACCTCCATTCTGTCCAGGTGGGAGAAGTTTTGGCAGTGTCGTACGCACTGCACGACCACCGAGACCAGCCAGTAAACATCTTTACTGACAGCCTTTACACCTTTCAGGTCTGCAGAGTCCTCGCCTTTTCTACATTTTTTCCTGGAGACTCAGCCATTGATAAAGCGCTCACTGACCTCCGAAGCATTCTAGAGCATAGACGGGACCCTTGGTTCATTAGCCACATTCGCAGTCACTCAGGCCTCCCTGGGCCCTTGGCTGACGGCAATAATATAGTAGACCAAGCTGTCACAGTCCGTAATAACCAACCAGTGTTCACCGTCTCTGCAGCCCCCCCAGGAGACGCTATCAACCAAGCTAAACTATTACACTCCAAGTTCCATTTCTCAGCTGCATCTCTGCATCATCTATGTGGCCTCCCTCTGGACACCTGCAAACATCTCGTCCGCAACTGCACAGCGTGCGCGCCTTTTGTGCCGCTCGGCCCCCTGCAACCTCAGGGAGTCAACCCACGAGGCCTAAAACCCAACTCCAGATGGCAGATGGATGTCACGCACATTCAGTCCTTTGGGCGCCTCAAGTATGTGCATGTAATGATTGACACCTTCTCAGCCATGTGCTATGCGGTCCGCCTCGCTGGGGAAACCGCCAAGCACTGTATCAAGGCCCTAAGGCAAGGAATTCTCTTCATGAGAGTCCCTTGGGACCTCAAAACAGATGATGGGCCTGCCTACCGCAGTGCCTCCTTTGCTGCCTTTCTCCAACTGTACAACATCACCTATCACTTCGGCATCCCCTACAATCCTCAGGGGCAAGCCATTGTAGAAAGCCTGCATCGCCGGCTAAAAACACAAATTGAAAAAGGGCAATACTCCCCCAGGCGCCCCTGGGGACCTGGTTACCGCCCCCTAATACACCTGAACCTGTTGACCTTCAATAAGGAGGGCCTCTCGCCCCTGCACCAGCATTGGGGACCCTCGTATAGGCCCACCCAGGCTCCTCTAGTCTATTGGAAGGACCCAGAAAGCAATGTCTGGAAGGGGCCCTCCCCCCTTCTGGCCCAGGGGCGAGGATTTGCTTGTGTCTTTCCAGATGACGCCTCACAGCCCATCTGGATCCCCGGACGAAGCGTCCGACCCGCAACCGGAACACAGGCGCCCAACCCGTCGAGAACGCCAAAAAATCTGCAAACGAGTCCGCGCCCTAACCCACGCCATCAACACCATGGATCTGACCCTGACACCTCAAAGGCACCCTCCGACACCAGCACCATCAGAGAGAGAACAAATCCAGGCACTCCTTCGCCTCTACAGACGAGCTCGAGCTAGTCCACAGGTCTCCAACAACCCCCAGTCATCGCTCGTCACCCTCCTCATAGTAATGCTCTCACTTGCCTCCTCTACACAGGCCATCAAGCCCCCTCTAAAAACCCCCCCCTCACCTCTACTGCTCTTCCTCGCTCCCCTCTTCTCGCCGGCCCTCTCCAGTCCCAGTCATCAACCCTTTAACTGGACAGTCCATATCATGGGGGAGATAGAGAAGGACCTCCTCTATAATGTTACAGCCAGAGCTCCTTCGTTTACTGCCAACGTTTGTAAATTTGTTCAATTTACAGGTTTAAACAATAATAATTGGTTACGTAATCAATGCCAAGGCAACCTCATTTCTGGCTTTTACATCTGCCCTTCCACAGGCAGGGGCTGTGCTGACCCCTCGCATTTTTATTGCCCCTCCTGGGGGTGCGAAACAATAGCCTACGGATGGTCTGGAGCTCCTAATAGAGATCAGCACCTCCAGGTGTCATGGGAAGAGTCTAGTTGGAAAGGTATAACCCTTACAGTTAAAAACCCCAATGAAGACAACTGGTTCAGTGGCCGTATGTATGGCCTCCGCCTCTACATGGAGGGCTATGATTGGGGTGTTCTCTTCTCCATACAAAAGAGACACCCCACCGCCACCAATCTGAGTGGCGTAGGCCCCAACAAAATCCTTAACCCCCCTAATCCACGGCCCTCCAGCAGTACGTCTGCAGTGGGCCCAAATCAGGTTCTCAATCCTCCACAGGCACAGCCTCCCTCTCCGCCCCGCTCTGCCTCGCCCTCTCCTTCGCCCGACACCTCCCTCACAACTGCCCCCCTTGGCTCCCACAACCCCAAGCCTCGCTTACCCCCTAGTCAGTACTCCAGCCCTCTCATCAACCTAATCAAGGCCTCGTACGCCTCTCTGAACACCTCCCACCCCAACCTCACTGCAAGCTGTTGGCTTTGTCTCTCCCCCTCCCTTCCTTTATATGAGCCGGTCGCCACAAACCTCACCTTCAGCGAATCCTCTGAAAATTCTCCTACCGGATGCAACTGGAACGCTTCCTCTGTCCCCCTAACCTTCCAATCTGTTTCCTCCACAGGGCGCTGTGTTCATTCTCGCCAAGGTTCCCATCCCCTCCTAGATGTCTGCTCCAGTTACTCCTCTCCCAACGCTTCCGCCAAATTTTTAATCCCCCATAACACCTCCCAGTGGCTTTGTACCTCCACAGGACTAACCCCCTGCCTCAACGTCGCCACCCTCAACGCCACAAATGAAACCTGTTTGCTTATTCTTCTTGCTCCTAGAGTCCTTTTCCACAGTGACGAAGGGTTCTTCTCCTCCCTTCAGAGTCAAAAATTCCCTACTCACCTCCAGAAGAGAGAACCCATCACCGTCCTCACAGTTGCTACTCTTCTAAGTCTCGCTAGAGCTGGCACAGGAATCGCGGCCCTTGCCGCACAATCCTCCTCCCTTTCCTCCCTCAGGCGAGCAGTCGATAAAGACATCACCCACCTCCAAACCGCTATCTCTCATCTCAAAAACTCTCTCAACTCCCTTTATGAAGTGGTTCTCCAAAACCGCCGAGACCTTGACCTTCTTCTTCTCAAGGAAGGGGGCCTCTGTGCCGCCCTTGGGGAGGAATGCTGTATATATGCCAACTCTACAGGCCTCGCCGAGGACAGTCTAAAAAAGGTTCGAGAGGGATTAGAGCGGCGTCAAAGAGAGCGCGAGGCTGCCCACTACTCTTCTGGAATCTTTCATACCCTTCTTCCATACCTCCTCCCCTTCCTAGGTCCGCTAATTATCATTATCCTAGCTCTCACCATAGGGCCCTGGGCCGTCAGAAGAACCGTCCAGCTCGCTAAAGACCAGGTCAACGCTGTCTTCACGTCGTTTGTGCAAGTCCACTACCAACGGCTTGCCACTGAAGATAGCCCTCCTGTCCGGTCCCGACCAGCCTGTCCCAGGAAAAAGCGTCTAAATATCCAGCTGACACCAGCCTGATTGCCAACTTGGCCCACCACGCCTGAATCTTAACCGTTCAAAACTTTCACTTCCCTGACCCCCCCCCCCTTTTTGCCCCCTCCCCAGCCTTCCTTACCGCCTATCCCGCGCTAGAAATACCACAGTTTATTTCTTAAAAAACAAAAAGGGGGAATTGAGGTTAGGCAACGGTCAGGGCCCACCTCACCCAGCCGGAGCCGGGGGCAAGCATGCAGCCCCTGGTCGAAGCTACAGGCAAGGGTAGGATACCCACCCTCTGTGGCTTCCCCGGCACGGAATCCGCGGCCTTGGCAGACCACCGAGCTCACTCCTCGCTGATAAGTGCCTATCGCCACCGCTAACGCAGGCCTCTCAACCATGCTCCCCCGCTTCATCCCGCTGCGCAAGCGCCTACCCCTCCCAGCATCCCTTACATGGCCGCCAGAGCGGAGCCCACTTCCTTGTTCTTCTTCCTCCCTGCTCCTTTGTTCTCCGTTTCTCGCCACTGCCCAGGCTGATAAAGCAGTGCGCAGGCGCAAGGCGCGAAACTGAAGTCTGCCTTCCACCCCAGCAACAGCAGCCACCAATCCCTAAACCCTGCCACTTACCCCAGCACGCCTAACAAGGCATCCCAGCAAGCGCTCCACCCCGCCCCCATGACAGCCTTATAACCTCTGTACATCCCCCAATAAACGGCTCTGTCACAGCTCCACAAGGGTGTCTCGTCTCCTTCGTCCCCGCCGCCCTCCACACCTTGCACGCCTCCGCTGGAGACTCGGCCAAGTCTCCCGCCTCGCCCTCGCCTCTGGGAAGAGTCGCCTGGCCCGCGGCCGCCGGTCCCTCGGCCAGGCTCAGACCGCCGCTGCCGCAGACACCATAAACAAACTACCACAGAGAGGGCTCTTCAGTTACCCATCGGACAAGAGGACAAGTGAAACAGCTCATTCTGTTCCTCAAGGAACTCTAAGATGAACAAGGAGATGAAAGCATACCACAAAGGGGTTGTGACTTTCAACCATATACTGCTTGCTGGGAGCACAGGAAAGCCAATGACAATCTTCACTCCAAGCTTTGTCACTCAGACTTTGCATGACATTTAGGAAAATCGAATTTACCTTAGTTTTGCAGGAAAAAACTTGTCTACCATGCCAAAGATCGTAAGGATGATCAGCAGTGTCAGTGATAGGGATGGCTCTGAGCATCAGGCTCTGCACCATGTGGTTCTCCAGGCAGTCCTGTTGGCCTTTCTGGCAGAGGTGCCTCTCAGTGGCTCCTGGCATCTGTGGGACGTGGGCACACAAGGATGAGAAGCATCCTGGAGAGGGTTCTTACTGTGTCGTAGTGAGACACACGATGACCTTTCTTCTGACAATCATTTGTATAGATTGTACTCAGAAATCTTGACAGCCCGTTTGGACATTTTTTGTTTGTGTCTTTGTATCTCATCCAATCGGTCACTTTATCTAAAGGCATGGAGGGATAAGCCTATCCAGGGATAGGTTGTTAATTATTAATACTATGCTAACCAGCATTTATAAATATTAATTTCAGTCTTTTAAAGTTAGCTACCATCTTGGATTATTGAGATAACAACTCCAAATTTGTGATCTTACGAGCCACTGAAAAACAGGTCTTCACCAAAAATTCAACTTGTATAAAATATAGCTGACATCAACTCTAGATCTTGCTGCGCTTATACTTAACAGGTATGATGAAGTTACAGAAGACCAGTGCTTGGTTTTCAACAACTGAGGGCGGGCTCTGGGGAGATGCATTTGCTCTAGACGAGAGGAGATGTGCGTGGGCCAGTGTTTCAGCTTTGGGACAGCCTTTCTGTATATGGCAACAAGCCACAGCCGCACTCAAGGGTCCAATAACTTCCCAAGAATCATCTCTTTTCTTTGCCTCCATCTGAAGTCAGAATACAGTCTGGACAAATCTCATTGCCGTGTGTGACACGAGAGTTAACTGAAACGCTTCTGTGACTCCGCTGACTTTTGGAATGAAAATTTCCAAGTAAAGTGGGATTTGTTTAGGCATTTCTCACTGTCATTCCCACCAAGAGTCTGGGTTTCATACTGCTGCTTCTCTTGGTAGGCACATTCTGTTGAGGGCTCCATGTGCATCTGAAGTCGATGCATTTTTAAGTGCTTCTTAGAACGCTGTTTTTTATAAAAATGGAAGCACCAATTAATAATGGAAATATCAGTTGGCTAGAAGTATAGGCTGTAGAAATGGTCCAAGTTGAGCAAAACCGCAAAAATCACTGAACACACAAATGCGTGAAGTTTGTGTTTTTAAAACATGAGAATGTGAATGTGTGTGTGTGTCCCCCAGGACTTCTGTGACTGGAAGCAGTACGTGGTTATGTGACATGGATCCTAACCACTCATCAGTACCTAAAAGTGAGAAAATAAAACTTTTCTCCCTATGGTCTCTGATGGAATCTCCATCTAGTATGGAAGTAGTTTGTTCTGTGTCCCACTTTGAGGTGATTTAATTGTGGCCTTGGGACCAGGAAGTAAGGAAGTCTTCAAGAAACAAAAGGATGGGCACATCTCAAAGGACCTGAAAGAGCTACCAGTGTCCAAAGCTGAACAATTTGAGCAACAAAATAACATAATATTGGATTATAGCCCAAATTGCAACATAAACATGAGTCAATCCTGATATAAATGATTGAATAATAAATGAGGTAGAAAAGACAAATATTTCTTACAGAAGAATTTCAAATATGTGTAGATATTCCCTCCTATAGAAGGTAGCATGAATTTCCACCCCACCCTCTTCGAGAATGAGCTAGACCTAATGACTTGCTTCTGAAGAATAGAGAGGGAAAGGGGAAAGTGATACTTAGGACGGTGAAGAAACAGGCAAACACGACCTTGACCAAGCGAGGAAGGTTAACATCACCAAGGATGCGGCTGCATGTGCTCCCAGTATCGTGAAGGCCATTCCACTTCTGTGGCATTCTTTCCAGAGAAAAACAGAGAAACCTAAATGGGGAGACTTTGTACAGGATACCTAAATGGTAAGACTCAAGACTTCCAGGGTTATGAAAAACAAGGAAAAACTGAGAAATTTTCACAGATCAGAGGAAACAGGAGACACGACAGTCAAACACAATGTTACACCTGGGACTGGATCCTGGACAGAAAAAGGACATTAATGGAAAAAAGAACAACAACAACAGTGAAATACAAATAAAACCTGGATTTTGGCTAATAGCCATTTCTTAATTTTGACAAATACATCATGGTACCACAAGAAGGAATAATCTAGCTCAAAATGTCAATAGTGCTAACATTGAAAACCCCTTGGACTCAGGTGATAGTGACAGAAGTGGTTAGAATCGGCCAAATTCAGATAATGTTTCTAAGATAGAGCCCAAAACATTTGTTGATATTTCAAAAATAGGTGAGAGAGAAAGCACTGCTTTAGACACCTGAAGTTTGCAACACCACCCATGGGAGGTGTTGAAAGCTGATAGGCAGATAGATAAAAATAGCATCTCTCAGGATGTTTTCTTGCAGGATAGACAGATCAAGGCAGAGCATGAGGCTCGAGAAGACAAATGGGCTAGAACTGAGCCCTGAGACACTAATATTCAGAGGTCAGAAGGCAATGAAGACTTATGAGGGAGGTAGGAGAACACTGTCTTGCAAGAAAGTGAAGTAAAGTGTTTCCAAAGGAAGGGGATGATTGAGTTAAATGCTGCTGCAAGGCTAAGATGAGGGTCCTTGTGACCCTGTAAAAAGTCCTCATGGAGTGCTGGAGATGAACTGGGTTAGAGGGTGAGCGGGAGGTGAAGAAGTGGCAGTGAAGAGACAATAAGGATGGACAACTCTTTCAAGATTTCTGGAAAGCAGAGGGGAATGGTAGCTGAAAAGGGACAAGGGATCAAATGAATTGTCCAAGGAAAGAGCTTTTAACAAGTTTGCGTTCAGATGGAATGTCCCCGTGCAAGTCCCCTTGTATTCCTGCCTTCTGGAGTAAGGCAGAGGGATTGAAGGAAGGGTTTTCCTCAGAAGGCGGAACATACGGGCATAGCTGTACCCATGTCGGGAGATTTGGTGATGTCAAGATACCACCAGGGAAACAGACTTGGCCCAGTGGTTAGGGCGTCCGCCTACCACATGGGAGGTCCGCAGTTCAAACCCTGGGCCTCCTTGACACGTGTGGAGCTGGCGCATGCGCAGTGCTGACGTGTGCAAGGAGTGCCCTACCACGCAAGAGTGTCCCCACGTAGGGGAGCCCCACGCCCAAGGAGTGTGCCCCATAAGGAGAGCCGCCCACCATGAAAGGAAGTTCAGCCTGCTCAGGAATGGTGCCGCACACACGGAGAGCTGACACAGCAAAATGAAACAGATTCCCGTGCCCCTGAAAACAGAAGCAGACAAAGAACACGCAGCAAATGGACACAGAGAACAGACAACTGGGACAGGGGAAAGGGAGAGAAATAAATCTAAAAAAAAACCACCAGAAGACAACCTAAAAATTTCTTTATTGATATGGAAATGAAAATTACCAGCTACGGGAAAAGGCCTATCAATTGGAGAGATTGCCAAGGCGCAAGAGAATGTCAAAACCCGTGAAGAATACACTTTAAATGAGGGCAGTTTGCTGTAGGTCTTTCATACCTTAATAAAGCTATTTAAAAAATACAAAAAAGGTGAAATTTAAAGTCACTTGCAGGCATTCCCTGATAAGTTCGCATTCTGGTGAAATAAGCGAATCATAAGAGACACAAAGGATGCTTGGAAGCCCCCTCCGCCCCTTTCCCGACCCCTCCAGGACTCGGGACCAAAAGTGGAGCCCGGGGCGCGTGGGTGGGGCCCGATGGGTCCTCGCGGCTCCGCACGGGCCGGAGGGTCTGCTTTTCCGCGGAGTCCACGGCCCTGGCTCGCCCGGCCGCACTCGGCACGGGACGGGAGGGAAGCGCCAGCAGGGGAAGAGCCGCCGACCGCTCCGGTCCGGCGGCCGCGGGCCGAGGGGGCGGGGCCGGGTCCCCCCTGAGGTCTTCCGCGGCTGCGCGAGCGAAGCGGCCGTGGGCCTCGCCCCGGCGCCGCACAGTTTGGGCCGGGCCCTTCCTTCCGGGGCTTTGCTTCCTAGTCGACCCGATAAACAGAGGGCAGGGCGCGGAACGGGCTGACGCACTTCCGGCGCGCCGATCGCCCTCGCGACTCAGCTGCAGGCACGCGATGGGTCCTGGCGGCAGGTGGCGCGGCCCCCCGGGCGGGCCGACCCTGAAGCACCTGACCGACCCCTCTTACGGGACCCCGCGGGAGCAGCAGAAGGCCGCGTTGCAGGAGCTGACGCGGGCGCACGTCGAGTCCTTCAACTACGCGGTGCGCGAGGGGCTCGGCCACGCGGTGCAGGTGAGCGCGGCACTCCGCGGGATCCCCTCGACGCTCGCTTCCCCTCCGGGGCGGAGCTGGTGGGGAGGGGGCGCGAGCCTGTGGGGGCTCCCAGAGCGAGGCTGGTAGCTCACAGCACAGTCTCTGGCGTTTGAGCTCCTTCGTCGTACTAGGCGCGGTGGGTACGCCCAGAGCAAGCATGCAGGAGAGGGGGTGTAAGAGGCGGCTCTTGGCCTCCCGGGACTTGTCGAGTTGCGAGGAGGAAGATTTGCCTGTGATGTTCTGGGTTTATATGTGATTGCAAACCGCAGTGTTTGAAGGATGGATCCTAGGTCCTCTGAAAGCGAGGAAGTTGCCCGCTGGGCATGTGCTTCCCATCCGTTCCTAACGCACATAACTTTAATCTCACTTGAAAACGAATCTCAAAACGTGTCTTACTGAGTAAGCACCCTCGGCAGTAAGGGTGAGGAAGACGGAGTCCTTGCGTTTGAGTTCAGGTTTCATTTCATTGGGAGGGAGAGTTGCTGGGGAGAATTGTCTTGAGACCTGATCAGCCGGGGTGTGAGTACGGTGAGTATAGGAAGTACAGGCGCCAGGTGTTTGAGAAAGGGAAAGAATAGATGAGTTGAAAGGAAGAGGAGAGTACATTCCCTTCAGGGAATGTGAAGGAGCAGAGCCACATGTTCAGGGAACACCCCACTACTTGGTGTTCTGTTGGGTAGAATTTGTATTTTTAGAAAGAGGACTTGAAATAATGTGGAGGGCTTTGATTGCCAGTCTCTGAAACTTGAATACTTGAATTCTCTTCTGCAAGTAACGTGGGACCTGTAGCAGTTTATATTCCAAAGCAATGGGATATAGCCCTTTTTATCTTTGTTTTCCCATTACAGGCATTATAATGGGACAGCACTTTATACGGGCATTATAGGCATTGGCACATGTAGAACACTTGGATGGATCTGAGTCTTAGATTAAAAGTGCCCTGGAAAGTGCAAGCAGTTGATGGTGTGAACTGTATTTCAGGCCATACCTCCCTTTGAATTTGCTTTCCAAGATGAACGTCTCTCTCTTACTATTGTGGACGCTGTCATCAGTCCACCCACAGTTCCAAAAGGGAGCATCTGCAAAGACTTCAACGTTTATCCAGCAGAATGCCGAGGCCGAAGGAGTACCTACCGTGGGAAGTTGACAGTGAGTACATGTGACATGCATGGCTCTCACATTTCTTACCGTTGGGTGAAGGCTGGTACCTAATAAGGTATATACCAGAATGCTTTCTTGGTGTTGTCATTTAAGAGAGCTCATCTTTTAAATTTAGAGTGTAAAGTAATTTAATTTGAGGTCTTCTTTCTCACTGTTTTAAAATTCTCATTTGTTCTCAAAAGATGAAGGTATTTTGTTTTTTATTAAGTAATTTTTTTCACTATTGTTTTTATTTAGGCTGATATCAGCTGGGCAGTAAATGGAGTCTCAAAAGGAGTTATTAAACAGTTTCTTGGCTATGTTCCCATCATGGTGAAGTCTAAGCTTTGCAACCTGTACAACCTTCCTCCAAAAGCCCTCATTGAGCACCATGAGGAAACAGAGGTAAGTGCTGGGGTCCAGTGCGCCGAAAGACTTCGCAACAAAAGAGAAAAGGTTTGGGAGAAAACATGAGGCTTATCCATAACAGTCGGTTTTTCTTTCTCTGCTTTAATTTCTGAATAGATAAAATGGGGCATGATATCTTTTCTCTCATGAGGATCACATGAGACAGTGTATGAAAGAGTATCTATATAACTCAAGAAACTATTGCCATGGTGGAAGAATTGGTAGGTTTTCCCTAATTTTTTGAATGGTGCATATTTAAAGCCATAATTCTAGGAATTTCTTTAACTTAGTGTTTTGAAGTAATTTCAAGCTTACAGGGAAGTTGTAAAAATAATACAAAATCAACAGAGAACTCCAAAATACCCCCTACTGGGATACCCAGATGTATGTTCTTTTAACATTCTGTCAAACTTATTATCTCATTCTGTCTTAATCTGTTTTCTAAACATTTGCGAGGTTACATCCATTCTGCTCTTTTATTGTTAGTGCTTCCACGTAGGTTTCCTGAGAACAAGGGTATTCACTTACGTAACCACTTTTTGTGTATGTGTGAATTCAAGAATGGCATCTTTGTCTTTTGAAGAAGAAACATTAGAAAGCCATTATTTTAAATACAAAATCAAAATATATGGGAGTCTTTCACACTGGAAAAATTAATGCAGTCTCAAAAGTTATGGCACATGATATACAGAAAGCAAGAAATGCTCTAGCAATGAGGCTTCGTGTTCTACCCATAGGGTAGTTTTCTTAGGTCTAAGATAATATGTGAAGATGTCCAAAATTATATTTCAAAAACAAAATTCTAGAGAGGTAACAGCCTTGAAGTGACAGCCTTCACTACTTCATTAATTTCCTTTCAGTTTTTGTTTAATGTGCTAGTGTTTACTTGATAAATCACCGTTTTGTAGTTTTTGTAAACTCATCTAAATTTAAATCTACTTTTCTATGAAAGAAAAGATGATGGCTTATAATCAAGCCAGCAAACATATGATCTCATTCTTACTGCCTTTCCTCTTACCCTATCCTTAAGTAATTCATAAAATTTACATAAAGACATATAAAAGAGAAATTGCTCTCAGTTCCTATTTATAGTTTCAAAGTAAAACATAAGGAAAAACTAAAAAGATAAGTTTCCCCAACAAAAAAAATGAAGTTGTATGTTGTTGGACGCATCATTATTGTATACTTCCTATTTAAAAGTTTGACTACAGAAAACATCAGACACAGGAAAAGAAACAAAGTATCTGTGTTATCTGTCTTCAAATTATCAAGTCATTTATTTTTAAACACCAAAGCCTATTTGCCTTACTCTATTTTTCAAGTTTCTTTTGATGACTGACAGGCATTAAATAAAAATGTAATAACAGTTTGGTCATTAATTGATCCAGTTCCATTAGTTCAGTGCAGAAGTGTATGAAAACAATATGTTCCTGCTCCCAGCACCTCTGCAGTGCACACTAAATAGGAATTTGAGAGCCACCTCGTGGGTGGACAGAGGCAGACCCTGCCTCTGTACACACAGGACTTGCGTGTCTGGGGCTGCCCACATCCTCCTGGGAAAGTAAAGGCTGTGTAGTGCACGCAAGCAGTGATGCTCAATAGAGCATTTACATATTGTACAGATAAAACCTTTGATTATATATACATTTGATAAAAATGATACGACGAGATATGGAATATGTGTTCCATTTTCATAGCATGAGAACAGGTAGATCTACTAGTTATCCTGTAGTGATTTACACGGATGATTTAGAATGTCTGGGACGTGCGTAAAGATGGCCTACGTTTGGTCTCATCATCTACTTGATTCTCACATGAGCACCACTCAAAGTTCAGTTTCTTTGGCTTGGCTGTGTATTGCCATGTGCAGAAGTCTCTGCTTTTCACATGGCTTTATGCTTTCTGAGGAGATTCCAACCAAAATGAAAAAGTGACGCTAAAAGCCCAAAGTGACTAACGGGAGGGCCACAAGGAACACAGCTGCTCCTCAGAATGTGATCAGAGCCACATTCTCAGAGGGCGGCTAGCACTTGGAGAGGGAATAGTCTGTAGCCACTATGCTGCCTGTGATGAAACTCAGGTGGTTTCTGTTCCTCCAGCTGAAGGACAGGACACTGGCCTCCAGGGTGGTCCCCGCCTGCAGCACTTCGCAGGCACTGCATGTGTGCTGTGACCACGCTTAAGTACATTTATCAAGTTCAAGAAATGTAACGTTAGTGTTGAAGCCTACAGTCTATGTTCCACTTTTTCCAGTTGTCCCAACAATGTCCTTTTGGGCCTTCTCTCCTCCATTATTAGAGCCAGTCTTGCATCATGGTACATTTAATTGTCATTGACTGCAGTTTCTATTTTTAAAAATTACGATAACTGATTTCCCATCTCCACCACTCCCAAGCACTCGATGTGTGGGATCAGTCACACTCATCATCAGCTGCCAACACTTTTCCACTCCCAACAGAAACCCTGGACCCATTCTGTATTAACTCCCATCCCTTCCCCCCACCCCTGGTGACTGTACTGTACTTTCTTTTTCCACAAATTTGCATATCCTAGCTATTTCATGTTGGGATTATATAGTATCTGTCCTTGTATCTGACTTCCTTCAGTCAATGTGATGTCCTCAATGTTGCATATATTAGAACTTCATTCTTTTTTTATGGCTGAATAATATTCTACTCTATGGATATACTACATTTTATTTACCTGTTCATCCATTGATGGACCCTTGAGTTGCTTCCATCCTTTGGCAGTTGTGAATAATGCCGCTATGTACATTGGTGTGCAAGTATCTGTGTGAGTCCCTACTTTCAGTTCTTTTGGTAATATACTTAGAAGTGGGACAGCCATTTTATGTGAAAATTGTTTAGCTTTGTGAGGAACTGCCAAATTGCTTTCCATAGCAGCTGTACCTTTTTACAATTCCACCAACAATGTACCAGAGTTCATATTTCTCTGCATCCTCTCTAGCACTTGATATTTCCTCCTTTAAAAAAAAAAAAAGCCTTTCTAGTGGGTATGAAATGGTACGTCATTGTGTTTTCATTGCTTTCCTTGATGGATCATGATGTTGAGCATTTTTTTATGTGCTTATTGACCATTTTCTTTGGAGAAATGTCTATTCAGGTTGTTAGCCCATTTTTTATTGGGTTTTCTTTTTTGTTCCTGAGTTGTAGTTCTTTATATATTCTGAATATTAAATCCTTATCTAATGTAGGGTTTATAGATATCGTCTCCCATTCTGTATGTTGTCTTTTCACTTTCTTATGTCCTTTGATGCACAAAAGGCTTTATATTTGATGATGTCTAGTTTATCTAGTTTTTCTTTTGTTGGAAATTTTTTTTTTAGAACTGTCTTAACCCATAAAACTGTTGCTCAAAGTGTGTGTTTTACTGACAGATTCAGTGAGCATATTAATTCATATACTGTTCCTTTAGTGCTTCTTTCTTCTGCTTAGGTGCCTTTGCAGTTTTAGGTGGAAGTAATCAAAATATAGACTCTGCCTTCATTGGGAAGACTGCGTTATGTTTTGGGAAGAAGGTCTGGTGTCAGATCACAGTTTACATCCAGATGTTACTGTTATTATTTGTAGCTTTGGGAACTTTAATCTTCCTGAATCTCAGTTTTCTCTGAAAATGGGAATGACAGCTAACCCACTCACTGTGATGAGGATTAAATTATAGGTAGAGCATCTAGTGTGGTGTGCCTGCTTTGTAGTAGGCAATCAGTAAATAGTAACTCTTTATTTATAGCAGAAAGATAATACTGACCAGAGCTATTAAAAATATTTTCTTATTTAGCAGAGCTAAATTTCTGGTTTACAGAGCTTTTATATACTGCAAGAAGTTTTAAAAGTTATTTGGCAAAGCATACTTGTCTAGAAGCAAAATAGTTTTTATCTTTGGACTTTTTTTTTTTTTTAAGATGCTGGGGATTGGACCCAGGACCTCCTGTGTGAGAAGCCGGTGCTCAGTCACTGAGCCATACCAGCTCCCCTGAGTTAGTTTTGTTTGCTTGCTTGCTTGTTTTGTTTTTATTTTTAGGAGGAACCAGGGATCAAACCTGGGACGTCTCAGATGGAAAGTGGGCATTCAACCACTTGAGCCACATCTGCTCTCCTTATCTTTAGATTTTTGAGTATGTTTAGAAATATCATCTTCAGACTGAAGTCATAGGGGAGAGAATGGCAGGTTTGTTTGTGGGTAGAGGAAAGTAACCTGATTTTCTTCCGTTCTCCCTCCGTGTCCCTGGACTCTTTCTTCTGTGCTTACACTGGCTGCTTCTGTGCACGATTTCATGGGGTCCTTGGTCTCTCCTGTGTGTGCCTCTTCTGCCTCCCACACCGTACCTTGCAGTTACTTTTATGTCTTCATTTCCTTTTTTTAACAAACGATAATTCATTTCTTCGGTAGGAAATGGGAGGCTATTTTATAATCAATGGCATTGAAAAAGTCATCCGAATGTTGATTATGCCACGGAGAAATTTCCCCATTGCAATGATAAGACCAAAATGGAAAGGTAGAGGGCCTGGCTATACTCAGTATGGTAAGTTCTAGTGATTATTGGAATGTCCTTTTTGAAAAATTTTTTTGAAAATTTCAAAACCATTTTTTGAAAAGCAGTTTTATCTGAATAGATTCTTTGATATTTTTCCTGTGTGTGTATTTTTCTGTTTTTCTGGTAAGCATTTCAGTGTTAAGATTTCATAGTAGGAAGCCTACTTTCTGTTATGTTGTCCCTTCACACTGAAAGAGTGTGTGTATTTATATTGCTGCTTGTGAAGATGCAGGCTGGCCTGACCTGGCCTGAGGTGGGCATGGGCCTCAGGCCTCTGCTGGTTCAGGGACCATGCCACCATTCTCGGGGTCCCTGGCCAGCACCACCACGACTGTGTCGGAGCCCTCTCGGTGCGAGTGGTCTCCACTGACTGCGTATCGCCTCCTCGGACGACCCCTACAGCTGAACAGTTTGTCCTAGTTGAGCCAGAGGCACCTGATGTGCGCGTGTGTAGTGTACGTAGAATATCAGCGTCACAGAGTCAAAGGGCCAGTTATTCTTTTGTATCAGTTGATGCAGTCTGTCTTAGTCGTCTTTGTCTGAAGTGATGTAAAAGTGTACTTTTCTCCACTTGAACTGCTGGATCAAGCCGCCGTCTCTTGACCAGACTGCAGCGTGCTCTCGACGGGCACTTGGAAGTCAGGTTAACTGCATCGCGATAGTTCATTTATATCCGCTGTTCTCAGAGCGGGAGGGGAGGGATTTTTGCCCCCAAGGGGACAATTTTGGTTGTTAGCCTTGACTAAACTTAACTTAGTGATTTGGTAATAATTCTGAGGGGGTAAATAATTCAGAAATAAAGATGATAGTTGAAGCACTGCTAGCATTACTGAGCTTCTGCCTTTACGTTCTTTTGCTTCTATAGGGCTTTCGTTGCACTGCGTGAGGGAGGAGCACTCAGCTGTCAATATGAACCTTCACTACTTGGAAAATGGCACAGTTATGTTGAACTTTATTTACCGCAAAGAACTGTTTTTTCTTCCGCTGGGATTTGCGCTTAAGGTGTGACTTACTGAATATGTTTCTTTTGTTATGAAGAGATTTGTTGGTGTTCGTATCCTGTGCAAACAGGCTGGGCTCTCCTCGTTGCTATAATTGCTATATTGGTTACTTACTGCTCCATAACAAATTACCTCAAAATGCGGCGACTTAACGCTCACTCTCCTTTTCTCGCTCACACTCTGTGGGCAGGAGCTTGGGAGAGGGCTCGCTGGCTGGTTCTGGCTCAGGGTCTCATGAAGTTTCTGTTCAGGAAGGGCTGCCGTCCTCTGGAAGGCACCCCAGGTGAGCGCACATGCTTGGCTGTCAGGCAGGAGGCCTCAGCTGCCTCCGTGTGGGCCTGTCCATGGGCTGCTCGAGGCTGCCATCTTCTGCAGGCACCCAGGAGAGAAAGGCCAAAGCCACAATGTCCTTTATGACCTTGTCCTGGAAGGAAAAGCTCGCCTACCATGTTGCCTTGGTCCTGCCCACCTGCCCCGATTCAGTGTGGGAGGCAAGGCTCCTTGGGGCCCTGTTGGCATCTGCTCTCACGCAAGTAGTGCCATAATTTAGACAGTTCACTTTGATTCAGCAGTAATGGAGTGCTGCTATTCTTTGAGTATTAAAAGGAAATAGAGGGGAAGTAGATGTGGCTGAAGTGATACAGTTTCTGCCTACCATATGGGAGGACCCGGCTTCCATCCCTGGGGCCTCCTGGTGAAAAAGAAGAGGAGAAAACGTGTCCACATGGTGAGCCAGTGCCTGCAAGTGCCCACGCGGTGAGCCAGTGCCTGCGCCAATGCCCACGCGGTGAGCCAGTGCCTGCAAGTGCCCACGCGGTGAGCCAGTGCCTGCGCAAGTGCCCACGCGGTGAGCCAGTGCCTGCGCCAGTGCCCACGCGGTGAGCCAGTGCCTGCGCCAGTGCCCACGCGGTGAGCCAGTGCCTGCAAGTGCCCACACGGTGAGCCAGTGCCTGCAAGTGCCCACACGGTGAGCCAGTGCCTGCGCAAGTGCCCAGGCGGTGAGCCAGTGCCTGCGCCAGTGCCCACGCGGTGAGCCAGTGCCTGCAAGTGCCCACGCGGTGAGCCAGTGCCTGCAAGTGCCCACGCGGTGAGCCAGTGCCTGCAAGTGCCCACGCGGTGAGCCAGTGCCTGCGCAAGTGCCCGCGCGGTGAGCCAGTGCCTGCGCAAGTGCCCGCGCGGTGAGCCAGTGCCTGCGCAAGTGCCCGCGCGGTGAGCCAGTGCCTGCGCAAGTGCCCGCGCGGTGAGCCAGTGCCTGCGCAAGTGCCCGCGCGGTGAGCCAGTGCCTGCGCAAGTGCCCGCGCGGTGAGCCAGTGCCTGCGCAAGTGCCCGCGCGGTGAGCCAGTGCCTGCGCAAGTGCCCGCGCGGTGAGCCAGTGCCTGCGCAAGTGCCCGCGCGGTGAGCCAGTGCCTGCGCAAGTGCCCGCGCGGTGAGCCAGTGCCTGCAAGTGCCCGCGCGGTGAGCCAGTGCCTGCAAGTGCCCGCGCGGTGAGCCAGTGCCTGCGCAAGTGCCCGCGCGGTGAGCCAGTGCCTGCGCCAGTGCCCGCGCGGTGAGCCAGTGCCTGCGCCAGTGCCCGCGCGGTGAGCCAGTGCCTGCGCAAGTGCCCGCGCGGTGAGCCAGTGCCTGCGCAAGTGCCCGCGCGGTGAGCCAGTGCCTGCAAGTGCCCGCGCGGTGAGCCAGTGCCTGCGCAAGTGCCCGCGCGGTGAGCCAGTGCCTGCGCAAGTGCCCGCGCGGTGAGCCAGTGCCTGCGCAAGTGCCCGCGCGGTGAGCCAGTGCCTGCGCAAGTGCCCGCGCGGTGAGCCAGTGCCTGCGCAAGTGCCCGCGCGGTGAGCCAGTGCCTGCGCAAGTGCCCGCGCGGTGAGCCAGTGCCTGCGCAAGTGCCCGCGCGGTGAGCCAGTGCCTGCGCAAGTGCCCGCGCGGTGAGCCAGTGCCTGCGCAAGTGCCCGCGCGGTGAGCCCATGCAAGTGAGTCACGCAGCAAGATGATGACGCATCAGAAGAGACAAGGGGAGAGTCAAGGTGAAGCGCAGCAGAGACCAGGAACTGGGATGGCGCAATTGACAGGGAACCATCAGAGGTCCCCAGGATCAAACCCCATTGACTCCTAGAGGAGAGAAAATGAGAAGACAAAACAGCAAAAACAGCAGGGCGGGAGGACGGGAAGGGGGAAAAATAAATGAATAAAATAAATAAGATAAAATTTTAAAGCAGGAAATAGAGAAGTGTTCCTGCGTGAGTAAAATGGTTTATTAGTAAGTGGTTAAAAAGAATTTTTTTCTCTCTTCTAGGCACTGGTCAGTTTTTCTGATTATCAGATTTTTCAGGAGCTCATCAAGGGAAAAGAAGATGACTCTTTCTTTAGGAACTCCGTTTCTCAGATGTTAAGGATTGTGGTGGAAGAGGGCTGCTCCACCCAGAAGCAGGTCCTCAGTTACCTAGGTGAACGCTTCCGAGTGAAGCTGAGCCTCCCTGAGTGGTGCGCGGACGAGCAGGCCGCAGAGTTTCTGTTGAAGTATGTGAGCCTTTCCCTGCTCCCCTCCTGGGCGGTGCTTGCTGTTGCGGTCAGCTGGCACCACGCCCTCTGCGAGTCCCAAGGAAGCTGCGGCTGGTGCCTGGTCCCCGCTGGGAGGGCTAGCTTGGTTTCTGGGGCCATCCTGCTTTTCTCTCCTTTTCGTGGTAGTTTCATTTTATTATACTTAATAGCTTTCCTCGTGTTTTTTTTTTAAGTTTAAATTAGAAATCCACATGTGGCTAGTCACCACTGTCGGACAGCACAGCTCTAGACCTTTGAGCTGTATTCTCTTCCTTTGCTAATATTGCCAGTAAAGGTAAAAAGAAAATTTTAGAAAATCAGTAAGGATTATTTTAAGTAAATGTGGGTTAGGGACCTTAGTCAAGTAGCTTACCAAGTAGTATCAGCAGCTGAATTGATTTGAGATTTTTCTTTCTGTTTTGACAGCCAGTGTATCTGTATCCACTTAAAATCCAATACGGAAAAGTTTTATATGCTTTGCCTCATGACCCGGAAGCTCTTTGCTTTAGCCAAGGGAGAGTGCATGGAGGACAATCCTGACAGTTTAATGAACCAAGAAGTTCTGACGCCCGGCCAGCTCTTCCTCATGTTTCTGAAGGTGGGTGCACGCCGCTGTCCCCGGGGCTGCTTCTGAAGGTCTTACGCTGCTGTCCCCTGGCTGGTGGTGCCGCCCATGGCCAGCAGCAGGGGTCCAGCAGGGGTCCGGCAGCGGGGTCCGGCAGGGGTCCGGCAGCAGGGGTCCAGCAGGGTCTGGCAGCGGGGTCCGGCAGGGGTCTGGCAGCGTGGTCCGGCAGCGGGGTCCGGCAGGGGTCCGGCAGCAGGGGTCCAGCAGGATCTGGCAGCGGGGTCCGGCAGGGGTCTGGCAGCGTGGTCTGGCAGGGGTCCGGCAGCAGGGGTCCAGCAGGGGTCCAGCAGGGTCTGGCAGCGGGGTCCGGCAGGGGTCTGGCAGGGGTCCAGCAGCGGGGGCCTTGAAGCTTCTTGTTTCCATTTGGAGCATCTCCTGTGACATCTTTTCTTTATTTTGTTTAGCAAAAGCGCGTCACCTAAACCAGGTTCAGAAGTTTCTTTAGTTTTTTTATACTAAGTAAAGCCATCAAATCTTGGTCATAGATTTATACTAAGTAAAGATGTACGTTAAGTAAAGATTTATACTAAGTAAAGCCATCAAATCTTGGTCATAGAACTGTGGTGGGGTCAGCCTATATATGTGCATCGAGGGTTGGCATGGCACAAAATGATTACATAAGAAAGTTGACTTAGTGGCATTTTAAATATTGAATATTAGCCCTAAAAATGTTTAATCTGTGAGGTGACATACTGACGTGGAAGATGGAGAAGGATAAACTAAAAATCTCATAACTCCTTACATAGTCAGTGATTCTTATTTAAATCCCTTACTGAGAAGGAATAGCTTTTGTTTTTGTCTCCTCCCCCATAAAACTCGCCTGGAGAATTGCACAGCTTAGGATTTCCCTGATAAAGACTAATGAGTCAGCCCAGGGTTTGTGCTGCTGTTCGAGTGCCTTCCAGGTGGAGGCCCCTTCCCATCTCCCTTCCACCTAAACTGAGCCTGGTGGGTCGGGGACCCGCAGCTGTTAAAGACGTGTCCTTAGCTGCATAGCATGACCTGCGGTGCCCTGTTTGAGCAACAGGGGAGACTAAGGAAAAACTGGGACTTCTTCAGAGAATTTAAGAGTGTCTGATTACCTTACCTTTTCACCAGTAGTTTTTAAGTTTCCAAACCTCTGAGTTTGGGACATGAAAACAATCTTCAGGTGATTGGCAGTGACACACGAATCAGACTGGTTTAGCCATTTCGTGGAGCAGTGCCATGGAGATGAGGCTGGCTGTGTGCTTCGTGCTGCCGGCAAGGTTGAGGGGTGAGGCTGGAGCTGCCCTTTGGGAACGGGCGGCACGGGCGTCCGTGGGCTCCCCTCTGACACAGGCGGTGTCTGTTCAGCGCGCAGATGAGCAGGACTTCACACGCTTACACCTTTACCAGGAAGACTGGTGAACGTCCAGGAGTGCTCCTAGGAGGGCTCTTGATCTCTTCTACTTTTATTTCCCGGTGTGCAGACTGCACACCCAAGTCCATAATCACTAATCTGCAATTCCAGATCCAAAACGTGCTAGGACTGAAAAATGAGTTTGTAGCAAAATCTGACCTGAACTGACAAGAGGCTACTTAGCATAACTATTTGTTCTGCTTAGTATAACTACTTGTGTTTCATTCTAGAAATGCATTGATTATAAGCCATCATGGCTATTAAGTGACACATGATGTAGCATCTGTGACCTTTCTAAATTTGAGAGTCGTAATGCTGAAATGCATGAAGCCTGAGGTGTTCAGTTGTCCCGTAATGCCCTGCTCCCTGTAAATCTGTTTTCTAACTTACATAGGTCAGTGGGAGAGCAACAGGCTGGGAGCTGGTCTGCCCCGTCCCTCCACTGTGCTGTCCTGTCGTTCTCCATCCCTGTTCATTCAGGTTTTCTGCTGAGGTCTTCTGAAGACCTGGTGTCTTGAGAAGAGCATGGCCCTGGAGCTGCTCCGTGTTTGTAATCTGGCCCTGTTGTCTGTGAGCTGGAAGAGTCCCCAGGGCTGAGCTTATGTTCTCGCAATTGTCAAAGAGAAGTTGGAAGTTTAGCTTTTTATTCCAGCATCCTCCCTCTTTGTTGAGGAGCTTTTGCCCGTGTCTCTTCTGAATCTCTACGGTTTTCTTTCCTCTTTTCTCTCTTTGATGTTCTATTCCTGTTCCATTTTTCAGACTTTATATGAAAAGAAAGTGATCAGTCTTTTTCTAACAGTGTATGTGTTGGGTGTAATTTGGGAACTTGATCTCTTCTTGGGAACAGAGGTGGATGTTTTAGTCCCAAAGCTTTGTTGCTTTTTGTTGCTGGGGTTGAATCAGTTCAAGAGCATTTTAATTAACAACTTTTGGGGAGCAGATGTGGCTTAAGTAGTTGAGCACCTGCCTCCCACATGGGAGGTCCTGGGTTTGCTTCCCAGTGCCTTCGAAAGAAAAAACCCCAAAAAACCAAACAGACAATGGAGGGAGCCATCTCGGCAGTGGGGGACCACCCCCCGAAATGTCAAGGGCTTCGAGGTTGAGAAACCCTGGTCTGGAGCCGGTGCCATCTTCTGTCTTAAGAAATACATTGGAAAGTTGTCCTTTAGGTTTATGGTTCAGATGTTTTCATGTCAAGTGTATGAATTAGTGGGCCTTTGTTATGGGTTGTACATCTTATGTGGGGATAAGTAGGAAACTTGTGATTGATAATTATATAGCACTTAATATTTTACATTGACTTTTTTTTTATTTCAGGAAAAAATGGAAGCTTGGTTAGTGTCCATTAGAATAGCTTTAGAAAAGAAAGCTCAAAAAACCAATGTGTCCCTAAACACTGAAAATTTAATGAAGGTTTTTAATATGGGAACAGACCTTACAAAACCATTTGAATATCTTCTTGCTACTGGGAATCTGCGTTCTAAAACAGGTGAAATTAAGTTTCATTTTAGTTGTGGTTTTTTTTTTTTCAAATTACTCAACACAGATTTACATGTCACTGAGAGAGGCTGTATTTAAAAGTAAACTTTTCACTTTTACTAAAGACAGATTTCATGTTGTGGTATAATGTGGGGGCATTTTCAGGACTTTGAGGTGGTGCTGCAGGGACAGATGCTGGACATTGTATGTCCTGTCATGGCCCACTGGGTGGACTGGGGGAGAGTGTAAACTATAATGTAAACCACTATCCATGTGTTGCAGCAGTGCTCCAGAATGTATTCACCAAAGGCAACGAATGTCCCGCGATGATAAAAAAAGTTGATATGGGAGGAGTGGGGTAAGGGGGTGGGGGTTTATGGGGACCTCTTATATTTTTTGCATGTAACATTTGAAAAAAAAAATAGAGAAAAAAAAATTTTTTTTTTGGCAAGTGAACATCAGGCTGAAGGGTGTGGGCTATGTGTCCAAGTGTGATGACCAAATAGGTTACTCTGCCTCTGTCTGAAGGCATCTTAGACCTCATAGGAGGTTGGGGGTAGTTCCAAATTCCATCCCAAAACCATCTACATTAGAATGACCTGGGATACTTAAAAAAAAAAAAGTTCATTGGGAGCCAAGGGATTTTCATTATTTCACAGATGCTGCTGCTGCAGATGATTTTAGGGTTAACAATGCTTGTATATTATCCAGCCCTCCTGGATGAATCTCATTTAGTTATTTGCTATTTTGTTGCTCATTACATCTTCTCCCACAGAGTGGGTAGTCATGGAGGCAATGGAAATATGTGAAATCTGGGGATTTTTTTTTTTTTTTAAGTTCTACTCATCAGTAGAAACCCTACAGTAACCCTACAGTAACCCACTCTGATCTGTAGAGTGCTCTTGGGTGTTGGCTTCTTATCAAGAACCTCATATAAAAACAGACTTTTAAAAAGTTCAGCCTGATTTTGGTTACTTTTATTTCATTAAGGGCTTGGCTTCCTGCAAGATTCTGGACTTTGTGTTGTGGCCGACAAGCTGAACTTCGTGCGCTATCTCTCCCATTTCCGCTGTGTGCACAGAGGGGCTGATTTTGCCAAGATGAGGACCACCACGGTGCGCAGGCTGCTCCCTGAGTCCTGGGGTTTCCTTTGTCCCGTGCACACCCCAGACGGGGAGCCCTGTGGTCTCATGAACCACTTAACTGCTGTGTGTGAGGTCGTCACGCAGTTTGTGTACACAACGTCTGTTCCAGCTTTGCTCTGCAACTTGGGTATGTGGTGCACAGTAGCAGTCTAGTTTTATGGGTTTTTTTTAACAGATGCAAAGGTAAGTTATACTTTTGGGGATTCAGAGAATTCTTGCAAGAATTCTTTTTCATTCTTATGCAAGAGTTTGCTTTCTTGCCTTCTCTACAGAATGTCAGATGTGTTCTTTGAAAATGAAAATAGGAGAAAAGAAATTAAGTGTTGAAGGTGTTTTGTTTTTTCTTTTCTTTGAAAATAGTGATGTCAGAGCATTTGAAATAGATCAACAGTTGATGTTGAAAGTTTTGAACATATTATTTTTTAACATTTTGGATCATTCTCCCTGTATCTGTTGGGTGGAGCTTTACATCTCTAAGTTGAAAGCATCAAGCAGTGATTAAAAAGGAGGTCACCTGGCCTGCCCGCGGGTCTCAGCTCCGTGGCCTTCGTTCCTGGGAGTCCCGGGGCCGCTGCCTCTGCAGGAGCTGGCCGCTGTCCTGCACACTCTTCCTCCAGTTCTGACACTGAACTTGAGTAAAGGTGTGGCCTTCCTTTGGGCATTTCGCAGTGCTCCAGTCCAGGGGGTCTCCATTGGGATTTATGTTTATACCGTGGAACCCCCAGTTCATAGGGATCGGACAGTAGATGTCTCAGGCATCCAGAGGGGCACTGAGCCAAGTCAAAATGTTCCGTTCAGAAGTACTTCTGCCAGATAGAGTGGTCTCTGAGATAGGAGCCTCAGAGAAAGTAAGAAAGAAATACGGTTCAGAGGATATAGGCAGTGTAATTCGTAGGTTGGCCCTCTACAAGAAAAAGGATAATTTGTTTGCCACCAGTGATTTAAAATTGCCAAAGTCAGAGAAGTGTAGCAAGGAGAAAAGAAAAAAGTGGAGATGTGTTTAAAAAAAAAAGCCAACCCACTGTGAAAGAGAAGAAAGGGCTTTTTGCTCTGGTATTAGGGGAAACTAGAAAATGCTGACTTAACTTTCGATAAAGATGGTCAGATTCAGATGATGGAGACACATTGGGAAACAGCAGTATTTTGTAAAATGAACTCACTGCCTTTAGAAGGTATTTGGGGTTCATGAGAGAGTGTTCATTTTATTTTAATTATATTTGTGTGGGGGTGAATTCATGTACATGGTTCAGAAATCAGAATATGAGAGGTCTAGAGTGAAAGGCCTTCTCACAGCCCTGACGCCCAGCTACATTCCTTGAGGCAGTTGGTACTGCTGGCTTCTTATGTATCCTTGCAGAAATGGTGTAGGCTTATACAAGCATTACAGAAATACATTGTCTTAGAGATAAAGATATGTACATATCTGAGATGTGAAGCAATTGCTAAGCCCATCTGTGAGAACCAAAAATGTTGAAAAAGCACCTGTGCTTGTTGTGTTCCCTTTGCCAGGGGTCACCCCAGCTGATGGCGCCCCACACCGGCCCTATGGCGAATGCTACCCCGTGCTGCTGGATGGCGTCCTGGTGGGCTGGGTGGAGAAGGAGCTGGCTCCCAGCGTCGCAGAGTCCCTCCGGCGCTTTAAGGTGACTTGTTCTGTCCCCTAATCTTCGGCTTTTCATCCTCTTTTAGTTGTTGAGGTGGCCCCAACTGTCGGGGTAGGGTGTCTGCAGCTAGTTTTAACAGTACCTGTACATTCCCTTTGGTGGCGAATCTGGCCGGGTACTAACCTTGGTTGAGGCCCCAGTCTCCTTATCTACCAAATTTGACTTTTTTTTCCTTGTAAATGCTGGCAACCTGCCCAGAATAAATGTTAGTGCCATGCAGGGGCCATCAAAATGCAGACATTTAAATACTCTTTAAGATATTCAGGATGTAAGTTGGGCCTTTGCCTTCTGGGTCTTGACTGTACATTTCCAAAGAGTCAGGAAGAATGACAGTAGCCACACCCACCAGCTGTTAGATTTTGCCCCGCTTGCTTTTTCATTTCCATGGTCTGTAAAAATGTACACCTGTTTCCTGAATCATTTGAGAGCAGTGTACAGACATTATGTCCCTTTTCCCAAAAACAGAGCAAAGGCTGTGCCTTCAGCAGCCCGAGCACGATTATCGGGGCAGGAAGGGTCACAGGTAGAATCTGCCATTGAAATGCAGCTTCCACCAGATGTCTTGGGCTCTGTCAGTAACAGCTGATTTTCTTCTCCTGGTTGCTGTTACATGCAGTTGTCCTATTTCTTTAGCTCCTTCAGTCTGGAACTTGGTTGCTTTGTGTTGTCTTTCTCATCTCAACTTCTTTCTAAGTGTGCAGGTCAGTTACTGTGTAGCCCGCCCCCTACTCTGGACTGTTGCATGCTGTCCTCACCGATAAGATCCAGGGTTGCTTATCTGGGGGCACGTGGCTCCCCAGGGCTGGGGCTGTGGGCCTCGGTCACTTCAAGGTTGACCCACCAGGCAGTTGCTCTTTTTCCCTTGTAATAAATCACTCATGGGGAGAGATTTGAAGGCTGTGTCAATGTCCTTATCAAATTTTCACCCATTATTGAAAATTTTTTGCTGAATTATTACTATTCCATTGAGAATTCTTCACTGAAGTGTTTCTGCGATAGTTACCAAATGGCTGTATTCTAATTCATCTTTTGTTTGACTTTTTTCCCCCTCTTTTTAAATAAAATTTTATTGAAGCATATCATTCATATACACATAAACACTAAGTGTATAGTAGTCATTATGAACTCAAAACAAACCTGCATATCATACAGGGCTCCCGTGCATCACCACCACCAACCTCTGGCACTGTTGTGAAACATGTTACAAGCTATGAAAGAGCATTGTCAAAATAATACTGCTAACTATAGCCAAGATCTTATGTTTCATGTACTTTCTCCCCAACCCACCCAATTATTGACACCCTGAATTAGCATTATATACTTGTTACTGTTTATGAGAGAATGTTCTCACATTTGTCCTGTTACCACAGTCCATCCTCCACCACTGGCTTCTCTGTGTTTCACAACCCCGTGTTTTGTTCATGCCATTCAGAGTGGACACTCAGTGGCTCTCGCTTCCATCTCAAGTTGTGCTAACATCACCTCAGTCAAGTTTAGAACGTTTTCATTACTCCAAAAGGAAAAATCTCAATCCCTCTTATACTGTCTTATTGTTCGTTAGTATTGAAAAAATATCTTCTTGCCATTGCTGCAAAATATTACAGTATTATTTTTGTCCATAAGTTACCTTAGTTGTAACTGCTTTAAGGGAGAGCTTTTCTTTCTCCTCCGTTTATTTATTTATTTGTATGTGTGGGGGGCCAGATTTTAAGTTCTCATTGTGTTTTATTTTTTATATTTATTTATTTCTCTCCCCTTCCCTGCCCTCCCCACCCCCATTTGTCTGCTTTCTGTCCGTTTGTTGTGTGTTCTGTGCCTGCTTGTATTCTTGTCAATGGTACCCAGAATTTTGTCTTGTTTTGTTGAGTCATCTCTGTGTGCGGTGCCATTCCTGGGCAGGCTGCACTTTCTTTCACGCTGGGTGGCTCTCCTTACGGGGCGCACTCCTTGCGCGTGGGGCTCCCCTACGCGGGGGACGCCCGTGCATGGCACGGCACTCCTTGCGCACATCAGCACTGCGCATGGGCCAGCTCATCACACGGGTCAGGAGGCCCAGGGTTTGAACCTTGGACCTCCCATGTGGTAGGCGGACGCCCTAACCACTGGGCCAAATCTGCTTCCCTCTTTCCCTCTCCTCCGTTTATTTGCTCATTTATTTACATCGGCATGGATTTTAGATGCTTGTTTTCGTGTGTGTTCTGTTAGTATTGTTTATTGTAATGCTCAAACTTTATCAGGCTTGGTCAGTGGGAACCCCTTGGGCTCACCCGTGCTCTTTGGATACGTCCCATCATTCTTTGAGCATTGCTTGCCTCCAGGCACATCTTGTACTTCCCTGCCCCAGCCCTGAAATCAGCCATTTCTCCCAAGGAGCAGCTGTGGCTCGTCTTCCTGGGCATATGCTTCTTAGAAACCAAGGTCTGGGGGATAGCACATGGCTGCCCGTGTTCCCATGCGTTCACGCGCACACACACACGTGCAGAGATGGAAAACCGTGAGTTCACACCCACTCCAGCCAACGCCAGTCATCCTCGTCTTTGCCCTTCCCTATTTGTAACTTCCTTTCCTGACAGTGAGAACCATGGCTCCCACTAAAGCCAGTGTATTTGCTTATGTGCTTAGTCCTACAAAACATGGGAAGTTATTTCCAGAGTTGATAGTCCAGGCCAATGTGGAAATATTAAGAACAGTTTAATATTTGTTTACAGATCTTTTTGTCTTTTATACTGTAAACAAAGTACTGTGTTTATAAGTTACTTGAGTGAAATTTTTTTGTTTCAGGGTGTTATTCATTTGAATACAGTTCGATTTGCTTATTTCCATTCGTATTTCATTTTAAGCCTCTCCCCTTTCATCTTTATTATTTTGGGTTGGTGAAACATTGACATGGCTCAAAAAGTTGAAATTTTACAAAAGGGTGTATTCAGAGAAGTGTCACTCCCTACTCCATCCCTTCTTCCCTCCCCTATACCTTCTATCCCATTTCCACTCAACTTGTTTCTTATATATCCATTTTTTTCCCAAAAAAACAAGCAGGTAGATGTATATTCTCTTGTTTACCACAAAAGGTAACAAGGTAGCATATTTTGCTCTATTTTTTTATTTCCTTAGGAAGTACCACGGATTGAACCTGGGACTCACGTGGGAAGCAGGTGCTCAACCACGAGCCACATGCGTTCCCCTGCACTTCCTAACAGCACATCCTGGAATCGTTTTCTATCGGTTCATAAAGATAGTCTTTTTTTTCACAGCTCCGCAGTACCCCCTTGTGTGGATGTACCATAGTTTCTTCAACCAGTCTCTGATAAATAGGTGATTAGGTTTTTTGCTTGATTTTAATTGGCTTGTTTGGTTACTAATTGAGGGTTTTCGTTTTATTAATAACAGCTTTACTGAGGAAAAACTCAGCCTTTTAAAGCGTACTCCTTTCAGCTTCAATCCCATTTATAAACCAGCCATGTTAGTTGTACTCACTGTGATGTGTTACCATCAACTCTATCCATTTCCACACTTTTACAGTCAACCTAATTAAAACTTCCACATGCATTAAGCATCGGTACCCCTTCTCAGTCCTTATCCTATCTGCTGGTAACCCATGCTCTAGGTTTTAACTCCATGCATTCATTCTTCATATTTAGTTCATATTAGTGAGACCACAACATTTGTCCTTTTGTGTCTGGCTTATTTCATTCACCATAATGTCTTCAGGGTTTGTCCATGTTATTGTTTGTGTACCAATTTTATTTCTTTCAGCAGTGTATTTTTCCATCATATGTATACACCACATTTTGTTTATCCATTTATTGGTCGATGGACAATTGGGTTGTTTCCATCTTGTGGCAATTGTGAATAATGCCGCTATGAACATCAGTGTGCAGGTGTCTGTTTGCATCACAGTTTTCACTTGGGGCTATATTCCTAGTAGAGGAATTGCCGGATCATATGGCAGTTCTATAGTTAGCTTCCTGAGAAACAAAAGTATGTAACACTTCATGAATTTTCCTGTCCTCCTTGTGTAGGGACCATACTAATCTTCTGTATCTTTCTAATTTTAGTATATGTGCTGCTGGAGTGAGCAGGAGATGTTGGTCTTTTTTCTGTGACTTTCTTTTTGGACTTTGCTTTTTTTTGTATTTGTTTGCCATGCAGAAAGTTTTTTGCTATTTAGTCAGATTCATTTGATTGCATCTGGATGTTGAGTTATGGGTGGCCTTTACCTGCTCTGTTCTCAGAATTCTTCATATTCTGCTACTTGTTTGGTGTTCATTTTTACTATTAAGATCTATGATCTACTTGGGTTTTATTCTTGTGTATGGGATGAGGTATTAATAGATATTAATTTTTTCTTTCTTGGAATGTTTATCCAGTTGTCCCAGCACCATTTATTTACTAAGTTTGCCTGCCATTGCTCCATTTGCTCATCCATATGCCAGTATGTTTTCTAGAATGCTTTAATATCTGATGGGGCCAGTTCCTCTTGCAAATTTTCATTTTCAGTGATTTCCCAGCTGCTATTTGGGTCTTTGCTTTCCCACATAGCTGCTGGTCTGGAAAGGTGTGGTAAAAGTCCTCTGCCTTTGGTCCTTTTTTTGTGGCATAGATTCTTTTTATTTATTTGTTTATTTTTTTTTTGTTTTTGAGAAGTTGTAGGTTTACAGAAAATCATGGATAAAATAGAGTTCACATATTCCATCTTATTAGTAACACCCTGCATTAGTGTGGTCCATTTGTTATAATTGAGGAAAAAATGTTTTCATAATGATGCCTGGTATACATTAGGGTTTGCTATTTGTGCTGCAGACGGGCAGGTTCTCGATAGCTTTATTTTTAACATGGAAATTGAATTTCTTTAAGCTTCCTATTACTTCTCAGGTCTGTTTTTGGTAACCTTTACTTTGTCCGTTTCATCAAAATATATTCTGATAGAGGCCTGCAAAGTAGACTCATGATTTTTTAAAACATTTCTTTTGTTTCATGGTTTTTTCCCCTTTGCCATTTCTTGCTTAATATATTTGTGCCCCCCTTTTTATTTTTTTTAAAGAATCAAGAATTTTGATTTAGTATTTTTTTTCTTTTCCCTTATTTCCACCCCCTGCCTCACCCCCCCCCCCCCCCCCCGCCCCGTTGTCTGCTTTCTGTGTCCATTCGCTGTGTGTCCTTCTTTGTCTGTTGTCTTCTCATTAGGCAGCTCCGGGAACCCAGCTGGGACCTTCCGGAGTGGGAGAGAGGTGATCATTCTCTTGCTCCACCTCAGCTCCCTAGTTTGCTGCGTCTCATATTGTCCCTTCTCTGTCTTTTTGTTGTTGTTGCATCATCTTGCTGTGTCAGCTCTCCTGTGGGCAGCTCCACTCCTGGGCGCTCTGCCCTCCTGCACAAGGCTGCACTCCTTGCACGGGGGCCACCCCTTTGTGGGGCGGCACTCCTTGTGCATGGCAGCACTGCGCATGGGCCAGCTCGCCACACGGGCCAGGTGGCCCTGGTATCGAACCCTGGACCTCCTATATTATAGGTGAAAGCTCTATCCATTGAGCCATATCTGCTTCCCTTCAGTTAAGAATTTAATTCATTTTTCAATTTTTTTTTTTAAAGATTTATTTATTTATTTAATTCCCCCCCCTCCCCTGGTTGTCTGTTCTTGGTGTCTATTTGCTGCGTCTTATTTCTTTGTCCACTTCTGTTGTCGTCAGCGGCACGGGAAGTGTGGGCGGCACCATTCCTGGGCAGGCTGCACTTTCTTTTCACGCTGGGCGGCTTTCCTCACGGGCGCACTCCTTGCGCGTGGGGCTCCCCACGCGGGGGACACCCTTGCGTGGCACAGCACTCCTTGCGCGCATCAGCACTGCGCATGGCCAGCTCCACACAGGTCAAGGAGGACCGGGGTTTGAACCGCGGACCTCCCATATGGTAGACGGATGCCCTAACCACTGGGCCAAAGTCCGTTTCCCTCATTTTTCAATTTTTATTGATAATTTGTTTAGCTGTGAATCCCAATAATTTCTTTTATGAAGGTTTTTGTTATCTTCAAAATTCTGTGAATTTTGTTGTATTTCTCCTTTCACCCAGTAGTTAAAAGATTTTTAAAAAAAATATAGAGTTGGAAGGGTCTTTCTTTTAATACATTATAAAATAAAACCAGCAATCTATTATATATATATTTATACATAATCACCTATTATTATTACATATACATGCACATACGTAGGCAAGTTTTTTTAAAGGAAGTACTGGGGATTGAACCTGGGACCTTGTCGATGCGAAGCAGCAGGTGCTCAGCCACCAAGCTGCACTCCCTCTGCTGTGTTTTATGCTCGTTTAGTGTGTCTGCTTGTGCGAGCTTCCTTTGCCTTTTGCCCAGTCTTGGCCGTCACCAGCCGCCTGGTGGGCCTGAGCCCCTGGGTAGTGAGGCCTTCGCTGTCCTGTTGTGGCCCAGGGCCTCCTGTTTGGGCCTGAGACTGGTGGACAGCTGTAGCTTGGGGCCCTGGATTGTTTTTTATATTTGACCTCCCACTCCATTCTACCTGCAGCAGATAATAATACATTATTATTTACTGACTTCTCTTTTTGTTGAAAACAGGTGTTGAGAGAGAAAAGAATCCCTCCTTGGATGGAGGTGGCCCTTATCCCCATGACAGGAAAACCGAGTCTGTACCCAGGATTATTTCTGTTTACCACTCCTTGTAGACTGGTCCGTCCTGTGCAGAACCTGGAATTAGGCAAAGAAGAGCTAATTGGAACCATGGAGCAGGTACGCAGTGTGTGCTGTCTGTGTGATGTCGAGCACAGCTCTCAGAGGCTTCTCGATGGCTGCTGTTGAGAAGCAAGTTCATTGTGTGTGATAACAGAGAGGCGTTAGGAAGTCAGGCCTCCCTTTTGCCGCCTCTGCGACTGCTCTAAGCAGCCCGCGCGTCTCGTCTTGCTCTGCTCGCGCACTGAGCCGGCGGGGAGGCTGGGGGCCCTGCGACTCCTGGTCCTCCTCGGCTCCAGAGCACCTTCGTTCCTGGCTCTGCCTCAGCTGGTGAGCTTGACACGTTCCATTAGACTCATTCACGCTCTGCCTACATCTTTATATCGTAAAACTTGGGTTTTATACTGCTTAAATTTTTTATTTCTTGCTGTTCCCCTTCACAATTGGACCAGAGTAGATCTAGAATAAAATACCTAAGGCAAACCTCCCTATGCTCCCAGAGACCTCAGTGTCCTGGATGCCGCTGCGTCTTTGCGTGCTGCACCCTGAGAGGCAGGAAGCTGATAGACAGGCCAGCAGCCTCCATTCCTTGTGCCGAGAACTTGCTCTCCCTCCTGCGCAGGTCTTCATGAATGTCGCCATCTTTGAGGATGAGGTGGTCGCTGGAGTGTCCACACACCAGGAGCTCTTCCCGCACAGCCTGCTGAGTGTGGTCGCCAATTTCATCCCTTTCTCTGACCACAACCAGAGTCCACGGAACATGTACCAGTGCCAGATGGGTAAGGCAGAATAGGAGCGCTCTTGTCATTTCCTGTTCTGAAATAGTTTAAACTTAGAGAAGAGGTGCAAAGTAGCACAGAGGTTCTGGTGGTTAGTACTTTGCCCCACTGGCCCCTTGTTTTTCCACTTGAAGGGGAGCTGCAGGCGTCCTGCCCTCTTCCCCGGTTGCTTCCATGTGTTTCCTCAGAACAAGGACGCTCACTTACAGAACCACAGCCCGGTTATTAGCTGGTACCGCCATCCCGGGTCATCGTCCTTATTCAGATGTTGAACAGTTCTCCCACTGATGCGCTTTGTGGCGAAGTTTTTTCTTTGCAGCACCCAGTCCAAAGACACACATTGTGAATTTAGTCTCCTTTTTAAATTCAGAACAGATTTTGAGCCTTTTTGTCTCCTTGACATTGACATTTTTTAAGAATAAAGACAATTCATTTTGTAGAACTTTGATTTGGGTTTGTCAGAAATCTCATGACTCACTTTTGAAGAATACAAGCCGTTACACTCATCCACGTAATTACCACTTCCAGGCTCTCCATTACTTCCTGGAGATTCATCCGTGTAATTTGCCTTCAGCCTAAAAGAGCTTCCTCTAGCACTTTTTATAGTGCGGGTGGGTTGCTGGCCATACATTCTCTTAGTTTTCATTTTTCTGGAAATGTTTTTATTTCATCTTCACCTGCAGGAAATTTTCATTGAATTTATAATTCTGAATTGACAGTTATTTTTCTTTAATACTTAAAAGACGGTGTTCCCCTGCCTTGTGGTCTCTGTCATTTATAATAAAATCAGTGATTATTCATAGTGTTATTTCTGTATGCATAATGTGTCGTTATTCTTCTGTCCTTAAGGTTTTTCTTCAGTTTCTGTTTTCTCTGAGATTTGTCTTCACTCAACATGAACATATTTTTTTTTAGTGTCATAGAATCATTGCAAATTCCAGCAACTGGGTTTTTTAGGGTCACCCTCCACTGGTTACATTTTCTTGACTGTGGGTCCTGCACTCTTGTTTCTTCATATGTGCAGTGATTTTGGGTTGTGTGTTGAACACTGTTGTAAAGACTGTACTGTTGGGTTCCCCTGAAGAGGATTGGCTTTTGGTTTTAACTGGTGGTTCACTTACCTGCACACAGTCTTCCTGCGGCAGTTGAAGCAGCCTTAGGTGGGCTGCTTGGATCTTCTCATGAATGTGTATTTCTCAGGGATCCCCGAAGATGTGGGATGAGTTCGCATATGGAACTGGACCTTCCTTTGTGGTGTTCTCCTTTCTGCTTTTCCCCGGTACTTCTCAAGACTATGTGCTCTGAACTCTTTCCTGCTTCTCCAAGCTCATATGCCATTATGACATGGGTTTCTACCCAGATTTTAGCAGCTACAGTAGCTGGGCCCTCGGGTCACGAAAAACAAAACCATAAAAGCTGGAAACTTGTCTTGTGCAGTTCCTTTTGTCCAAGTGTAAATTCCTTCTCCGGTTACTGGTGACTTTAGGTTACTCTCCAGTGCCTTCAGGTGGGGTATGTGTATGTTTATAGATCTTTTTTTCTTATTTTCTAGATTTTAAACTTTGTTGAGGGTAATCTTGTAGGAGTAACCCTCTGTTACTAGAAACTAGAAGTCTCCTTTCCTGTATATATTTTTTAACTCCACTTTGTATGTATATTTTCTTAGTTTTTTACATTATTTTTTATTTCAAAATAATAGTCTCTACAGTAAAGTAGTAGAAGAGTCTTATGTACACCCTTGGACCCCACTGTCCAGAATTAACAAATGTTGGTATTTTGCAGAGTGTGTGTGTGTTCTCCTCAGGGGTAAGATCCTGAAGAGTGTGTGTCCTTTACTGTACTTCAGTACATTACGTGTACGTGTGTGCTCATAAGCCAGATACACAACTCTTGGGGGTGTGTTATGAAGGCACAGCATGTCATGGAGCTGTGTTAAATGTGTTGATCTGCTCTCTTCTCCCACTCAGCGTGTTTTTATGGCTTGGTCCTGTTGGTGCAGAGATGTCTGCGTGTCTCCTGAGGCATGTCCTGTGCCATAATCGTAAGCACCGTTACCACTGTTAATGCACATGCAGCTGTTTGAGAGTTTTGTGTGTCATCTTTGTAACCCAGGAAGCACTGAGGTATTTTTTCCCTGTAGGTAAGCAAACCATGGGCTTTCCACTTCATACTTACCAAGACCGATCGGATAACAAGCTGTATCGTCTTCAGACTCCACAGAGTCCTTTGGTCAGACCATACATGTATGACTACTACGACATGGACAACTGCCCAGTCGGGACGAACGCCATCGTGGCTGTTATCTCCTACAGCGGCTACGATATGGAGGACGCCATGGTGAATCCCTCCTTTCAGTTTTTAAGTTGTATGCATTGTGGGCGACGGGTGCATTATCTTTGTGTCCCTGCATACCTCGTACTGGGTGTGTGAGCCTGGCCAGATGGAAGGTGGGCCAGCCTCAAGGACATTCACAGATGTCCAGACAGGCACGTGCTGTGCATACTCCACTGCACGATGCTGGTGAATGTTGAATGAACACATGAGGCTGTAAGCCACTTAAAAGTGTCTGGATTTTTATAGTATAGTGATTTGGAAAATGTGGGAAGAGGTTTAAGCTAAGTATTAAAACCCTAATGAGCTTTATTTTGGAAAATCCCCATATGACCACAGTCAATTAAATTCATGATCCCTTGGTGTTGCAGATTGTAAATAAGGCCTCCTGGGAGCGAGGCTTTGCCCATGGAAGTGTCTACAAGTCTGAGTTCATAGATCTCTCTGAAAAAATTAAACAAGGAGATGATAGTCTGGTGTTTGGAGTCAAACCTGGTGACACACGGGTTTTTCAGAAGCTAGATGATGATGGATTGCCATTTATTGGAGCAAGACTGCAGTATGGAGATCCGTATTACAGCTACCTAAACCTCAACACCGGAGAGAGCTTCGTGATGTACTATAAGTGAGTTTGGGTATTCACACTGTTTTAAAGGCCATTTCTGAGTGGAATTGCTGGATTCAGTGAGTTATCTTTTAATAGGAGAACTTTTGGAGGAAAAAACACATGGTAGCTCAGTTATTGTCTTAGGCATAACTGAATTGGCCTTGTTTAAATGAGGCAGAGTTTTCCATATCTTGCATTGCCGTTTTCTATTCCTGTTGTCAGTCTTAACAAATTTATGAGTTATCTGTGATTTCATTTAAATTCACATTCAAACTTGATTTTCTTTCTCATATGTTAGGAATATGTCCTAGCTAAAATGTCAAGTTCATTAAGACTCTTATTAAAAATAAGTTTTTGTTTTAGCATATTTTTCAACAAAGTTGGTTTCAGTGATACATCTTCAGTTGCCTGTGTTGCTATTATTCTTTCAAATGAACACAGTTCTGTAGCAACCAAATTAGTAGCCCTGCTCATAAGTACTTTTAGGAAAAACAAGTCTGTTTGTATTGGCAAATGGAAGTTAAGAATATGTTTTGCAAATAATTCTTGTGAAGCACTAATTATACATTTAAACAACTAGTTTGACTTTTTGCATGGTTTACTTTTTCCTAGAATTAAAGAAAATTGTATTGTGGATAATATCAAAGTGTGTAGTAATGACACTGGAAGTGGAAAATTCAAGTGTGTATGCATTACAATGAGAATCCCTCGGAATCCAACTATTGGAGATAAATTTGCCAGTCGCCATGGTCAGAAGGGCATTTTGAGCAGGTTGTGGCCGGCTGAGGACATGCCTTTTACTGAGAGTGGGACGGTCCCAGACATTCTCTTCAATCCGCACGGCTTCCCCTCCCGTATGACCATCGGCATGCTCATCGAGAGTATGGCAGGGAAGTCTGCAGCTTTACACGGTCTCTGCCATGATGCTACACCCTTCGTCTTTTCAGAGGAGAACTCAGCCCTAGAATACTTCGGTGAGATGTTAAGGGCTGCTGGCTACAACTTCTATGGCACTGAGAGGCTGTACAGTGGCATCAGCGGGCTAGAACTGACAGCAGACATTTTCATTGGCGTGGTTTATTATCAGCGCTTACGACACATGGTCTCAGACAAATTTCAAGTAAGAACTACAGGAGCCAGAGACAAAGTCACCAACCAGCCTATCGGGGGAAGAAATGTTCAGGGTGGGATCCGTTTTGGGGAAATGGAGCGGGATGCCCTTTTAGCTCACGGTACATCTTTCCTCCTTCATGACCGCCTCTTCAACTGCTCTGATCGTTCAGTCGCCCACGTGTGTGTGAAGTGTGGCAGTTTGCTATCTCCGCTGTTGGAAAAGCCTCCCCCTTCGTGGTCTGCCACGCGCAACAGGAAGTACAGCTGTGCCCTGTGCAACCGCAGTGACACCATTGACACCCTTTCTGTGCCTTACGTGTTTCGCTATTTTGTAGCAGAACTGGCAGCTATGAACATCAAAGTGAAACTGGATGTCGTTTAACTTGATGCTGGCTCTTAAGGTGGTTTAGAAGATCTATTAGGTTAAAACAAAAATATGTTTAATTCTGTGAAGATATTTTTACTGGGTTACTCGAGTGTTTTCAGGGGTGTTAGAATTTTCAGTGAAGACCTGGCAACTCGAAATTCAGGACTTTGGAGTTCCTATCATGTAAGGATTTTCACTGTATCTATTCAGAAACTCCATAAGCTTTATATCTTTTAAAATGATATATTGCTATGTACCAGCATCTGCAGGGAAGTCTCCTTTCCATTCAGTCCCACCTCCCCACACTCCCTGTCCTTGCTTCAGCAGGGATGACTTGTTCACAGAGCATGAGGCAGCCCAGCACAGTGCAGCACGACGCAGGCTGTATATGTAATTTCCTATTTTCTTGTAGCCATGTTAAAGTAAAAAGCAACAGGTTACACTTATCTTGATAATACATTTAATGCAATATATCCAAAATGTAATTTCAACATGTAATGGATATTAAAAATTTGAGGTTGTTTTACATCCCTTTTTCATACTGAATTTCAAATCCATGGGTATAGTCTGTTCTACACTCAGCTTTTTGGGGCATAATTTATATTGAGCTTTCACATCAGTTTATAGAGTGTCTCTTCTTTTCCTTTGTACAGTATTTCATTGTATGGATGTACTGTTATATATATACCAGTCCCCAGTTGATGGATATTTGAGTTATTCCATTCTATGGCTAGTATAAACAGTGCTGGCAGTAAATAATGGTGTATACATGTGAGCAAGTATTAAGATGTTTTTTGATGTTAAAAAGCTTCCTAAGGTAATTTTTTCCTGAATCTGGCAGGTAGGGCTAGCCTGAGAAAAATCCATTCAAGAAATATTCTGGCTTTGCTTCATGAAATTGTTTTTTAAAAAATAAGGAAAAACCCTTCAATCTATTAACTGTTACTCCCCTGCCATCAGTAGAACCCCAGGTCTAGACTTTCCCACCCCAATCCATTCTCTGTCCACTTCCCAAGCCCATAGCTGGAGTCAATTCAAGTCTCTTCCCCCTTTTTAAAGCAGCAATAAAAATGGCAATTAAAAAAATGTTTTTATTTTGAATTACACATTTCACAACTAGGAAATTGAAATTGGCGTGATGCGGAGCTTCTTCAGATTTCACTAGTGATAGGCAATCATTTGTGTGTTGTGTGCATACTTCCGTTCAATTTTATCACCTGTGTATGTATATCTACCAACATAATCAAGATACAGACCTGCTCCATCATCCAGGGCTCTTCCCCCCAATCCCCTGGGAATCACTAATCTGGTGGTCTCCATCTCTGTAATTTTGCTGTTTGATGAATATACATGATGTTTAAAGATTGGCATCTACTCATTATAATTCCCTTGAGATCCATCTAAGTTGCATGTATCATTCTTTTTTACTTAGTATCCCATGGTATCAATTCACCATGGTTTATTTAGCTAATTCATGAATTGGAAGGATATTTTGGATTGTTTCCAGTTAGGGATGATTATAAATATGCTTTAAACAGTCTTATAACAGGTTTTTGAGTGGGCATACTTTTCATTTCTCGGGGATGATGTCCAAGAGTGCAGTTGCTGCGTCCTACACTAATTGCATGGTTACTTCAGAAGAAACTTAGTATTTCCCCAGCAACGCACCACGTGATGTTTCTACGCATACTCACCAGCATTGGTATTGTCAACGTTTTATCTTTGCCATTTGGGTAAGTGTGTGGTGCTGTCTCATCATCGTTTTAATTTGCATTTCTGTAATGGCTAGTGATGTGGAAAGTCTTTTTCATTTGCGGCTGGTGGCAGTCATCGCAGGTCCTCAGCCCCCGTAACGCTCTCCCTGATTACCGGTCCCGGGGCCTAACCCCGGTCAGGTCTCTGGCTCTTGCGTTTCATGCTCGCCCTGGCTGCGGCCTGGAGGCCTCTTGAGCCCTGGGCTGCGGGGCTTCTGCCGTGTTCTCCGGCCAAGGGAGCCCACAGCGCGGGTCTGGAGATGGGAGTAGAAGGGCGGAGCGGAGCCCCAGGCTGCGCAGACGGAGGGCCGGCAGCCGAGCCGCCCCAAGGAGATACGCGACGAGGGGCCGCGGCCGCCATCCTCCGGCCGCGCGAACTGCCGAGCAGAGGCGCTGACCCGCCCCAAGTACCTACTTCCGGTGTCCCAGGGCCCGCCGGGACAGCAAAGGCCCCTTAGCCGCTGGAGCCGGAAGTGTCTGTGCATGGCGCCACCTTTCCCCCGGAGTACCTACTTCCGGCGCCCCAAGGCCCCCCGGACAGGAGAGGCCGCAGGGCCGCTGGAGCCGGAAGTGGCTGAGTAGGGGCCGGAAGTGGCGGTGCAGGGCGCCGCCGCGACAGGCCTGAGGGTTTTTTGGGCGCCGCCATGACAGCGGGACTCCGGAAGGGGAGGATCGCTTCTGTCTGAGCGGTCCCTCGCCAGGTCTGGCCTCGAGATGTGAGTAGGGCGCGCTCCCGCCCCGGCCCTGGCGCCGCGCCGCTCCTCGTCCCCGGGGGCTGGCCTTGCCCGCCCCCTCAGGGTTCCGCGCGGGCTCTCTCCGGCCCGACCCCAGCCTTGGGGAGCAGCCCTAGTCCCCCCGGCCTCCCCCACCCCGCGCGCTCCCAGGACCATAGACGCTCAGGCCCTCGCCTGTCGAGCCCCCGCCTCCCGAACCGGGTCCTCGGAACCCCCTGCCAAGCCCCCGAGGACAGGGGGCTGCCCGGATCTGGCCGGGGCCCCCGCGACCCCCGCCCGCGTGAACCCGCCCCCCGCCCCCAGGCAGGCGGCCCTGGAGGTGACCGCGCGCCACTGCGGCCGGGAGCTGGAGCTGTACGGCCAGTGCGTGGCGGCCAGGCCCGAGTCGTGGCAGCGCGACTGCCACCGCCTCAAGATGGACATCGCGCGCTGCACGTCCGCGCAGTGAGTGCGGCGCGCGGGGGCTCGGCGCGGGGCGCCCCGCCGCCCGGCCCGCCTGACCCGCTCTCCCCGCAGCCCCGCCGTGCGCCGCATCCGCCAGGCCTGCGCCGAGCCCTTCGTGGCCTTCGAGGAGTGTCTGCGGCGCCACGAGGCGGACGCGGCCCAGTGCGCCGAGCACGTGCGCCGCTTCCTGCAGTGCGCGGAGCAGGTGGAGGTGAGGGGCCCTGCTGGAGGGGTACGCTCCCCGCCGTCGGCGGCGTCCCCCCTTCCCGGCCATTCCCGACTGTTCCAGCAGGCCACGGTCTGCCCATAGCGCATTCCCCCCAGGCTCCGGCTACACGGGGGTGCGGGTAGCAGCACCTGGCTCGCCTGCCAAGTGCCAGTCCCTCCTGCCACCTGGCTTTCGTGCGGCTGTTTGCCTCTGCCCAGCCTACCCTTCCTCACCAACTCCTGGCCAGTTCCTGCCCAGCTCAGCTGCCTCTTCCCCTGGAACTCTCACCCTCACGGGTTCCCAAGGCCCCAGGATTTTTCCCTCAGGGCTGGTGTCTAGTTAGGCGTCTCATGGCCTGTGTCGGGATTCTACCCGGACCATGAGTTCATGGGCTCTTTTTATAAGGCAGTGAAAAGTGAAAGGTTCAAACTCCTGATGAAAGTATTAACGGGAAGGGCTCGACTCCTCAGCAAGTCAGTGATGACTGCATGTCGTCACACTAGTTTCTCAGCCACCTGCAGTGACGTTTCTTTCACATTGTTTAGGCATCTGAGCACTAACGACCCTAGCCTCCCATCTTAGGCCCAGGTGCTCCTTCCCTCCTGGGTGAGGAGACAGGATCTGCCTGTGGCCTCCCCCGGCTGGCATCACACCTCCCCTCTCAAGCCTCCCCATAGCTGCAGCTCACTCACTCCCTCCCTGTCCTTCCCTGAGATGCCTCCCAGTTAAAGCTCTTGCTCCCTAATCAGGCCATGAGAGTCTGTCTCCTCTCTGTTCTACAAAACATAAAGCACGTGCACACTTTCATAATGCAACGGGTGTGTTCTGTAGCTGATCGTTTAAAGTGTTACCCGTTCCTCCAGCCCCCAACACCTGCTCCTTGTCCTTCTCACTCTCTCTTCACAGGCTTTATCACCGGTTGACAGTGTCGAGTTGTCACTTGCGTTTAGGAAGCTCCCCAGTGTCAGGGCCTTGTGCTCTTGTACCACTGCTGGGCGCTGGTTCCTGGGAGAGCAGGCGTGCGGCCTTCCCTGCCACCTGGGGCAGGCCTGCCTGTTCACGTGCAGATGGCCAGGGTCTGGGGCACTCTCCCCAGCACTGACCCCGGGGCTGGGTGCAGGAGAGGTGCCGGCAGATACTGATGTGCTTTCTCCACAGGCACAGCCGCTTCCTGACTCCTGAGGACTCCCGGCTGCAGGAAAGCTCATCATGAGTGGCTCACACGGATGCACTGAGTGGCCAGGCAGACCCTGGGGGAAGCTGGGCCCTGGACACAGGACTCCCAGTAAATAAAGACTTTGTGTCCTGGGCTTTGATTCCTGCCTCCAGCTCCTGAGGGGATCCTAGGAGAGCTGACTGGGCTGAAGCCTTGGTGCTCCGTCTGCGCAGCTCCCTGTGGCTGCAGGAGGGCCTGGAGGAGCAGGGGGCACCGTCGTTGCTCAGGGTTAGGGTGGTCCCTCTTCAGTTTCCTGTGGCTGCTGCCCCCTTCCACTCTATATTCACCTAATCCCTGCTGAGGGCTCCTGAGGGCCTGGGCTCAGGGTGGTGAGGCGGCCACCAGATGATATACTTCTCCTGAGTTCAGAAAATACTGGCTTTATTGTTGGAAATGTCTCATTTGGAAGACATGGCTTCCGTTTGTGCCATGGGTTGTGTTCCTCCAGGAGCACCGCTGAGAATTCTAGGCAGATAGCTCGTTTGGGCAGTGACCCAGGCGCTGGGGCAGTCAGCGGGGAAGGCTGCATGTTATCAAGGCAGTGCTGTGGGGCCTCGGGCGCAGGACGGTAGCTTGGGGAGGCTGCGTAGGACCAGCAGTGTTGCCTGATGTGCAGCTTCTTAAAACAGCTGCTTGGTCACATGCTCCCAGCAGGGAGACCCCAGAGGGCTGGCCTTGGCTGGGTGTGTCCATGTCATGCGCCCAGAGCCACCAGTGGGACAAGTCACTTCTCTCCAGAGCTGGTCCCAAACCTGGGGCCTAGAGGTGGCTGGCTAGTGCTGACCAGACCTGCCATTCGAAGCCTAAGGCCTGAGCCTGAGCCTGAGCCTGAATGGGGGGGGGGGGGGTGCCTGGGCATATGAGTCCCCAGACAGGAAGACATCAGTTGGCTCCAGGAGCAAAGGGGAGCTACCTGCACCCAGGGTTGTGGAAGCTGCCACGTGCCAGGTGTTCAGGACAGGAGAGAACCAGGCAGTGGAGAGCGTTGCAAGCAGTTCTGGGGTGCCTGGAAAGGCTGCCTGGGGTCTGGCAACTGTTCCCAGCTCCAGTTTTGCTGGGCTGGGATTGAGCTCTCAGATCTCTGTATGGTTTTAACCAAGCCCCTTGGCTTGAGTTAGCCTGAGTGGCTTTCTGCCCCATGCATCTGAAAGAAGCTTAATTAGAATGGACTTGATTCAGAACATTCTCATTGGCCCCTCTCTTGCAATGGGCGGTGCCAGCTTCGGTATGGGGTTGAGTTCCCTGAACCCTGAGGACCAGATTCACACCAATTATACCTTGTTCTGTTGATTACAACATGTCCTGAGGCCAAAGCTTATTGAGGTGGGGAGGAAAGAGGAGCTACTGAAGGTGTAGCTTTGTGATGCTGCAGGTCCAGGTGCTGGTGGGGGCAGGGGCAGGGGTTGCAGCTCAGAAAAGGGAAGAAACGAAACAGCCCCCAAGAGTGGGTGTGCAGCCAAGCGCAAGCTCCATAGAATCCCACATATCCTTACGGTGCAAAGAATGTAAATACAGTAAGACTAATTAAAGTGGATATTACCATATTTAATTTTAAAACAGCAATGACATGTTTCTCTCTGAGCCATGATAACAATGAGATATTTTTAATGTTTTGTTTCCTTCTCCAATTATGTTCCAAAACTGCCTGCAGCCTTGAAGACTTTATATATAGAGAGAGGTAAAATTAAACAGTCACATGTGGAATTCACTGACTTTCAGCTTTGCTTATCAAGCCCCTAAAACTTAGGGGAGTGTTTAGCGTTGCAGTGATGTTGGTAAGAACCAACACAACGATTAGCAAATCCCCTTTTTTGTTTTGCCCATAGGACATTTCATATAGCAAGCAAGGAATTCATATGATAATGTGTTTCTTCATGTGGTGTGCCCAAGCTAATTCAGTGGCCACTTTTTTTGGTGAGAAAAGCAGGAAAAAATCCTTTTGATTGATTTAGAGTACTTGCCTGTCTCATCCCAGCTTGTGAGGCTGGCTGAGTGTTTGTCTGCTTTCACATCTCCTTTTCTGCTAGACTTACTCCAGCAATGTTTGGTTATTTTCTTATCCACTTGTATGTGTCCTTCCATCTGTCACTAAAATAACTTAGTCATTGTCAGTGATATCTGGGTCATCCTGGTTTGCTTGTTGCCATTTTCTGAACTCTTAGAAAAAGGGGAAACTATATTGGCAACGTTAAAAATTAAGCCGGCACTATCTACACAGAGCACAACAGTTAAGCCAAGTCGATGAGAGACTTAACAGTTAACAGCTGACTTGAGCGCTTCGGGTCAGTGGACGATTAAAACCCTGGTTCCCAGCACCGTCAGTCAGGACGGGAACAGCTCTGCGGGGACTGGGTGGCTCCTGAGCACAGACTTCCCTCCGAACACCAGACTAGCTGGCACCTCTGTTTCTGTGTCTCAACCCATCTCCGTCACCCCCTGTTCCCAGCTGAGCCCCTGATCCTGCTCAGAGCCAGCTCCACCCTCAGCCTTCCCTAACTCAGCTGGAAGTTCATTGTCCAGCTGCTCAGGTTAAGTCCTCAGAGGCCTCTAACTCCTTGCACACCAAATACAGTGCTTCAGAGAATGCTGTTGGCTCCATCCTCAAAACATCCAAAATCCTAGGCTTTGAACACTGTTAATTGTAGGAATAGATTTTGATGTTACAGTTTTGTGTTGAACCAGCGGTGAGCACTGGATGCCAGAAGACAAAAGGGTCTGTCAATAGAGTTACTGTGTGTGTGTGTGTGTGTGTGTGTGAGTGAGAGACAGACATGAGGCCTATGCGGCATGGACACCAGGGTAAAGGTTCCAGGTACCCAGCTCCGATGGGGTGCTGCCAGCTTGCAGTGTGTTGTGCTGCTCTCGGAGAAGAGCTACCTCAAGGTGCTGGTCACCCTAGGAGGTTCCAAGTTCTGTTTCAGTTTGAATCTGTGAGAGGCCTTTTTTTAGACCCAAGGGGCTAACAGAAGAAAGACCCTTTGTTACTGGATTTTGTCTACATTCTTTACTATGTTGCAGAAATGAATTTCAAGAGCATGTTGGGTGAGTTAGGCCAGTAATTTGTTCAGGTAGGGAGAAATGAGAAATGGGAAGAAATAACAGATCAGGGGTCCCAGGTAGAGAGGAAGGGGCTGAGAAGTGATAATGAGACCTGATTTACAGACTACAATTCCCCGTTATAGGTTATAAATGCCCAAGTTTTGCTTGCATGGCTGCATGGCAGAGGAAAAACGGTAAAAGCAGTACACAGAGGGCAGGACAGGTCCACAGGTGAAAGCACAAGAGAGCTCGGCCCTGTGTCTGCCTTTTTGAACTTTTGATTATCCCACCCCTTTGCTAATGGCAAGGGAGGAGTTCCAGCTCTTTACCGTTTGGATTGCTTATTTCTCCCATCAATCTCCCAGGACGACCAATGATAAAGTCCTTGGGAAGTACCCAGGGCTTCTCCTGGCTTCTGGAGGAAGTCTTCTGAGTGGCAGAATCTTGGGGTGGGTCTTCCAGCAGCCATCTTGAGGTTATTAATGTCCACATGGACTCTGCCAGGTTCCAGATCCATCTATTGATTCCCTATCTTACTAGCCTTCTTCATAATTTACAAAATGATAGGATCACTTAATCCAAAATTAGTTTATTTTACAGTTTAGGTTAAAAATTCAATTTCCTATGATAAAGATATAAATTAAGCTTTTAACTGGTATATTTGGAAAGTGGGAGGGGGGATTTGCATTACGGTTGTTGAAATGACAACCCTCATGTTTTAGATTTTCATAGGGAGCGTGTATTTATGTAACCTGTGCAATTTAAAGCCAAACTGCAAATGCAAGGGACTTGGAAAAGCCAAAACAATCTTGACAAAGAATGAAGTTGAAAAACTCATATGTCCCAATTTTAACACTTACTACAAAGCTATAGTAATTAAGACAGTTCTGGCATAGGATAGTCATAGAATCCAAAAAGAAATCCATCTGTCTATGGACAATTCATTTTGATACCAAACCAATGTTTAAAATGGAAAATAAGTGTTGGCAAGGAGGTGGAAAAATTGAAACCCCCACACATTGCTAGTAGGAATGTATGATGGTGCAGCTGCTTTGGAAAACAGTCTGGTAGTCCCTCAAAAGTTAAATGACTTTCAGGAAGATGGCAGACTAGAAAGACATGGGACTGTCTTCTTTCCCTGCCACCCCCCAATATGACTCCCCACCCCCAAAAGAGCAAGAAGACAGGCAGAAACATAATGGAAAAAATTTGGAGTTTAGATCACCAGGGGAAGACTGGACACTGCCCTGAGAAGAGAGGACAAAGGAAAAGATTCATGATTGCAAAACCGAGTTAAAAACATCAGCTCTAACTGCCTGTGCCCTCCCCCACATTATAAACACTTGAATTCTCAGGCCTTGGGGCCAGCAGCTCTGGACAAAGGGGCCTCAGGGATCCACCTTGCCAGAAAGCGGGGAGAGAGAGGCATAGCCTAAGACTGACTCAGCTTTTGATCCACAAATTTGGTCCCATGAGCTCTTCTAGGCTGGGTGGGGCAACACCACTGTTGGCCCTGGGAGCCTGCAGGGGACTGAAAAGATCAGACCCTCTCAATCTCCCTCTCTACTCAACGGGACTGGTTGTTGAGGATGCAGGTGGAAGTGGAATTATTTCCTACCCAGAGAAAGGAGGGGGCTGCCAGCAAAGGTTAGAGAACAGCCTCTGAGGAAGTTTGAATTATAAGGCTCTTAGCCTCCGGGCAGAATCTTCCATCACAGTGATCCCTGTTGTAGCAAACACTCCGAACAGGCATTGAACTGAGCTCCATCTGCTGGCAGACCAAGGAATTGCACTGCATAAATTTAAGAAAGGTTTCTTCTGGCCTTCCAGCCTCCTCCCCAAGGCCCTACAAGTCGGTCTGCAACACATTACTGGGTCCAGGGCCCAGATTTGTGTAACTAACAGGGACAATTCTAAAGACCCAGAACAGGTTGAACCAAGAATCAACAGCAGTAACAGCTTCCCACCACTAAAACCCTACAAAAGAGAAAGAAATTGAGCATCTGAGTAAACTCACCACCCTAATTGGATACCTAGACATCAGCAAAAAATTACAAGCCATTCTAAGAAAATGGAGGAAATGGCCCAAGAAAAGGAATATATCAAATGCCCAGAAAAGGTGCAGGATTTGAGACAACTAATCAATGAGATGCATACAAATTTCCAAAATCATATTAATGAGTTGAAAGACAAGGCTAAAGAGATAAAGGACATCAAGAAGACAGAGAGCAAGCAAAAAAAGAATTTGAAAACCTGAATAGAAAAATAACAGCTCATGGGAATGAAAGACATGATGGGTGAGATAAAAAACACACTAGAGACATACAACAGTAGGCTTGAATTGATAGAAGAAAAATAAGTGACAAGACAAAATAGCTGAGATAGAAGAGAGAAAAGAATGGGGGGAAAAAATAGAGCAGGGGCTCAGGGAGTTGGATAATAACACAAAACACAACAATATACACATCGTGGGAGTTCCAGATGGAGAAGAGAAGGGAAAATACAGAAAGGGCATTTGAAGAAATAATAGCTGAAAATTTCCCAACTCTTTCACAAAAGAAATGAGTTTACATGTCCAAAAGGTGCAGCATACCCAAATCAGAATAAATCCAAAAAGACCTACTCCAAGACACGTACTACTCAGCATGTCAAACATCCAAGATAAAGAGAAAATTCTGAGAGCAGCAAGGGAGAAGCAAGCCATCACATGCAAGGGACGCCCAGTAAGACTTATTGTGGATTTCTCATCAGAAACCACAGAAGCAAGAAGACAGTGGTAGATACAATTAGGGTACTGAAAGAATTATTTATTCAGTAAAATTGTCCTTCAAATATGAAAGTGAGGAAAGTGAATGTGGCTCAAGTGATAAGGCCTCCATCTACCATACAGGAGGACCCATGTTTGATCCCTGGGGCCTCCTGGTGAAAAAGAAGAGAAAGCATGCCTGTGTGGTGAGTGCCTGCATGGTGAGCCAAGTGCCCACGTGGTAAGCTGAGTGCCCATGCAAGTGCCCATGTGGCGAGCTAAGTACCCGTGTGGCGAGCTGAATGTCCATGCAGTGAGCCAAGTACCTGCATGAGTGCCCGTGTGGTGAGCTAGTGCCCATGTGGTGAGTCGAGTGCCTGTGCAGCAAGCCAAGTGCCCGCTCAGTGAGTCAGTGCTCACACAAATGAGTCACACAGCAAGATGATGATGCAACAAAAGAGAGACAAGGGGGAGAGTCAAGGTGAAGCACAGCAGAGACCTGGAAATGAGGTGCTGCAATTGACAGGGAACCTCTGTCCACATCAGAGGTCCCCAAAATTGAATCCTGGTGAGTCATAGAAGAGAAAGATGAGAAGAGAAAACAAAAAGAGAGATAGGTTCAGAAGATCACATAGCGAATGGACAACAGCAAAAACAGCAGGGTGGGGGGGAGGGGAAGAAATAATATAAGTAAAGTGCATAAAAAATATAAGGTGAGTTTAAAATATTCACAAACAGAAATGAAGAGAGTTCATTTTTTTAAATCCATCTTTGCAGGAAATATTAATGGGAGCCTTAGAGCCTGAAAGAAAAATACAGGCGAGAAAGAGGCTTGAAGGAGAGTATAGAAGATACAGTAATATTAATTTGAATGGATTAAACTCCCCAATGAAAAAATATAAGGGAGTGGATATAGCTCAAGTGGTTGAGTGCCTGCTACCCATATATCAGGTCCTGAATTCCATTCCTGGTACCTCCTAAAAACAAAAACAAGCAAACAAATAAAAAAAGCCAACTCGGGGGAGCTGGTGTAGCTCAGTGGGTGAGCGCTGGCTTCCCATATGAGGTCCTGGGTTCAATCTCCAGCCTAGTACCTAAAAAAAAAAAAAAAAAAAAAAAAGATATTGGCTGATAGAAAGGATAAAAAAACATGAGACTCATCTTAGACTCAGGGATACAATCTGGCTGAAAGTGAAAGGCTGGAAAAGATTCCATGCAAACTGTAACCAAAAAAGAACAGGGCTAGCTATACCAATGTCAGACAAAACAGACTTTAAATGCAAAAAAGTTATAGAGATACAGAAGTCCATTATATATTAATATAAGGGACAATACATCAGGAAGAAATAACAGTCATAAATATCTGTGCACCTCACCAGCATGTGCCAAAATACACGAGGCAAACTCTGGCAAGACTGAAGGAAGAAACAGACTTCACCACAATAATTGTTGGAGATTTCAACACACCACTCACATCATTGGATAGAACAATCAGAAAATCAACAAGGAAACAGAGAAATTGAGAAATATGATAAATGAGTTAGACCTAACAGACATACACAGAACGTTGCACCCAAACACATTCTTCTCAAGTGCTCGTGGATCTTTCTCCAAGATAGGCCACATGTTAGGTCACAATGCAAGTCTCAATAATTATAAAAAGACTGAATTATGCAATGCACATCCTCAGATCATAATGGAATGAAACTGGAAATCAATCATAGACAGGAAAGTGGTAAATTTGCAAATGTATGGAGGCTGACCAACACACTCCTAAATAATCAGTGGGTCAAAGAAGAAATTAAAAGTGAAAGTAGTAAATATATTGGGATGAATGAAAATGAAAACATAACTTACCAAAACTTATGGGATACAGTGAAGACAGTCCTGAAAGGGAAATTTATAGACCTGAACACCTATATTAAAAAAGAAGAAAGAGCTAAAATCAAAGATCTAAACTGAGGGAGGCAGATGTGGCTCAAGCAACTGGGCTCCCACCTACCACATGGGAGGTCCCTGGTTTGGTTCCCAGTGCCTCCTAAAGAAGACAGCGAGCTGGCACAACAGGCATGTGTGGTGAGCTGACACAACAGGAGACACTAGGAAAACATAATGAAAGACACAGCAAAGTGGGAAGCAGAGGTGGCTCAAGCAATTGGGTGCCCACCTCCCTCCTACATCAGAGGTCCCAGGTTTGGTTCTCAGTGCCTCCTAAGGAAACAAGGAAGATGAACAGATACGGTAAGCACAAACAATGAGTGAGTGGGGAGAACTAAATAAATCTTTAAAAAAAAGATCTAACTGAACAGCTGGAGAAACTAGAAAAAGAACAGCAAACCACTCCCAAAGCAAGCAGAAGGAAAAAATAATAAAGGTTAGAGCAGAAATAGATGAAGTTTAGAACAAAAAAAACAATAGAGAAAATCAACAAAACCAAAAGCTGGTTCTTTAAGAAGATCAATAAAATGGACAAACTCTTAACTAGACTAACAAAGAACAAGAGAAGATGCAAATAAATACAGTCAGAAATGGGTAAAGTTAGAACTGACCCCACAAAAGTAAAAAGGATCATACGAGGATATTATGAGGGAAATGGACTTGGCACAGTGGTTAGGGCGTCCGTCTACCACATGGGAGGTCCGCAGTTCAAACCCCCGGCCTCCTTGACCTGTGTGGAGCTGGCCCATGCACAGTGCTGATGCGCGCAAGGAGTGCCACGCCACGCAGGAGTGCCGTACCACGCAGGGGTGTCCCCGGCGTAGGGGAGCCCCACGCACAAGGAGTGCACCCTGTCAGGAGAGCCGCCCAGAGTGAAAGAAAGAGCAGCCTGCCCAGGAATGGCGCCGCCCACAGGTCCCGTGCCGCTGACGACAACAGAAGCGGACAAAGAAACAAGATGCAGCAAAAAGACACCGAGAACAGACAGCCGGGGGGGGGGGGGGGGGGGGGGGGCGGGAATTAAATAAATAAATCTTTAAAAAAAAAAGGCTATTATGAGAAACTGTATGCCAATGAACTAGACAACCTAGATGAAAGGGACAAATTTCTAAAAATGCACTGTTATTAGTCAGGGTTTTCTAGGAAAACAGAATCAACAGGATATATCTGTCAATAGTAAGAAATTTTATAAGAGTCTCTCACATGACCGTGGGGATGCACAAGTCCAGATTCTGCAGGCGGCTGCAAACCAGTGGCTCTGATGAAAGTCCAGTGAAGGTCCTTGGCTCTCTAAAGATGAGCAGGGAAATTCTCTCTCAATGCTGAAATCACTTCCCCTTTTAAGGCATTCAACTGATTGGATAAATTGTCACTCATTGCTGACGGCAATCTCCCTGATGTAAATGTAATCAGCTATGTATGCAGTGAAGTCACTGGTGACTAAAGTCCATAAATGTCCTCGTATTACAGTTAGCCCAGTGCTTGTGTGACCAAACAACTGGGAACAATTACCTGGCCGAGTAGACACGTTAGCCTAACCATCATATGCACAAACAGCCTACACTGATGCTACAAGAACTACAAGAATTTAATAAACCAATCACATAAAGAGATTGAATCAGTCATCAAAAACTTCCCAATAAGGAAAAGTCAAGGACTGGATAGTTTCACAGTGAATTCTACCAAACTTCAAAAAGAATTAACACCAATCCTGTTTAAACGCTTCCAAAAAATTGAAGAGGAAGGAAAATTACCCAAAACATTTTATGACACCAACATCACCCTAATAACAAAGCCAGATATAGATTACAAGAAAAGAAAATTACAGATCAATCTCTCTAATGAACATAGATACAAAAATTCTCAACAAAATACTTTCAAGTAGAATCCAACAGAATATCAAAAGTCTTACACATTACAACCAAGCAGGATGTATTCCTGGTATGCAAGGCTGATTCAACATAAGACAATCAATTAACATAATATACCACCTTAACAAATTGGAGGGAAAAACCACATGATCATCTCAATTGATGCAGAAAAGGCATTTGACAAAATCCAGCATCCTTTTTGATGAAAACACTTCAAAAGATAGGAATAGAAGGGAAATTCCTCACTATGATAAAAGGCATATGTGAAGAACTCACAGCCAACATTGTACCCAATGGGAATGGTTGAAAGCTTTCCCTCTAAGACAGGATGCCCACGTCACCACTGTTCAATATTGTACTAGAAGTTCTAGCTAGGGCAATTAGACAAGAAAAAAAATTAAAGGCATCCAAATAGAAGAGGAAATAAAACTCTCACTGTTATTGGATGACATGATCCTGTACTTAGAAAACCCTGAAGTATCCACGACAAAGCTACTTGAGCTAATAAGTGAGTTCAGCAAAGTGGCAGGATACAAGATCAACATGCAAGAATCAGTTATGTTTTGTACTCTAGTACTGCACAATCTGAGGAGGAAATCAGGGGGGAAATTCCATTATCAATAGCAAAAAAAGACTCAAATACCTAGGAATTAATTTAACCAAAGAAGTACAGGACCTATATGCAGAAAACTACAAAACAATGCTAAGAAATTTTAAAAGGCCTAAACAAATGGAAAGACATTCTATGTTCAGGGATTGGAAGAATAAATACCATGAAGATGTCAATCTTACCCAAACTGATTTATAGATTCAATGCAATACCAATCAAAATTCCAGCAGCCTATTTTAAGGAATAGAAATAGCAATTACCAAATTCATTCGGAAGAGAAACTGCACCCGAATAGCAAAAGCATCCTAAAAAAAAAAAAGATCAACATGGGAGGAATTTCATTCCCTGACTTTGAAATATTACAAAGCTGCAGTGGTCAAAACATCATGTTATTGGCATAAAGATAGATAGATCCATCAATGGGATAGGATTGAGAGTCCAGAAATAAATTCCCACTTCTATGGCCAACTGGTTTTCAACCAACCTACCAAAGCCATATTAACAAGACAAAACAGGCTCTTCAACAAATGGTGCTGGTAGAACATAACCAAAAGAATGAAGGAGGACCCCTCTCTCACTCCCCATACAAGAATCAATTCAACAGGATCAAAGACCTAATTCTAAAAGCTAGGACCATAAAACTACTAGAAGAAAATGTAGGGAGACATCTTAGAGACTTTGTGGTAGGTGGTGGTTTCTTGGAACTTACGGTCAAAATATGAGAAACAACAACAATAAAAAAAAACCAGGTAAATGGTCCTCCTAAAATTAAACTCTTTTGCACCTCAAAGGATTTTGTCAAAAGGGTGAAAAGGGGAGCAGATATGGCTTAAGCAGTTGAGTGCCTGCTTCCCAGCTGTGCAGTCATGGGTTCAGTTCCCAGAGTGGCTCGATGGTGGAGTGCCAGCTTCTCGCATATTATATCCCAGGTTCAATCCCTGGGCCTGGTACCTAAAAAAAAAAATGGATGAAAAGGCAGCTGACTCAATAGGAGAAAATATTTGGAAATCACATATTTGATAAGGGTTAATATCCATGATATATAAAGAGATGCTACAACTCAACAATAAGACAAATGACCTGATTAAAAAGCAAGCAAAAGACTTGAATGACATTTGTCCAAAGAAGAAATACAGATGACAAAGAAAAACATGAAAAAATGTTCACTGTCACTAGTTCTTTGGGAAATGCACAGCAAAACTACAATAAGGTATCATTTCACACCTATTAGAATGGCCCCTATTAAAAGAAAACTACAGGGAAGCAGATGTGGTTCAACTGATAGAGTGTCCCGCCTATCATATGGGAGGTCCAGTGTTCAAACCCAGGACCTCCTGACCCATGTGGTGAGCTGACCCATGCACAGTGCTGATGCGTGCAAGGAGTGCCCTGCCATGCAGGGGTGTGACCTGTGTAGGGGAGCCCCATGCTCAAGGAGTGTGCCCTGCAAGGAGAGCCGCCTTGAGCAAAAAAAAGCACAGCCTGTCCAGGAGTGGCACTGCACACTCAGAGAGGTGACGCAGCAAGATGATGCAACAAAAAGAGACACAGTTTTCTGGTGCTGCTGACAAGAATGCAAGTGGACACAGAAGAACTCAACAGTGAATGGACACAGAGAGCAGACAATGGGGGAGGGGGTTGGGTGGGAAGAAAACTACAAGTGTTAGAGAACATGTGGAGAGATAGGAATGCCTGTTCACTGGTGGTGGGAATGAAGAATGGTTCAGCCGCTGCGGAGGACTGTTTGGCAGTTCCTAAGGAAGTTGAATATAGATTTTCCACGTGACCCTGCAATACCACTATTAGGTATACACCCAGAACTGAGAGCAGTGACACAAATGGACATCTGCACACTGATGTTCATAGCAGCATTATTCATGATTGCCAAAAATTGGAAACAACCGAGGTCTCCATAAACTGAAGAATGGATAAACAAACTGTGGTGTGGTCCCACAATGAAATATTATGCAGCTGTAAATAAAAATGAAGTCATAAAAAAAAAAATGAAGTCATAAAACACATGACAACATGGATGAAACTGGAGGACATCATATTGAGTGAAGCAAGCCAGACACAAAAAGGACAGATCCTGTATGATTGATTGTGTTACTATGAACTAAAAATATCATGTAATCTTGTGGCATTAATAACTTGAATATGGATCACCAGAAAATAGAATGAGGTTAGAGAATGGAAAGCTGAGGGATACCTTGTGCAGAACTGGTAAAAAGGATGTGCACTAATCTTTGGAGATAAATAGAAAGGTGAAAGCCCAACATAATATCTGTAACTAGCAATACTAACATGTGGGTATGAGAAGTTTAAAGGGAAAGTCTAAGGTCATGTGTATTACTGAAAGGAAAGCTAAAAAATGTAGCATGGGATGGTATAACAAAACCACATGTGAAAGATGAATATGGGTAAAATTGCATATGTAAAATTGTTTTTCTTTGAAATTGAACAAATGTATGTTAATACTACAAGATGTTAATATCAGACAAAAAATTATGCTAAGTGAAAGAAACCAGATACAAAGTACTACATATTGTATAATTCCATTTATTTAGAATGTAAATATAAATCAGTTTTTAAAGATGAAGTCAGATTAGTGGTTATGTAGGGCTGTAGAAGGACTACTAAGGGGTGTAGAGTTTTTCTTTTTGGAGTAATGCAATTGTTCTGAAACTTTTTGTGGTAATGAATGTACAACATTGTGATTATACTTAAAAGCCATTGAATACACACTTTGGCTAGATCATATGGTATATGAATATATCTCAATAAAACTGCTTAATAAAGAAGTAATTGTTCAAAGTAGCCAGAAATAGGAGCTATGTACAGCAGGGAAGCCATTTTTGTTTTAAAGGTTTTATTAATTTCTCCCCCCCCCCCCCCCATTATTTTGTGCTCACTGTCTGCTTGTCTTCATTTTTTAAGGAGGTACCAGAAACTGAACCCAGGACCTCCCATGTAGAAAGGAGGCACCCAGTCACTTGAGCCACCTCTGTTCCCTTCTTGTTGTGTCTCATTGTGTTTCCTTGTTGCATCATCAAATTGTTGTGTTGTCATTTTGCTGCATTGTCATCTTGTTGTGTTAGCTCGCCGTGCCAGCCCCTTGCATCAGCACACTGTCTTGCTTGTCTTCTTTAGGAGGCACTAGGAACGAAACCCAGGACCTCCCATGTGATAGGTGGGTGCCCAAAGGATTGAGCCACATCCAATTCCCTGTTTGTTTTTTATTGTTATTATTGATATAATGAAGATGCTTGAATGATGATTGAGGTGATGAATGCCCAACTATGTGATTATACAAAATACCACTGATTGTACACTTTGGATGAATTGTATGCTCTATTAATATGTATAAATAAAATTGGATCTATGTATGTTAAAAAAAAGACAATAAAATAATAAAAAATAAAAATAAAATTGATTTGCTTAAAAAAAGACAAAAAATGGTTAAACATAGATTTGCCATATGACCAGTAATTCTTAATATGTATACCCAAGAGAATTGAAAACATCTCACACAAAAACTTGTGCACAACTGTTCTTTGTAGCATTATTTATGATAGCCAAAAAGTGGAAGCAAGCCAAATGACCTTCAACTGGTCAATGGATAAACAAAATGAGGTAAATTCATACAATGGACTTAGCCATAAAAATGAGTTGAGAAAGAGGAGTGCTGCCAAATGCTATGACAAGGATGAAACTTGAAAACATGATGCTAAGTGAAAAGAACCAGTTACAAAAGACCAAATAATGTATGTAGCTCTTTGGTATTGTTTATGAATTCTAAAATAGATATTGATTGTGTTTGTAAACTAGTCTGTTCCTCTGGGCATATTAGATTGTATTAAATTCAGAGATTTCACTTTTACTTGATTAAATTAAAATTAGGGCTTTGATTTGGCCACATTGGAGGACATTGAGAAAACTGCAAGGCAGAGAAGAGAGTTTTCAGTTTTGATGCTGGAGCCCTGGGGAGTAAATGCACAGAGAAGGAGAACACAGAGGAAGAGAGATGATTCATCAGACAGGATCCTGTGGCCCTGGGAAGAGAGATGAGCCGTTCACCTGATACTTCACAGCTGCAGGACCAGAGCCTGAGCAGCTGGGCCCAGAGAGAAACGAACCCCAGGAGAGAGACGAGCCCTGTCCCAGCCCACAGCTGAGATCAGAAGACGCTGGGGCCAGGAGCCTTAAGAGGAAGAGGAGGCTGGACGCTGCAGGCATCACCGCCATCTTGCTCAGCACGTGGCCAGTGACAGTGGGTGAGAAAGGACCTCTTATGGTACCTTGAGTTGGACTCTCTAGGGCCTGGTAACTGTAAGCTTCTACCCCAAATAAACATCCTTTATAAAAGCCAACGGAGTTCCGGTGTTTTGCATCAGCACCCCTTGGCTGACTAATACAGTGTATGGCTCAGTTTACACAAAACGAATAGGGGAACCCCTAGAGACAGAAAGGAGACCAGCGGTTGCCTGAGGGAGAGCAGGGAGGAAAGGAGAGGAAAGGCTAACAGGGCTTTTTCTCAGTCGTAAAGATGTTCTGGGATTAGATGGTCGTAGCGGTTATATACACCCAAAGCCACTGAATATTATAAAAGGGTGAATTTCATGGTATGTGAATTATGTCTCAATTGCAAAAATTACTATAAAAACAACCAAACTTTAAAAGGCAGCTCATGCAGTCAGTCAGCCAAACATTTCTTGAGCTCCTATAAAGTGCCAGGCACTGTTTTAAGTTCTGGGACGACATAGCTCAGTCAACAACACAGACATTTACTCCCTCGTGAAAGTGATAGATCAGAATAGAATATAAGGAGAAATAGTTAGCAAAAGTGCTAGAAAGAGAATCTGTAAAAAATGAAAACAGCTGCAGCTGAGTTTATCGCTGAGAATTGGCTAGAAACTTCACAATGCAGTTTCTATTGGGCCCCGAAAAAACCCTGCAGGTTCCAAACAACCACTAGCAAGTCCTCAGACCTCAGACAGCTGACGGCCAGGGGGAAAACGGCAGCTGCTTGAAATTCCTTAGGTCCCTACCCGATTGCACGTTCAATATGGAAGGTTCAAAACCAACTCAGAAGCGGAGCGGACGGGGCGAGAGCAGCCTCTGGCCGGGGGCCGCTGTGTAGGTGTGGCGAGGAGGGCCCGGCTGCCTCCTCAGTCCTGCCGACATCCGGGGTCGGGTGGCCGTGGCTGGCACGTGGACACCAGCAGCACCCGCCTTCCAGCACGACTTTCAAAACTGTCCCCAGACACTACCACGTGGCCGGGCGGGGAAGCCACTGACTGGGACGATATCCCCCCGGGGAAATTAAAGTGGTTGTAATGGCACAGAGCCCCAAGTGGTTTGGAAAGTCTTCGTAGTCCTCGAGGGTTTGCTTGCATTTCCCCAGGAGACGGAGAACATCTGGTGTGGGTACCAGCTTGTAGGATAAAGCCATACCATGAACACAAGAGACAATGAAAGTTCCTGTGGAACCCAGAACCTCTGGTCATGCAGATAGAGAGATAGATGCTGGAAACTGCATGGCTGGGTCTCATCCCGAAGACCAGAATGACTTTACATCAAAGTATCTAAACTACAGAATTTGTTCAAGCATGGCATTATAAAGGAAGTATGACTTGGGGACAGAAAGAGATTAAGAAGGAAATTTAGAGGAGGAAAACTAGAAGAGAAATGTTGAATTATAAAAGGAAGCAATGAAGAAATTCTAGATTAATAGCTTTGGAACTATTGTGTTTGTTCAATGTCAATGTGTATGCTATAATTGTTTTAGTGTGTGTGATCAAAGAAGAGAAAGAAAGGAAAAGAAAGAGAGAACAGGGAAAAGAAAAAGAGAAAGAAAAAGGAAAAGAAAGTGAGAGAAAAAGGAAATGAAAGGTAAAGTAAAAGAGAAAAAGAGAAAAAGGAAAAGAAAGGAAAAGAGAGAGAAAGAGAAAAGGAACAAAAGGAAAAAGAGAAAGAGAAAAAAGAAAAGGAAGGAAAAAATAAAAAGAGAAAGAAAAGGAAGAAAGAAAGAAAAAAGAAAAGAAGGATAAAATGAAAGATGTAAAAGTTAAGTGAATATTGAAAAAGGTAAAAAAGTTTGTGGGAATGCTAACTGAAATGTAATAAGGTGTATTTTGTCTTAAAATAAAATGATTAATATGGAGATATGCAGGACACAACTAATATGCATATAGCAAGTTGTGAAAGTATCGTGGTAGCTTTCAGTGAGATTATGTGTTTTGTAAAAGTAAAACAAGCCTGAATGAGTACAAAAAGTGCAAAAACTGTGGACTTTTGCAGTTCTTCCTCAAGGCTTTCTGCCCTGGCCTGATGACAATGAATCTGGCTGCAGAGAAGAAACCTGTGGCAGTGACCCTACTAAGAAACATCAGAGACAATGGTATTTTAAGGGCCTTGAATAGGCAAACAATTGGGACAAGCTGCAAGGTCCCTGCTGCTCTATCAAATTCTTAAATGTTGTTTAGTTGGGTAAGACAAAACTATAGTCCCCGCTGTAATTGATAAAGTAGAATGTTTTCTCATGTTAATAGAATTTGTAATATTGTTGTAATATTGAAAATCTTTAGCCCTCACTAAGATGTGTAAATTGGGAAAGGTCCTTCAGGGAGTAGGAGGACCTCCAGCAGGCTGCTTTAAAACATAAAAAAAGAGGGAGATGAGGCCAGCACTAGCACTGGCCCACACGGCCTTGCTGGCTGGGAATCTTAAGCCCATGAGAAATGAAAGTCCGTTCATTAATGTCTGTGAGTCGGAAGTCTTATTGTTTGTTGTTGCAGTTATGTATAAAATGCTTGAATACTAATCAGAACTTTAATAATGAAACATTGTGTACTTAAGTGATTTGATGAGCTGTAAGTGATATATAAATGTACCTTGTTTAATGTATATGTAAATCTCTTGTTTTAAGTTTGAACAATCCTGGAACTGAATATTGAGAAAAAATTTAATGAGTATTGTTCAAACCTAAAAGTGAAAATATCACACAAGAAGCTTTGTTAATCAGTGAAATATCATTTGCGTAGACTTTGCAAAAACAAAAAGGGGGAAATGTTGTGGGAAACTGGCTTACTTGTTCCTTATTGTAAATATTACACCTGCTCTATTGTAGATGTTACAGTTGTTAGATGTTGCAGTTTTTCCCTATTATTGTAGATGATGTTGCAGTTCTAATAGTAAACAGCTACTTGGTAGTTTCCAATAAATATGAGGTGGAAACTAGGGTCGAGGCTCTCAGTTCCAGAAGCTGTGAGTCCCCTGGTCCCATTTTTATCTCCTCTCTTGTGTGTGTCTCTCTCTGTCCCTTTGTTTTGTAAAGTTCTTGTGTTGCCTTCCTTTCGAGCAAACCTATCACTGAGTTGATCACAGCAGTTGAGCACCTGCTTCCAATGTACGAGGTCCTGGGTTATATCTCTGGTACCTCCTTTAAAAAATACTGTGGAACACCAACCATTAAAATAATGAGGTCTCAATCCATAAACAGTAAACAGGTTAATGGAATAGAGAGGATATCTTGGGAGGGGGGTGCCCACTTTTAAATGTAAATTTAGCCTACAATTTTAAGTCAATGGAGAAAGAGTTTAACTCTTAATAATGATGTTAGAAAAACAATTTTTTTAGAAGAATGATCAAGATGATTAAAGAGGTAAGTATAAAATAGTGAGTTTTAAAATTCCTCATATATAAAGAACTTCCACAATGTAACAATAAAAAGACAAACAACCCAATTTTAAAATGGGTGAACAGAATGAAAATGAAAACACAACATACCAAAATATATGGGATGCAGCAAAGGTAGTGCTAAGAGGCAAATTTATAGCTCTAATACTTACATAAAAAAAGAAGAAAGCTCTCAAACCAGAGACCCAACCTCACAACAGGAGGATGTAGAAGAAGACGAGCAAACTAAATCCAAAGCGAGCAGAAGGAAAGAAATAACACTGATTAGAGTGGAGACGAATGAAATAGAAAATAAAAAACAGCAGAGGGCGCTGTGGGCTTCTCCTACCGTTTTCAAGCAGTGTCTTGATTTGGCACTTGCCCAGTTACTGCAAACTTAATTGTCTTCCAGAGTTTTGAGGGAAATGTACCTGCCAATTTTTGTGAGTTGTTCAAAGATTCTGTGGGAGAATGGCACTCTGGACTTCTTTAAATCTTTCCGGAAATTAAATGTTAAGATGTTTCTTGACAACAATATAAAGTTATATTCTCTCAATCTTTGTCTTTCAAGTGGAAATTTTCAGTCATTTTATTAAATACGTTTTATTACAATTTATAGCGTAAACAGTAATCTGGGTTATTTTGTGCTTGATATTTGTCTTCTATTTTTGTTCCTCTCTGGCTTCTTTTGGATTGATTACTTTTCTAAATTTTTTTTCCTTTGTACAAATGTGGGCCTAATAATTTTAATCTAGCTATTTTGAAATTCGTAATTAGCTTATTAAGGTCTAACAGTGATAGCTTTACTGTCCTTCAAACAACACAGGGACCTTTGAGTGGTGACCTCACCCTATTCCTTACTGGGTGCACATTCTCCTCCTAAACCCAGCAGACATGTTACTGCTCTTTGCACCATCCGTGTTTGTACTTCATTCTTCCAGCATCTCAGATCTCCTTCCTGGGATTGTCTTGCTCCTGCCTGAAGCTCTACTGGGGGCAAACCTCTATCTTCCTAGCTTCGGATGTTTTTATTTTCCCCTTATTCTTGACATTTATTTTGGATGGGCATTGAGTTCTAGCTGGTGGTCTGAGACTGCTCTCCTTAGAAAGGCAGCAAGGCTGGACTGTGGGTGGGGTCTGGGAATGGCTTTGTTTTGTTCTTTTAAGGTTTATTTTATTTATTTATGCCCCCACTCCCCATTGTTTGCACTTGCTGTCTGTTCTCTCTGTTCATTGTGTTCTCATCTTTTTAGGAAGCACTGGGAACCGAACCCAGGACCTCCCATGTGGTAGACAGAAGCCCAACTGCTTGAGCCACGTCCACTCCCCTGGGAATGGGTTTTGAGAGGGTTCCCACCATTCCTAGAACTGGTGACAGCAGCTCACTGTGCCAGACACTGTTGGACGATGGGTTTATGTGGAGCCCTTGGTTTTCTTTTGGGATCTGGGCACATGCCAGAAGGAAGGTGCCTACATGACCAGCCCCAATGAAACCCTTGCTCAGTGAGACATTTCACCCATGTTGTCACAACTCGTTGCTGGAAGAATTCATCACATCCTGCAAGACTCCACCGGGAAATAATTTAGGGAAGCTGCACCTGGTTTCCCTGGGACTCTGCCCCTCACGCCTCTCCCTTTCGCTGATTTTCCTTCATCTCCTGTTGTAATAAAGTATAGCTGAGGGTGCAACTCCATCTGCTCCCTGCGAGTCCTTCTGGTGAGCCACTCAACCTGGGGGGCTTGTGGACCCCTGACACTGAGTCATGTTATCCCATTACACGGAAGATGCTACCCCGTTGTCTTCTGGCACCCATCCCGGCTGGCAGGATGGTTTTAAGTGCCACCCTTCTAGTCTCGGCACAGGCATGGCATTGGCACGTGGCAGGAACGCAAACGTTTGTATGAAGTTGATGGAGAATGGGAAAACACGGGAAGCACGGACCAGAGCAGCCGAGGCCTCCCTGCCCACCACTGCCTATGACCGGCGGCCGACAGATCCTCACGTGCTCACGAGCTGCTGCGCAAGGCCAGGGCCCGACCTGCCAAGAACATCAGTCCACACGGGTGGAAGGTTAAAATACTCTTCTCGAGAAGCCTGGGCCGCTCTGAGGCAGGGGCTGTGGCTGCTGGACTCCACGGTTGCCTTGGGGCAGGTGAGCGTGGAAGGTGGGGCCCCGGGGGCTGGGGGCCTGGGTGGCGGGTTTGCTGGCCTCGGGGTGCTCCTCTGCAGCGAGCCTCTGCTCGGCGCCTGGACCTCTCTGTCCACCGCTTGGCACGGCCGCTCCAGCAGGCCCCTCACAAGGCATGGCTTCTGCTTTCCGGGCAGTGCACCTGCGTCAGGGTGGCAGAGCCTGCATCGCGGGACCAGGCCCGTGGGGGCAGCCCTTTGCCCAGCGTTCTCTTTGTCTCACATGAGCAACCAGGAACTCAACAGTAAGACGCTAATGGCCACCAGCTGTGTCCACCGAAAGTTCACCTCCAAGTTCCCACGACCGGTACCCGTCGACGTAACCCTGTTAGGAAGTCGGGTCTTTGCAGGTGCAGTCTAGGGGTTTGAGGTGATGTCACCTGGATTTAGGGCTGGCCCTGAGTCCAGTGCTTGGTCTCCTTGTAACGAAAGGACAGAGAGGGGAGGGCTGCGTGCAGAGGAGGCTCGAGCTGTGCTGCCACAAGCCCAGGGGCCTGAGGTCCCCGGAGAGGACGGAGCAGAGGCTCCGGGCTGGGAGAGCGCCCAGTTGTGCTGTTTGAAGCCACCGAGGCTGAGGCGCTTTGTGAGGGCAGCCCCAGGGCAGGCGCTCCAGGGCTGAGTCTCTCCGCAGCACCCCTGGGCGCGGCACCTGCGTCCCCGCGACATCCCAGCCTTCTCCCTCCAGTGGCCACGCGGTTCCGGAGCACAGCAGGTGGCTGGAGCACAGGGCGGCCGGTGCCTGGCTGACCCGTAGACCCAGCTGTTCCTGAGAGCCTCGGGGGGGCCTCCCCGGCCACCGCTGGGCAGTGCCAGGACCTGCAGCTGTGCACATGGGGGCGTCGGGCGGAGCTCCACACGGCACGTGGGGCTTGATGAGGTTTTTTTCAGGATGGAGGGCGAGGAGTGTGGCAGGTGCAGCTACTGTCCCCGATCAGGTGCCTTGTGTCATCGGAGGGAGGCTTCCCTGGCGGGCCTGGCCCAGCAGGTGGCCCTCCAGAGGTGGTGCTGGCCCAGAAGCACGACGCTGCCAGGGTGAGCTGGTGAGAGGCCGTGAGGCCAGAGCCACGCCCGTCCTTGCAGAGCCGGCGCAGCCCTGGCGGTTGGTCAGCCCTACCCCCCCGGGGCCGGGATTCTGCCTGCTGCGGGAGGGCCCTGCGCTCCCCGGGGAATGCGGCAGAGCCCCTAGAGCCGACGCGCAGGCCTGCGCCAGCCCTGAGCCTGACCACAGTGGCGGGATCAGCACCTGCCGTCGTGAGCCCGCGTTTGTGGCCTCCTCACGCAGCAGCAGAAGAGCGGCTGGCGTGGGGCAGAGACCCCGGCCCGGCCCTCCAGAGAAGGTGGGAATTGCCTTGCGGCAGCCGCCTCAGGACACAGCGCCGTGCTGGTAACACGTGGCCGCAGTTAGTGACAAAAGCGTACCCACTGGTGGCAGACTTGGCCCAGTGGATAGGGTGTCCATCTACCACATGGGATGTCCACGGTTCAAACCCCGGGCCTCCTTGACCCGTGTGCAGCTGGCCCATGCACAGTGCTGATGCGCTCAAGGAGTGCCCTGCCATGCTGGGGTGTCCCCCACGGAGGGGAGCCCCATGCACAAGGAGTGCGCCCCGTAAGGAGAGCCACCCAGTGCGAAAGAAAGTATAGCCTGCCCAGGAATGGTGCCGCACACACGGAGAGCTGACGCAACAAGATGACGCAACAAAAAGAGACACAGATTCCCATGCCGCTGACAACAACAGAAGCGGACAAAGAAAACACAGCAAATAGACACAGAGAACAGACAACCGGGGCGGGGGGAGGGGAGGGAGGGGAGAGAAATAAATAAATAAATCTTTAAAAAAACAAAACAAAACAAAACAAAACGCACCCGCTCTGTCTCACAGGAGTCGCCCACGGCCCAACGGGGGCCAAGCGCCCCCCAGGGTGACAGTCAGGCTCGTTTGCAATTCCCTTCCACGGCTCTTTGGCCCTTTCATTTGAACCTACAATTAGCACAACACCCCCTAAAGGCCTGTCCCAGAGACTTCCACCTCCAGTCGGTTCCTACCGGCCGAGCCCCGAATCTCAGCAGAGGTGCAGCCAACGCCTGCTCTGCAGTTAACTGGACTCGCCCAGGACAAGTAACAAAAGGATGATGACGACAACGCCCAAAAAACGTATCCACAACCGCAAGCCAGACGGTGCCCTCCATCTGCCCCACGGGATCTAAGCCCCCTCAATCAGAAACAGAGGGGAACCAGCACCCCACAACGCTCAGGACTGAGGAATGAGCAAACGTAAGGGGGAGTGCAAATACAGACTAAAGCAGACTCACCATTATTCTAGCAATGGAGGACTTGCATCGTTGATATAAAGCAGTGGTCACCAGAGGTTCTGGGGGGAGGGGGAGGGAAGAACGGGTGCAACATGGGGCATTTTGGGGACATTGGAATTGTCCCTGCACAACATTGCAATGACAGATACAGGCCATTATACATTTTGTCAAAACCTATAAAAATGTGCAAAGTGTAACCCATGATGTGAACTATAGACCACGGTTAGTGGCAGTGCTTCAGTACGTGTTCATCAGTTGTAACAAACGTACCACACGAATGAAAGACGTTGGTAATGGGGAAAGTGGGGAGGGGAAGGGGCGAGGTAGCGGGAACTGGGGATTGACCCCGGAACCTTTTATGTGGGAAGCCAGTGTACGACTACTGAGCCACATCAGCTCCCTGAGTTTTGTTTTCTTTTTAGGCCAGTAAAAAGAATTTATTTGGGAAATGGGGGAAAGAACAGAGCTTGCTGAGAAACAGGAGAGGAAGACGGAAATACAGCCCAAGATTTGGTGCAGGCCCCCCTAGGCAGGAGAGCCCCCGATTGGGGTTTCCACTGGTTTGCTTATTTGTTTTTTTGTGTGTGTTTCCTAAGAGGCACCAGAGACCAAACCGGGTACCTCCCATGTGGGAAGAAGGTGCTCAACCATTGAGCCACATCCACTCTCCCTCCCCCCCATATTTCCATGCCCCACCCGTGAGATGGCCCCCTCGTCTCTGCTCGTTGTCGGCTTGTTGCCTGCTCTTGTCTCTACTTGTTGTCTGCTCGTCTTCTCCAAGAGGCACTGGGAACCAATCCTGGGACCTCCCACGTGAGAGAGAGGCACCCAACTGCTTGAGCCACCTCTGCTCCCTGCTTTGTTGTCTCTCTCATTGTGTTTCTTCTTTGTGTCTCCTTGTTGTGTCAGCTTGCCATGCCAGCCTGTTGCACCAGCTCACTGTCTTGTTTATCTTCTCTAGGAGGCACAGGGAACCGATCGCAGGACCTCCCACATGGTAGGTGAGAGCTCAGTAGCTTAAACCACCTCCCCTATATTTTTGATGTAACATTTAGGTAGTCTAAAGCTTCTTTAAAAATAAAAATTTTTTTGAAAGGGTGGGCATTGGAGGAAGAAAAGAAGAGTGAGATGGCTTTAGTTATACGGTTTGGTTCTCTTTCAGCCAGATGGGTTCCCGTGTCCGGGAACGCTGGGGCCGTTGCCTCGAGGCCACCTCGTTCTCACAGGCTCAGTCCCGCAGTGCCGTCACGGGCGACAAGGTGCGGAGCTGATGAAAGGCGGGCGGAGAGACCAGCCGGCGGCTTCGGGGGTGGTTTTAGGGCTGTGGCTGGCAGGGCCCACTCGGGGACCCGTGACGGCTGAGAGGTCCCCGTGCCCGGCGCCAGCAGGCCTGTCGGTGCCGCCTCTTCTGTGCGGGGGCGGTTTACAGACAACACTTCTCTCTATGGGGGTGTCCTCCGGGTGCGGCCCCATGGCCTGGCAGACCCCTGCGTGGCCACTGCCCGTGGGGTTGCCCCGCCCTGCTCTCTGTTCCCTGGGGGTCTGTTTGCTGTTGGCTTTGTTTTGTTTGTTTGTTTGTTTGTTGTTTTGTTTTTCTGTTCCTTGGGTGTTGGACCGTCTTACCCAAGGTAGTCTGTCCTAAGCCCTTCCCACTGGAACCACGACGTGCCTCGTGGCACGGAGCCACCTCTGGCAGCTCCAGGCTTGCCCCGGCCTCGGCCGGCCTGCCGGACAAGCGTGGGGGGTTTGGAGAGCCTCAGCCGGCAGGTGAACTGTCCAGCAAGCTCCGGTGCCTCGGAGCCTGAGACGCGTTCCAGGGCCACGTCTCTGCCACGGCACGTGGAGCTGCAGGGGAGGGGACGGCTGCGGCGTGGAGCCTGCCCACGGGGAGGGCCGCCACGGGCTTTTCCCCCCAGCCACGCAGGGCTGTCGTAAAGCGGTACCGTGGTTTCAGGCACCGCCTCTGCCCTCAGCTGAGCCCCACTTACCGCACGAGCCTGGGGAGGGGCTCAGGCTGCAGCCCACTCCTCACCCAGGAGTGGCACTGCCTGCAAACAAGGGACCCTCGCAGCCCCTCTGTGTGCCCCGCCCAAGCGCTCACCCGTGCAGCCGCTGGACTCTAACCCAGTTAAACCAGTCGTCAGCACGCAGCCGCTGACCGCACGGGGACTTGCCACCAGCGTCCGGGGGCTGGAAAGACTCGGCAGCCCTGGCGGCCACCAAGCCCCAACCCACCTTGGCCGTGCACGGGGTCTGCCTGGTCCTGCTCGTTCTTACAGGAAGGTTCCGGAAGACGGGGCCGGAGCCTGTGGGCCAGCACGAGTCACACAGCCAGGCCTCGGCCTGGGCGTCGAGCCCCGGGCCCTTCTCTTTTTGCCCGTGGTGGACAGCAGGGCCGACGGGCTCCCCCCGCCACAGCCCCTGGGCTCCCTGCCATGGCGCTCTCGGCCTGGCAGTGTGGGAAGCGGCCAGCCCCGCCCGGGGACCCCTGGCGTAACACCAGGACACACGGGCCCCTGCGCTGGTCCTTCAGCTGGTTTTCCTTCCCCTTAGGGTGAAGGACATCTGCCGTGGCAATGTCCGTGGATGAAGAGGAGATTTCACCGTCCCCAGCAGCCTGGCTGCCTGGCTGGCACACTGGTCCATCTGGCCCTGGACGGCGCGTGGCCCCCTGGACACGGTGTCCTTCACTATAAAGCCGGGCTGGGGTCGGAGGGGCGCAAGGGCAGCCGCACGGCCCTCCTGCTGCCCACGGGTGCTTGTGCCACAACTGGACGTCGCCTCCCGCAGGAGCCCTGCCTGGTCTTTCTGCAGTCCCCCCCACGCCCGCGTCCGCAGCCGCCGTGGGCCTGTCCTCAGTGACCAGGTGGCCCCTAGGGACTCAGGGGCTTTTGTCCGGGCTTACCTCTCACCTTGTCTTCCTCCGGTCGTCGGGGATTCTGCGCAGGCCTGGACGACTGGCCGCTCCTGACCACCGTGGTCAGCCTCTAGCCTGGCCGCTGCTTAGAAGGAAGGCACCTCGTGTTCCTGGGGACACAGGAAGGTGACCGTCCCGGCGTCCCGATGTGCAGAGGTAGCCGTCCTCCCCCCTCCACCCGCCTGGCCTCGGCAGAGCGCGGTCCAGCCGCTCGGCCCTTGTCCCGGCCGGCCAGCGCCTGTTCCCGCCAGAAGGCCCACGGGTCTTCTTCCCAAAAGCCTGTCATCTTGTCAGCCTCCAGGACAGGCGCTGAGGTCGGGTGTCACTCCTGCAACGGAGAGCCAAGACGCGGAGACCGAGGCGCGGGCCGCCACCAGCAGGACATCGCGTCCTTCCTGGACGTCGCAGGGGTTTCCTGTACGGTCATTATGTTTGCAGCTCACCCACGTGGTGACACGTCCGGCACCGACACGCGTGCAGATGTGCTTGTTGGTCGAATGCGGTTAGCTGGACTGGCCAGTCACACGCTCGCGCCACTGTCACTTTTTCTCGACTGCAAGTCCCCAAACTTCAGCAGCTGCTTCGTTGCACCGGAACACAAAGGAGTTTCACCGCGCACCACCCACGCAGCTTCCAGAAGCCTCTCTCCTTTCCCAGACCAGGAGCCGAGGCAGAGCCGCCGCCTCAGGGGCAGCTGGACGAGTAACAGACGAGGGGGGCACCCCAGGGGCACCTCCTCCTGGCCTCAGCAGGGGGTTTCCAGCAGCAGCGAAGGCTCCGCTGAGCAGCCCCAGGCCCCTCCAGCCCTGCCGGAGCCCAGGAGCCCCCTTGCCCCTGCCTGGCCCGCGGGCAAACAGGCAGGGGGGGGCAGGGGGCCGCCACTGAGGCGGGCGTTAGCTCCTCCAAGGCCACCTGCGCTGTGCCCTGGTCACCTGCCCGCCGGATCCCAGGGTCTGCTTCTGAGCTCTCAGTTTGGTGATGTTGGTTTGTAAGTCTGTCCTTGTGCCAGTGCCACGCCGTCTCGACCGCCACAGCGGCGCAGTGGCTGTTAGAGTCAGAGCCCTCCGGTCCCCTCTCCCAGCCCAGCGTCCAGGCTGTGTTGCCGCGGCCCTCCCAGGATACTGAGACCGGCTGCTCGTTGGTGCCGAGGAGGCTGTTGGAATTTTGATTAGGATTATGCTGAAGCTGTAAATCATTGTGAGTGGAATTGACATCTTAACAATATTTAATCTTCCAATCCAAGAGCACAAAATGTCCTTCTCTTTATTTAGATCTTCTTTGATTTCTTTTAGCAAGTTTTATAGTCTTCTGTGTAGATCTCTGGTTAAATTTATTCCCAGATATTTGATTCTTTTAGTTGCTATTGTAGATGGAATTTTTTTTCCTTGACTTCGTCCTCGGATTGCTTATAACTACTGTATAGAAACACTACTGATTTTTGTACATTGATCTTCTATCTCGGCACTTGGCTGAATTCTTTTATTAGCTCTAGCAACTTCATTGTAAGTTTTTCAGAACTTTCTATGTATAGGATCATGTTACCTGCAAATAGGGAACGTTTCACTTCTTCCTTTGCTGTTTGGATGCCTTTTATTTCTTTTTCTTGCCCAGTTCCTCAGGCTAGAACTTCCAGGACAGCGTTGAGGAACGTGGCGGCTGTGGCATCCTTGTCTCATTCCAGGTCTCAGAGGAGAGTGTTCAGTCTTTCACCGTCTAGTACGATGGCAGCTGCGGGGTTTTCACCAGCTCTTTATCATGCTGCGGAGTTTCCTTCTGCTCCTGTTTCTCTAAGTGTTTTTATCAAGTAGTGCTGGGTTTTGTCAAATGCCTTTCCTGCATCAATTGAGATGCTCGTGTGTGTTTTCCCCCTTCGTTCTGTTAATGCGGTGCGTTACATGAACTGATTTTCTGATGTTGGACCACCCCTTGCATACCTGGAATAAACTCCACTTGACCATCGTGTATAATTCTTTTAATGTGCTGTTGGATTCAGTTTACTAGTATTTTGTTGAGGATTTAAAAATCTCGATTCACAAGAGGAAACAGTCTCTAATTTTCTTTCCTTGAACTATCTTTTCTTGTGGTATTGGGTGACATTGGCCTCACAGAATGTTTTAGGTAGTGTTCCCTCCTCTTCAGTGTTTTTGGAAGAGTTTGAGGAGGATTGCTATTAATTCTTCTTGGAGTGCTTGGTAAAATTCACCTGTGAAGCCATCTAGTCCTGGGTTTTCTTTGTCAGGAGGTGTTTTTTTTTTGTTGTTAGAGAAGTTGTGAGCTTACAAAGCAATCCTGCGTAATGTACAGAATTCCCACACATCATCATACCACCAACATCTTGCATTGTTGCAGAAGATTTGTTACAAACTACTAAAGAACATGATCAAAATACTACTTGTAAATATACAGTCCATAGCTTACATTTGGTGTATTTTTTCCATAAACTACCCTACCATTAACACCATGTAATAATATTGTACATTCATCATAGTTCATGAGAACGCGTCCCATGTTTACGCTGTCAACCCCAGTCCACCATCCGTCGCCTGGTTCACTGTGTTTTACGTCACCACATGGCTCATGCCTTGTACATTCTCTCCAAAGTGGACACGCAGTGGCTCTCAGTTTCATCACAGAGTTGTGCAGTCATCACTTCAGTCAATTTTAGAACATTTTCCTTATTCCAACAGAAAAAATCCCATACGCCCACGTATTCCCCCATTGCTGACCCTTAGCGCTGATATGGCACCTGCTTTGCCTCTCATGCAAGAGCCTTACAATATTACTGTAGGCGCTAATCCATAATTTACATTAGTTGTACTTTGCCCATGTATTGCCATATTCTTTTTTTAACAATTCAATTTTTCTGATACATATTAATAAAGCATGCAATTCATCCAAAGTGTACAATCAATGTTACTTGGTATAATTACATCATTGTGCACTTTTCACTTCAATAATTGTTAGAGCATTTTCATTATCTCAATAATAATAAACAGAAAAGAGACAAACAAAATTCCTCACCACTCAATCTCTCTATGCTTCCCCTACTATACAGAGCAGCTGTTTCTGGCTATTTGAGCTAAAGTGTATAATTAATGGCTTTTAGTATAATCACAATGTTGTGCATTCATCATCTCAAACATTTTAGAACAATTTCATTACTACAAAAAGAAAAACTCCATACCCCTTAGCATTCCTTCCTCAGATCTGCATAACCATTAATTTCATTTCATCTATATAAATTGATTTATATTTACATTTCATATAAATGGAATCATACAATATGTAGTACTCTGTGTCTGGTCTCCTTGACTTAGCATAATGTGGTTTTTTGGTCTGATATTAACATTTTGTAGTATTAAGTTACATTTGTTAAGCTTCAAAGAAAAAACAGTCTTACATATGCAATTCTACCGATATTCATACTTCACATAATGTATTTAAATTTTACATAACGTATTTAGTTAATAATAAGGCAACCATACAGTATTTATCCTTTTGTGTCTGGCTTGCTTCACTCAACAATATCCTCCAGTTTCATCCATGTTGTCATATATTTCATGACTTCATTTCTTCTTACTGCTGCCTAATAGTTCATCAGGTGTAATCTCCACAGTTTGTTGATCCATTCATCAGTTGATGGACACCTGGGTTGTTCACAACTTTTGGCTCTCGTGAATAAAGCTGCTGTGAGCGTTGGTGTGCAGATTCCATTCGTGTCACTGCTCTCAGTTCTTCTGGGTATATACCTAGCGATGGTATTGCCAGGTCCCATGGAAACCTATATTCAACGACCTTAAGAACTGCCACACAGTCCTCCACAGTGGCCGGACCATTCTACATTTCCACCAACAGTGAATAAGCATTCCTTTTTCTCCACATCCTCTCCAACATTACAGTGTTCTGACTTTTTAATAGCAACCAGACAAATAGGTATGAAATGATATCTCACTGCAGTTTTGATTTACATTTCCCTAATCATAGTGATGTTGAGCATTTTTCATGTGTTTCTTCGCCATTTGTACATCTTTTCTGGATAGTTGTCTTTTTGGGTCCTTTGCCCAATTATTTTTTTAACGTATTCTGTTAACTTTGTTGCCAGTCTGTTTGATTTCAGCACCATCTTCTCTGCACGGGCTTGGGTTTCCTGATGAGTTGCTCGTATGGTGCTATTGCCCAAAGTACCAAGTAGGCATGCAGTTGATGCTCGGCCCATTTTTCAATCAGATACTTTGTCTTTTTATTGTTGAGTTGTATGAGCTCCTTATATACATGGATATTAAACCCTTATCAGATGTGTGATTGCCAAACATTTTATCCAATTGTGCTATATTCTTAACACCTTGTAATAGCGATACACATTTGTTCTAGTTTATAGAAGAGCATTCTTGAATTTGTGTTATTAACCACAATCCTCCTCCCCACCGAGTTCTCTGTTACTCAGTCCCTGGTTATTCTCTAGCTTTCTTTCCATTGTTATTTACATCCTTGCACTACCCTTCAGCCACAATCACATTTATAAATCAGCAGTGTTAGTTATACTCACTATAATGTGTTACCATCAATTCTATCCATTTCCATACACTTGTAATCAACCTTATTTTAAAAATTCATATATTAAGCATCAGCTCCTTCTTCTCAATGCTCATCCTATCTTCTAGAAACGTATATTCTAGATTTCAACACCATAAGTTTATTCATCATATTTAGTTGATTTTGGTGAGACCATACAGTATTTGTCCTTTCGTGGCTGGGTTATTTCACTCAGCATAATGTCCTAAAGTTTCATCCATGCTGTCATATGCATCCCAATTTCATTTCTTCTTACTGCAGCCTAGTATTCCACTGTACGTATGTACCACATTTTGTTTATCCATTTATCGACTGATGGACAATTGGTTGTTTCCATCTTTTGGCAATTGTGAGTAATGCCACTATGAACGTAGGTCTGCAAATGTCAGTTTGCGTCCCTGCTTTTCTTCTGAATATATGTTGGGAGGTTTTTGATGACCGATTACTCTCTTTACTTGTAATTGATCTGTTGAGATCTTCTATGTCTTCTGAAGTCTGTACAGGTTGTTGGTGTGTTTCTAGGAATTTGTCCATTTCATCTAGGTTGTCTAATTTGTTGGCATACAATTGTTCATAGTATCCTTTTATGATCCTTTTTATTTCTGTGGGGTCAGTAGTAATAACCCCCCTCTCATTTCTGATGTATTTATTTTCATCTTCTCTCTTTTTCCCTTTGTCAGTTTAGCCAAGCTTTGTCAATTTTATTGATCTTTTCAAAGAACCAACTTTTGATTTTGTTAATGCTCTCTGCTGTGTTTTTATTCTCTATTGCATTTATTTCTGCTCTAATCTTTGTTATTTCTTTCCTTCTGCTGCTTTGGGTTTAGTTTGCTTTTCTTTTTCATGTTCCACCAGGGCAAAGAAGCTTACTCTTAGTTGTTGTTTTTTTTTAAGATTTATTTATTTATTTATTTTTCTCCCCTCCCCCCCCCACCCTGGTTGTCTGTTCTCTGTGTCTATTTGCTGCATGTTCTTCTTTGTCCACTTCTGTTGTTGTCAGTGGCACAGGAATCTGTGTTTCTTTCTGTTGCATCATCTTGTTGTGTCAGCTCTCCGTGTGTGCGGTGCCATTCCTGGGCAGGCTGAACTTTCTTTCGCACTGGGCGGCTCTCCTTACGGGGCGCACTCCTTGCGCATGGGGCTCCTCTACATGGGGACACCCCTGCGTGGCACAGCACTCCTTGCGCGCATCAGCACTGCGCATGGGCCAGCTCCACACGGGTCAAGGAGGCCCGGGGTTTGAACTGTGGACCTCCCATGTGGTAGACGGACGCCCTATCCACTGGGCCAAGTCCGCTTCCCTCTTAGTTTTTAATGTAAGCATTCAGGGCTATAAATTCCACTCTCAGCACTGCCTTCTCTGCATCCCATACGTTTTGATATGTTGTATTCTTGTTTTCCAAGATATTTGTTGATTTGCCCTGTAATTTCTTCTTTGACCATTGATTGTTTAAGAATGTGTGATTTAACTGCCATGTATTTGTTCATTTTCCAGTTCTCTGCCTGTTACTGATTTCCAGCTTCGTTCCATTGCGGTCAGAGAAGATGCTTTGTATAATTTCAATCTCTTTAAATTTATTGAGACTTATTTGTGTCCTTACATGTGGCCTATCCTGGAGAACGATCCACATGCAATGAGAAGAATGCATATCCTGCCCCTTGGGGGTGCGATGTTTTGTATGGGTCTGTTAAATATGTCATTTATCATATTATTCTAGTTCTCTGTTTCCTTATTGATCCTCTGTCTAGATGTTCTATCCATTGATGAGAGTGATGCATTGAAGTTTCCAACAATTATTGTAGAGGTGTCTGTTTCTTCCTTCAGTTTTGCCAGTGTTTGTCTCATGTATTTTGGGGCACTGTGGTTAGGTGCATAAATATGCATGATTGTTATTTCTTCTTGGTGGATTGATATACATAGATATCCTTCTTTGACTCTTGTAACAGATTTTCACTTAAAGTCTATTTTATCCAAAATAAATGCCCCAGCTCTTTTTTGGTTGCTATTTGCATGGAATATCTTTTTCCATTCTTGGCTTTCAACTTATTTGTGTCTTTGGCTCTAAGGTGAATCTCTTGTAAACAACATATATTTGGATTGTGTGTTTTTGTTCATTCTGCTACACTGTGTCTTTTGGGGAGTTTAATTCACTAACATGCAATGTTTTATTAATGTAAAGGCAGTATTTTGGTCCTGTGGTTTTATGTCATATCTTTTTTGCCTCTTTCATTTATGGCAGCCTTCTTTTTTTGTATAGTTGATCTTTTGTGATGCATATGACTGACCCCTTTCTCATTTCTATTTCTGTATATTTTGTAAATACTTTCCTTGGGGTTACCCTGGGGTTTGTATTACACAACCTACATCTATAACCTACTGTGGCAATTTGAGATTATTTATGATTCCAAAAGGAGAGATTATATTTGTAAACTGGTCTGTTCCTTGGGCACAATATCCTTTAATTATATTAGATTCAGCGGAAATGCCTTTGATTAAATTATGTTAAGATTAGGGCTTTGATTCAACCATGTCATTAGGGCTTGCAGTGTTAAGTTCTCACCCCCTTGGTGGGCTATATAAACAGACAGTCAATCAAGAACACAGAGGTAGACACTCAGAGAAGATACCCAGAAGGAGAGAGACAGCTCCATAGACACGGCAGAGGCCAGGAAGAGTGATGAGCCATTTGCCTGACAGTTTACAGTTGACCTTGGGAAGAGAACAGAGCAGCTAAGCACAGAGAGAAATGAACCCTGGGAAGAGAGAAAAGCCCTCTGCCAGCCTATTGCTGAGATCAGAAGAAACTGGTCCCATGGAGCCTTCAGAGAAAAGAAGAAGGCTGAGCCCTCACAGACTCCACCCACCATTTTGCATCAACATGTGGCAACAGACTGGGTGAGAAAATACCTCTTATGGTACCTCGAGCTGGATTCTATAGGGCTTTTACCCCATATAACACCCTTTATAAAAACCAACAGATTCCTGATGCTTTGCATCACCACCCCTTTTGGCTGACTAATACACCTACAAATTGGAAAAGATTCCAACTTAGCCTCAACAGCATACATGTTCTCTTTCCCATATTCCTCCATTTTCCCTCTCTATGTTGTTTTTGTCCTGTATTACCTCTTTATATTTTGCATGTCCATTATCACAAAATATGACTGTTTCTTGTTCAATCGTATTCTGACTCTTAAAGGACTTAAAGATTAGACTTACATATCGAGGACACCGTGCTATTGGTTTTGCGTTTACCCATTTAGTTATCCTTACTGATGATCTTCATTTCTTCACAGTACTCCAAGCCACTCACTACTGTCTTTTCCTTTCAACCTGAAGAACTCCTTTTAGCAATTCTTGTAGGGCAGGTCTTTTGTTGAGGAACTCTTTCAGTTTTTGTTTATCTGTGAATGCCTTAAACTCTCCCTCAGAACTCTAGACTCCAGACAGTTTTGCCAGATTAAGAATTTGGGGCTTGCAGTTTTTCTCTTTCAGTACCTTACATATGTCATACCACTACCTTCTTGCTTCCATGGTTTCTGATGAAAACTTGACAATTTTATTGGAGACCCCTTGTATGTGATGAATTGCTTTTCTCTTCCTGTTTTCCTAATTCTTTCCTTATAGTTGGCATTTGACATTCTAATTAGTGTCTTGGAGTAGGTCTATTAGGGTTTATTCTGTTTGGAGTAATTTGTACTTATTGGACATGTATTTATGTGTCTTTTGTAAGAGTTGGGAAATTTTCAGTCATTATTTCCTCAAATATGCTTTCTGCCCATTTTCTCATACGTTTGTATGCTTTATGCTGTCACTCAATTCCCTGAGACTTTGCTCAATTTTTTCTTTGCTTTTTTCTATCTGTTCTTCTGACTATATGATTTTCATTGTCCTGTCTTCTAGTTTGTTGATTCTTCTGTCTGTTCAAATCTGCTATTTTTTTAAATTTCTCTCCCCTTCCCTGCTGCCCCAGTTGTCTGTTCTCTGTGTCCATTTGCTGCGTGTTCTTATTTGTCCTCTTCTGTTGTTGTCAGTGGCAAAGGAATCTATGTTTCTTTCTGTTGTGTCATCTTGCTGTGTCAGTTTTCTGTGTGTGCGGCGCCATTCTTAGGCAGGCTGCACTTTCTTTCATGCTGGGCGCACTCCTTGTGCGTGGGGCTCCCCTATGCGGGGGACAGCCCTGCGTGGCACGGCACTCTTTGTGCGCATCAGCACTGTGCATGGACTAGCTCCATATGGGTTAAGGAGGCCTGGGGTTTGAACTGTGGACCTCCCATGTGGTAGATGGACGTCCTAACCACTGGGCCAAGTCCACTTCCCCAAATCTGTTATTATACATCCTATTATATTTTTAATCTTCATTATTGTGCCTTTCATCTCCATAATTTATTGTTTCTTTTTAAACTTTCAAATTCTTCATGTTCACATATTGTCTTCTTAATATCCTACAGCTCAAAATCCACCAATGACTTATTTCTGTCCATTTTTCCTTCATCTCCTTGAATTGATCTAGGAGACTTGTTTGAACCTCTTTGACAGTTGTTCTAAATTCTGTATCTCTTTTGAAGTTTTAATTTGTTACTTTGATTGAGCCATTTCTTCCTGTTTCTTAGTATGGTCTGTAATTTTTGCTGATATCTGGGCACCTGATTATTTTGTAAAAGGTGAAAAATTTATACAATCTAAAGAGAACTAGAATATATGGACATCCGATTATTTTGATGTGTTAACTCTGAAGTCTATTTCTCCCTCTTGTTTAGGGTTTTTATTGTTGATTGGCTTTGTTATTAAAGCTATTCTTTGTTGGTTGGTCCACTTATTCTGGGCCTTTAGAGTAGCCTGTGTTTAATTTCTGGATTTTCTCAGCTCTTCTGCATGTGATTCTTGCCCTGAATATGAGGTACAATTTTTAAGATTGCCTTTCTTGTGTGTAATTGCTTCACCTCCAGGAGAAAGCTTCCTTTATTCTGTTCCTCCTCTAGGAATCTTCATCTGCTCTATTTGGTTTCATGCAGAGTTTTCTCCTTCACTCAGTGTCCCCTTGTCATTACACTTTTCAGTTCCGGGACCTACCCTGTCTTACAGCAGTTCAGTTCCCCATCCCCTTTTCCTTCTGTGAGGTTTTTCTGCCTCCAGTTTCCTCTCCACTAGGTTATCCCACCTGGGGGGCGAGGTGGGGCCAATGCAGACAGATTCGTTTAGTGTTTAGGTGGTCCAGCAAACAGATCGGATTGTGTGTGTGCCTCTTGCCATCAGGTCTGCCACGGGCTATTTCTCCCCTGGGGCCCTTCTGCCTGCGGCATTTCTCAGCTGCTTGTGTTCTGCCTGTCTCTGTGGACGTGGGTCCCAGTGCCTGTGGGAGGGGATTTAACTCCCCGATGTGAATGGCCTACAGTCGGCACCCGCGGCAGGAGGGGCTCCCGAGCCGCACAGGACCAAGCGCCCGCGGGGTCCAGACTGGCAGGTCCAGGTCACAAATCTCCTACCTGATTTTGGTGTCTCCTTTCTTTTTCTTTGACTCAGCATTTGTGGAGTCCTTCTCCAGTTTCTATTGTTCTCCAGAAATTCAACCAAATAGGATTTGCCCTTTTATTAGTTGATTCTGAGGGGAGACTTCCAGGGTATGTCTTAATTGCCATGTTGATGACATCACTCCCCTTTGCCCATTCCTTAATTGGGTTTTTTGTCTTTTTGTTGTCCAATTGTAGAGCTAAACAAATGAAGTTTTATTTTATTTTTAAAAAATATTTATCTATTTTTATTTATTCTGCCCCCGCCCCCGAGATGGCTCTCTCATCTGTCTGTTCATCTTCTTTAGGAGGCACTGGGAACCAAACCAGGGCCTCCCATGTGGGAAGCAATTGCCCAACTGCTTGAGCCACTTCTGCTCCCTGCTGGTTGTGTCGTCTGCTTGCTGTGTCATCTGCTGGTTGCAGCATCTACTGGTTGCAGCACCTGTGGGTTGCAGCATCTGCTGGTTGTGGCGTCTGCTTGTTGCGGCGTCTGCTTGTTGTGGTGTCTTGCTGGTTGTGGTGTCTGCTTGTCTTCTTTAGGAGGCACCGGGACCTCCCATGAGGGAGGTGGGTGTTCAACTGCTTCAACCACATCCACTCCCTTATTTTATTTTAATTTTTTTAGGAGGCACCAGGGATTGAACCCAGAACCCCACACATGAGAAGCCGGACTCAACCAACTGAGCTACATCTGCTCCCCCAACAAATGAAATTTTAACCACAATGAAGGTACCATCCAGGTGATTTCAATCCTACGTCTCACCACTCACTACTCCAAACATTCATGAACAGGCAGGAGAGCAGGAGAATCCTTACTCCCCACCCTCTCTGCCAACCCTGAGCTAAAAGCATACGCTACCAGACCTCAGGGAGTCTTCCCTTATCCCCTAACCTAACCCACAAGGCCCCCTCTCTCTTTTTACCAAAGAGACATTATGACTTCACCAGCCTCATTGGGTGTCCACTTTGTCAAATGGCCAGGCAATCTGTAGGCAGCAGCAGCATGGAGGCCACGGCTGCTCGGTGGGGGAGCCACCCTTCCCTGCCGTCAGCTGGTGGAAGACAATTACAAATGATCCAGACGTTTATTACTTACACCAGCAGCAGAAGCCAGATCCGCCTGTTGTTGGGTCTCCACATCCTACTCCCTGGACGACACCGAAGCAGATGAGCGGCACCATCAATGGTGGATCTTCTGCCACTGAGGAACCAACCGTGGGCTATGACCAAGCAGACTTACGGTTGGCAGCTGAACCCAAAGTGGGGAGAAGTGGAAAGTTCCCTGCCTCGCTGGATCCAGGGAGGCGGGCAAGAAGCTGCCTGTGGCGGCTCCCCAAAGGCTGCCTGCTGTGCCAGATTCCAGAGAACAGCTCAAGACTTGGGTCAGCCTTGCCCATGTGGCCAAGTGGGCAAGGTCGTTTGGGTGCCATGGCAGAGCTGTTCTCCTACATTCCACAGCGAGGTCATGTTGTGACTTTACCTGAGATTTAGTCTGGAAGCCAGGAAGGGAGTTGGGAGTAGATACCAAGAATCCACTTGAGTAGACACACGTCTTGCGAAGCCGAAGCCTGTGCACAACATTCAAGCAAGGGGGAACACTAATCTTTAACGAGAAATTGAAGGCTCAGGGACATCTGCGGATTCAAGATTTGAGTGCGTTGACCCAAAATTGGTATCCTGCCCTTCCCAATCTTGTCCCTGACTTCAGGATAACTGACTTAACCAGGTTAAGTCAGCTTTCTCTAGAGCCCTGTGTTAACCTCACAAATAAGCCCTGATCCTTACTTTTCCCTGCCTTCTGGTGGGTGGAGACGTTTCTTTATGTGATCCTGAGGATGCCTCTTGCAGTTCACACTTCACCTGAAATTGAAGCTTTTGTTGTCTTTCTCCAGTGCCTTCGTGGCCCCAGCACAAGCCAACTGATTCCAGGGACCTATATTCCCCCCAAAACCTCTCAAAGGACTGAGATTTTTCTTTTTCTAGTGCATTCTCTTCCACCAGTTTCCCATCCCAGTTCACCACCAGTAGAAGTTTTAGCAAATGCACTGCTACAGCCTACTAGGCATTATAGGGCCCCTCTGACTACCAGGTATGGGGCCTCTCTGTTGGTTGACCAGTGAGCGATCAGGCTCCAGAACTGTATTTACCATCTGATTCTAGAACACTCTTAGCTTTGACTTTCTCAGGTTGGGTTCTCCGGAAAGCAAAGCAAATTCTGAGAATGGAGAGCCGGGTGCAGGATGTGGGGAATGCTCTCAAGAACCACATTTGTAAGGCAGTGAAAGAGAAAAGATTGAGCAGGGTGTGTGTGTGTGTGTGTGTGTGTGTGTGTGTAGTTGAATGTGATGCAGTTGTAATAGAGGCTTCAGCCAATCCCACGAGGAGCTCTGGAGCTGGAGTGGCCCTTCAGAGTTATGCCACGTAGAAGCAAAGTGACCAGGCCACAGCTGTGAGCCACCAGCAGCCGACACCCAGCATCCTGGGCCTGATGGAGAATTCAGCACACACTCTAACATCACAAGTACCGACTCCACAGTGTTGGTGTATCCAAGACTCCAGCCACTCCACCACTCTTGGAGTTGTCTGCTTCTGGTAGATGGAGCATGCAGTAAGACCTGGGGGTTCCATGGCTGTATTAGTCAGCCAAAGGGCTGCTGATGCAAAATACCAAAAATTGGTTGGTTTTCGTAAAGGGTATTTATTTGGGGTAGGAGCCTATACCAGGCTATAAAGCATAAGTTACTTCCCTCACCAAAGTCTATTTTCACATGTTGGAGCAAGATGGCTGCCAACATCTGCCAGGGTTCAGGCTTCCTGGGTTCCTCCCTTCCAGGGTCTTGCTTCTCTCTGGGTTCAAGGTTCCTCTCTTCCTGGGCCTGGCTTCTCTTTCCTGTGAGCTTACTTCCCCGGGCTCCAGCTTAAGGCTTCAGCATCAAACTCCAACATCAAAACTCCAACGTCAGAAAACCCTCAACTCTGTCCTTTGCCATGCCTTTTATTTGTGAGTCCCCACCCACCAAAGGGCGGGGACTCAAGGCCCTAATGATGTGGCCCAATCAAAGCCCTAATCATAACTCAGTCAGGCCCAGGTACAGATCAGATTACAAATATAATCCAATATCTATTTTTGGAATTCATAACCATATCAAACTGCTGCAATGGCCATGGCCTATTGCCCAACATCTTTTGACATAAAAATATGTCCCCTGGTCAAATAATTTGTTGGACACTAATATTGCAATTGAATAAGCATCCATATATCCACAAATAGTGCTACTTGCAGAAGTGCTGTGGCAGGGTAAGCAAATCCATAACCTGAACAGGTTTGAGTTAACCTACCTTGATTCCACACCAACATTTGACTTTGCACTGGTCATAGAGCTGAGCTAAGTGCTTATGTGGTAGAACTCACTAGCCCAACATCTTTCGAGCATTTATAGACTTTTCTGCAATGTTTCCTGGGTACAGAATTGTGACTGTCAGAGCCCTTTCAAGGATTCCAACTGGCCATTCCTCCCATAATCGACCTTACTCCTTGAGCAAGGGAAGCAAGACTGGTGAAATAGCCACACTGTGCCCCTGGGATCTCAGCTGACACACTTTGAGATGGGATTTGGCCAAGATTTGATCTATCTCCTCACCTCCTGTGTTAATCAGGGTTTTCAAGGGAAGCAGAACCTACAGGAGAGATCTGTAAATAGTAGGAGATTTTATAAAAGTCCCTCATGCAACTGTGGGAATGCATGTGTCCAAATTCTGTAGGGAAGGCTGCAAACCAGGGACTCCGATGAAGGCCCTTGATGAATTCCCAGGAAATGCTGTCTGTCTGAAGTAGAGATGGGGATTCTCTCTCTGATGCTGAAATCACTTTCCCTGTTAAGGCCTTCAACTGATTGGATGAGATGCCACTCATTGCTGACGGCCATCTCCTCAGTTGATTGCAGATGTGATCAGCTATCTATGCGATCAACTCTCTGATGATTAAAGTCCGTGAAATGCCCTTGTATTACAATTAGCCAAAACAACTGGCACCATTACTTGGCTGAGTTGACACATTAGTCTAACCGTCACACCTCCCCAAGCCCTTCTTTCTCCAGTGGGACAGAGAGACTCCAGGGGCCAGGTTCAGCTAACACCATTGTCTACAGGTGGGGCTTCCCTGGAACAAGCACAGACATTGGAGTTAGAGGCCAGAACCTGATTCCCACTCCTCTGTCTTATTAGGTGTGTATCAGCAAGTTCCTTACGCTGCCGAGTCTTGCTCATCTGTAAGCTGGAGCCAAAACGGTTCTTCTGATTGCCTGTTGTCAGGTTGTGATAAGAGTACACAGATCAAGGGTTTTCACATTGCCTGAAATACAGCCTAAAGCCTTTCAATACTGTTGGTTTCTTTTGGAAAAACCAGAGAGGAATAGAAATATATATTACTGGGAACATAAAATGGTGCAGCCACTGCTGGAAAATCATATGGCAGTTCCTCAAAAAGCTAAGTATAGAACTACCGTGTGATCTGGCAATCCCACTTCTAGGTATATACCCAAAAGAATTGAAAGCAGAGATTAGAACAGATATTTGCATCCTGATGTCCACAATTGCCAAAAGATGGAAGCAAGCCAAGTGTCATCAACCGATGAATGGATTAAAAAAATGATTCAGTCATAAAAAGATTGAAGTTCTGATTCATGCAACAACATGGATGAATCTTGAAGACATCATGCTGAGTGAATTAAGCCAGATACTAAAGGACAAATATTGTAAGATTTCACAGATACGAAATAATTATAATAAGCAAATTCATAGACTTGGAAACTAGAATATAGGTTACCAGGGGACAGGGTGGTATAGGGAATGAGGAACTAATGCTTAAATTACACAGAGTCTATTTGGGTTGATGGAAAAGTTTTGGTGATGGATGGTGGTGATGGCAGCTGAGTGATATATTTGAACGGTTGAAGGGGAGATTTTGGATAGTATAAATGTTACTAGAATAGAAATTTAAAAAAAAACAACAACAAAAAACAGGACCATACAACACAGTGAACCCTAATGTAAACGATGGACTATAATGAGTAGCACAATTATAAAAATGCTCCTCTATGAATCGTTACAAATGGACCACACTAATGCAAGGTGTTAAAAATAAGATGGTATATGGGAGCTCTGTGTTTTAGGCATAACTTTTCCACAAACCTATGACTTCTCAAATTTAAAAAAGTAAAAAGTTTAGGTAATCACACACACAAAATAAAAATGAACCAAGTTGTAGTATGTTTCATTAATTTTAATAAGTTGATGAATCTGGATATAGGGTTGGGGTATGCTGGAGTTCTCTGTGTGGGTTTTGTATTAGTTTTGTAAAATGCCCAGTAGGTTTTAAATGATTTCAAAATAAAAATAAATATATATTACTATTATCAATATTTTAACAACATTTTACGTGCTTTTTTTTTTTTTTTTAAAGATTTATTTATTTATTTAATTTCCCCCTCTCCCCTGGTTGTCTGTTCTTGGTGTCTATTTGCTGCGTCTTGTTTCTTTGTCTGCTTTTGTTTCTTTGTCCGCTTCTGTTGTCGTCAGCAGCACGGGAAGTGTGGGCGGTGCCATTCCTGGGCAGGCTGCTCCCTCCTGCGCTCTGGGCGGCTCTCCCCAGGGCGCACTCCTTTGCGCGTGGGGCTCCCCCACGCGGGGGACACCCTTGCGTGGCACGGCACTCCTTGCGCGCATCAGCACTGCGCATGGGGCAGCTCCACACGGGTCGAGGAGGCCTGGGGTTTGAACCGCGGACCTCCCATATGGTAGACGGACGCCCTAACCGCTGGGCCAAAGTCCGTTTCCCAACATTTTATGTGCTTTTAATTGTTCACATTTATTTTCAAATTTTGTCGTTCTAACAACATTCTTAGGAATAGGTCAGCCCCATAAAGATACTCTTACACGACAGATTGTATGGTAAGACCCAGAGAATCCAAATGACTTGAGCCTTACTTTCAAAAATGAGATTTGTCTTTTACTTCTTAATGTATACTTTGTACCCCTACTCTGGGATTTAGTTTGGAAAATTGGTAAGATTGTGCAAAACACGTGCACACAAACAGCTGGGAGAATGTGAACTGGCAAAGCGTTTCTACAGAGCAGCGGTTCTCAGGCACCTGCGCTGAGCGTGTCTCGGTGGGGGGGCTGGAGAGCGTTCACTGCGCTGGCACCCCTAGAGCGCGCTTCCTGGGATCCCTTAATTAAAGCCATAAAAATGTCCAGCAACTCCGACCCAGCGAGCAGGTGACCTGAGCGGCCCAGCACCTGCGGCTGGGGATGCCCTCCGCCGCCCGCCCCGGCCACGCCCCGGCCACGCCCCGGCCACGCCCCGGCCACGCCCCGGCCACGCCCCGGCCACGCCCCGGCCACGCCCCGGCCACGCCCCCGGCACCAGGGAGCGGGTGGGCCCCCCCACCCCAGGACAGGCGCACCTGCCTCACCCTACTCACGTTTTCTCCATTGCACTAACACCTGGCGAGTCACACACCTGACATCTCAGTCATGGCCCGAGCCCCCATCTCCTGTTAGAAAGTAAGTTCTAACTTGCGTGTTTTGTGCAAGAATGGTGAACCCAATAAGCACTGATGGAAAGAATGACAACACACATGTCTCTGTACATTCACATACAGTTCCTGGGAGGATGCACGAGAAAGTGGTGGTGGGCTTTCTGTGGGCCAGAGAAGTGGGGGGGGAGAGGGCGAGCACACCTGGCTCCTGGCTTCGTGCAGCCCTTTCAAGTTTCCTACCTGAGTATTTTATCCAGCCAGCCAAAAAAAAGAAGAAAAAGAAAGAAAGGAAAGAGAGGGAGGGAGGGAGGGAGAAAGAAAAGAAATGAGAGCCAGTTCTTGGCTAGGGAAAATAAGTTGTAAGAGGGACCGAGAACCCAGGAAGCAGTCGCAAGGAGCGGGCACACAGGCAAGCCCACGTGTGGCTGGACCCTCGCCAGGGCGTGGGAACCCGAGGGAGGCGTGAAGGAAAGTTCGGTGTTGACCGGCACCTGGGCCGTGGCCTGGGCCCCTCTGGGAACCAGAGGTTCCAGCCTCTGTGGCTGCACTACCACGTTTACACGCGTCAGGCGGTGGCAAACAGGACACCTGGGGCTGCTCCAGCAAAGAGCGACGGTGTTGGGTCCAGAGAACCAAAACGCCAACAGAGCCCAGGTCCAAAAGGGGGGGGGACGGAGAGAGAAAGACTGAGCTGGGGCTGGGCGAGCATCTCCTCTCCCCCTCGCCCCCTCTTTCTCCTCTCCCTCTCTCCCTCTCTCCCTCTCTCTCCCTTCCCTGTCTCCTCCCTCTCCCCTCCCCCCTCTCCCCCCCTTTCTCCCCATAGCTCCCTCTCTCCCCCACCTCTCTTCCCTCTGTCTCTTCCCTCTCTCCTTCTCTCTCTCCTCCCTCTCCCTCTCCCCCCTCCCTCTCCCCCCCTCTCCCCCTCCCTTTTCTCCTCCTCTCTCTCCCCCCTCTCTTCCCCCCTTTCTTCCCCTCTCCCCCCTTTCCCCCTCTCCTCTCTCCCCCTCCCCTCCCCTCCCTCTCTCCCCAACTCTCCCCCTCTCTCTTTCTCTCCCCTCCTCTCCCTTTCTCCCCCTCCCCCCTCTCTTTCTCCTCTCTCTCCACCTCCCCTCCCTCTCTCCCCCTCTCCCCCTCTCCTCCCTCTCTTTTTCCTCTCTCTTCCTCTCTCTCCCCCTCTTCCTTTCCCCCTCTCCCTCTCCCCCTCTTCCCCTTTTCCCCTCTCCTCCCTCTCTCTTTCTCTCCTCTCTTCCCCCTTTCTCCACTCTCCCTCTCTCTCCTCCCTCTTTCTCCACTCTCGCCCTCTCCCTCTCCCCCTCTCTCCCCCTCTCTCTCTCCCTCTCCCTCTCCCCTGCTCTCCCCCCTTCTCCCCCCCTCCTCCCTTTCTCTCTCCTCCCTCTCTTTCTCCTCTCTCTCCCCCTCTCTCCCCTTCCCCCTCTCCCCCCTCTCCCCCTCTCTCTCTTTCTCCCCTCTCTCCCGCTATGTCTTTCTTCTCTCCCTGCACCCAGGGTGCAGTCCCAGTGGGGGTGATGTGGATGGCACCAGCCCGCCCCTCCCGTCTGTCTGGCTGCTTCGCTTCCTGCCTGGCCCACAGACCTCAGCCTCCTCAGGGGACAGGGCACTCCTTTTCCTCGTGGTGAGTCACCGCCTCCGGCTGGGACAGCTGGTCTCCCGCTGGCTTTTTCCCCGGAGCACCTCAGCCCCCAGGCAGCTTCCTCTGGCCCCTCCCAGTGTTTTCCCTCAAGTGACGTCCTGCGCAGACCTCAGGAGTGGAGCTTAGATGACCTCGCGAAGGGTCTCTGGGCTTTGCAAGGACTGAGAGTGGTTTCCAAGGTTCCGTTCTTTCTTTCTTTCTTTTTTTATTTTATTTTTTACAGATTCTTTTTTTTTTATTGACTTTGTAATAATATTACATTAAAAATATATATATATGAGGTCCCATTCAACCCCACCACCCCCACCCCACCTCTCCCCCCCCCCCAGCAACACTCACTCCCTTCATCATGACACATCCATTGCATTTGGTAAGTACATCTTTGGGCACCTCTGCACCTCATGGTCAATGGTCCACATCATGGCCCATACTCTCCCCCATTCCATCCAGTGGGCCCTGTGAGGATTTACAATGTCCGGTGATTGCCCCTGAAGCACCATCCAGGGCAGCTCCATGTCCCAAAGACGCCTCCACCTCTCATCTCTTCCTGCCTTTCCCCATACCCATCAGCCACCATGTCCACTTTTCCCAATCCAATGCCACCTTTTTTATGTGGACATTGGATTGGTTGTGTTCGTTCTTTCTTTAGTATTATTTTTATTGTGGTAGCATATGTATAACATAAAATCAGCCATTTTAACCATTTTAAGCGTACAATTTGGTGACATTAATTACTTTACAAAATGGTTTCATTCCCCAAAGCTCTGCGCCCGCTTGGCACTCACTCCCCCCCACGTCTCCCCCTCCCACCCCCCGCACCCTCCCATCCACTGTCTCTGAGTAGCTCACTCTGGATATTTCATAGAAAGTTCCTCTTGGGTCTGCTCACGTCCTCAAGGTTCATCCTCGATTTTGCATCAGAACTTGGTTCCCTCTTAGGGCTGCGCGGCTCCCCTCTCCACCCACCTGACTGTTGCTGCTTCTGGCGGTGTGAAGAGCGGGTGTTTCAGTTCTTGGGCGTAAGCACCCAGGAGTGGGGCTGCTGGGCCTGCGGGACGTCTCCGTTTAACTTCAGCCTTGCCCTTCGCCCAGGCTGGGACAGTAGCCTCCTGGGCAGCTGGAACTGGCAGGGGCCCCCTAACGGGACGCCTGGGGGCCCTGGGAGAGGCTGAGGCTAGAGCTGCTCCTGTGGAGAGGGCCGGCGCTTTCTCACCCCAGCTGAGCTGCGGATGAAGCACCCGAGCCCCCAGGGGCAAAGGATGACCGGCGCCCTGGAGGGCTGGGCTACGAGCACTGTCTCACTCAGATGTGACCTCTCTGCGCAGGCCTCTTCTGTCGCTTTTACTGAACATGGTTTTGGTGTCTACTCAGGAGACTTGAAACTCTGGACTGGCCATGTGCCAGCTGGGCCCTGAGCCTCAGCAGAGTTGCAACACCTACTCTCTGGTTCGTTGCACTCACCCAGGTCAGCTAACAGGGAGGTGAAGGTCAACCACCACACCAGGGAACCGAGAGTGCCCACAACTGCAAGCAGGAGAATTGCATCCATCAACACTGTGGGATCTAAGCCCCCTCTCAATACAGAGATGGAGTGGACATCACCATCCCAGGGTCCACAGGATGGAGGAATAAAATATGGATTAGAGTGGACTTACTGGTATTCTCCTATAGAACAATTGTGACCAGTGATAGAAGTAACTATCATTGACGTGGAAAAAGTGGCCACAGTAGTTGCTGAGGGAAGGGAGAGGGAGAAGAGATGTGATGTGGGGGCATTTTCTGAACTTGGAATTGTCCTAAATGATATTGCAGGGACAGATACAGAACATTATATGTCCTGCCATAACCCACTGAATGGAGTGGAGGAGAGTGTGATCTACAATGTAAATCATTACCCCTGTGGTGCAGCAGTGCTCCAAAATGCATTCACCAAATGCAATGAATGTGCCACATGATGAAAGAGGATGTTGATGTGGGAGGAGTGGGGGGTGTGGGGAGTGGGTTATATGGGAATCTTATATTTTTTAATGTAACATTTTTTGTGATTTATGTATCTTTAAAAAAGATACATTAACTAAAAGACAAAAATTAATTAAAAAATATTTAAAAATCATACACAGTTACCTACTCGTTCAAGCAAAAAAACACAGATGACAAAACTGGACGAATGAGTGAGGGACCTACAGGGCATGCTGGGAACAGTGGAAGGGATCAAGGGAAGGAAAGGGGCTGACGTGTGCGAATATCTGCTCTGGTTTGACTTCTGGAACCATTTTTATGCTTCACATCTCAAAAAGAAATAAAAATAAAACAAAACCCACAAGGATGGGGCGACCCTAAAATTGAAGCTGAACAGAAGTAAATAGACCAGAACGCCCTTTGGACCTACGGAGCCCTGGCAGCGCGCTTCCCGCGAGCCCTGAGCTGGCAGCATCCCGGGGCCGCTGCTGCGCCCTCCATCTCACAAGGAGAAGCCCTGCCCTCGTGGAAAAGGACCTCCCACGCGCGGGTCCCAGCGCAGAGCCCCCGGCTTTCCAAGCTGGAGTTCACGGTGTCAGCAGGGCGCGGCCGCGGCCCCGCGAGGGTGGCCAGGCGGGTCAGGAGCCGCTGCGCCCACCGGGCCCGCGCCCGGCGCTGGAGACGCCGCGCAAGGCTCCCATCTCCACGGTGTTGCTTCCCGCAAAAACCGGCCCAAAGCGCGTGTCGAGCCTCGTGGGAGCCCCTCCCGCCGCCCTGGGCCCCAGGGGCCAGGCAGCCGCTTCAGAGCCGGGCCGGGTGGCCGCGGGGGGCAGGGCCGAGGACGGGCACAGGGAGAAGAGGGCGCTGGAGCTCAGCTGCCTCCTCGGGGCTCTGGGGGAGCGGGGGAGAGCCCCTGTGGGTGCGGGGGCGGCGGGCGCGGCCTCCCGCCGGGACTTCTCAGGGGCCAGCCGGGGGGGGGGGGGCTGGCTGCGCCCTCACGGCCGGGCACCTTCACGGGTGGCGGCCCCGGGAACCCGCGATCGGGGCACCCCGCAGGGAGAGGCCGGGGCGAGGCCCGGGTCCCGAGCGCCCCTGCGCGCTGCGCCTGGAGGAGGGGGTGCAGGAGCGGGCGGCGGGCGGCGAGGCGCGGGGCGCGGGGGCCCGAGGAGGGGCGTCGCGAGGGGACCTGGCGACCCGGAGCCCAGGCCGGGGCCGCGGCGGAAGGTGCCGCGCCGAGGTGGGCGCGCCGGGCCGAGCCTCGCCGCCTGCGCTTTGGTGGCCGGAACCCGCCGCCGCCCCGCCAGCCTCGGCCCCCGCTCCGGACGCCGGGAGAGGCCGCCGCGGTTCTGCGTCTCCAGCCGAACACCGCTCTTGCCTAAGGGGAAGAAACGCGAGCGCCTTGGTGGCTTCTGCTTTTCTCTCCGTCTTGCTGTCCCGGATGGAGAGTTACGGGCAGAAGCTGCCCCGGGGCCGAGAGGCAGCGCAACCCCAGCCCCAGCCCTGCTCCTGCGCCCAGAGGCCCGGAAGCGCTGTCCGAGTCCCGCCCCCTGCCCTCGGGGCGGCCCCCCAGCTGGAGGGTCCGCAGCCCCGAGGGCAGGCAGGGGTGTGGGGAGGCAAGCAGGATGCAGGTGGCTTTGCGACCCCACCGTGGCCAGGAGACACAGAGACAGACCAGGGTCCCTGTGAACCCCAGAAAGCCTGAGGCGAGGGGCACGAGCAGCATCTGGCTCAGGGCCCAGCCCCCGCGCCCCCAAACAGGCACGACCCCCATCTCCTGCGGGGTGAAGTCGGGACCTGGCCCTGCCAGGGCCCCTGTGCCTTGCCCAGCCCCGCCCCCCAGCCCCAGTCCCAGCCCCCCCCCCGCCCCACCTTCCAGCACACCCCCCCACCCCCCCCCATCCCCAGCTGCCCCCACCCCGTTCCAGCCCTCCAGGCCCCTGTCCCAGCCGACCCGCCATCCCCAGTCCCGTGACCCAGCAGCTCCCCGCCCCCCAGACCCCTCCTTCCAGCCCTGCGGGCGCTGCTGAGCAGCCCTGCCCTTGGCCAGCCCTCCAGGCCCCCTGCAGCTCCGCGGCCCCCACCCCGCACCACCAGCCCCCTTTTCCTCCCCTCTGAGGGCAGGGCAGGCCTCGCTCCTGCCCGGACGCAGACCCACCGTCTCTGACGGTATTTGTTTAATGTTTGGCAAATGGACTTTTTCTCATAAAGCAACACTTCTTAGCCTTTTTAAAGCACAGCCCACGTAAGAAACACGTCCTGCATTGCGACTTGGCTTATAGCGGGTTCCCAAGCACATGGCTGGAATGGAGGCTCCGGGCGCTTCCTCTGCGTTTTCTTCCTCTTTTTCAGGTGCTCTTTGGGACTTGGGTGGACAGCCGTGGACCGGGAGAGGAGGGGAAGCTGTCACTGTTAAAGTGAGGCACGCGTCCGAGCTAGGCGGGAGCCGGTTAGGGCTCACCTGTGATCAGGTGAGGCCTGGGCAGTGTTGCCTGTGGACCACGAGTCCCGCTGACCACGGCGGCGGGCTGCGCGCTCAGGCCCCCGGCCTTTGGGCCAGTCCCTCGCTGCTGTCCTTCGCTCCTCACACACCCTGGCGGGCCCATAGGTGGCGTCTTCTGTGTACACCGCGGCGACGGTTCTCGTGGATGCACTCCTCTGCCCACCAAGCTCCTGGAGGGAGCCGCCCGCGGGAGCTGGGGTGCGTGCCCGCCTCTCGTGCTTGGGCCTGCACAGGGGACGCCGTGGCTCCAGGAGGCAGCTGAGGGCACCCTGGTTCAGAGTGAGATGCAGGAGTCCCACGGCGAGTGCGTAAAACTCAGCTGTCCCTTTGGAAAACAAACCTTGGCTTCCGCGGCGAACGTTGGCGCCTACGAGCCCAATCTGGGCTGGAGGCGCGGGAGGACGTTAGCCCTTCACGGGGAGCAGGCCTGTGGGGCGCCCTTCCCCCTCTGGGCCTGACGTGCGGCGCGCGGGATGCCGGGAAGCTGCGCCTCCTGTCGCCATGTACCAACGTTCAGATGCAGGCGTCTTTGTAGCTGCCAGAAATGACGTGGGCCCTGAGAGAAATCCATGACACCGGGAACGCCGGCCACGATCTGCTTCCCGGTGGCCGTAACCGCGCACCTCGGGGAGAGGGGACGTGCCAGCACCCTGCGCGGGGAGGCCCCTGCCCGTGGGGGCCCGTGGGGGCAGCCTGCTTCTGCTCCTCGCTCGCCATATCCAGCCTCTGCCAAGCGGGAGAAGAATGAACTTGTAAAATGAATTTGAGAAACTTGCGAATCTATAGACGGAACAAGGAGGAATGGCCTTCCTGGTTATGTCACTCCGCGCTATCTTCCACGTACTTAGCCCATTGTCACGCCGTGTTTGTCACCACAGGGAGGGGGCCTGCCCCTGGGAGCTCAGCTTTGTCCTTCAGGGGTGGAAGGACCAGGACCGCGCAGTCGAAAGGCCCGAGGGAAACTGCCACTCGGCCCCCACGGGTTTGGCTTGGGGCCACCGGCCCCCCCGCGCCCCGGCTTCTCATCTGGTGGGGGGCCGTCCTGCTCCCAGGCTTGCTGTGAGGAGGGCAGGGGACACACGCGGGACTGTCGGGGCGAGGACGCTGAACGCGTCTCGACAACCAGGCTGGCTTCGGCGCCGCGGCGGTTTCTCCTGCTGTGAAACTGGGAGATAAAGCGGGACGGGCAGAGGAGGGCGCTGCGGGGAAACGTCAGGGAGCAGCTGTCTGGGTTGGCTGCTCGAGAGTGGTGGTGGGGAAAGCGGCTGTGGCTCAATCGATTGGGCTCCCGTCTACCATATGGGACGCCCAGGGTTCACGTCCCAGGGTCTCCTTGTGAAGACAAGCTGGCCTGCGCCTGCGGAGAGCTGACGGCCCATGCCCACGGAGAGCTGGCGCAGCAAGATGACGCAACAAAGGGAGAGAAGCAGACACAGGAGAACGCAGTGAATCAACACAGAGAGCAGCCAGCGAGCAAGCTGCAAGGGGCGGCGGGGGGGGGGGGGGGGGGGGGGGGGGGGGGGAGTGGTGGTGGGAGGCCTTCGGGAGGAATGACCAGCAGTGGTCTGGAGGTGGGGAAGGGGGTGAGTGGCAGGCTATGAGGGGCCCAGGGCCAAGCTGGGGCGCCCCACGTGCCGCTCGCGCCTTCCTCCCCACGCACTCTGCTTCCAGCCCCCTCCCCGTCTTGGCCTGCGTGTACCGGGGCAGCCCTGAGGCCCTTCCTGAATTAGCTTGGGGCTCTGAGGAGGGCCGGGTGAGAAGAGCCACGGGGCAGCACCTGACACCAGGTGAGAAGCGGAGGTGCTGCTTCTGCTCCCGCCAAGGAAACCAGGTCACCCCCCCACACGCCTCTGCAGAGGGGAGGGGCGCGGCCGCCCTGGGGGATGGAGCCTGTGCTTAGCTGGAGCTGCCCTGGCCAGGGGTGCAAGCTGGCGCGGAGGGTCAGGCGGCCCGCGGGTGGGCTTCAGGGCAAAGGCCCCCTCCACGCCTGTGCAGTTGGCCCGCCCTCCCCGCCTGCCTCGTGTCTGGCCCTCCTGAGCTTCCGCGTTTACCACCTGTATCTCCGCAGGGCAAAGAAGCGCAGAGGCGCACAGAGCTTCTGCTCTTGCTGGAAAAACCAGGAACGCAGCGACAAGGGCTGCCGTGCCCGCAGCCAGTGGGGCCGACGCCGCATCTCGCAGCTCCGTCTGCACGCAAGACACCCCCCAACCAGGGGGCACTTAGAGGCCAGGTGCCCCCCTCCCCGACCAGGGCACTTAGAGGCCAGAAGCCCCTGACCAGGTGCTCAGGCCCGAGAGGTACAGGTCTAGGTCACCTGTGCCCCTCAGTACAGGCCATCCAGCCCAGGAGCAGGGTGAGAGTGAGAGAGGGCTGACCCCTCGGGAGCCTCCTAGAGCCTGCGAAGACGGACGAACGGAGAAAGCAGGCGGGGCCACAGCTTGGGGCACAGAGCTGGGGCATCCCGAGGGGCTCACGTGTTGCCTGGGGTGGCAGGTGGGCGAGAGGTAGAGAAATGCCGGCGCCGGGGCCAGGTGAGTTGGCCTGGAGGAAGCCAAGCCTGCGGCCTCCTCAGTGCAGAAGGGTCCAGAAGGAGTGCAGAGCAGAGGAGCCCTGGGGCCAGGCAGGTGTGCGGGCAGCAGGTATTCAGGGGGCAGATGTGCAGGGGCAGGTGTGCAGGGGCAGATGTGCTGGAGGCAGGTGTGCAGGGGGTAGGTGCGTAGGGGCAGGTGTGCAGGCGGCAGGTGTGCAGGGACAGGTGTGCTGGAGGCAGGTGTGCAGGGACAGGTGTGCTGGAGGCAGGTGTGCAGGGGGTAGGTGCGTAGGAGCAGGTGTGCAGGCGGCAGGTATGCAGGGTCAGGTGTGCACATGGCAGGTGTGCACATGGCAGGTGTGCAGGCAGGTGTGCAGGGGGCAGGTGTGCAGGTGTTCGGGGGTCAGGTGTGCAGGCAGCAGGTATGCAGGGTCAGGTGTGCAGAGGGCAGGTGTTCAGGGGGTAGGTGTGCAGGGGCAGGTGTGCAGGCGGCAGGTGTGTAGGCAGCAGGTGTGCAGGAGTTTGGGGGCAGGTGTGCAGGAGTCAGGTGTGCAGGCAGCAGGTGTGCAGACAGGAGAGTGAGAGAAGGCTGAGGCTGCCACCCAAAGTGACCAGAGCAGAGGGGATGAGGGGACACCTATGCTGCTCCAAGACAGCAGGGAAGAAGTCGGTGGTGGGAGCAGCACTGCAGAGGAGAAAGAAGATGGGGGGACCCCGAGGAGGCGGGAGGGTGGAAGGAGATGCTAGCCTGGGTTTCACACTGGCCGCCCCCCTCCCCCTCGGTCTCATGCCAGGTCTGCCCAGCCCGGCCTGGCCCCGGGTCCCGCAGCGTCCAGAGTCCAGGCACCAGGAAGGGCGAGGCTGCCCTGGCTCAGGGTGGGCCCAGAGCCCCGCGGTCACCCTCCCCTCTCCAGGGCGCCCTACACGGCTGGCTAGAAATTGCCCAGCAGGGTCTAAACCCCGGGGAAACAGCCTGCAACCCCCTTTTGAAGGGGTCCAGGAGTAAGCAGCGGGTCAGGGGGTGAAAGTGGGAGCACGGGGTGGGGGTGAGGACGGCCTCGCCACGGCCTTCTGGGCAGCAGGCCCCTCTGTGCCTTGGCTGAGAGCGCGCTCACAGAGAGCTCAAGCTCCAGGGCCAGCTCGAGGGTTCAGCGCCCACGACGACCCTATCACAGCCACCTGCCAGCGGCTGCCTGCGCGGAAGTACGGTCAACAAGCGAGGCGGCCACTGTGCAGCCAGGGCAGGACGGAGAGGCTGGTCAGCTGGATGCAGGCATGCTGGGAAGAGCCACGGGTGGAGTGAGGAGGGGGCTTGGCCTGAACGAGGAGGGGCACTGGACAGGGGGAGAGGTTCGCTCAGGAATGACACGCATGGGGTTGGAACGGCGCAGGGCAGCAGAGGCTTCCTGTTGGGATGGAGGGAGCTGAAGAGGAGACGGGGCTGGCGGTGATGGAGGAGACAGGTGGGTGAGACTTCAACGCGTCCCCCAGGCCTGGCACTGGTGTTTTCACTCGTTCACTGGGTAGGCATCTGTATCTCTCAGCCAAAGGGCTGCTGAGGCAAAGCCAAAGGAATCTGTGAGCTTTTATAAAGGATATTTATTTGGGGTAGAAGCTTACAGTTACCAAGCCCTAAAGAGTCCAACTCAAGTACCATAAGAGGTACTGCCTCACCCAAAGTCTGTTGCCACGTGTTGAACCAAAATGGCGGGCGATGCCTGCGAGGCTCAGCCTTCCTCCTTCCTCTTCAGGCTCCGCGGTCCCAGCTTCTCCCAGTCTCAGCTGTAGCTGGCACAAGGCTCGGCTCTCTCCCTGCGGCTCGTTTCTCTCTGGGCTCAGCTGCTCTCTTTACGAGGCCAGCTGTGGACTGTCAGGTTCATCTCTCTTCCCAGGGCCGCAGGATCCTCTGTGCATCTTCTGTGTCTAAAGAGTCGCTTTCATCAGCCCCCAAGAGGCAGGGGCTCAAGCCTGCCTGCCCTAATGACGTGGATGAATCAAAGCCCTAATCTCGATTTTAAGAAGTGAAAATGAAACCTCTGAATTTAATACCATCAAAGGGGTATCACGCCCAGAGAAACAGACTAGTTTACGAACATAGTATCTCTTTTTGGAGTTATAAATAATACCAACTGCCACAGCATCTAAACCATTCCGTTTAGGAATATCACAGCAAGATGGAAACGTTCATGTAGCATGTGCTCTCACCAACCCGTGCGCACAAGGATCCACATAAACACGCATGTGCACATGCCCACACACGATTCATAAAGGGCAATCATGTCCACGTTAAACAACACGCAGAGTTATCTAAGATGATGGCAAGAGAAAAGAACAGGTTGCATAACTATGAATGGTACAATTTCATTTGTTTAAAAAATAAAATGGTATATATTACACATCATATAAAAATAGAAATAGCTTATGTTTATGCACGTGTGTGTATCACAAGAAACTTAATATTAGTTATTTCAGGGGTTAGATTAGAAAGCTAAATTCTAAAGACAGGCACTTTTCACTTGATACCCTTCTGCACTGTATAGATTTTACTCTCGTTCTCTAGTGCCACCTCAACTCCCTATGTAGTTTTTAAACATGAGTATTATTTATATGAAAATTAATAATCTTTAGCTCCCTTTGCCCTAAACTATTTCCCCTATTTGCATCTTGTGAACTAACAATCAGAACACAAATCTAGTAAATATGAATACCTGTGGAAGAGAATATTTGCAATTGAGGTTGTCCTAGAAGATGAAGTACAGTTCTTTCTCTTGGCTGGCCTGAAAGTTCTACCCCTGAAAGTCGCTCCCCTGGTTTAAATCTGGAAATGGAGAGAACCTTCATTCGTTCACTCATCAGACGCCAGCTGGGCCCCCTGTGCCAGGGCGCTGGGCCCTGCTCCCTCCCTGCCAGCCCCGAGGTCGTGGGCCTTTGGAGTTCCGTCTCCCTGAGTGGGTGTTACATGCTCTGCCTGCATCACCGGGCCGAGAAGGAAATGAAACCAGGCCTTTGAAAGTACCTAGTACCAGCTGGGAAAGGGTCTGTAATTGATAATTCATATGTATGACACAATACATAATAGAGTATAAACCATCGTCATGTAAAAGGACAGCATTATCCAAGGTCACAGTTAAAAGTTCAGCTCCTGGCAGGTGCTGGGTATTGACTGGTTGACCGCTCTGAAATGAATATATTTTGTTGTTGTCAGCGGCACCGGAAATCTGTGTTTCTTTTTTGTTGCGTCATCTTGCTGTGACAGCTCTCCGTGTGGGCAGCGCCATTCCTGGGCAGGCTGCACTTTGTTTCGCGCTGAGCGGCTCTCCTTATGGGGCGCACTCCTTGCACGTGGGGCTCCCCTACATGGGGGACACCCCTGCATGGCAGGGCACTCCTTGTGTGCATCAGCACTGCGCATGGGCCAGCTCCACACGGGTCAAGGAGGCCCAGGGTTTGAACCGCAGACCTCCCATGTGGTAGGCGGATGCCCTAACCACTGGGCCAAGTCTGCTTCCCTGAAATATTGTGGGGGTAACAGCAAGATGCCACCCAGTATAAAGTCCTTTTTTTAGCTATTTATTTTTATTTTTAAATTTACTCCCCCCCCATGGTTCTCTCATCTGTCTGCTCATTGTCTGCTCGCCTTCTCCAGGAGGCACTGGGAACTGACCCCAGGACCTCCCACATGGGAGGCGAGTGCCCAACAGCCGGAGCCACATCCGCTCCCCAGGGGCTGCAGTGTCTGCTCTCCTGTGGCATCTGCTCGTTGCTGAGGGGTGCGGACTTCTAGCTCTTGTTGCAGCCAGTGCAGGCAGCTGCTCGTCTTCTTTAGGAGGCACCAGGGCCTCCCATGTGATAGGCAGCTGCCCAACTGGTTGAGCCACATCCGCTTCACTATAAAGTCCTTTTTGAAAAGTGAAACTGGTAAGAATCTGTGCATATGGATGAGCCCACCAACTCCAGAAGCATTCTGTCCTTAAAGATGGTAAATGTCTAGAAAACCTGCAGGCACCCAGGCACCCCAATTGATTAGGAGCTGGCTATTGCCACGCCCAGTGTTAGTCACTTTCCTTATCATTATCTCCATTTTACAAAACCGGTTCCCTAAACTGGCCCTTGGCTGAGCAGGCAGGAGGCTTGCCCAGGACTCAGAGGACTCAGCAGACAGAAAAGCAGTGGTTTTCCAGCATTGGGCTGGGAAGAACAGTTTCCAAAACTCACCAGAGAGCAGGAATCTTCACTCTTCTTCAACCGGAACCTGCTAAGAGCCACCTGGGCGTCTCCGCAGGAGGCAGAGCCCCTGTGGCCCGTGGCCAGTCCTGCCCCTGGCCTGTGGACCAGGAGGGAGGTTGGGGGCCTGGGGGTCTGCCAGGGCAGTGGGCTGCCCACCGCGAAGGACGAAGTGGGCCCTGCGCAGCCCCGAGGCCGCGGGGCTCTGGGATCTGAAGCCCCTCTTCGTGTTCCAAACACCTGGGTTTCTGCAAAGTGACCTGCAAAGCTAAGGCCACCCCCAAGACGGTCTGGACCCCGAGTCTGGGGGCCTCTTCTTGGACAGCGTCCCCTCGTGGAAGGGGTCCCATGAGTGAGGGGCCCTGCGGGGCTGGGAAGGAGCCCTGAGGGCAGGAAACTTTACAGCGGAGGGTGGGCTGTGGGTCGAGTTGCCTGGCCCCCAATTACTCTGCAAGTGTTTGCTGGGACACTGGGTGGTGAGCAAGGGTCAGGGAGCAGGACTGTGCGTGAAAGGGGGCGGGGGCGAAGGGCTGTGCGTGGAAGGGGGTGGGAGCCGAGGGGCTGTGCATGGAAGGGGGTGGGAGCCGAGGGGCTGTGCATGGAAGGGGGGGGGGCAGGGGCTGTGTGTGGAAGGGGCAGGGAAAGAGGGGCTGTGCATGGAAGGGGGTGGGAGCCGAGGGGCTGTGCATGGAAGGGGGGGGGCAGGGGCTGTGCGTGGAAGGGGCAGGGAAAGAGGGGCTGTGCATGGAAGGGGCAGGGGGCAGGGGCTGTGCGTGGAGGGGAGCGGGGGCGAAGGGCTGTGTGTGGAAGGGGCGGTGGGGGCCTGTGGGGCTGTACATGGAAGGGGCGGGGGGGCCGGGGCTGTGCGAGGATGGGGTGGCGTGTGCCGCCTGGCGCAGGGGACGCTTCCTTGGCCCCTTGCGCTGAGTTCCTGGCCTCCTCAGCTGAAATTCCCAAAGCAAGAACGGGTTTGTGTTTCGTGGGGCGTGGACCATGAGTCTTGGTGTCCTGGGCTCTGGACGAGTATTAATCTGTGGAGTGAATGAATGAATGAATGAATGAACGAACGAATGAATGAGTGGGAGCCAGGGGAAGGGAGGAAGGCGCCCTCCTGGCTGACCCCGGCCTGGGCGTGTGGAGCGGGCTGGCTGTCCTCCCGCCGCAGTGTCCTCGTTGCATGCAGCGCCCATGTCTCCAGCGAGGCGCCTCTCTTCTCTGCTTCCCCAGGAAGAGCCGAGAAGGGGGGGCCTTCGAGAAAGGGGGCGCCCCAGGTGAAGCCTCCAGAGGGGCAGCTCGGGGAGGAAGGCGCGGCTCTGCCCGAGGCGTGGCCAAAGGGAAGGGCCGGCCGAGGGGTGGGCTGGGGGCCCCGGGCCCTGCACCCTGGAACTGGCCAGCGCCTGGAGGCTCCACTGGTGAGCTGGGCCCTGGGCGCTTCGCGGCCGCCACCTCCGCGGGGGCGCTCCCTGACGCTGTGGGGCACGCCGGCCAGTTCCACTGGGAGCAAGGCCGTGTCCACAGACAGCGGTCAGCCGCGTCCAGCGCAGGCGGGAACTGACCCCTGCGGGCAGGTCTCGCCCGAGCCGGCTCCAGAGAACAGTGCTCCGAGCGCGAAGGCATGGGGGGGGGGCGGCGGGGGCGGCAGCCTCTGCTCTGAAGGGAAGGGCGGCCCCCTGCCGCCTCTTGCTCCAGGACACGGGACAGCCCAGGCCTCCCAAGTGCGCTTTTCAGTCCCACGGAGCTGGAGGAGGCTCACAGAGGCGTGAGCAGGAAGGAGAGCGGGTCACTGAGAGCCTCAGGGTGACAGTGCGGAAAGAGGAAACTGACACCCAGGTGTGGGGCCTCTGGGACCTAACTTGCCCGTTCCCCGAAAGTGGCTCCTCGGCCTCTGCGCGGGCCGGGCTGCTCCTTGCGCCCCTCGTGCCAGGCACACAGAAGCTCAGGGGCCCCTCAGCTCGGGTAATTGGCACTGCGCGGGGACTGAGGCAGAGGGGGAGCCGGGGGGGGGGGGGGGGAGCCAGAGGGAGAGACAGGAGCAGAGGGGGAGCCAGGAGGAGCCAGGGGGAAAGAGGGAGAAACGGGAACAGAGGGGGAGCCAGGGGGCTCTTCCCGCCCTGCAGCTGCCTCTGGGCGCCGTGTCCCCCGCCCCCCCCCAAGCTCCCAGGATGCCCCTGGGGTGGCCTCCGCCTACTTCCTGGACTGCGGTCACCTCCTCTGCCTGCGCTTCTGGTCTGGGGGGCCTGGGGCCCGCAGGGGCAGCTCCTGGCCCTGTAACTGCACCACTGAGGCTACCAGGGGCCATCAGGAAAGGGGGTCTTGGGGCGCCCAGTGCCAGGCTTCACACACGCCCTCCGCGCCGCAGCCCGTCACTCACAGTGGAAGGCGCAGCCCCTCACTCGCAGTGGAAGGAGGCCCAGGTGGGGGCCGGTGGGGGCCGGGGGGGCCGGGCAGGCTTCCTGCTGGACGAAGGGCAGAGCGCCTCTGGCCCTCATGGGGGCTCTGGTCACCCGGCACTCTAGTGCCCACGGCCACACCAGACGGCCTCTCCAGGCCCTAGAGAGCGCTGCCCCCAAGCTGGAGGATTGCCGGCCTCTCTCCAGAGTCCAGTGACCCGGCAGGACCCGGGGCCCTCCCCGCTGACTCCTGCCATCTTTTCCAGTCCAGAGGCTGAGCCCCGCCCCTCCTCCCCTGTGGGCAGGTGACACGTCCACGGCCAGTCCAGGTGTCTCAGGGCTCTGCCCACAGACCAGCTGTCCCCCCGGTGAGGCGGCCGGCCCACCCCAACCTCCTTCCAGAGGCACTCAGCGTCGCCCTAAGGCAAGACCGCCTGGCTGGAGCAGAGCCTGTGGACAGCGTCCACGGGAAAGTCCAGGGAAGCCCTGCGGATCTCCAGCCCCCGGGCCCTGAAAGTCCACCCTCAGGGCCCCGCCCTGTCCCTCCCCAGTGGTTCTCCAGCAAACGTCGGTCCGCCTAAAGAGCCAGTACCGCAGCCAGCAAAAGTGTATGGACAGGCGGAAGAAAACATACTGGGGAAGGTTCGAGGCAATTTCCATACGAATAATACCCTAAAAACTATGGTCTCACCACACCAAGGAACCGAGAGTCTACAGCTGCCTTCATGAGAGTGCCGTCCACCAGCCGTGCGGGAGCGAAGCCCCTTCTCAACTGAGCGGTGGAGGGGGCATCACCACCCTAGGTTCCACAGGATGGAGGAATAAAATATGGATTAGACTGGACTTACTGGTATTCTACTATAGAATTATTGTGACTCTAGCAATGGAAGAAATTGTATCATGGATGTGCAGACCGTGGCCATGGGAATTGTTGAAGGCAGGGAGCTGGAAAAGGTGAGATACAGGGGTGTTTTTGGGACATGGAGTTGTCCTGAATGACACTGCAGGGACAGATGCAGGACATTATATATCCTGCCACAACCCAATGAATGGACTGGGAGAGTGTAAACTACAATGTAAACTATAATCCACACCATGTAGCAGTGCTCCAAAATGTACTCATGAAATGCAATGGATGCACCACACTAATGAAAGAAGCTGTCGATGTGGGAGGAGTGGGGGTGTGGGGAGTGAGGCATTTGGGAACCTCTTCTGTTTTTTTTAATGTAACATTTCGCAAGATCTATGTATCTTTTAAAAATAAATAAAAAATACATTTTAAAAAAGCCTTAAATGGCACAATGTTAAGGATCTTTAACAGAGCAGCCCTTTTATTCAATTTCTTTGTAACAAAGAAGAGGTGGGGAGCAGTACAGTATTTTAAGGCAACAAAATCACATCAGAATTGAGCTTGATGGTCACTGCTTCCTGGACTTGACCTTGGGACCCGCTGGCTGTTCTAGGTGGATCCGAGGCACCGCAGCGACCACCTGCAGGGCTCTGACGCTGGGTGCAGCGCTCCCCAGATGCCAAGACGCTGAGTGCGCCCCTGGACCCTGCGGCCTGTCTCACCACACCCCAACAAAGGCACCTCCCACGGCAAGGCTGGCAGGTTTTATAATGAGATACTCCCAAATATGCAGAATTCATCCTAATTTCAAGTCAGCACCGTGTGTCATACGGGGGACCAGAACGCTTCCGGGGCGCCAAGGCACAATCCGTCCTCCCCGCTGCGACCGGCGGGTCCACGGAGCGCGCAAGTCGGACACGGCCACTCATCGGCCCCCTTCCCCTTCCAGTCGCGTTCACCAGTCACACGGCGGGCACCGAATGCGGCCCGAGGGCGAGGCGGCGCCTCAAGGTCGGAGCTGGCGCCCGCAGCGCGTCCTCGCGCCCGCCCCGCCGCCCTGCGCCAGCCCGCAGCGCCCACCCGCGCGCTTGCCCCGCACCCACGCGCCCGCCGCGGGGCGGAGCCGGCCCGGGCCTCCCGGCGCCCCAGCGGGCTCCCCGGGCGCGCGCCCCGCCGAGTCCCCGCGCGGACGGCAGGAGCCGGGGCGCGGCCGGCACGGGGCCGGGCCGCGCGCGCGGGAAAGGAGGCTGCGCGCGGGACGGGCCGGCCCTCCCACGTGGGCGCGCTCCCCGCGGGGCGGGCCGGGCGCGGGCGGGCCAATGAGCGCGGCCGCCGGGCTCCCCTCCGGCGCGGGGCGGCGCGCGTGCGTCAGCGGGCGGGCCCGGGCGCGCGGCCCGGCGGGTCACGCGGGCGCGGCGCGGCCTTAAGAGGCGGCGGGCGGCGGGCGGCGCGCAGCGGACTCCGCCTTCGCCGCCGAGGAGCGCGACTGCCGGGGGCGCGGTGCCGTGCGCTCGTCCTGCGCGGCCTCGCCTCGTGGTCCCGCGCGGCCCTCGGCCCGGTGAGCGGCGGCGGCGGGGCAGGCCGGGGCGCCGGGGTCTGCGCGGCTCCATCCCCCTCCGCCCGCCGCCCGCCCGCGGGCCTTTTTGGCGGTCCGGGGCGGCGCGCGCGGGAACAGCCTCCTTCCGGTGCCAGCGGGGAGGGCGCGGGGTCGGAGGGGCCCCGGGGACCACGGGTGGCGCCGGGACCAAGGTGGGCCGCGGGGTCGCTGGGGGCCGCGGGGACCAAGAGGGCGAGGAATCGCGCGGGTCAGCGCGGGGACCAGGGCGCGGCGCTGTGACCACGGTGGGCACGGGAGCCGGGGCGCGGGGATGCGCGGCCCAGGCCTCTTCCGGGCCGGGGCGCGCCACGTGCCGCCCGCCCCGCGCGGCTCTGCGTGGAGGGCGCCTGCCATTGTTGCTTCTCCTCCCGCAGGGCGAGCTGCGTCCTTCCTCGCCTGCGCCATGGAGCTCCCCGAGTGCCCAGCCCTCCGGAGCCAAAGACGCCGCGGACGCCCGAGGCCCACGCGCGGCCTATAGCAGCGGCCCCCGCGCCCGTGGCCCGCGCCGCAGTCGACAGTATTGAGTTGTACATAACGTGTTATTTATTCGCGCTTTCTGATACCTCATGTTCTGTTTACGCGCTGTGGCGGCGGCTCGGTGACTCGTGCGTCCGCGCGCCGGCGAGGATGGCGCCCACGGCGGCCGCGCTCGTGGCCGCGGGCCCGCTGGCCGACTACCTGTGGATGCTGGTCCTGGGCTTCCTCATCGCCTTCGTCCTGGCCTTCTCCGTGGGTGCCAACGACGTGGCGAACTCCTTCGGCACGGCCGTGGGCTCGGGCGTGGTGACGCTGCGGCAGGCGTGCGTCCTGGCCAGCATCTTCGAGACGGTGGGCTCTGTCCTGCTGGGGGCCAAAGTGAGCGAGACCATCCGCAAGGGGCTGATCGACGTGGAGATGTACAACAGCACGCAGCCGCTGCTCATGGCCGGCTCCGTCAGCGCCATGTTCGGTAGGTGCGCGGGGGCGCGGGGCCTCGCCGTGGGAGGGGGGTCCCAGCCGTGGGCGCGGGGGCCTGCTGTGGGCTCAGGGCCTCCCAAGTTTGGTAGGGGCGGGTGGGCGCGGCGTCCTAGCCATGGGCTCTGTGCCTTTCGTGGGCGCGGGGACACAGGGCCCCCCGGAGCCCCCGCTGACCGTGGCTGTGCCGCGCTGCAGGTTCTGCTGTCTGGCAGCTGGTGGCTTCCTTCTTGAAGCTCCCCATTTCTGGAACCCACTGCATTGTGGGTGCCACCATCGGCTTCTCTCTCGTGGCGAAGGGGCAGGAGGGCGTCAAGTGGTCGGAACTTATAAAAATAGGTATGTTGAGCTCCCAATGGCTTAATTTTTATGTTTGGGGTTTCCATGGTGTGGCCAGAGCGCATGCTCTAAAATGTAGGGGCAGACTTAAGGGTTTGGGAACGGGTGCTGTGATGTAAGGTGACGGGTGGTCCCGATTGGCCGCGGTTGACACCTCTTTGCAATGCGTTTCCTTTCAGTGATGTCGTGGTTTGTCTCCCCGCTGCTGTCTGGCATCATGTCCGGGATTCTGTTCTTCTTTGTCCGAGCCCTCATCCTCCGCAAGGTAACTTTTCCTCCAGGGCCTTCACTGGGTCACTGAGGTTGGCCTGTGGGTGAGTGGCTCTGGAAGATTAAAAAACTGAGGCTCTGTACGCTTCTCGTACGTGGTCACGTTCTCTGAAAGAAGTGGCCTTTTCATTACCAAGAGGGCCTCGGGAAGGAGCAGGTGAACGAGCACCGAGGCGAGCCAAGAAACGGGAGCGATGGGGGTGAAAAACCAGGCGGCTTTGTTTAGGATGACTTTGCATAGCTGTGTAGGATGGCACCTGTAATCTAGGCCACAGTTTTGTTCACACCAAGTTGGTGGAAAGCTTGGGAGTCCAGAGTGCTCCCTGCAGCCTGTTTAAGCTGCGGGCTAAATGGAGCGTCCGGCGCCTGCAGCGTGGCTCGTCAGAGCCAGTCTCTAGGCTGGAGGAAGGCTGCTTGTCTCCAGTTTCTCAGAGTAGGCAAGGAGAACAAGGCAGAAACAAACCCCGGCAGCTCTTATTTCCTGTCCTTTTGAAAATCCCTTTTGAGGGACCTGATAGCTTGTCTTAGTTTTATCAAGAAGTCTGATGCCGGCTCAAAAAACGCAGACAAGACTATGTTTGCATTGGACGGAGTCGCAGTGGAATAAATGCATTTTTCTCAGGAAACAAAGTTGTCCTTTTTCTTAGGCGAATGGCTCTTAACAGTCCATTGTAAGTTTTGAAGAATGCCCTTAAACTGTAGAAATCAGGTGAAGGGAGAGAGGGCTTACCCCCGTGGGGATAGGAATGCGTTCAGATCCACTTGCCTGGTCTAGTTCTAAGGTCTCTAGGGAAGGATTTGTAGCTTTTCTCTGTAGAAACTGAGTGTTAAAGGACAGGACGCACAAATCCCCATTGCCCTTAGCCTGCATTTGGCAGAGAATATAGCAATTTAACACTTGGAAAACTTGACTCAGCCGCTGCCCAGCGTCCCTTGGCTGGTGTGGAGTAGACGAGGGCACTGACCGCTGTTGGTGTACAGCATCCGCCCTTCCTGCGCCCCCGTCCACCGCGTGGTCGTGGTCCTGGCACGCGACCTTGAGGCATCGGGAGCCGGGGCCCGGGACTTGCAGTGCTTTTCCTAGAGTTGTGCCTGCGCTCGGGCCCCGGGAGGGGGAGGCGCAGCTGGCTTCCGGTGACTGGGGCGCACATCCTGGAGCTTATCGAGACCGCGTCTACTTCCACAGGACAGCGCATCCTTCCCAGGTGGGGGACGGGATTTCAGGGGCTCGGGCCCCTCGTCTGAGGAGTGCTTGACGGTCACTTGCCCCGCTGCTTCTCAACCTGAGTGGGGTACACCCACCTGTTTCCTCGGTACCGGCAGGAGGGGCAGGCGTGGCCAGGCACTCCCACCCCTCTGCCTGGCTGCCAGGTCCTCAGAAACAGGCGAATTTCAGGTGATGAGTGAATATTTCTGGTTTACTGTTAGGTTTTAATTCTAGGACATACCCATAGACTGTAAGCTTTGGGAGTCCTGGCTGCCAAAATCTGAATATTTGACCATTAATATAGTTTACAACTCTTAAGATTCCATTTTGGGAATTAATAAAGTTGATTTTTAAAAAAATTCTGTTTTCTGAATGTGTTGCAGGGCTTCGGGTTATCTAGCAGGAAAAAGCAGAATGAGGGTGAGGCATTCAGTTTTTCTAGCAGGAAAAAGCAGAATGAAGGTGAAGGCCTGTGGTATTAAACACAAAGAATGGAGGGAAGCAACACATATGTATTCTTTGAGTATTTAAATTTCTGGTAAAAGAAAATGGGTCTTTCATCATTCTCCCATTTGTGAGGAGTCAAATTAAATATATACATAATAATCACTAAATTTAGAGGATGACTTAAGACAAAAACTTACTGGCAGTATGTAAAAAGGGGACTAGTCTGAGTTGAAGACGGGTACGGGGCCCCGCTGTCCCGTCTGCGTGAGTGAGCGATGAGGCACATGTTTCCTGGTGAAGTCTGATGTGTATGTGCTGGGTCAGATGGCCTAAGAATGATTTCATAGGCACGGGTAGCCTCCTTCACTCTTGGGGGTGATGGAGGTCTGGAAGGAGTAAAGCCGGGTGCTTTTGTGGTTTGCCCTTTTCCTAGATTTTACCAACTATTGAATTTTTTTTTAAACCATGAGCATGTGTTTCATAATTAACTGTTAACTGTTGTTATTTATTTCTCTACTGACTACTTCAGTGAATACTTAATTGGGCTATACAGGATAACAAACCAAAATAAGCTGCTTCCTTCAGCTCCTACCAATCAGTTCGTCTGGGTTGTAGCTACCATATTACCAGCTGAGTCTTTGAAAATGGGTAAAAGAAGCCCGTGGGGCCTCGGGGTTCTCTTGAGGGTTGGGTGAACCCCTGCAGGAACGCACCGCGCTTCAGGTTTGGCCTGACTGCTCAGTGGTCGTTCGTCATCCAGTTCTAGGCTCTGGGCTGTTGGACTCGTTAGCGTTCGTTCAGATAAATGAGTTAGAATGCAGCGTGGTTTCTTGTCTGAAGTTTTAGAATCACTTGATTCTGCCCTCTGGATTTTCTGTTGGAGTTTGATGAAGGTCGCACTGGGCCTTTGAGGCTAATGGTTTAAAATTGAGCTGTCCAATGCGTTCTTCAGACTGCGTTTCATTCTTCAGGAGTGGACACGCTCGGAGGAGCCGCTCCTCTGTGGTCACACTGGCTGTGAGTCAGCTTTCACCCAGGGCCTCTGTGCTAGCTCACCATCTGTCTGGAACGTTCCACACCCAGACGATGGGTGGCTGGTCCCTCTCTACCCCTGGTCCATGCAGCGTGCTTTACACCATTCACGTCTGCTCTGCCAACACTTTCCCTGACTCCTGAACTAAAATATGCCCCTTCCATCACCATCTCGTTATCCTTCTTTATTTTTTATAGTACTTGACATTATTCCATGCAGGAGTGCAGATGTCAGTTCTGTGAGATAAGAACTTTGTCTCACTGTGAATCCGGTGCCCAGGGTAGTGCTTGACACGTGGTTGGTCGAATGGATGAACTAGTCACAGTTGATTTTTGTCTTAGCGCTTTGATAAACCATTACATTATTTTTAGGAAGTCTTCGAAGGCATAAAGCCAGGTAAGTAATGCCTTGACGTTCCATGGTCTGTTTTTCCTGATGTCTCTTCGGGTGCGTGGTACATCTTCCAGTACACCCAGGCTCAGACTTCATCGAGGGTTTGAGGATTGCGTCTGGACTCCAGATACCCTGAGAATATGGGTGCTCAGAGAACCGATTTTTCAGGACATTATCAGTTGTCTGATTATTAGAATAGCACACACACACACAACAAAGTTCTAGAAAACACATACGTTATGTAACCCTAAAATGCAGGGGGCAGCCTTGGTAGGGAGACTCCCCGGTCGGGTGAAAGAAAAAACCCAGCTGGACTCGGAAATCCCAGGAGGGAGATTGACTGGCTTAACGAACCTGAGCCTGCCCTATTACATGGTTTTATGGAACTAGTTTAACTTTTACTGCATTTAAAATGCTGGTCTCCATGGTGTTTTTTTATAGGCAGATCCAGTTCCTAATGGTTTGCGAGCTTTGCCAGTTTTCTATGCCTGCACAGTTGGAATAAACTTCTTTTCCATCATGTATACGGGAGCACCTTGTAAGTAAATACTGAAATACTGAAATGTGAATTTACAGGTTATTTACAAAACTTGCATTAAATGCCCCATTTGCCCCTTTTTGCTTTACAGGGCTGAAATCTCCTAGAAGTGGCCGGCCTGCGCCGTTTGAGAAGGCTGCAGGCCAGGGCGTGCTGAGTTAGCCTAGATAGCTTTCCACCAGAGACCTGCTCAGATTCTAAACCACTGCAGACCTTTCCTCTTTAGTCTTCACAGGATCACCGCGAGTGTGACACCCTCCCTTTCTCCTGCCTGTGCTAAAAATGCTGGAATTGATCCTGAGCTCAACTGGAGAGGCCTTAGCTGTAGCCGGTCGTCAGTAGCTGGTCGTTAGGACTGGTTTGCTGGATGTTCTCGCTTTCCTCTCCCAAGGGGAGCCCCCCTTGTTTCTGAGGGAGTCACCTTGTTTCCCTGACTCTGCTTGAATGAGAAGAATTGGGATGTTTAACAACTGGCCTAAGTGCACTTGGAAGAAGAATTCATGCAGCTAAGAGGAGAAATAATTTTTGAGAATGTAAAGATTGAAAAGCTGATTACTTTTATTTTGGGACTAAGGCAAAATGTGTTAAGTAGTAGTTCTCCATAAGCAACTACCAAAGATGGGTAACTTGAAACTTGAGCAGCTGAGCCTTGTGCTCCGGGCACCTTTGCTGCTTGGCTGCAGTTGGTGGCTTTCGGTCTTCAGCCGGTGGCTCCCTGGAAGAAACGGGCTCCCACGGCTGCCCGGGGCGTGGCTGCTGGCCCTGCATGGGATGTGCTCCTTTTTTCAAATATTCTGGTTTTTTTTTTTTTTTTAGGTTGATTGTGGTCCACTAAATTAATTTTATTTCAGTCTAATGGGTTGTGACTTACTTCTTAAGCCTCACGAAAGTAATAAGTCACTGACCAAAAATGACATTAGCCAAATATTTCTAACCTTGCCTTTATTCTTGGAATAATCAGGAAAGAAAATGGACAACTCTGTGAAGCTGTTGATCTTACTGGGGGGTGGGTACCAGACCCTTACCAAATGGTGCATTTGAAGAAAAGTTGGTCTGCTCCATTTCTAATTGTGTTTTATGTTGGATTCCTTGTGCTAAGCTAAAAGGGTCTCCCGTGAGGCTAAGATGTATATGGTAGCAAGCCTCAAAATTCAGTGAAATTAGAACCTTAGATTCCAATTATTTTTGAAGATCAGAACTCTCCTATTTTGTTCTGTTTTTCCTGGATCATTTATCAAAAGAAAAGCTTTTCCACTTTTTGTAGACAAATTTAAATTGTGATAGATTAAATTCCATGTACATTTTAGTTTGTGTAACTACCTACGCGATCGCAATTGAAAGCAGAAATTAGGACAGAAAGACTTATAGTCATCTTCGTAAGTAAATTTAATTTCTAATAAGCAAAATACCACAAAACCACCTCAAGTAACTAAGCTGTTCTTGGGTAAACTAGGGATCGCTGCAACGTGTTTTGCACTTAACTGGGATGATGTCGTGCTCACCTCTGCTTTTAGGGCAGGTGGTGGCTTGGAGGCAGGTAGCGACGGAGACACCGAGCCACAGGAGCAAGCCGGCAGGCACGTCTGCTTCTGAGATCCAGCTTGCTAGTGCACTTGCACTGAGTTGTTCTCCTTTTGCAAAAGACAGCCCTTTAAACTACTTTACCAGTTGAAGGATAGCACCTGGTTTTCTGAATCTTAGCTTGATAATGCTTCCAGAGGGATTTCACCAGAGGCCCGTGGCTACGGGCGCAGCTTCCTTTTCGGTTAAAATAAGCCTGCGGTGCCGCTGACCGAGGCCGGTGGTTGGCAGGCCCCTCTTGGACAGCGGTGGGCCTCGGTACAGTAATCCACGTTTTCTACAGCAAGTGGAAGCAAGCGGGAGGCCAGCAGGTGTTCAAGCCAGCGTGGCGTGGGCTTGAGATCCTGCTGGACTCATCTCCCAGCTGACGGCCGTGGACGGGCAGCGGCCAGCACAGCCGCCCTGCAGGGCCTCGTGGAGGGCGCCGGGCTGGCGGGGGCGTGCCCCCGGAGGAGGCCGTGCGCATGACGTCCCGGGGGCCTGCCCCGGGCTTTTCAAGACGCACCGTTTTATCTCCTAGTGCTGGGCTTTGACAGACTGCCTCTGTGGGGCACCGTCCTCATCGCGGCGGGCTGCGCGGTGCTCTGCGCCCTTGTCGTCTGGTTCTTTGTCTGCCCCAGGATGAAGAGGAGGATTGAGCGTAAGTGGAGCTGGTGGTGGGACGTGGGCCTGGGAATGTGCTTGTTCTTCCTGTTGGCCCCTGTGAGAAAACGTAAACAGGAAATGTGAGCGAATGGGCTTGTCCAAGTCGATGGACCTGGGTTGCCTGAGGCCTCGTCCTAAACGCCGGGCCTGAGCTGCGAAGGCGCTGGGCCTTTAACCGATGTTTTAAATGTGCCTTTATCTGTTGGCAGTGAGGTGGCAAATAAACACGGAGACGTTGTAGCCTGTGTCAAGAAGTATGAGGGTATCTTAGTGAAGTGTAATGGGTAGATAGGAAATATTTTCATAGAGAAAACTTTGGCTTCAACTACTGGAGTTCTCAGTGTGTAACTTCAGACAAGCAAAGCTAAGTCTAATGTGTATATCTGACCTTAATTCTCAGAATTGCTTACATTCTAGAGGTAAACATTTTTAAGAGGCATGTGAAGGAAATCATTTAGGCTACTGCTACACATACTGTCGTACAGTTGAGTATTGAGTAAACTGGTCAGTATGAGTTTTCTCATAAAACTTGTATTTAATTCCTTAGTAGCTGAGGTCTCTTCAAATAATCTATGCCCTTTTCATCTGTGCAAATACAAAGTTAATGATTTGAAGCAATGACGCAGGCTGCAGCAGAGCTGGAGGAGGGCTGCGTGGCTGCAGCTGCAGGGAAGGTCTGGGCCTGATGGCGTGGCGGCGCCGGGCGTGTAGTGGGGGCAAGGCCTTTGGAACTTGCTGACCTCGTTTCTCCCTCTGAGGGCGGATGGGCCAAGTCCCGCCAGGTGCTAACGGCAAGTCCAGCTTTGCTCTGGACCTGCATAAAGAGGCTTTATGTGCCTTGGCATGGTCGATGGCTATTCCTGCTTGGTCATGGGCTGTGGAGCCATAAGGCATTTCAGATGAGACTTAACCTTCTGTATTTTAGGGGTGGAAATCAAAAGTTGTCATCTTCAGGCTGCATCTCTTTGCTTGAATGCTTGGGCTGAAATTTGGAAGATTCTTTTTTAAAAAGAACACAAGATGCTGTGCAGCTTTTTAGTTACCTGTCTGCCCAGCCCGTGCTTGCGCCACATTCCTCTCTTGAAAAGGATGGCATGGGGCTCCTGATGCTTATGGTTGTAGAGGGTTGTAAAAATAAAAAAGAACAAGGATACGGGACAGGTCCTGCAGAGCCTAAAATACCCACTACTAGCCTTTTGCAGAGAAGTTTGCCCCCCGATACACGGTATTTGTTTCTATGTGGAGGGGAGCTACTGACAAATAATAAGGCACACCGGAAGGTTATCCTTAATTTTAACTGTAATTTACCTCTTTTCTTATTTTGAGATGGGTTTTTTTTGGGATTGGGAATAGGAACCGAGTTAGTATGGTCAAAACCCGACATTAAAAACCTTCTTTTCTAGGAGAAATAAAGTCTAGTCCTTCCGAAAGTCCCTTAATGGAGAAAAAGGGTGGCTTGAAAGACGACCACGAAGAAACCAAGTTGTCGCTCAGTGACAGCGAACCCAGGAGCCCCATCTCCGAGGCGGGGTCTGCGCCGGCACCGCTCCGGGCCGTGGTGGAGGAGAGGACCGTCTCGTTCAAGCTGGGGGGCGCGGAGGAAGCCCCGGAGCGGGAGGGGCTGCCCAGCGCGGCGCTGAAGGAGGCGGCCAGCCTGGACTCGGCGCTGAGCGGTGAGTGGGCCCGCCGCGGCGCCGGGCGGGTGGCGTGCCGGGGCCGCGCGGCCGGCGCTGACGGGCGTCTCTGGGCCCGGCAGGTGCGGTGCGGCTGCCGAATGGGAGCCTCGTCCAGTTCAGCCACGCGGTCGGCCACCAGATGAGCTCCAGCGGCCATTACCAGTACCACACGGTGCACAAGGACTCGGGCCTGTACAAGGAGCTGCTGCACAAGCTGCACCTGGCCAAGGTGGGCGACTGCATGGGCGACTCGGCGGCCAAGCCCTTGCGGCGCAACAACAGCTACACCTCCTACACCATGGCCATCTGCGGCATGCCCCTGGACTCGCTGCGCACCCGGGAGGGCGAGCTGCGGGCCGAGGACGCCGAGAGGCTGGCCTGGCCCGGTGCGGACTCCCGCAGGCGCGTCCGCATGGACAGCTACAGCAGCTACTGCAACGCGGTGTCCGACCACCCCGCGTCCGAGGCGGACGTCAGCGCCGAGGCGGAGCTGGGCCTGGGTGGCCGGCGAGGCAGCGGCGGCTCTCTGGGCGAGTGGAGCGACCAGGACCGGCCAGAGGTCTCGCTGCTCTTCCAGTTCCTGCAGATCCTCACGGCCTGCTTCGGGTCGTTCGCCCACGGCGGCAACGACGTCAGGTCGGTGCTCGGGGCCCTGGGGGCGCGCTGGCCCGGTGGGCTGCTGACCTAAGAACCAGGCAGTAGATCCTTACCCTGTTCCAGACGGCGGCGGGCTCTCTCAGCGCGGCTTTCCCGTAGAGAGGACGTGCTTGTGCAGTGGGGCCAGCACCGCCCCGTGGGGTGGGCTCGCAGGGCTGGTCGCCGTGGTTCTGTGGCCTGTAGACTGGGAGGCCCTTGTAGTCGGGGAGCTGGCTCAAACGCGCGGCGACCCCCCGAGCAGCGCTGTGCTCTCGGGCCGTGTGCTGCGGGCCCACGTAGTTCCTTTGGAGAAAGGCTTGTTGGCTCAGGGGGCCTGAAGCTGCGCTTTCGGGGACCTGCCGGCCACCGAGCAGGTGCCGGCGGGACCCCAACCTCATGTTCTGCCTGGAACGTGCTCTGCTCTGTCTCCCCAGCAACGCCATCGGCCCCTTGGTCGCTCTGTACCTGGTTTATGACACGGGAGACGTCGCTTCAAAAGTCGCCACCCCGATATGGCTCCTCCTGTACGGCGGCGTCGGCATCTGTACCGGGCTCTGGGTTTGGGGGCGGAGAGTCATCCAGACCATGGGGAAGGACCTGACGCCCATCACGCCCTCCAGGTGAGCAGATGCGCCGTGTGGCTTTCCCGTGGTCGGCGTCGCAGCCGTGCAAGCGCCTCCTGTGGTCGCCGTCGTGTAAACCGATCTTACTCATCTATGGCCCTTTGGCATCCGCTTCAGAGGCTGTTAGTTAGCCAGTTAACTTCTCAGAACCGTTTGGGAACGGCTAAGAGCTAAGACTGACGGTTACCATATCCTTCAAAATAAAAGTGCAGGCAGCTTGAGCGGTGCGATGGAGAGCTTAAGGCCTAACTTAAACGTTAGAGGGGAGGGAAACAAGAGTCACGGCCAAATTGAAGTAGGTTTCTGGGGCCTGTCACCAAGGAGAACGGAGGGCAGGGTCTGTGTCCGGAGGTATGGGAACTGACGGCGCCCTTGTGTCCGCAGTGGCTTCAGCATCGAGCTGGCATCCGCCCTCACCGTGGTCATCGCATCCAACGTCGGCCTTCCCATCAGCACGACGCACTGCAAGGTGAGTGTGCAGTAAACTGACGGGTCTGGACTGGCCGTGGGCTTCCCGAGGGACTTCAAGTTTAGGACGTGCAACCACAAGGATTTCTCCTGTCTATTCATTATGCAGTTGGTGTGTTCTCTCCCCATGTGGTACAAAAGCCCTTTTCCGCCCCGCAGTGCTGTCCCTCCTCCGTTCCTTGCTCTTGGCTCTCCCGAGCACTCTGTACTTCGTGGTCTCGAGTCAGGTCCACCCGCTGCCGGCAGGCGCTCCTTTCCAGGAAGCCGTCGGGCAGTTGGCGTTTGTGCTCACGGTGTGGGTCGTGGTGGCAGAAGTCTCAGGTTTTCAGTCTCGAAAGGGCCCTGCGTCAACTGAAAGCATAAATGCAGCGCTCTCGGATTGAAGCACCAGGAGGAGTGCTGGATCCAAGGGTTGCTCGGTGGGCAGGTGGCAGTCGGAGGGGGCGAAGGAAGCTGATGTCCTTGGCGTTCACGGGCCCGGGTCTCCCTCCGCATGAGGGTGTCGTCCTCGAGTGATCCTGGGAACACCTGAAGCTTCAAATGATCTTACACGTTGTACTCTAGCTTATTAAGTCAGCATGTGTCCATTAGAAAATTCCGGTAGCTCAGAAAGGAAAAGAAAGTGCTCTTCTATCTCCTTTTACCCCCATTAGCACAAATTTAATGACTGGATTATTAGGTTGCATTTATTTTCCCACAAGCGATCTGCTTCTTGACCTGCTTTTGTGGAATCGGCCCCGTCCGTGGCCCGGGCCCTCACCCCGTGCGCTGCGTGTCTGCAGCCGCCGCGCCCTCGAGCCGGCGCCCTGACCGTGTCTCTCCGCAGGTGGGCTCTGTCGTGTCGGTGGGCTGGCTCCGGTCCAAGAAGGCGGTGGACTGGCGGCTCTTCCGCAACATCTTCCTGGCCTGGTTCGTCACGGTGCCCGTCTCCGCGGCGATCAGCGCCGCCATCATGGCCGTCTTCAAGTACGCCGTCCTCCGAGCCTGACGCTGCCGGGCCGGCGGTGTCCTTGCCGAGAGCCCCACAGCTCCCGCTCCCCGGGCACGGCCGCAGCGCCACGAGACCGCGGCGTCCAGACCGGAGCTGGGAGGGGAGCGTCCCTCGTGCTCGCGCTGCTTTCGTGCTGAATACAGCTTGTCTCAAAATTAGCTGTTAAAATAGCCAGGTCTTCCTGATTCCTGCCGAGGCTCCTGTACATACTTCTCTCCTTTTTCTATCAGGCTTCAAATCCATTATGTTTTAATGTCTAAAAAATATAAAGTTACAAGTTATCTTCAAAGACAGCAACCATTCAGAGCCACCTGACTTATCACGGGCTCTGCTTTGTTGGTTTCACCAGCTTCTGCCCTTAACGTGCACAGGGATTTGACAACCAACAATCTATCTGAAGCTTCCCTCATAGTATCGTGTAGAAGTAGTCGTCGCACTCTGCCCCATCAGTCGTGGCAGGTTCTGTTGATGTGGGAACTTCGTGGGGGGACAAGGCCCTTTGGACATTGAGAAGTTAAGTTAGTAGCAACTTCTTTGTAAGCAGTTTGACTATTATTGCTAAGAAATGGGGGGGGGGGAGCCTTCTGGCAACCTTGGTTGTTTCTTTTAAGGTTTCTAGCAGTGTGGGATGGATGAATGAAGTGGAATATGAATTTGGGGAAGTAAATGGAATAGCCTTCCATGTTCATCTGTCTACCTCGTAACTGAATAAAAAAGCCTACAGTTTATAGAAAAAGTGTTTTTCCGGTTTTCTTATTTTGTCTGTCGAGTCATCTGGGCCATTGCTGGGAGACTGAGCTTCAGCCCAGCCTAAACTGTCCAGGCTCCTGTTTCTCGTGACCCCAGAAGCTCCTCTGCACGAGCACCCTGTGGAATTCCTCCGTAGGGACTTGGGAAGCAGTTTGGAGCGTTCCCATCAAATGAAGCACAGCGCAGAGGTGTTTGTGTTGACACGTAGATCCACGTGTTTTTAACAGCCACAGTTTTGTTTGAACGATTTTATTTGACCAGAACCTTACTTAGGTTTTTAGCTTCTGCTCTTACAAAGAATGTTAAGATGAGAGTCATTCTGGTGGGTGTGGGTGTGCATGTGGCTTAGCCTGCTGTGAAACTGTTGTTCCTCTCAGCCCATCTCTGCCTTGACCAGGGCGGTGCGTCGGAGTGCATTGCTTTGCAGACGACTGGCGGTGCCTGGCCTGCGGGATGTGTTTACTTAGCGTTTTCAGCATTTTCAGCGGCTGCAGCTGGCTGTCCACACGTGTTCACCGTTAAATGCTGGCATTTCCATTTTCGCTTGATCCTCACGACCTCTTAGAGGTGATGATGCAGCCTGGAGAGCTTTAGAAATGAGTCAGTATTGTTTGGAGTAGGCAGCCATGTTGGAGATTTGGACCCAAAGGGTATCGGGAATGAAAGAGAGAAAAGGGAGAAGGAAACAAAGAGAAGGAACAAGAGAGCTGGGATCAGGGGTTCTGTGAGTAATGACTCCTCAGACAACTTTATTGTTAACAAGGGGCCCTCTATATACCCCAGTCCACGTGGGTAGAAGCAGCAACAGGCAGTGAACCGTCAACATTACTCACAGTCTAAGGGATTAAAAAAAATCTTATCTCCAGGTACAAAGTTTAAGTGTTCTATTTGCTACACAAATGTTACCTGCTCATCTTTTCTTTCAGCCTTTCACAGCTTCATCCTGTTTGCGGGAACTCTTAATTACCACATTCCATAGATTGCAAGCGTAGCCTTGGAGACAGCACGTCTCTCCTGGAGAGGCCACTGTGCCTCCGTTTCCAACACAGCCATAGCCCGCAGGGCTGGCCTCCATCAGCCTGTGGTGGAAAGGGGCCGGTTGCGCACCGAGTCCAAAGGAGGCAGCTAGAGCTGGACGGAGACGCACGAGGGCCCGGGGGCGGCCAGAGCCGCGCGCTTGCTCGGTCTCTGGGCAGCTGTCCCGGACTGCGCAGAGCCGAGGCGTGTGCTGGTAAGCACCCTGGCCTGGTTTTTGTCTGTTTTTGTTTATTGTATTTTTATACTGTTTTGTCTTATTTCTCTGACCTGTTTTTCTTTGGCATAGATGTTGCCTTTTGTAATGAAAAAAGTTGTTTAATCAAGGTTTAAGTAGAAGGATGAGTACAAATTGAAGAGTCAAGATGATTCAACACAGCTTGTTTTGAAGACTCCTGTCCCTGCCGCCTTTTCCCACTCCAGAGGCAGCTGGCTTCAGTTCTTTCGACGCTTACCTCTTCTCTAATGATGTGTGCGGGTTACTACTTGGCCTTCGTTTTTGGCATTAGCTCTTCACTTATGGTAGTGGAACATGACTTTCAGTTCTCCTCCTCAATGTCTGTATATAAACTCTTCCTAACCTCCCATCTTTGCTATATAAGTGGTTCTTCATTTTGATGAGATTAATATTCAGGTTTAATTTTTTCACTTATTTTGAAGTAATTTCAAGGTTACAGGACAGTTACAAAAATAACACCCTATACAGAGAACTCCAGCATTACCCCCAGCCCCTCCCAATACCCAGATCCATCAGTCTTAATGTTTTGCCACATTTCTATTTTTTTCTTTCCCTCTTTCCTTCCCCTTCTCTCCTTTTGAACATTTGAGAGCAGCCTGCACACATGCTCCTTGAACACTTACATGTAAATTAAGTTCGAGAAATTTAACGTTGATAAAAAGCTTGCATTCTGTACTCCAATTTTTTCTAAATCACAATAATGTCCCTTTCAGCCTTTTCTCCATTCTTAGATCCTATCCAGTATCATGTATTGCATTTAATTATCATTTCTTTAGATCATTCTATTAATTGTGGAAAGATATTGTATTAATCAGCCAAAGGGGTGCTGATGCAAAATACCAGAAATTGGTTGGTTTTTATAAAGGGTGTTTATTTGGGGTCGGAGTTTACAGATACCAGCCATAAAATAAGCTACTTCGTACCTCCCCAAAGTCTAATTTCATGTGTTGAAGTAAGAGGGCTGCTGACGTCTGCCAGGGTTCAGGCTTCCTGGGTTCCTCCCTTCCAGGGTCTTGCTTCTCTCTGGGTTCAGGGTTCCTCTCTTCCTGGGGCTCCAGCTTAAGGCTTCAGCATCAAACTCCAACATCAAAAACCCCACCTCTGTCCTTTGACATGCCTTTTGTCTGCAAGTGCCTACCAGCCAAGGGGCGGGGACTCAATGCCCTACTGACACAAGAGGTTTATTTGATTAAGTAATCAAGAAAATCCAATATAATCTCATATGCCCAGAGGAAGAGACCAGTTTACAAACATAATCCAATAATTCTTTTTTGTAATTTATCACTATTGTCAAACTGCTACAGATAAACAAAAATCTTAGCATCCCAACCCCTCCCGAGCCACCATTCAGTGGGGTTAATCACGTTTACCACTGTTGCTTCCTTCCATTACTAGGACTTTCCTTCACCCCAAACAGAAGCCCTGTATCATTATGCGTTAGCTCCTCGTTGCCTCTGTCCCCTCGCCTGTGCTTTTAATGTCCGTTTCTCTGAGCTTGCGCCTTCTCCAGTACGTGTGGTTACCATGGCCTTAAATCCAACAGCCTGACTCTAACGTCCCTTTGCTTGGACGCCAGCTTCACAGCGTTCACAGCCGCTCCTGTGCCCTGCTCACCTGATCGGGCTCTTGTTGCAAACTACGTGTTTTTACATTGAGTCCCAAACTACTGATTTCTCATCACAATTTATGCATTTGCCTTTTAGGTCCTGTAGGAAGTAAAAAAATGGAGTTACCAGCCAAAATAGGTCAGCACTGATATTTTTACTTACCCTGCCATCACCCTTCCCGGAGATCTGTATTTCTTCAGGGGCTTTGACCTATTGTCTGCTGTCTTTCCTCTCAACCTGCAGAGCTCTTCAGCGTCTCTTGTGGGCTGGTCTAGGAGCGACAAACTTCCTCAGCTTTTGTTTATCTGGGAGTGCTTTAATCTCTCCCTCATTTTTGAGAATTCTTGGTTGTCAATATTTTGCTTTCAGCACTTTAAATACGTCAGCCCGTGTCTTCTTGCCTCCATGGTTTCCAGAGAGAAATCAGCACTGTACCTTTTGAGGCTCCCTGGTTTGTGACTTGTTACTTCTCTCCTGTGATTTCAGAATTCTCTCTTTATCTTTGGCATTCGATAGCTTGATTATCAGATGCCATAGTGTGGGCCTGTTTGGATTTATCCTGTTTGGAGTTCATCATGTATATTCATGTCTTTTGTGAAATTTGGGAAGTTTCCAACTCTTATTTATTTAAAGTATTTCTCTCCCCCATTCTCTTCCCCTTCTCCCTCTGGGGCCCCACGATGAGTATATTGTTAGCTTTTGAAGGTGGCCCACCGTTTCCTCAGTTCTGTTCACTTTTCTTCATTCTTTCTTTCTGCGCCTCAGACTGGATAATTTCAGTTGTTTTGTTTTCAGGTTCACTGGTTCTTTCTTCTGCCAGCTCCAGTCTGCTGTTGAGCTCCCTGAGGGAATTGTTAATATGTTCCTTTGGTCTTCAGCTCTTGGTTCCTCTTCTTTATTTCCATCTCTTTATTGATACTCTGTGTTCATCTTTTGCCCTCCTGCCTTCCTTTAGTTCTTTGTTCATGTTTTCCTTGTGCTCTTTGGGCATATTTTAATGTAATTGTTGGAATTTAAACTCCAAGGCCTTCGTTCCTTAGGTTTGTATCTAAATAGTGTTAGGACAGCTTTCTTTGAATCCTAGGAGCCAATCAAGAAAAAAAGGTGGAAAAAGACCAGCCCTCCCAGCCTTTGCAGATTGACAGGTGTCTGCTGTCTTTCAGGGCTTGTCCATTCCGTGAGTCCCGAGGAGCTCCAGGCCGGAGGGCAGGCCCTCCCTGGTCCTTCAGGCAGCGTCTTTCCTTGACGTGGCGCGCCCTTGCCGGTGCCGATGCTTCGTGAGACGCCCTGCCGGTTCCGGCCGGTCGGGGCTGCTTGGGGGAGGGCACTTGGCCCCTCTTTTTCTGCCATCTGCCTGGGGCCCGAGAACTTGCACGTCTGAAAATGTCTTTTTTCTGCCTTCACACTTAATTGATAATTTGAATATAGATTTCTAGGCTGGAAAGAACGTCCCTTCAGGATGTTGGAGCGGCTGCTCCGCTGTTTTTCCGATGCTGGGCCCTGGTGTGGGCACCAGCCATCTCTAGGAGCTTGGTGGGACATTTAGTCCTTAGCGTTGGAAACTTGACAATGAAGAGTTGGATTATTTTCCAGTGGATAAAGAAATTCCCATCCCTAGGTTCTAGGAACTTTCCCTGGATTACTTTGGTATCTTCCCACCTCGTTATCTTTCTCAGGTTCTTTCTGAGCTACTGGACTAATCCTTCAATGTCCTGGCTTTCTTTGTTTTTCTGTTTCTTTTTCCTTGTCCATTTTGGGGAGATAGCCTCAACTCTATTGACTAATACTGAGTTTTTAATTTCTCCTCATTTTTAATTTCCAAAAACTAAAAACAACAAACACCGCAGTTTGTGGATGCACTAGCTCTCTTTGAGGATATTACTCATCTTTCAATTTATTGAAATGTTCATTTTTTCCTGTTCAGTTTGAGTTTTCTGTTTTAGCCCCTCACACCAAAGCTTTTCCTCAGCTGCCTCTGCTCTCGGGTGCTCTGCCCCAAGGTGGCGGGACGCTCCAGCGGGCGGCCCTTGGAGGCCTCGGGCTGTGTGTCGGGGCGTGATTCCCACCAGGGGTGATTTGGGTGTCCCTGCCCCCCGAGAATGCGCGATGTCTGGAGACGTTTTTGGTTGTCGGGCAAGGCGGGGCCCACTGGAGGCACCTGCCTTGCTCAGCCGAGCTCCCCAGTCTCGGTGACCAGCTGGGCGCCCCGTGGGCATCCACGGTAAGAGCCAGGAGGGTGGGCGCCGAGCACACGGACTGTTGTGTGTGGCTCCAGCAGGCCTGGGTGTCCCCCGGCACGGTTCGGGTAAATGGCACCAGCCCCTGCTGGCACGGCTCTGCTCTCAGTTACCGTGGCCTGAGTCATAGCAAAAAGCCGGACTCCAGCGCTAGCCCTTGAGTTCACACGGGGAGGCCCACGTCCTGCACGGCTGCTTTGACGGCTCGCTGGCGCCTGCGCAGTGGAGGCACGGCCTGCTCCGCGGCGGAGGCCGCGGTCATCGCCAGCACAGCTTTGGGTGATGCTCCCGATCACCTGATCCTGGGCACTGAGATGAAAACGTGAAGGTCGCTTTTTAAACACCAGACACGGCTTCATTCGTCCAGCCAGTGGACAAAGGAATTCAACTTTCTGAAGCCCATAGACAGGCTTTTGAATAGGCTAGCGATGCTGCAGCTGGAGGCCTTGCGAATTCTCTAGCCGAACTTGGAAGAATAAAGCATGCGGCCGAGAGCGTTGGGGCATCGTGCGGGGCGAGCAGAGCGGCTTGGCTGGAGCCTGCCGTGCCCCTCGATTCAAACCGACGTAGGAGGAGGTCCAGGCGTGGTTGACTTTGGGGTACCGGTGCTGCTGCTTTGGGGGATTCTGGAGAGAAGCCAGAGAAACTTGGTCACGGGAACTGAGGAGCGTAACTAGGACGCCGTGACCCAGAGGCAGGGACACGCACCTCCACGGGAAGGTGGGAAGTGGCTCACAGCACTGGAGGGTGAAGTGTTGGAAGCTGATCCCCAAATGCTTTCATCCCACTAGTCTAGTGTTTTAAACGACGGTATACTAAATAAAGAACTTGCTTCACTATTTTTTTCTCTCTGCGTTTATAGCTGACAGTCTTTAATGTTTTGACAAAATCTCCTCGAGTTCACAGACAACCATAATTCTCCTGCCGATTGGCCATTGTGCCTGGCCCCGCTGCAGTGAGGCCTGCCCGCGCCGTGTCCCCCGCTCAGCCCTTCCTGACTCACCTGCCCGCGCCGTGCCCCCCGCTCGGCCCTTCCCGACTCGCGCACCCACGCTGTGCCCTCTGTAAGACGCGTGCGCCGCCCACGCATGCGGATCTCAGTGGCCTGACTTTGCAAAGTGGCAAAGAGGCCCTGGGCGCTTACCTGCTGCCGCCTTTTTTTTTAACTGTGGAAAATTTCGAACATGAAAATAGAAGGGGGTGGTGAACTCACGGCTCCCAGGACAGTCCCACTGCAGCCACTCGTTTCATCCGTTTCCCCCTCTTTGCACACTCTAAAAGTGTTACTGGAGGGTTTTCCAGCAAATCCCAGACATACCCTCTCACCTGTAAAATACTTCAGGATGAATCTAAAAGATAGGGTTTTGTTTTGTTTTGTGTTACTAAAATACTAGTAGTAGCATGTCTAATAAAATCAATTGTAACTTTTTAAAGATTTTTTTAAAAATTTCTTTCCCTCCCCCCCGCCCCCAGTTGTCTGCTCTCTGTGTCCATTCACTGTGTGTTCCTCTGTGTCTGCTTGCATTCTTATAGGCAGTACCGGGAATCTGTGTCTCTCTTTGTTGAGTCATCTTGTGTCAGCTCTCTGTGTGTGTGGCACCATTCCTGGGCAGACTGCACTTTCTTTTGCGCTGGGCGGCTCTCCTTACGGGCGCACTCCTTGCGTGTGGGGCTCCCCTTTGTGGGGGACACCCCTGCGTGGCACGGCATTCCTTGCGTGCATCAGCACTGTGCATGGGCCAGCTCCACACGGGTCAAGGAGGCCCAGGGTTTGAACCGCGGACCTCCCATGTGGTAGACAGACGCCCTAACCACTGGCCAAGTCCGCTTTCCCCCGTAACTCTTTAATATCATCTACTACCCCAGCTGCCCTCATTGCTCGGCCTTTTCATTTTCTGGTTTTAGCTCTCCTCCATTGCCTTTTCTAGAGGTACCTGGGCCCCCCGTTTCTAGAACGTTCTTGTTTCCGCCCAGCCTTTCCGTCTGCTGTCTAGTGTCCCGAGCTTTGTGGTAGTCTCCCTCGCCTGTTCACTGTGCCCTGCTGCCACCGTGGTGGAGTTTTCAGAAATTCTTGACTACTTGATATTTCAGTAATTTTTTTAAAAAGTGAAAAATTGACATGTTTAAACTGAAAATTTTTTGAACAATGAAGTATAGAAGGTAAAGAATGAAAGAACTTCTCTTGCTTTCTCCTTACTGGTCCCGTTACCCAAACCTCCGTCTTAGCGTTTTGCCGGCGCAGGCGTGTGCACGTGTGGGCCACGTATTTGCAGTCGTCCGTGTAAGAGAGGAAGCTGTTTTTTCCTTAGTAAATTCTCCTTCGTTGGAGAATTCGTTGGACCCTGCCAATGCTGAATCGCCTGGGTCACTTACCGTAGGAGACGAGAACTAGATAAAGGTTCAGCAGCTGAGCCGTGTGGACTTTGTAAGTTGCTGCTGGCCGCGCAGGCTGGTTATTTCCTGATGGGCGGGAAAGGAAAGGGCTTGGCTCACCCTGGCCTTCAGGCCGTGCAGAGCCGCTGGACGACCCAAGGCGTCCAGTCTTGGCCCTTGCTCAATGACGCCTGGCTGTGGCCGGAGAGCTGGTCTGCCGGGGCCGGTCCTCCACTGCGATGTTTGCGCACAAGGTATTTGCCAAACGTAATTGCCGGTGGTTTTCTCTCGGCTCACCCCAAAATCCTCAGTGCTCCACATGGTAAGGGTAGGAAAACAACGCGTCCCCCAGCGTGGGAGGCATCTCCCCAGCACCGTCCTTGCCTGCCTGGTCGCCTCCGTCTGAGGGATGTGAATTCCCAAGCCTTCTGTTGTGTCACAGCGTGGCGTGAGAAGGGCAGCTGGCTGGAGATTACTGGCTCAAGCCAGTAATCTTTATTACTGGTCTGAGGCTTTATTAATAGAATTTAAAAATAACTGCCTGGGAAGTGGATTTGGCTCACCTGATAGAGCGTCTGCCTACCACATGGGAGATCCAGGGTTCAAACCCCGGGCCTCCTTGACCCGTGTGGAGCTGGCCCATGCACAGTGCTGGTGCGCGCAAGGAGTGCTGTGCTACTAAGGGGTGTCCCCCCCCCGGAGGGGACCCCCACGCACAAGGAGTGCACCCCGTAAGGAGAGCTGCCCAGCGCGAAAGAAAGTGCAGCCTGCCCAGGAGCGGCGCCGCACACACGGAGAGCTGACGCAGCAAGATGATGCAATAAAGAGAGACACAGATTCCCGGTACCGCTGACCAGAATACAAGTGGACACGGAAGTAAACACAGCAAACGCACACAGAGAGCAGACAACTGGGGGAGGAGGGGAGGGGAGAAAAATTAAATAAATAAAAATTGAAAAAAACTGCCTAAGTAAAACACTAGAGCTGGTCTTGGCGGGAGCACTTCCATTCCAATGACGGCCCTTGTGCAAACCCATTTCGTTACGTTTGCAGGTGACAGACGGCTCCATCTCTTCGGAGCTTGCTGGGCAGTGCAGGGTGCCCCTCAGTAAAGGAAGCTGGAGGCTGTTTCCTGAGGCCTCCTGGGGTTGTAGCGAGAGGTCCCCTCCCAGGGAGCCCCGGGCAGCAGGCCTCGACTTACCCATTCCAGTTCTAGGAGCAAGCAAATGTTCCTGAACGCAGGTTGTGCTAATCAGAAAATGTAATTACCAACAAACTATGCCCTGTTTTGCAAAATAATAGTTGGCAGTTGGAGCAGTTTAGTTCCTGAAGTGAATAGTCCTTTTCAGTTTAGCACTAAAGATAACGGGCCTCGGAAGTCCTGGGGGAACCCGGGAAGCTGAGTGCAAGGACCAGTGGGGCTCAAACTCAAGCCTGCACGAACCAGTGCCTGCTGATTCGAGATCTTTTCCTAGGTGCCTTCATTAAATTTAATTTCAGTTTAAAGGTCTGGGGGGCCAGGTTCTGGGAGTCACGGGTAGGTGTTGCCCGTTGAGGGACAGTCCTCTGCAGGCCTCGTGGGGCCCTGTGAGGAAGGCAGATGGTTTTCTTTTAGCCAAGGCCACTGGACGAGAGTCTTGGCTTATGGCGAGCCCCCGCAGCCCCAGTGCGGCCGGCCTGGCCAGCGCAGCGGGGCAGTGCTGGTTTGGTGCAGCACTCGTGCTTAGAGCTTTTGGTTTCCCTCCCGTTGTGTTCCTCGTAGAGTCACTGCCCAGCCTGGAGAGAGGCTGGAATCCAGTTTCCAGTGGAGGTGCGCCTTGGGCCATGACCTGTGTGTGCTCTAACCCTAGCTCCACCCCTGGCCAGCTGTGTGACCTGAGCCTCGGTGCCTGTCTAAAGGTCGGCGGTAACTGGTTCTCGAGTTTGGCTTCCCGTGAGGGTTAGACAAGGTGCTGTGCCCTGCGTGTCTTAAGCAGCACTTCGCGAACGGTGTTTGTTAACGGATCTTGTGACTTTTTGGCATGGGCATTGGTTCCTTAGTCACATTTCCCTGACCGGTGTAGCAAGTGCTTCTCCTAAACTGTAACTTCATTCAAAATCTGAAGTGCGCAATTAACTTTTCATGTATTGGCTTGAAGAAAATTGTAAGACCCCGAATCAGTAAGGATTAGGCTGGACTGTGAGTGGCAGAAAACCCCAGGGACGGTGGCTTCGAGGAGGACGTTTCTTTCTCCCCCGAGGCACGGCTTGGTGCCCCCTCATCCGGGCAGAAGGCTGTCCCCCTCCTCGACATGTGGGAGCCCCTCCAGGCCCGAGACCGGGGGTGGCCGTCCTCATTGTGGGCGATGCTACGTCCCAGCGAGCAGGAAGGGGCCGCGTCGGCCCTCAGGAGAGGAGATGAGGGAGGTCGGGCATCCCCACTCCTGGTGCAGCTTCTGCTCAGGACCCAGTACGGAGGCAGAAATTGCATGTTGTTGTAGTAGAAGGCAATAAAAGAGGGCTGCTGACTGGACTAACGAGAGGCTGAAGTACCGCGCGTGTAGCGGCTGCAGAGGCGAGTGCGTGGGGTCACTGGACCGCAACGCTGGAGAAGGGCTTCTGAGAAGGAAGGGCCCTGCTTGGCCGGCACTGGTGGTCTGGGACCCGAGCCCCCGAGGAGGGTGTGTGCTGGTGGCTGGTGCCTCCGGGAGGATACGAAGAAGCTGATGGAGAGCTGAGAACCCAGTCACCGTCTGGGACCAGATGAAGCAATGCTGTCAGGCGCCCTTGCAGGAGCAGGAGGCACCCTGGGCTCGTCCCGTCTCCAGCCTTGGGTCTCCCAGAAGGAGGGGCCCCTCCCGGCACAGCTGTGGCTGGAAGGCATCCCAGCGAAATGCAGAGCTCTGGGTTGACAGCCGCCAACACAGGTGGTATTGGCCAGATCTCCCGATTTTAAAAGCATCTTTTCTTGTTTGGAGTTAATACACCTTCTGTGGGGCGATACTTAGATTGTGTGAATATCCTGTGTCCCAGCAGGCGTTCACCCAATATTGGTGAATATTACGTAAATCAGTTTTTACTGCAAATGGTTGTAAAACGATGACTGTTTTTCCATTCCTTGTACTTATTTAGTTTGCTAAGAAGCACTTTCCCTCTTCATTCACCCACTCAGCTAAAAGTTGGAGTTGGGGGGGAAGCGGACTTGGCCCAGTGGTTAGGGTGTCTGTCTACCACATGGGAGGTCCGCAGTTCAAACCCCGGGCCTCTTTGTCCCATGTGCAGTGCTGATGCGCGCAAGGAGTGCCCTGCAACATAGGGGTGTCCCCCGCGTAGGGGAGCCCCACAGCAGGGAGTGCGCCCCATAAGGAGAGCCGCCCAGCACGAAAGAATCTGCAGCCTGCCCAGGAATGGCACCCACACGGAGAGCTGACACAACAAGATGACGCAACAAAAAGAGACACAGATTCCCATGCCACTGACAAGGATAGAAGAACCACTGCGAATGGACACAGAGAACAGACAACTGGGGGGGGGGGCAGGGAGGAGATAGATAAATAAATAAATAAATCTTTTTTAAAAATGTTGGAGTTGGGTCGCTGAGGGCTAGAGGGTGAGCGAACGGGGCGTGGGCGGCTGGTGCGCTCTGCGCAGTGCCAGCCAGGCCTGAGCAGCTGTAGTGCTGCTTGAATCCATGTTTGAATTGTAAGCGCGTGAACACAAGACGGAATTGATTTGTTTTAATGTGGGATGAAGGGGAAAGATGGCCCGAGATGAAGGTCGACGTTCGGCCCTGACTCACTGGCCCGGCCGAGGACAGGGATTTTCTCGGGGGGTGGCTGCGCTCTCCCGGCGCCGGCCTGCAGCTGATGACGTTGTGTGCGGGCGCGCTGGGCGCCGTTTCCACGGGGGAGGAGGGATCAGGACCAGGCCGTGGGGCTTTGTCGCTTCCAAGTCAGCATTTCCAAAAACAAGCACCCGTTGCTGTCCCCCAAGTCAAAAGACAAGGTCGAATGTTATTAAAATACGAGGCACACCGGGCCGTTGGATTCTGGAGGCTTCTCACGACTCATCCAGACCCGTGAACTTCTGTAAAAACGGAAGCAGTTTTCCGTCTTGGGGGTAGCGCGAAGGAGCAAGACTTGTCGGTCTGAGTAAAACCAAAACGCGGCGGTTGACCCTCTGTGAGTCTTTGCCACATCCCGGCACCGGGCTACGTACGTTCCAAAGTCGGACTGTGCCGCTGTGAAACGTCAGGAAGCATTCCAGACATAGAAAATGTGTAGAGAAAACAATAATGGACACCCTGTGCCAGCCGCCCAGCAGACGATTCTGGGGTCCCAACGTTTCCCCTGGGTCCCAGTCTTCTAACCTCCGCCTGGATTTGAGGTTTACCTCTTTGTATTTCTCTTTGTTTTCACTACACATTATACCCCTAAATAATAAATGACATTGTTTTTCATGTTTTTAATTTGTATTAAATGGTCTCTGGCTTAGCATTGTAGTTGTGAGATTCCCTGGTGTGTAAGGTGTAGCTCTAGCTCATTCATGATCATACCGGTTTATCTGTTCTCTCGGTCAACATTTAGATAGTTCCCAATATTTTTCAGTGACAGTGCTTTGGTGAGCGTTCTCGCCTAGGTTTATTGGGCACTGGAGGTAGAATTGCTGAGTTGTAATATAGGAATAATCTTTGCTCTTTTCAGATGCTGCCAAATTGGTCTCCATCTTTGAACCAGTTTATGCTCCTATCGGCAGTTTATGAGTTCCGTTTCTTCTCCTTTTCTAACACTTGGTATTGTCAGACTTTACATTTTTGGCCAAATGCATTACTTCTTAACCCTAGGAGGCAGCCTTCTTTTCAGCTGAGGGATTGAGCGTCAGATGTTAAGGAACTTGTTTATGGTCACAGCCAAGAACCGACACATTTGGTCCTTACCCAGACCTGCCTGACGCCAGCGCTCTTGACCGACACGATGTCCCTGGGACGTGGTGGGCCTCGGGGGCCTGGACGTGAGCACAGATGTGCGAGGGGCAGGGGACAGCGTTAGGAAGGAAATGAGGGCCACGGGCGCGTGTGCAGCGCCAGAAGCGGCCTCTGTGGCTTCTGCACAGGGCTGGGTCGAGAGCGAGAGCAGCCGTGGGCGCCCAGCCCGCCTCCGTCGAGGGCTCTGCTCCCCTCTCCAGGGCTAGGGGGCTCTGAGCTGCTTCGTCCGTAGCACCGGGCAGAAGGGACCGAGAGACTGGCCGCTCCTCTGCTGCCTCGGGGCGCTGCCGCGTTGGGAGTGGCCCACAGCCCTGGCTGAGCACTGGGCGGCTGCCCTACCACCGTCCCGGCCGTGGCTGAGCCGTCTGGGGAAATTGAGGCAGGCTCTCCAGACCCCAGGGCCAGACCCCCAGCGGGCGCAGCCCTGCCGAGCCCTCCCCGAAGTCCCAATCCCCAAAACTCAGAGAAATAAATGGCTTGTTTGCACAGCTAAGTTTTAGGATAGTTTGTTATGTAATAACTGGAACTACACCTAAGGTCGAAGCTGGAGGATTTTTATTCCTTTATGACTGTTGCAAACTATGTATATTAAATGCATTTCAAAATTTTAAATCCATGCAATATGACTGTTTTGGATGGACTTTTCCTTTGTTATACAGATAGTACGTTACAAACCTACCTACTCATGACAGCAACCGATTTTCATTTTCCAGGTTCTAGTCTTTGCTTGAATTGCATATAGGATTTGTAATTAAATGTGATTATAAAGTAGGTCTGATTTAGATTTCCTGTGTCATATCATTTCTAGATGTGGTATTAGTCGTAGCGCACATCATCAGTCACTTTGCCTGACTCATTTGATCCTCACAGTAACTCCGTGAGGAAGTTGCACCTGAGCGGTGAGATTGACAGAGATTAGGGACACAGTGTGCGTGCACACAGCCCCCATAGGGAGCTGTCCTCACGGTGGTGGGGAGAGTCACGGCAAGGGGGTGGGGCTAGGTCGGGGGCCGTACCCAGAACCAGGAGCATTTCCAAATCCAAGGTACGTGGGAATGCTGCGTGGAAAGAATGCAGGTGGACCCCACCTTCCATAAAAAACTCAGAATGGATAAAGACCTAAACAGGAGAACCAGGACTACCAAACCAGAAGAAAATGTACAGAAGCGTCTTCAGGACCTTGTGTTAGGCAGCGGTTTCTTAGGCTTTACACCCAAAGCACAGCAACAAAAGAAAAATCAGAAATAATCATAAAAGAAGAAAGACAACCTACAGAAGGGGAGAAAGTATTTGGAAGCCAAATATCTGATAAGGGTTTGATATCCAAAATGTATAAAGAAATTCTATAACTCAACAACAAAAAGACGACCAATTAAAGATGAGCAAAAGACTTGAATAGGCATTTTGGCAAAGAAAAAATACAAATGGCTGAAAAACACATGCAGAGATGCTCAACATCTCTAGCTATTAGGGAACTGCAAATCAAAATTAAAACAAGATACCATTTCACACCCGTTAGAATGGCTGCTGTTAAAAAGAATGGAAAGGGACTCAGATAGATATTTGCACACAGTGTTCATAGCAGCTGTATTCACAATTGCCCAAAGATGGAAGCCACCAAGTGTCCGTCAACCAATAAGTGGATAAATAAACTGTGATATACGCATATGGTGGAATAATCAGCATCAGAAAAGAATGAATTTTTGACACATGCGACAACATGGTTGAACCTGGAAGACATCCTGTTGAGTGAGATAGACCAGAAACAGAAGGACACACATGGCACATCTCACTGATGTGAAATAATTAGAACAAGCAAATTCACAGAGTCAGAAATTGGGCTAGCAGTCACCAGGGGCTGGTGCGGGCGGGGAGTGTGTAACTGGTACAGAATCTCTGTTGGGGGAGACGGGGGCGTTTTGGCAGTGGACGGTGGTGGTGGTGGTAGAACGTCGAGATGTAAACACTAGCACTGAATCACATAACCGAGCGCGGCTGAGGGGAAGGTCTAGGTAGTATGTTACTAGAATAATAGCGTATAAAACCGTGGGACCGCCCGACGGAGAGCCGGGCGTGAACTGGCCGGAGTTGGTGGTCTCCACACTCACGCAGTTAGGGGTGGCGGGAACGAGGGCCCTCTCTGCGTGGCTTTGTAAACCTGCATCACGTCCGATGAAAGGAAGAAGCAGGTTGAACCCACTCTCTGTACGCTGTGGCCAGCGGCTCCCGAAAAACCATGGTGACCGCGAGCCCCGACCCGTCAGGAGGGGGGAGTCCCCACCACGAAGGCTGCGGCCTGTGCTTGGGGTCCTGAGGCTTCAAGGCCAGTGAGTGGGGTGACTGAAGGAGAGGAAGGGGCACGGAGGTCCCGCGCGGCCGCCGGGGAGGAGGGGCGCCGGTGCAGCCCGCCGAGCCGCGGGCGCCGTCCTGGCTGGCAGGGCCAGCGCGAGGGCGGCCGGGGGCCTCCTGGGGCCTCGGCTCGCGGGGCCCCGAGTTTCTTTCCTGGTCCAAGCCGGGCGAGCTGCGTGTCCTCTTTCTGGCAGTGAAGACGGCCTCCTGCTGCCCGGGGCGCAGCCTTCTCTACCTTGGGCCTCACCATTAGAAGCAGCAACAAAGCTCAAGTTCTTGACGCAGAGGGCGGCGCCAGGGCCAGGGGCGCGGGCCCTGCTGGGCTGCGGGTTGGAGGCCGGTGCCTCTGGCCTGGGGCTGCTGCTCCGCGCACCCGTCGCTGGACGACATCCTGGACACTGGAAACGACCACGCGCTTCCCCCCCCCCCACCCCCACCCACTCTGCTTTTCCTACCTCTTCCCGGTGGCCCCCGCCGGCCCTGGGGGCGCCTGTCGGGGTCTCCTCTGTGGCCCCACCCGGGGTCTCCTGGACCTTTCCCACAAGATAAATGTCCTCTGATGCGTTAGGAGGGCCCCGGAGAGCCAGAGCGCAGAGTGACGTACGGTGACTAGAAAGCCACGGCCTTGGATGCGTTAGGGGCTGCTAGTCCAAACCGTGAGCTGGACGGAAGCCCCGCTGGGAGACTGACCGCGGGCGAGCCTCGAGCCCAGGGCCCTCACTCGGGGTGGCCGCTGACGCCCCGGCACATCCTACCGGAATGTAGGACAAGGACAACGAGGCGCCAGGCCCAGTAAATGCCAAGAGCACCCTGGCGAGACGCCCTGGCTGGACTCTGAGTCATGCCACAAAAAAATAATTTCAAGCTGGATGAAATATATAAATTTCCGTAAGTGGAACAAAAAAGACTTAGAAGAAAATGGGTATATTTATCATCTTTTTTGGTGGAAAAACTTTTCTAATCACATATAGCAGAAATGATTAAAGAAATACTAATAAGACTAAACTATATAATATTCAAAAAACACTGTAAATAATATAAAAAGCACTGAACATGTGTGACAAAGGGATAATAGTTATATATATCAAAGAGCTCTTAGAAATAATTAAGAAAAAGACAAACCCTGCAATAGAAAAATGGATAACTGGAAAGTTTACCAAAAGAAAAATGCATGTAGCTAAGAAAACATGAACAATGTTCAATTTTACAGTAGGCAGAGAAATGCAAACTTAAAAAGAGATACTGTGTTTACCTATGAAACTGACAAAGATGAAAAAAAGGTAAAAACCATTAGCACTGAGGATTGAAGAATGGGTATTTTCAAGTATTGTTTGAAGTATAAAAGTAACATTTTTGGGAGGGACAATTAATATTATAAATAACCTTAAAAAGGAAATAATCTTGCAAAAAATTTGCAAGAATGCTCACTGTAGCATTGTTAGGGAAAAAACCTAAATATCCACTAATTGGGGACCAGTTAAACATCCTCTCAAAGAAATATGATGGTGTAACAATAGTGCAAAGGGTATTAGACTTGAAAAAATGCTGACTCAATGCAGAGGAAAAAACAAGTTTCAAAATTTTGTGGTAGAATCACATTCTTGTTGACGAGTAGGAAAAGGACACCAGACAGTTGCCTGGTTGGGAGGTCGTGCACTACTTCTTCTGTGTATTTTCATGTATTTTCACACATTTTATATACAAAGACACTGCTTCTGTGGTAGGAATGTTACCTGAGCCTTTCACAAGGAGACGTGTGGAGACTCCCGGTTCTGGTCTCCGGGCCAGCACCTCCCGTCCGTGGTGGCGTCGCCTTCTCGTTGTGAAGGTGGCTGCACTATCTCGGGCTTCCAGGGGCCGGGCTCGGCCGCCCCGCTGCCAAAGCCGACCAGCGCCCGGGGATGTGGTGCCAGGACGCGCCCCTTCTTATCTGCTAACAGCAGTTCCTGGCCCCAGTCTACATCCGTCCCCTCGCTGGCTTTTGCCCCCGTGGAGGCGGGTGAGGGGCCGAGCAGGCTGAAGCCCCGGCCCCCGCAGCCGTGCGCTGGGCTCCGGGCTCGGTCCACACGACGCCCCCAGGGCCGCTTGTGGGGGGGACGCAGGGCTCCTCACGCTGAGAGCCTGGAGAGCCAGCCGAGGGGACGAGGGCATGCCAGCGGCAGCGCAGAGGACAGCAGGCCAGCGCCCGAGAGGTCAGCAGCGGTGGCCGGGGGCGTCCTCAGACCGGGCGTCGGCTTGGAGCGGGCGCTTGGTCCACTCCAGGTCTCCTTCCTCGCCGTCTGCGTGCGTGCATGTGCATGCGCGCGTGTGTGTGAGTGTGTGCGTGCGTGTGCGTGCATGCGTGTGAACGGCTGAACTAGCTGACTCTGTGGTCTGAAGAATTCCAGGTCGTCGACGTTCGGCAGAGCCAGCCAAGCTGCTCACGTTCTTGAGAAGGGGCTGGAGGAACCGTCCACCTGAGCTCTGACCAGGCGCCGTGGCTTTCTGAGCTAGCACCGCCCAAGAGAAAGAGGTTGCAAGCCCGGAGGTGATTCCAATTTTTCTAGACGCACATTTTTAAAGAGTTAAAAGTAACAGGTGAAACTAATACTGCATTTGCCTTAACCAGTATATCAAGAATACTTTTTCATCATGTAAGCAATAGAAAAGCAGTTGATTTTTACATTCTTTTCTGGTGTGAAGCCTCTGATGTCCCGTGTGCCTTTTACACGGGCAGTCTCCCTTCAGGGCCCCGTGGCCACGTGTGGCCAGTGGCTGCCGCACTGGACCCTCAGGGTAGGGGGTGAGAGGCTCTGGCCTTCAGCTGTTCCGGATGGGCCCCACGCCCCGCTGCTCCTCCCGAGGCAGGCCCTCCCCCAGAGCCCACTGCGCAGTCCTGCCCTCCGGCCCACCCAGCCAGGTGGGGGCCGAGGCACGTGCGCTGGGCGTGGACACCCCAGCCCCAGGCTTGCAGGGCCGCGTGGGCGCAGAGGCTTTACCTGCCCAGAGGTGCGAGGGCAGGAGCCCTGGAGCTGCCGAGGCGGGTGACAGCAGTGTGCCTCCCCCCCCTTTCCCATGTTTCCCTCGCCCTTGCCACGCCCTCGCCACAACCCTGGGTGAGCTGTGACCTGCGCCGGGGGTTTGGTGACAGCCGTCCCACCTCTAACTTCTGCCTTGTCGGTGAGCTGGGCAGGCAGCGCTTTTCTGACTCTCACGCCTTGCAGCAGGAACTTGGGTCTGCATCACACACTTCCTGATTTTAATGTTGCTGTGAGGACCGAGAGAAAGAAAATAAATGGAAGTCCTCTGTACGCCAGGAGGTTAATATGATTGCATTATCAATTTTTGTGAACAATAAACTTTATTTTTCGGACAGTTTTAGGTTTCCAGAAAATGTGCACAGGAAGTACAGATTTCAAACACACCCCCTCACCTCCCGCAGCTTCCTCTATTAGTAACCGCTGGTGAGTGTGTCCATTTGTTACAATTGGACCAGTGTTGATACAGTATCACCCACTCAAGCCCAGAGTTTACACCAGGGTCATTCTCCTTTGGGCAATGAGTAAATGTATCCACATTTGTATCAAGCAGAGCAGTTTCAGTGTTTTAGTATCATTATTAATTTTCTTTGAACCCAACTGCAACTGACAGTAATTCTTGGAGATTCCAAGAATATTAAATTCCCTGCATGAAAAGGCCGGCGCCTGCCTTCCCCTTCTGCCCTGGGTTCATAAATCCGCCTTGCGCTGCCGTTGCTGCTGGGCTGAAGGCCACCGCCCTGTCCACAGGCCGGATACGGGGTCCTGGCCGCGCCGGCCTCGTCTGCCCTGCCCCCGGGACCAGCCATGGGGGCCTGGGCTCAGCACTTGACGGGGGCTCTGGCTCCTCTCCCCACCCCCATGGGGCCAGGCATGCCCAGGCCCCCCGGGGCTCCAGCCCAGGGCGCAGAGGGCCTGGTGGGGCCCTGGGCTGGGGAGGGCCCTGTCCCCTGCCGCCGCGTTGCTTCTCTCTGCGTGTGCTTTTCACGACACTTCGCTGGAGCGATGGATTTCATATCCCGAAGACGGGACAGGGCCCTGCGCGGCCACACAGCAGGTGCGCTCCTGACAGAGGTGTCCAGCTCGGGCCGCCTCCCCAGCCTGCCTGGCACCCGCCCCCGCGGCCTCTGCGGTCTCCTCTGTGCCACGCGGACGATGGGAAGAGATGGGCAGGGGCTCCGGCGCACTTCTCCCTGGTGCTGGAAACACGGCGTCTGTCTGGTCAGACCCGACATCCAGCAGGCAGCAGTGGGCACTCTTAGGTCTGCCTTTACGTCCCTCGTTCGTGGGCATCACCAACACTCACAGGGCAAAGGGGGCCAACACTTGAGCCCCTCCCTCAGTAAATTTTTTAATTGACCTTTTATTAGTCAGCCAAAGGGGTGCTGATGCAAAATACCAGAAATTGGTTGTTTTTTATAAGGGTATTTATTTGGGGTAGGAGCTTACAGATACCAGGCCATAAAGCATAAGTTACTTCCCTCACCAAAGTCTATTTCCACGTGTTGGAGCAAGATGGCTGCCGACAGCTGCCAGGGCTCAGGCTTCCTGGGTTCCTCCCTTCCTGGGGCTGGCTTCTCTCTGGGTTCAGGGTTCCTTTTTCCCCAGGGCTTGCTTCTTTGTGGACTCAGGGTTCCTCTCTTCCTGGGGCTGGCTTCTCTTTCCTCTGTGAGCTTACTTCCCAAGGCTCCAGCTTAAGGCTTCAGCATCAAACTCCAACATCAAAAACCCTCAACTCTGTCCTTTGCTGTGCCTTTTATCAACGCCCCAATGACATGGTCCAGTCAAAGCCCCAATCATAACTCAATCACACCCAGGTACAGACCAGATTACAAACATAATCCAATATCTATTTTTGGAATTCATAACCATATCAAACTGCTACATTGATGTACACTTTATATGCAATATATTGGACCCATTTAAAGTATGCAGTATGGTGATTTTTGACAAATGTATATACCAGCATAAGCACAGCACAATCAAGTTAGAGAAAATTTCCATCACCCCACAAATGCCCCCTGCCCCTGTGTAGTCTGTCTCCCCCTCCTACTGTCACCACATTTTTGCCTTTTCTAGACTTTCGCATCAGCGCAGCTGTGCAGCATGTAATCTTTGTGTCTGGTTTTAACTCAACCCCATGCCCCTGAGATTCCTACACATTGCTGTGCATAAGTAATTTTTTCCTTTTTATTCCATCTTATGAGAACCACACTTTTAAAATCTCTCCCTTTATTTTGGCCTTGCAGCCCATGGTCTCCCCTATTGGGCTCCAGGGTCTCTCTCTGGGTTCTGTCGCCAGCCCCTCCCTGCTACCACCCCCCTTCCCTTCCCTTCGGGCTGCGGCTGCAGAGCCACAGTCCTGCTCCTTAGACATCGGTAGGCATGGCCATTTCCTGCACGCGTGACACAAAGCAACATCAAGTGACACAAAGCACCATCAAGGGAAACTCGTTAAGAAACTGAAGGTGCATGTGTGCTGTCAGGACTCCCACCAAATGAAGACCCTCAATGACTTCAGCAGACAAGCAATTCCTTTGCCACTTGCTTCTTAAAAAGCCTGACTGCCAGAATGAATATTTTATCTTTTCTGTTATATGGACACTCTGGTTTGATACATTTGTAACTGTATTACATGTCTTTTTTTTTTTTTTTTAACTTTTCATTTTGAAATACTTTCAAACTTATAGAACAGTTACAAAAATAACACAAATTCCATACAGGGAACTCCAGACTTTCCCTCTGGGGGCGAGATACCTGGATCAACCAGTTTAACATTTTGCCACATTTGCTGTATCATTTTATCTACCCATCAGTCCAGCTGTCCATCTGTCTGTCTATTTATCAGTCCATTTCCTGAACCCCTGAGTGTAAGCTGCACACATCGTCCTCCCTGAACACTTCACACTGCCAGGTACATTTCCTAAGAACAAAGATATTCTCTTAGGGAAGCACCTTAAGTGGAGCTATCAGGTTCAAGAAATTTAGCATTGGTATAAAGCTTACCAATCTGTGCTCCATTTTTTCCATATGTCCCAATAATGTCCCTTTTCTCCTTCCCTGTTAGATTCCATCCAGGATTATGTATTGTTTTTGTCATTATCTCTTTAGTTGCTCTTTAAAAGAATTTTTTTTGTGTGTGGGAACAGATATACAACATAAACTCTCCCATCCCGACCCCTCCCGAGCCACCGTTCAGTGGGATTAACCACATTCACGACATTGTGGGACCCTCATCATCCTCCATTAGTAGAACTTTCCTTCACCCCAAACAGAAGCCCTGTATCATTATGCGTTAGCTCCTCGTTGCCTCTGTCCCCTCGCCTGTGCTTTAAATGTCCGTTTCTCTGAGCTCGCGCCTTCTCCAGTACGTGTGGTTACCATGGCCTTAAATCCAACAGCCTGACTCTAACGTCCCTTTGCTTGGACGCCAGCTTCACAGCGTTCACAGCCGCTCCTGTGCCCTGCTCACCTGATCGGGCTCTTGTTGCAAACTACGTGTTTTTACATTGAGTCCCAAACTACTGATTTCTCATCACAATTTATGCATTTGCCTTTTAGGTCCTGTAGGAAGTAAAAAAAATGGAGTTACAAACCAAGACTAGAACAGCACTGGCATTTTTACTTACCCCGCCATCACCCTTCCCGGAGATCTGTATTTCTTCAGGGGCTTTGACCTATTGTCTGCTGTCTTTCCTCTCAACCTGCAGAGCTCTTCAGCGTCTCTTGTGGGCTGGTCTAGGAGCGACAAACTTCCTCAGCAATTTTTTTTTCTTTTCAGTTAGGCCAGTAAAAAGAATTTATTTGTGAAAAGGGGGAAGGAGCAGAGCTTGCTGAGAAATGGGAGAGAAAGATGGAGATGCACACTAAGATTTGGTGTGGCTCCTCTAGACAGAGAACGTGTGCTCTGCCTCATGTGGTCGCCGTCTAAACTGTTCATTGTCCCCCCTCCTCCCCGCTAATGCTGAGGGAGGGCCCAGCGGTCACTGGGGACCCCACCTGTGGGGGCCAATGGGGAGGCCTGTCTGGAGTTTCCGGGACAAAAGGGAGGTCCTGGGAAGAGACACTGGGAGCTCAGGGTTAAACTCACGCTCTCAGCATGGCCGTGCACGCGTGCTGCCCGCCGGCCACGCGGTCTCCCGCCACGCTGTCTGTCGGCCATGCTGTCGGCCATGCAGTCTGTGGCCATGCTGCCTGCCGGCCATGCGGTCTATCAGCCGTGCTGCCGGCCCTGCTCTGGCTCGCTTTTCCTGGTTTCCTTGATAAACTGCCTCACTTTCTCCTCAGAGCTGCCGCCCTTATTCTTAAAGGGCTGCTGAGGGCTGGGGGTCCTTCTCCGGGAGCTGCTTCCTGCTGTGAGGGCAGGGGTCCCGGCCCGGCGGGGCGTAAACGTCTCTGCTGGTCTGTTGAGGTTGAGGGAAGGTGGGTCCCGCCCTGTGGTTGGAACTGGCTGAAATCCCCGCATGACTAATATCTTGTTTTGGAACATGTTGATTCTGGAAGAAACAAACTTAGAATTTTGAAGATATATGGCCCCACAAAAAGGATAAATAAGCTGGTGGTAAGTGGACCCTAAAAGGGGGCAGCCCTGACATACTGGACCACGAGAGTGAGAACGGCCAGGTGCCCGAGGCTGCGTCCTCCTGAAGTTGGTGGGCTGCCCTTTCCAGGTTTCGAAGGCTGTTTAGGACAATTCCAGAGTGATTTATATAGAAACAGCATTTTTTTCTTGGGAAACAGGCATATCCCCTCTCTACCTGCCCTGCTGCTGTTAGCTTGTAGAGGGCTCTGCGATTTTTGCAGCACCACTGCAGCAAGAGTGTCTGCTGTTTCAGGACTTCTAAGGCACAGCTGGTTTCTTCTTTGCTGTTAGTTGGCTTTAGGGAGAGATTGTAATAGGTAACGGGATTTGGTATCAATTGCCAGCCCCCATTTTCCAGGGTGGTGGTTATGCCTAGGACAGCTAAGAGGGGGTCAAGAAGAGGCATTGTCCTTTTAGCTACTGAATAGGGAGAAACTGCAGGAAATGAAAACAGACAAGGTTTCCTAAGGGGTGTCTGGCTGGCCCTCCCCCTGGCAATAGGCGTTTGGGCTGGAGTTAGAGGGAATGGCTGGCTCTGACACAGACACTGCTGAGCTTTGCCTCTTGAAGAGGTGTTTCAGGCCGCCCACTGGCTGGCGCTCGTCCGTCCCGCCAGGTGCTTCTGGCGAGCTGGCGCTTCCCCGGGCGGCTGGCTTGACTCTGGGTAAGTGCACCCAGCTGGCAACTCCTTTAACTTTAGCAGCAGTTTCCGGGGTGTGTGTGTGTGTGGGGGGGGGAGGACGACTCACTTATTTTTCTCCAGGCAATGGTTCACCAAACGAAGACAGAGCTATGATGCGTAAATGCATTTATGAACACACCAGTTGAGTTAGGCCAGTAAAAAGAATTTATTTGGGAAATGGGGGAAGGAGCAGAGCTTGCTGGGAAATGGGAACGAAAGATGGAAAAGCACCCGTCTTGGAGTGGGAAAGCCATGCGTGGGCCCTGCTGAGACCGGGGGGCCTGCGAAGGCCCCCTGCCCTGAGTTTGGTCCCCGCTCCTCCCCCACAGCACCCACAGCCCTGCACGCCCCCTCGAAGCCCGTGGGGTGGGGTCTCCTGGCTCCAGGTGCGCCGTGGCTGCAGCTGGCCCTCCTAGGGGCAGTGGGGTGACTCAACAAGGAGGGAGACCCCCGGGCGGCTAAGGCGCCAACGCGAGCCCCACCGCGGCTGCAGGGAAGCGCGCACAGGGGCGCCCGGCTCTGCGCTGCCCTCAGGCCCCCAGCCAGGCCGCGCCCCCGGGACTGGGCGCGGAGCTTTGCAGCTCTGTGGGGCTCTTCTCCTGCCCTGGGAGGCTTCGTGCACTGCGCAGTCCTTAGCAAATGGCCCATGTATCAGAAAAGAATCATCCCCGCCCCCGGGACTCTGTAACCTAACAATATTTTTAATGAGAAAAAAAATTAGAAACCATCTTATTGAATTTAAAGTAGCAAAAACTTAAAAAGTTAATCCATTTTCAGTTATAAAAGCAGTGCACGCCCGTGGTAAGCAAGTCATTGTCTAAAGAAGCCGTGTTTCCATTAGGTTCCGGGTCCGGGTTCCCCGTCTCACTCCCGGTTTCCCACAGTCAGCGGGTTCTGGAGGATCCGTCTAGACTCTGCTCCGCACGTGCCTGTCCGTCACATCTTACCTCCACACGAAAAGAACCGCGCTTTTTCGTCTACCGCAGCCTGTGTCCTCACTTGCTAATATCGCTGCGTTGTCTTTCCGTTTCAGCACAGACACATCTACCTCATCCTGCCGGGGGCCCTGATTTAACCAGCTCCTGGCTGATGAACCTTCTAGTTACTTCCAGATTTTTGCTGTATAAACAATACCACATTATATATCTTTATTCCCAGCTTTACCCTGTGGTAATATATCTGCCTGGGAAATTCCCAGAAAACGGAGGTCTCAGTTCAAGGGCATGTGTGTTCCCAACGTTGACAGCTGTCGCACGGGGACCCTGCGAAGGCTGCACTTGTCTACATTCCACCACCGGCCAACCGGCTGGTGCTTCCCTCCCTCCTCCCCTCTCCCTCCCTTCCTTCCACCTAACTAGTAAACAAACAAGAACTTTACAAAGTTAAACTATATACAGTTTCCCATATTTAGAATCCTAACTACTTATCTTTTTACTTTAAATTCCACCACCATATTATACTAACACTGGGTGTGTTCATATGACTTAAAATATCTTGAAATTCTGTGTTTTTATGCATGCTTTTTGGTCAAGAAAAAGAAACAAATGCATTTTACATTCTAAGAAATGACTTGAGCTCAGGTTGTTAAATTTTGATTTTTGTTGTAATTCCACTTTATTTACATTATAATTTCCCCATATTTTTATTTTTATTTTTTTAAATTTATTTTTTAATTATTTTTAAAATTTTTAAAAAGATAAATAGATCACACAAAACCCCTGTATTTTTTTTTTTTTTTTTTTTTTCAGAAACAGACCCTCACATGTGTGGTCAAGTGATTTTTTTTTTTTATTATTTTTTTAATTACATTAAAAAAAATATATGAGGTCCCATTCAACCCCACCGCCCCCGCCCCCCACTCCCCCCACAGCAACACTCTCTCCCATCATCGTGATACATCCATTGCACCTGGTAAGTTCATCTCTGAGCATCACTGCACCCCATAGTCAATGGTTCACATCATAGCCCAGACTCTCTCACGTTCCATCCAGTGGGCCCTGGGGGGATCTACAGTGTCCCGTAATTGTCCGTGAAGCACTATCCAGGACGACTCCACGTCCCGAAAACGCCTCCACATCTCATCTCTTCCTCCCGTTCCCCACACCCAGCAGCCCCCATGGCTACCGTTCCCACACCCATTCCACATTTTCTCTGTGGACATTGGATTGGTTGTGTCCATTGCACACCTATGTCAAGTGAGGGCTTAGATTCCACTTGGGTACTGGATGCACTCTTCCCGCTTCTAGTTGTAGACACTCTAGGCTCCATGTTGTGGTGGTTGACCTTCTTCAACTCCATGTTAGCTGAGTGGAGTAAGTCCAATAAGTCAAAGTGTAGGAGCTGAAGTCTGTTGAGGCTCTGGGCCTGGGTGTCATATTATCAGTCCAGAGATTCAAATCCCATACATATATCTTAAACCCAGCACCAACTACAATTCCAATAAAGTAGCATGCAAGTCTTGTGAAAAGAGATCCCCTCTGAGTCCATTTCCATCACGCAGAAACACCAGCTCCAAAGAAGGGCCATCTGTCATGGCAGTGAACCCCTTCTGCCATGACCATAGAACCCGTGGGTCTCTTTATCCCTCAAAAGAACCAATACCTGGGGTTGTATCTACCTTATCTGTCTCTTAGACTCTGTTCAGTTGTACATAGGGCTATTCCTTCTGACAACCTCCAGACTCTTTTTTAGAGACTCAAAGCCTTATAATCTCATTTCTCCTTTCCATTTCCCCCTTACATTAGGTCAAACTGCTTCCCGAAGTCATGTTATTATATGCAGATAGGTATATTCTGCTGTTCCGCATTGAATCTTTAATTCAAGGTCATTTTCTAGTTGCTTCTTCAGCTGGTATGTGGTAGTGATCCCTCGGTGCCAGGGAGGCTCATCCCCGGGTGTCGTGTCCCACGCTGGGGGGAATGCATCACATCTACACGCTGAGTTTGGCTGTGAGAGTGGCCACATTTGAGTAACATGAAGGCTGTCAGGAGGAAACCCCCAAGCACAATGCTACTCTAGGCCTTGTTCTTATTGCAGGTGCATAGGCTCAAAAGTGTAGCCATTAGTATCAAGAGCCCACTGTTGGGCCCTCCTTCCTTCCTGGTTTTTGCCGTTGCACCTGGAGGATTGCCGCTGCTCTCCCAGGGCCCACAACAGTGACCCCCCGGCCAGGAGCCCAGTACCCCCCCAGCTGTTGTTTTTAATTGTTTCCACTATGAGTATATATAGACATTACCATATACCCTGGGCATATGCCCTGTATAACTCCCTGTCAACCATATATATCCTGTCAATAACATCCCATATCAGTATTCCTCCGCTGCCATTGTTGAACCACTCTGTGATCCAAAACTTCCCGTAAAGTGAATCCCAACATAATGTCAGCTTCAGAAGAGTCTTAGATCACCAAAATTCATATATACAATATACAGTATTTCCCCAGATCCACCATAAAACCTTTTCCCTTCCACAGCAATAATCTTTTAACTTATTCATATCATATTTCCTGAAACTGATGTACAGATTCCGAAACTATAGTTTTCAAACAAGGTAACATTTGTGCTTACTATGTGGTCCATACTTTAGGTTGTACAGTTTTCTAAATTTTTTAGTTATCCTATGTTTTGTCTTATGGTTTTCATTATTAGTCTGTCGTCCCCTATATGTTTTTGGTGTAATATTAGCTGTTTTATATTCATCCTCGTGTACTCTCACATAACTCCTCTTTTGCCCCCTTATTTACCTTTGTTCCATCCATTGCACGTCCATTTTCCCCTCCCCTTAGGGCCCACAACGCCTGCCAATCTAATGCCCTGGGAGCCGTCCTTTCTCACGAGAGATACAGTTCTCTCTATTCGACGGCATTAGTCTTCCCCAGGATATGGGTCCACCCCACCCAATGGTAGAACCCACCTTGGCAAAATGAGCCTTCAGCTATTCCCTCCGGAGTCCTCCCGCATCAGACCATACCCCCTGAGCATCCTAACCAGGTAACCCTCCTACTTATACTTTGATACGTTTTACTCAACATTTAGTTCTCAATGAACTTCTGGCACTCTCCCATGTTTGTATGTTGCCCCTCCCTCCCACCTATTTCTTGGACCATATTACCCCTCTTCCCATCCCCAGCCCCCCTCAAACCCAGAAAACCCCACCCGAAGGTAACCCCTTGCCCCCATTTTGTCCCTTCTTTGTGCTCATACTTACCCCCAGCTCATCACAGATTCCACCCCTATAGACATTAACTCACATCCTTCCTCCACCCCCCGATTTCCAGTAAGCCACTTTTCCAGACTCTAGCTCTCTGAGGCAGTTAACTTATTTCATATCATTGAGGTCATATAGTATTTGTCCTTCAATGCCTGGGTTGCTTCACTCAACATAAGATTCTCAAGGTTCATCCATGTTATCACGTGTGATTGTAGTGTATTGGTTCTTACAGCTGAGTAGTATTCCATTGTGTGTATATACCACATTTTATTGATCCACTCATCTGTTGATGGACTTTTGGATTGATTCCAACTTTTGGCGATGGTGAACAATGCTGCTATGAACATTGGTGTACATATATCGGTTTGTGTCCTTGTTTTCAGATCTGATGGGTATATACCCAGCAGTGGTATTGCTGGGTCATATGGCAAATCTATGGATAATTTTTTGAGAAACTGCCAAACTGTCCTCCAGAATGGTTGGATCCTTCTGCATTCCCACCAGCAATGGATGAGTGTTCCCCTTTCTTCACATCCTCTCCAGCATTTGTATTCTACTGTTTTTTTCATGGCTGCCAATCTTATGGGAGTAAGATGGTATCTCATTGTAGTTTTGATTTGCATTTCCCTGATAGCTAGGGATTTGGAGCATTTTTTCATGTGCTTTTTAGCCATTTGTATTTCTTCTTTGGAGAAGTGTCTGTTTAAATCTTTTTCCCATTTTTTAAATGGGTTGTTTATCTTTTTGTTTTCGAGATCTATGAGTTCTTTATATATGCAAGTTATAAGTCTCTTATCAGATATATGGTTGCCAAATATTTTCTCCCATTGTGTGGGTTCCCTTTTTACTTTCTTGACAAACTCCTTTGAGGTGCAGAAGGCTTTAATTTTGAGGTAGTCCCATTTATCTATTTGTTCTTTTGCTGCTCGTGCTTTTGGTGTGATATTCATGAAGCCATTTCCTATTACAAGGTCCTGTAGATGTTTCCCTACACTGCTTTCTAAGGTCTTTATGGTCTTGGCTCTTATATTTAGGTCTTTGATCCATCTTGAGTTGATCTTTGTATAAGGTGTGAGATGGTAATCCTCTTTCATTCTTCTACATATAGCTATCCAGTTCTCCAGGCACCATTTGTTGAATAGGCCATTCTCTCCCAGTTGAGAGGGTTTGGTGGCTTTATCGAATATTATATGGCTATATACATGAGGTTCTATATCTGAACTTTCAATTCGATTCCATTGGTCTGTGTGTCTCTCCTTATGCCAGTACCATGCTGTTTTCACTACTGTAGCTTTGTAGTATGTTTTGAAGTCAGGAAGTGTGATTCCTCCTATTTCGTTTTTCTTTTTCAATATGTCTTTGGCTATAAACCCCTGTATTTTTAACTTTATATTCCGAATAGGTAACATGTTAACAGAGCTCACAGTCCAAGTATTAATCAGGGTACTGCGAAAAGTTTCTCTTTCCCTTGTCCTCCATCTCTACTTTCTACCAACTTCTGTAACCGTGTTTTCAGTTTCTTACACATTCTTCTAGAGTTTTTATGTAAATACAAGTATGAATATAGATTCTTGCTTCTTCCTGCTCTTGACACAGAAGGCAGCACCCTGTGCTGTTCAGGTATCGATGTACCTGGACATCTTTCCCTATTGGTAGACAAAGAATTCTCCTCCCTTTCCACAGTGTCCCATGTGGAGGCACCTTACTTGATTTGGACGGTCCCTGTTGATGGATGTTCACTGTTTGCCAATGTATGAAAGTGGAGCCGCTGGCCAGGTGGAGCCGCTGGCCAGGTGTTTGTCTCTGTGCTGCCTCACGTTGGCAGCCTTCCTGAGGGGCTGTAGCAATTACACTTCCACAGAGAATGCATCAGACTTTTAGCAGTCGGATAGGTGAAAATTGCCACCTGTCGTTTCAATTTTCAGGTCTCTGATGAGTGAGTTTGATGATCTTTTTTATACATGTAAAGCCCTTTGTATTTCTTTACTTTGAATCGTTTGTTCAGTTTTCTCCCTTTGAGTTATGGATTTTCTTCTAGAAGCTTTTTGTGAGTCGAGGAGGTTAGCCTCGGTCGGTGGTAGGAATTGCCGCACCAGTCCCTATGTGTCGTATGACGGGTCATCACATGTCTTTTGGCTTTGCTTATGGTGTTTTTGTTTGTTTGTTGTTTTTGTTTTCTTTAGAAGGCACTGAGAACCGAACCCTGGACCTCCCGTGTGGGAGGTGGGTGCTCAACTGCTTGAACCACATCTGCTCCCTGCTCGTTTTGCTTTTGCTCATTGCTCATTGTTCGCTTATTGTCTGTTCACTGCTTTTGCTCATTGTCTGTTTGTTGTTTTTTGCCTGTTGTCTGCTTGTCTTCTTTAGGCAGCACCAGGAACCTAACCTGGGACCTCCCGTGTGGGAGGTGGGCGCTCAACTGCTTGAGCCACATCTGTTCCCCTGCTTCTGATGTTTTTATTTCATCCTTGCTGTGTGCGTGTGTTTTGTCATGGATTTTAAATATTTTTTTGTTTTGTTTTGTTTTTAGGAGGCACCGGGGATTGAACCCAGGACTCAAACATGTGAGCGGGTGCTCAACCACTGAGTTATACCTTCTCATTAAACATTGTTTTTAAAGTTTTGAAATAATTCCAGGATTAAAGAGATACAAGACAGTGCCAAGCCTCTTTTGCCTTCCCCACTTCCCTGTGTTAGCATGGCTCCTACCCACAGCACAGGTACCGCGTGTCCAGGTGGCTGCTTGACTTACCCATAGGCTTTATTTATTATTTCATAATAAAACATGTTTGTTCTCTAGAGGTCAGAGGTAGCAGAACATTTTTACCTACTACCAAGTTGTGCTTCTCTAAATGTGGTTTGTTAAAAATATAGCATTTTAAAAAATTTTTATTATTCATTTTTTTAAAATATTACATTAAAAAAATATGAGGTCCCATTCAACCCCACCGCCCCCACCCCCCACTCCCCCCACAGCAACACTCTCTCCCATCATCATGACACGTCCACTGCATTTGGTAAGTTCATCTCTGGGCATCGCTGCACCTCATGGTCCATGGTCCACATCATAGCCCACACTCTCCCACGTTCCATCCAGTGGGCCCTGGGGGGATCTACAATGTCCCGTAATTGTCCGTGAAGCACCATCCAGGGCAACTCCAACTCCCGAAAACGCATAGGCTTTATTTAGGTTTCCTTTATTTTTCACCTAATGTCCTTTTTCTGTTCCATGATCCAATCCAGGATCCCATTTTGCATTTAGTTCACTACTCCTTTAATTCCCTTCTGTAGAAGTTTGATATGGTTCATGAATTCCAAAAATAGATATTGAATTATGTTTATAAACTGGTCTGTACCTGGGCATGATAAAATTATGATTAGGGCTTTGATTGGGCCATGTCAGTAGGGTATTGAGTCCCTGCCCCTTGGTGGGTGGGGACTCAAAGATAAAAGACATGGCGAAGGACAGAGTTGGAGTTTGATGCTGGAGTCTTGAGCTGGAGCCCCAGGAAGTAAGCACACAGAGGAAAGAGAAGCAAGCCCCAAGAAGAGGGGAACCCAGGAAGCCTGAACTCTGGTGCTCCAACACATGGAAATAGAAATTGGTGAGGGAAGTAACTTATGCTTTATGACCTGGTATCTAAAAGCCCCTATACCCTTTATAAAAGTCAACAGACTTCTGGTATTTTGCATTAGCACCCCTTTGGTCGACTAATACAGAATTTGGTACCAGGAGTGGGGTAGTGCTTTTGCAATTACCAAAATGCTGGAATGGTTTTATAAATGGGTAAGGAGTATTTTTTTGGAGGAATTGTGAAATGCTTGATGGAAAGGGCCTAGATGCTTTGAAGAGACAATTGATAGCAATATGGATGATAAAGAGACGTTTTATAATGGCTTAGAAATAAATGATGACACTATGGTTAGAAACTGGAGGAAAGGCAATCTATGTTTTAAAGTTGCAGAAAACTTAGCAAGATTGACTCCTGGTGTTTTATGGAAGGCAGAAATTGAAAATGGCAAGCCTAGGCATTTAGCTGAAGAACTTTCAAAGTAAACCCAGAGAATGTAGCTTGGCTTCTCCTTGCAGCTTATAGCAAAATGCTAGATGGGAGAAATATGCTGAGGACTGAACTGTTGGCCATAAAGAAAACAGAAACTGATTCTGGAAATTCCAGACCTCTGGAAATCAAGTTCCCAGATGACAGTGCCCCATCTGAAAACGTAACTAAACTTGGAACTTGAAATCAGGATTGAAGATGCAGTTATCTCGGAAAGGCTTGTGGAAAGTCTTACTCTCTGATGATTTGGACCCCTGCTTCTTACATGCTAAACCAATAAGCTTTTTGAGAACTGTATGAACAAAACCACTGTCAGCCTGGACTAAAAGGGACGTGGAAAGGAGAGAAGCAAACCCTGAGAAGAGAGGAAACCTGAGTCCAGGCAGAAGCAAGACATGGGAAGAGAGGAACCCCAAACCTGGAGAGAAGCTGGCCCTGGGAAGAGAGGAACCCAGGAAGCCTGAATCCTGGCAGATGCCGGCAGCCATCTTGCTCCAACACATGGCAAAAGACTTTGGTGAGGGAAGTAACTTATGCTTCTACCCCAAATAAACACACTTTATAAAAACCAACCAATTTCGGGTATTTTGCATCACCCCTTTGGCTGACTAATACACCTTCCCTCTGTGGGCGTTCCTCAGTCTTGTCTTCCACTGCCTCGACAGTTTTAGCAGAGACGGGGAGGTGTTTATGGCATGCCTTCAGTTTGGGTCTGCCTGGTCTTCTCTCATGATTAGCTCAAGGCTGTGGATTTGGGGAAAGAACGCCACAACAGCCGTGCAACATGGGCTAATGCGCTAGCAGAGGGGCTGCTGGTGTCTCCACTGAAAAGCTATAAGCTCTCCTTGTAATTAATTATCAGATATTTGGGGGGAGGTACTTTGAGGCATGTAAATGTCTTGTTTCTCCTTAAGTTTTTCCCTAGTAACTTGCATTCATCAGTGGGTCTTGTCCTTAGCCAGGCCCAGCTGTGTAATCCAGTTTTAAAATGGGCAAAAGATTTAAATAGACATTTCTCCAAAGAGGAACTACAAATGGCCAAAAAGTACATGAAAAAAATGTTCCATATCACTAGCTATTAGGGAAATGCAAATCAAAACAACAATGAGATATCATCTAACATTACATAGAATGGCCATTATGAAAAAAACAGACAACAGTAAGTGCTGGAGAGGATGTGGAGAAATAGGAACATTCTTTCATTGTTGGTGGAATTGTGAAATGGTGCAGCCTCTGTGGAAGATAGGCAGTTCCTCAAGAAGCTAAATATAGAACTGCCATATGATCCAGCAATTCCTCTACTAGGAATATATCCAGAAGAACTAAAAACTATGACATGAACAGACATCTGCATTCCCGTATTCATAGTGGCATTATTCACAATTGCCAAAAGATGGAAACTACCCCAGTGTCCATCAACCAATAAATGGATAAACAAAATGTGGTATATACACACACGTATATATATATATACACACACACATATATATGATGGAATACTATGCTGCCATTGGAAAAAATGAAATTGGAACATGTATGATAACATGGATGAATCTTGAAGACATTATGCTAAGCAAAGTAAGCCAGACGCAAAAGGATGAATATTGCATAGTCTCATTAATATGAACTAAAAATGAAGAATAAGCACATGGAGTTAAAACCTAGAGTACAGGTTATTAGGAGATAAGAGGAAGGTTGAGAAGAACTAGTGATGCTTAATGTATGTAGAAGTTTAATTAGCTTGACAGTAAAAATATGGATATAGAGTTGATGGTGACACATTATAGTGAGTGGCAGCTGGTTTATAAATGAGATTGTGGCTGAAAAGGGTAGTCTGAGGAAGTAAATGTCAATTGAAAGAAAGCTAAAGAATAATCTAGGGACTGAATAACACAGTGAACCCAGAGGTGGATGAGAACTGTGGTTGAGGGCACAGATGCAAGATTGTTCTTCGTGAGCCAGAGGAGATGTATATCACTATTGCAGGGTGGTGGGAATATGGAGTAGCATGGAAAAACTACAAATGGTGTGACGTATAGACTGTGGTTAACAGCAATACTATATTATTCTTGTATCAACGCCAAAGATGTACTGTGTTGATAATGGAGGTGTATGGAAAAAGTGTGCCAAATGCACGGTATGGACAATGGTTGGTGGTAATAGTCTGATGATATTATCTCATAATTTGTAACAAATGTTCCACCATGGTATGGTGTGTTGGAGCAGGGTGCTGTATGGGAATTCTATACTTGTGCATGATTGTTTTGTAAATTCACAACCTCTGTAATAAAAATATATTAAAAAAAATAGGGTGGGTTGGGGGCAAATTACACCAAATGTAGGATAGGGACTATAATTAGTAGTAATATTTTGATGATGTTCTTGCATAGTTTGTAACAAATGTTTCACAACAATGCAAGGTGTTGGTGGAGGGATGATGTATGAGACCCCTGTATGATGTTATGTATGTTTATTTTGTAAGTTCACCATCTTTACTATACACTTATTGTTTAGGCATGTTCATGTATGAATGATATATTTCAATAAAAAATATACTTAAAAAAAAGAAATACAGGAGAGGAGTAGATATAGCTCAAGTGGTTGAGCACCTGCACCCCATGTACAAAATCCCAGGTTCGACCCCTGATCCTCTTAAAAGCAAAACAAACAAATAAAAAACCCAACTCTCTGGAGGACATTATGTTGAGCAAAGTAAACCAGACACAAAAGGACAAATACTGCAGGATTGCATTACTATGAACCAAATATACTGTGTAACATACTGTATGATTTAAAAAAAAATTATTGGAAGCAGATGTGGCTCGAGTGATAGGGCCTTCATCTACCATATGGGAGAACCTGAGTTTGATCCCTTGGGCTTCCTTGTGAAAAAGAAGAGAAAACAAGCCTGCACAGTGAGCCAGTGCCCACATGGCGAGCTGAGTGCCCGCATGGTGAGCTGAGTGCCTGCATGGCAAACTGAGTGCCTGCATGGGTGCCCTTGTGGTGAGCCGAGTGCCCACACAAGTGCCTGCATGGTGAGCCAAGTCCCCACACAAGGGCCCACATGGTGAGCCGACTGCCCATGTAGTGAGCCAGTGCCCATGCAAGTGAGTCACACAGCAAGATGATGATGCTACAAAAGAGAGATGAAGGGGAAAGTCAAGGTGAAGTGCAGCAGAGACCAGGAACTGAGGTGGCACAATTGACAGGGAACCTCTGTTCACATCAGAGGTCCCCAGGATTGAATCCCAGTGAATCCTAGAGGAGAAAGACAAGAAGAGAAGACAAAAAAAGAAAAGAGAGAGAACTAGATACAGAAGATCACACAGCCAATGGACACTCAGCAAAAACAGCAGGGTAGGGGAGGGGGAGGGGAAGAAAAAATTATATGCATCCCATACATTTAATTGAGAAATGGATGTTTTTATTCAACTGTGTTTTCTTTTTAGTTTTTAATTGTTTATATTTTCAATTATTAAATGTACAAAATAAAGCTAAAAAAAAACTCTCATTGGGGAGCAGGTATACCTCAGTGGTTGAGCACCTACTTCCCATGTATGAGGTCCTGGGTTCAATCTCCAGTACCTCCAAAAAAAAAAAAATACAGCAGGCTCTTGATTTTGATGCTTGTACTAATGAATCCTGTTCTTGTGAAATTGAAACTTAGCCTAGTATTATATATTGCCCAAGAGTTAAGTTCTGAAAGTCTCCTTGCTGTTCTAACATCCTCTCTCAAAGCCAAACTCACTACCTCTCCTCTGTTGTGGGACATGACTCCCAGGGATGAGCCTCCCTGGCACCAGGGGATTATTACCAAGTGACAATTAGCAATGCATTTGGAAAAAGGGGAAAATATTAAATACAAATGAGTTTTTATGGCTAAGAGATTTCAAAGTGAGTTGGGAGGTCATTCCAGAGGTTATACTTATGCATGTCTTAGGAGGATCTCACTGACTGCTGCAGTAAACAGTGCCTCAAGCAGGGTGCTCCTGAGGGCTCTAGAGATATCTGGACACTATAGGCAGGGCAGACAAATCCAGGCCTTACTTTGGAATATATGTTAATGTATTCCCCTAATGTATCTGAGGTGGATTCATTTATAATTTTCCTACACATGGTTCTTAGGCCCCTTTTATTAGCACTATACTCATTAAATCTTCTGGCTGTTTATATGCCAGTTGAGCCCTGAATCTCAGCAGAGTTGCAGCTAACACCTACTCTCCAATTCATTGGACTCACCCAAGACATCTAACAAAAGAATGATGGACAATGCCCATCCCGCAAAACAAACAGTATTTACAACTGCAAAGACAGTTCTGCCCACATGACTCATGGGATCTATCAGATTCAATCAGAAACAGAGTGGGTATCACCATCCCAAAATCCTCAAGATTGAGGGAAACATAAGGAGAGAATGCAACTATGGACTAAAGTAGACTTCTTATTACATTATTCTAGCAATGGAAGAACTTGTAAGAGTGATGCACAGTAGGGCGAGGGGAGGAAGGGCGAAGAGTAGGTGTAACGCGGGGCAACAACTGGAATTGCTCTGCATGACATTGCAGTGACAGATACAGGCCATTATATATTTTGTCAAAACCTATAAAATTGTTCGGTGCAAAGTGTAAACTATAATGTATACTGTTGTCCGTGGTTAGTAGCAATTCTTCAATATGTGTTCATCAGCTGTGACAAATGTACACTCTAATGAAAGATGTTGTTAATGGAGAAACATGGGGAAGGGGGGGGTGTATGGGAATCCCTTATATTTTCAATGTAACATTTATGTAATCTAAAGTACCTTTAAAAAATAATAATAAAAGAAAAAAAGAAAAAGAAAAAGAACCCCAGGCTTGATACTTTTGAAAAAGAGCAGTGGAAGGGTGTAAAGTGGGTGTGACGCCCTGGCCCCACTGCCGGCGGGCTTCAGGTGCAGACCTTGCCGGCACCCTGAGCCACACCGAGGCCCGGGGAGGCGGGGTGCCCGCTGGTGCTGGGCCTGGCTCGAGTGCTGGATGGGAGTGGCTCGGGCCCCAGGATCGCTGTCCCAGAAGGCTGCGCTTCCCATGGGCCTGCCTGTGGCTGGGTCCTTGGAGTGCTAAAGGCTGAGTTCCCTGATCCTGGCCTGGGACACTTGTGAAAGGAAGGATTCCTGGCCGGGAGCTTGGGAAACTCCCTCAGCTGCACCTCCCTCCTAGAGCTCTCTGCGCACACCAGAGCACCGGTGCTCCGAGTAGTCCCACAGCCCCGCGTCCGGGATTTCCAGGGCTGCCCAGACTTTCTTTTTTTAAAAAAAGATTTATTTTATTTCTCTCCCTTTTCCCCCGTTGTCTGCTCTCTGTGTCCATTCACTGTGTGTTCTCCTGCGTCTGTTTGCATTATCAGGCAATACATTTTTTTTTGTTGCATCATCTCACCGCGTCAGCTCTCCGTGTGTGCGGCGCCATTCCTGGGCAGGCTGCGTTTTCATGCTGGGCGGCTCTCCTTACGGGGTGCACTCCTTGAGCGTGGGGCTCCCTTACGTGGGGGCCACCCCTGCGTGGTATGGCACTCCTTACGCGCGTCAGCACTGCGCGTGGGCCGGCTCATCACATGGGTCAGGAGGCCCTGGGTTTGAACCCTGAACCCCCATATGGTAGGTGGACGCCCTATCAGGTGAGCCCCGTCTGCTTCCCACACCCAGGCCTTCTTAAGCCGTGGACCTCTCGCGATGCCCGGCTGCCCCGGGCCCTGGGGTGCACCTGGAGTCCGGGGGCTCTGCTAGGCCATCTGGGGGGCTCCTGCCCCAAGACCTCAAGCAAGGCCTGAGCGAGGCACCCCGCATCACACTGCGACTCCGTGACCCCATGCCCTGGTCCCACCAGGGTGGGGGAACAGCGGGTGGCCGAGGTGCTGGTGCCACTGCCCGCGCGGCTCATGGGGTCCTTGTCCCGTCAGCCGCTCTGCCCGTGGATCTCGTGGCCTGGGTGCCTGGGCCTGGAGGTGCTGGAAGGTCTGCGTCCCCCCAGCATTCCACCCCTGGGAGCCATGGGTGCTGCCCGTGCTCCTGCGTCCAGGTCTCTATGAAGGGCCCTGCTGCCCGCCAGCCTGCGGCGCGGGGCAGGGCTGGGGAGGGGGCACAGCGCAGGTCTCAGCAGCGAGGCCCGGAGGCGGCCCCGAGGGACCCTGGCGGCTGTGGAGCTCCGGCCCCGGCCTGCCTTCACCGGCTTCGCAGCGGCAGCCTGCTGTGACGGCCGCACGCAGCTGTCTTCCAAGGCTCCAGGTGTGGGGATCGGGGCGCGTCCCGATGGGTGGGCGCAATGGAGGACAGCTCCTCTGGAAGAACAATTTTTACATTTTTTTAATTAAAATTTTTTTCTTTGATGGGGGGAGAAAATAATACAAACACGGGGAAGAAATTAAAAGGGTAAAAAAGTGTCGGTGAAAAGCAGGCTTTCCCTCCTCGGTCTTCTCGTTTCCTCTCCTGGGCCAGCGCCGGCACCCGCTCCGCTCTTAGAGCGCGACCTCATTCGGCTTCTCTTAACGGGGACCGACCGTCGTTACTTTCTGTGGACACACTTGCTAACGTAGGTACGCAAATCCACGCCCGTCTTTTCTTTCCTTTGCGCGAAGGGCAGCCCAGGGACCCCCTCACCAGCAGGGGCTCCGGGGCTGGGTGCTGGGCTGGCAGGAGGAGGCCTCTCCAAGGTGCCCTGGTGCCGAGCGGGGCGTGCGCGAGCCCTGCCTTGGGGGAGCCCCCAGGGAACCCCGTCCACTCTGCCACCCTCCTCAGGGCCAGCGGGGCGATGGGAGTGACCCCAGCCCAGCCCAGGTCTTGGGCCAGTCCCGACCGCGAGGCCCGAGATCGGGCTGAGCCTCCCGCCGGGACCCAGGACAAGGAGGCGCCGTGGAAGACCCCGGCCCCATCTCGTGAATAGTGGGAGGCGTGTGAGTGTGCACGAGTGTGTGGAGTGTGAGCACACGAGAGCACAAGCATGTGACTGCGTGTGAATGTGGAGTGTGTGCACGAGAGTGCACACAAGTGTGAGCATGTGAGAGTGCGTAAGTGCGTGTGCTTAAGTGTGAGTGTGCACGAGTGACTGCACAAGTGTGTGCACAAGTGTGAGTGTGAGAACACGGTGTGCTGTGGGTGGTGGGGGTTGCGTCCACACTGCCCAGTGGGCTGGACAGAACTGGGGACAGCTGGTGCTGGTGGCCCAGGGGCCCGCGGGTCGAGCCTGTGACTGCAGCAGCGCAGCTGGCCCCGGAGCCTCCACTCGCCCACTGAATGGGCGTGACCGCGCTCGTTCTCCCTCCCCACCTCCGCGCCACCGAGACAACACCTGCCTGTCAGCCCCGGACCGCCCCACACCTGGAACCCTAAATTCCAGCCGTAATTTTTTACAAGGCCTGCACACACGTACACCGCACACACGTACACTCCACGTGCACATACACCCGCACACGTACACCGCACACACGTACACCCGCACAGACTACACACACACGTACGCCCCACCCGCCCCTGCAGCCCCCGCGCACCAGTGCGTTCACACACACCACTAACTCCCAGTGGCTTCTGTGGTTCTGATGGCGCCGCAGGAAGGAGGGCGAGGGGCCCTGACTCCACCCAGACCTCGGCCCCAGGACCCCTCCCCGAGCGCCGCCTTTGCCCCGGGCGGGGCTGCCTGTGGGCTGCGGGCCCCAAGGCCCGTCCCGCCCAGCCGTCACGTCCTGCCCGTCCTGCCCCCCACCCTGGCCGCACAGCCAACCCGAGGGAGGCGCTGCTGGGGGCGCACCCAGGCCCCGCGCAGCCCAGGGCCTTTCCAGCCCAGGGCCTTTCCAGCCTCGGCGCGCGCCCGCCCTGCTCTGCGAGGCTCCGCCCTCGGCCAGTCGCACCCGGACCTGAGCCTCCAGACCGCCTCATCCAGGGCCTCCCTGTGCGCGGCCTCAAAGGCCCGTGCTGAGTGCTGGTGTGTGCAGTGTGTGTGCAGTGTGTGCTGGTGTGTGCAGTGTATGCCAGTGTGTGCTGGTGTGTGCCGGTGTGTGCAGTGTGTGTACCAGTGTGTGTGTGCTGATGAGTGCCGGTGTGTGCAGTGTGTGTGCAGTGTGTGTGTGCTGGTGTGTGTAGTGTATGCCAGTGTGTGTGTGCTGGTGTGTGCTGGTGTGTGCCAGTGTGTGCAGTGTGTATACCAGTGTGTGTGTGCTGATGAGTGCCGGTGTGTGCAATGTGTGTACCAGTGTGTGCATGCTGGTGTGTGCAGTGTGTGTGCTGGTGTGTGCAGTGTGTGCTGATGAGTGCCGGTGTGTGCAATGTGTGTACCAGTGTGTGCATGCTGGTGTGTGCAGTGTGTGTGCTGGTGTGTGCAGTGTGCCCATGTGTGCAGTGTGTGTCAGCATGTGCAGTATGTGTGCAGTGTGTGCCAGTGTGTACCAGTGTGTGTGTGGTGTGTGTAGTGTGATGTATTAGCATGTGCTGATGTGTGCAATGTGTGTACCAATGTGTGCCCATGTATGCAGTGTGTGCCAGTGTGTGCAGTGTGTCAGTGTGTGCAGTATGTGTGCATGTGTACCAGTGTGTTAGCGGTGTGTGCACTGTTAGTGTGTGCTGATGTGTACGATGTGTGTACCAGTGTGTGTGTGCTGGTGTGTGCAGTGTGTGCAGTGTGTATCCAGTGTGTGCAGGGTGTGTTTATGTGTTGGTGTATGCCTGTGTGTGCACAATGTGTGCATGTGTGTGCTGGTGTGTGCCTGTGTGCAGTGTGTGCATGTATGTGTTGGGGTGTGTGCCTGTGTGTGCTCATGTGTGCGTGTGTGTGCCCGTGTGTGCCTGTGTGTGCAGCGTGCGCCTGCCAGGAGGCCCTTCTGGGGGGCGTTCCCCGCTGCCCGTGGACAGGACAGGCCCCTCGGCCTGGGGGACAGGCCCGCGTAGCCTGCAGGAGGCAGGGGAAGCACACGCGGACGATATGGGGGGAGGTCGGCTGAGCTGTAGGAGCCTGAAGGTCTCCCTGGAGGAGGCGCTCCACGCTGGGCTGGAAGTGGGAGGCCGGCGCCCCCGGACCATGACGCTCCAATGAAAAAGCATTTCCCTTTGGAAATAATCGTAAGTTTATGAGAAGCTGTGACAATGAAAAGCAATTCAAAGAGCACCTGTGCCCCACCCAGTCCAGCACCAACACACCCGTATGCCTCGCGTGGGGCCCGAGCCAGTGGCAGGCGGCGCCCACACCCCTGGCCGTGGCCCAGTCCCCAGAGCGTCTGCCCACAGTGCAGCCCCCGGCTCCTGGCTGGCCCTGGACGCACCTCCTCAGGCGGCCGTGCAGGCCCCGGACGCCCTCCCGCTGTCGCCCGCACATTCGGAGCCCGCGTCGGGGGCTGGTGTGCTCTGCGGCCCCCGCGCCAACCTCCTTCCACCTGCATCGTTCCTCCCGGAGTTGAAGAGCCGAGCAGCTCTGGGGAGGGACGAAGGCAGAGTGCCAGGCTGGTGTGCCAGCCTCGTCAGGCCTCTGGCTGCTGAGGGGCTGGGCAGCTGCTCCGTGCCTCGGTTTTGCCGCCTGCAAAGTCAGTGTGGCCACTTCAGCCGGGGCCTGGCACACAGTCGAGGCAAGTCTGCCCACGTCGTGACAGTGACACATTTCCTCTTCGCCAAGGGGCGCCTGAAGCAGGGGCACAGGGCCCCCGACAGGGCCGCCCTCCACCTGCAGCCGGCCACGGGGCCCTGGGGCTGGACGAGGGCTGTGTCCCGGGCGGGGGAGGACAGCAACGCGGCAGGTGCCGGAACGCCGGACAGGTCACCCCAGGGCCAAGCACCAGGGTGACCAGGCACAAACCCCGGCTTTTTCATCCAACCCAGGAGGTGACAGAGTGGCCTGAGGGGCCACAGAGCTGCCCGGATGCTCCTCTGTCCTCGGGTGGGAGGGAGGCTTGAGGCGGGTGGTTACCAGAAACACGGGGGAGTTGTGCACACCTGCCCCCTGGCTCCCAGGAGGGCAGAGGAAGCTGCTGTGGTGAGCTTGACTGCCCGCCGGCTCTTCACCTACCGGCCCTCCTCCTGCTTACGCTCCTGACCTAGAGGCGGGCAGCGCAGGGTTGGAAGAGGTGCAGAGCACACCCCCAGGGGGACGAAGCCCTGAGCACGGCTGGAAGGGACACCAGGAATCTCCCTGATTTCTGGTACTTGATTCTTCTCGACTGTCTCCACAGAGGCGACCAGGAGTGGTCCATCCTCCATCCATCCACCTACCCATCCACATGTCCACCTCATCCACTGTCCAGCTTCCCACCTGTCCACCAGTCCACCCCTCCACCCGTCCATCTACTCACCATCCACCCATCAACCTATCCACCAGTCCACATACCCACCACCCACCTGTCCATCTATCCATCAACCCAGTATCCACCTGTCTATCTACTCACCATACTCCCATCCACCTATCCATCTACCCACCACCCACCCGTCCAATTATCTACCCACCATGCACCTGTCCACCATCCACTATCTATCTACTCATCTGTCCACCATTCCACCCATCCACCTATCCATGTACCCACCAACCTGTCCACCCATCCGTCTACTCACCATACACCCATGAACCCATCCACCCGTCCACCTACCTACCCATCCACCTGTCCACCTGTCTATCTACTCACCATCCTCCCATCCACCTATCCATCTACCCACCACACACCTGTCCAATTATCTACCCACCGTGCACCTGTCCACCATCCACTGTCCATCTACCCACCTGCCCATGTACCCACTATCCACCCGTCCACCTATCTGCCCACCTATCCACCCATCCACCCATCCATCTACTCACCATCCACCCATCAACCTTTCCACCTGTCCACCTATCTACCCACCTGTCCGCCAGTCCACCCATCCATCTACTCACCATACACCCATCAACCCACCTACCTGTCCACATACCCACCACCCACCCACCCACCTACCCACCCATCCACCTGTCCATGTACCCACCAACACCTGTCCACGTATTCATCTACCCGCCCGTCCACCTGTCCATGCACTCACCATCCACCTGAAGCTCCTGAGCACAAGAGGAGGGGCTGAGCCCACCCGTAGTGTGGAGGGGCTGGGGAAGGGAATGTGGCGATGGCCAGGTGGACGTGGGTGAGCCGAGGGGGCCGGCTGGGAGCCGACTGGGGTGGGGCTGGGGTCTAGCGGGTAAGCACAGTGGCAGAGTGACCGAGCGCGCACCTGACACTCCAGCCACAGACCACCAGGCCTGCGGCCGGCCTTGCCAGGGGCGGGGCCCGCAGGGACGTGAGGGAAGCCTGGCCAGAGGCGCCTCCTGCGCCCCGTGCCGCCGGCGGGGCCCTGTCACCTCTGCACCCGAGGCGCCCACCCCACACTGACGCCCACCCGCCCAGGGCGGGACCACCAGCTGGCTCACCCACGGCTCAGGCCCTGGCGCTGACCCCACGCCCTGCGCTGGGCAAGGGCCGCCTCCCGCCTGCCTGGACTTCACCGGGCTGTGGGGAGGGGGTGCGGCCCTGAGCCGCGCTGGAGCGCCCGCTGCCTGCCCGGCACCCCCAGAGCCCGCGCCACCGCCGACGGCGCTTCCCCGCCAGGGGCTGCGCTCCGCCTGGGCCGGGGGCCAGGGGCGGCTGGGGACTGGGCCTCCTCCCGCGGCGCCCGCCCTCTGTCCCCAGGGGCTGGTGCTGGACGCGCAGTGCCAGGACCGGCGGAAGGTGGGCACCTCGGCCTCACCCTCCTCTTGGCAGAAAGGGGAAGAGGTGCGGCGGAGACGCCGTGGGGAAGGGCGGAGGGGCCCTGGGGAAGGCGGAGGGGAGAGGAGGGGGTGGAGGGGCCCTGGGGAAGGCGGAGGGGAGGGGAGGAGGGGAGGGGAAGGGTGGAGGGGGTGGAGGGGAGGGGCCGGCCCTCCCAGGTCACAGCCACGGGAATGCCAACGGTTTCATGGTGCTGGGGCCTTGGGCCCGTCCTCCCAATCCACCTGCCGCGGAGGCCCGGCCCCTCCCCGGGGTCTGGCGGCTGCAGGGCGCGAGCCGCTGGGCTCCATGGGGAAGGTCCAGCGCCTGAGCGCGCTGCCCTCGGGTTCCGCGGCCCCGCCTCGCCCTGTCGGCCGGCGCCCCCTGGTGGCCCGCGTGGCCGCCGCTCGTGGCGAGGAAGGGCTGGGGCGCCGCCTGCTGGGCCGCATGCGGGCCCCAAGGTGACCTGGGGAGGCCTGCCTGCCGGGGCGGGGGGGTGCCGGCTAGCCCCAGCTGTGACCAGCGCCAGGCCGGTCAGCTTTCGGGTCCTGGGAAACGAGGAGGTCAGCGCAAGTCCCCTGTGGCCTTACTGGCCAGCACCAAAGCTGGGCGACCCCCCCCCCGGGGCCGGGCCCCTGGGCAATCCCAGGCCCAGCGGGGACGAGCGATGAAGGCGTGTGGCGCCTTTCGCAGGCGCCTGAGCTCTGCAAACCGTCGGCTCCTCCCAGCGCCCAGAGCCCGGGGCAGGGGCTCTTAACCGGGGTCCGTGCGCTTGAGTCGAAACGAAGCAACCGTCATTCCTGTGGGGCGTGTTGGAGCGGGCGTGTGTGCTTAGGAAACAGGCCACAGCAGAGTGTGCTTGGGCAAGGGGTCCATGGAGCAGGAAGGTGAAGGGCTCCTCCCCCAGCGGGTGGGCTGGGAGGGGCCGGCACCCTTCAGGGTGAGGGGCAGAGGCCCAGCGCAGGGACCGAGGGTCCACGGCAGCCCGAGAAGCAGCGCCGGGGACGGGGCCTGGAGCGGACGCCCCCCAGCGCCGCGGGCCGCAGGGCCGGCCCCAGGGAGGGCGACGAGGGCCGCAGTGGTGCCCGTCGGTGGAGGGGCCCCGTCCAGCTGCCCCAGAGGGTGGCGGGAGCTGAGCCCGGGCGAGGGCAGCGCCGTCCGCGGCGCCTGTCGCTGGTCGCCCTGGCAGCCTGCGGGTGCGCCGCGCCGCCCTCCACGCTGCCGCCGGCCCCTTTGTGAGCTGCCCGCTCGGCTCCTGTCGCGGGGGCCCCAGCTGGTGAGTCCCTGCAGGCTCTCCGTGCCATCCCTGACCTCTGCTCAGAGGGACCGGCCGGAGCTGGCCTCCCGCCTCCAGCCACAAGGGGTGGAAAGTACTTGCTGGTGGTGGCCAGCACCTTAGACATACTGGGGCACAAGGTGGTGCAGACGAGACACCTCTGCGCAGCACATTCCTGAGGCCAGCCTTGACCTGTGCCAAGTCGAGCCCACGTGGGAGAAGTGGTGCGAGGTCCTAGGACAGCTCCCTCCAGTGACCGGGCGCTCCGTGGCTCAGAGCCAGGAGGCTGAGGCGGCTGTGGCTGCGCGGGTGCCGGACCCCGGCTCTCCCAGCCAAGCGCTGTGTTCCCACTTGGTGCCGCAGGGTGCGGTCGGGATCCAGACCCTGCCCCTGCTCCGTCACCCCGGGCTGCCTCCGCTGCTTGTGCGGGCAGGTCTCTATCCTCTTACCCTGAAGAGAGGGAAGTGCGGCGCCGGGAGGGGAGCCCAGGGCTGGGGCTGCGCCGGGAGACGCGCAGCGGGGTGACTTGGGGGTCTTTGTCGGGGGCTCACACTCCCCAGCCAGCCCGGGGCTCCCACAGGGCTGTTCGCTCGGGCAGGTCGTCCCCGGCCAGGCTGAGGACAAAGACAGGCTCCCCGCCCAGATAAAAGGGAAAGCGGATGTCATTTAATGAACAGATTTGGAGTCCGAGGGCGTTTCCTTTAGGCAGAAGGAAGTGATACCCAGCAAATGCGGGCTCCTCCCTGACACAGTGAAAGACCAATTTCTGAGACACGAGGGTTTCAAAGAGAGAAAATTTATTTGTTTGCGCAAGCAAAGGAAGTCCGTGGCCTTAAGGGACCCCCAAACTGCCTCCTGGATTTTGCAGAAATTCTCGTATTTTATGGCGTCAGTTTTCTGTTGAGTGTTGGGGTGGAGCTGGCCCAGGTTCCTCTTAGTAACACTGAGGGGCTGAGCAGGGCGGGCTGGGGGTGGTGGGCCCCAAGCCAGGGAGTCACAAGGGCCTGGGAGAGGGGGTACGGAGCGGAGGTCGGTTACAAGGTTTTCCAGGTGGACAGTAAACAGAGGAGGGTGGAGCAGTCCATCGCGCAGTGAGCAGGGACAGGGAGAGCCTCGTCCACGAACAAGGGCACGTCCTGTCCAGAATCACATCACAGCAATAAGCACGCCCAAAGGTGAGGCTACGTCTAAACCGTATGCGGGTGAACCTGCTTAGAACGCATCACAAGGGCAGTTCTAGGCTAAGTCTAGCCAGTTTTAGTAATTTCTGATTTAACCTTTGGCTACTGGTAATATAAAGGCATCTATAGAATGATTCAGTCATCATAATTATTTGTTAATTCTTAACTCTTGGTTACAGAAGGGGTTGCTGTCCTCCCAGCCACCTCTTGGAAATACATGTCAAAAGGGGAATTTCTCTACCCACTTCCTCTGAGATGCATCATGTTTCACATCCAGTTTTATTTCTAAACATTTCTTTTTGGAAACAGTAGTATTTTTGTATACTCTTTTTTGAGGTCTGGGGCCTGAACCTGGGACCTCGTACATGGGAAGCAGGCGCTCGACCTCTGAGCTGAGCCCACTCCCCTCTTGTGTGCTTTTGTTATTGGTATAACACCTGACTGACCACAGATTACGTCATTAACGCTTTCATTCTCAGTAACTCTAAAGACTTAAAATGAGAGCCCAAAGGCTTTGAACTTGTATGACAACGTCTGAGCCCTATAAAAGTGGTGATGGTGGTTTAAGGCTTCTGTGGTTATTAGTCAGCCAAAGGGGCGCTGATGCAGAATACCAGAACTGGCTGGTGTTTATAAAGGGTATTTGTTGGGGAAGGACCCTACAGATACCGGGCCATAAAGCATAAGTTGCTTTCCTCACCAAAGTCTATTTTCACATGTTGGAGCAAGATGGCTGCCGACGTCTCCTGCTCAGCTCCTGTTTTCTCCACAAGGTCAGCTGTAGACTATCAGGCGAACGGCTTGTCTCTCTCCCTGGGGCTCCAGCTTCAGCATCAAACTCCAGCATCAAAACCCTCTAACTTGGGAAGTGGACTTGGCCCAGTGGTTAGGGCATCCTCCTACCACATGGGAGCTGGTACATGTGCAGTGCTGATGCGCACAAGGAGTGCCGTGCCACGCAGGGGTGTCCCCCGCATAGGGGAGCCCCACGCACAAGGAGTGCGCCCCATGAGAGATGGCCAGTGCAAAAGAAAGTGCAGCCTGCCCAGGAATGGCACCGCACACACGGAGAGCTGACACAACAAGATAAAGCAACAAAAAGAAACAGATTCCCAGTGCTGCTGATAGGGAGAGAGGCGGTCACAGAAGAACACGCAGTGAATGGACACAGAGAGCAGACGGCTGGGGGGGAGGGAATAAATAAAAAATAAATCTTTAAAAAACAACAAAACCAAAAAATCCCTCTAACTCTGTCCTTTGCCATGCCTTTATTCTGTGAGTCCCCGCCCCTTGGTGCATGGGGACTCAATGCCCTAACCATGTGGCCCAATCAAAACCCCAATCATGCCAGGTACAGACCAGATTACAAACATAATCCAATATCTGTCTTTGGAATTCATAGCCATATCGAACTGCTACTTGTGGTATTAAGCCCTTAAGCCCCTCCGCGGGCTCGGCTGTGAGGGGCGGCGCCCACCCGTGGAGGCGCACTGCGCCCGCAGGCCCTGGCGGCAGCAGCTGGCCCCGTCCACACCCGGCACCTCAGGACCCGGCCTGCAGGGCGGGGCTCTCCGCAGGCCCAGGCAGCGCGGCCTCCGCTGTAAACACGGGCTCTGGTCTGCACCGCGGACGGGGCTCCTCTGCAAAGCTCCTGAGACGCGCTGGGGGCAGCACTGCAAAACCCACCCGGGCGCAGCGGGGAGCGGCCAGGAGCCCGCAGGGGCAGCGTGTGGCTGGAGGGTGACAGGCCCGGGCAGCGGTGAGCAGAGCGCAGCCCGGGCCGGCCTGTCCTCCTCGGGCCTCGTGAGCGCCTCGTGGGCCCCTTTCCCGCGCCACCCGCGCTGCTCCTGGAACTGAGGCCAGCGGGCGGAGGGGGCAGCGGGCAAGGCTGCGAGGCTTTGTTAGAAGCCCCAGACGCGCAGGAGCCTGCCTGGACAGGGCGGGCCGGGCAGCTCTGCTTGATGCGTTTTTAAAAGGACCCGCCGTCGGGCCGCACTCCCCCGTGGCTGCCTCGGTTAGGGCGAGCTCCCTGGGGGTCTCCTGCTGCCACCGTGGGGACGCGCGAGCACTGCGGCCCCTCCCGCGAGGCGTCCCCTTGGGAGGGCTGGTCTCCCCACCTCCGCCCTCCTCCACCCAGGAGCGTGGGTCGGCCGAGCGGCCTGGGCCGGGCCGAGAGAGGCCATTGGCTTAGCCACCGCGTCCTGCCTGTCGTGAGCATTCGGGGCAAGGAGGAACAGACGAGGCGCCCTGGGGCGGGCCCGGCTGCGCGGTAGAAACGTGCGCCAGGCGGTCAGCCGCCGCTCTGCTCGAGAGCTCTGCTCCCGTCGCCGCCTGGGGCTCCTTCCTCAGAGGCAGGAGCTGAAAGCCCAGGACATGGGGCCCGGCCCCGCCCCGTCTGGAGCCCGCTTCCCAGCATCCCTGTCACGAGGCCATCGTTTGGAGTCGGTGACGGGGCACAGGAGGGCTGGGGGTGTCTGACCTTGTGTGTGCCAGCCAGGACTTCCTCACCAGCACCGCGGAAACCGCCACGGAGCCGGCTTCCGGAGCGGGCCTTTATAGGAGGCCAGGCTGGGCCTGCCTGCTTTGGCTGGAGTCGTACGGTGCAGAGGGCGCAGCCTTGCTCTCTCCGGCTCTAGGGGCTCGCTCTCGCAGGCCCGTCCTCGGCGGTGCTCCCCTGGAAGCCTGTCCCGGCTGCACGTCCCCTGCCCTTTCAGCACACTCCAGGAAGTGCCCATCCTCGGCGGTGCTCCCCTCGAAGCCTGCTCTGGCTGCACGTCCCCTGCCCTTTCAGCAGCACTCCAGGAAGGGAGACTTGGCCTGCGTCTCACTGTTCTGGACCCAGACGTCGCTTGCCGCCCAGCCCTCCCCTGCATCTGGGGAGGCTCTGGGCCCTGCTGGCCAGGCTGGATGGAGCCTGGGGAAGGGGCGGCCCTGGGGAATTGGGGGGCTCTCCCGGGGGGGGAGTGTGTGGGGTGCTAGCGTGCACGCGCCTCGCTGCCTTGTCCTGCACGGGCTGCGTGGCCTCCTTGAAAACAGGCCTCAGGCCACCGCCTCTGAGAAGCCGTCCCTGAGATGAGACTCGCGCCCCAGGCAGGGGACCTCGGCCCTCCCATCTGCTGCGTGGTCTTTAAGCTTCCAGCCCCTGGTGTCACTTCCAGCCCCTGGTGTCACTTCCAGCCCCTGGTGTCACTTCCAGCCCCTGGTGTGTCATTTGGGGCACCAGATGGCATCAGACTAAGGAGCTCCCCCTGACGGCGCTGTTGGCGCAGTGTGGGACCGTGAGGCACCCTGAAGGAACTGGCCGTTAAGGAAACAGAGCTGCCCTTAGGCGCACAGGCTGTAACGCCAACTGGGGCTCTGAGCAGGTCCGGCAAGCCACACTAAGGAGACAGCGGGCTGCAGGCCTGGGGAGAGGGCCAGGTGGCGAGGACCAGCCCTTCTAGAAGCCAGCGGCGGACGGATACGCCACGGAGGCGTGGAATGGCGCCTAGGGCGAGGGCGTCCCTGCGTGTGCTCTTGGCCTGCAATTCTGAATCTTTCATTTTGAGTCTCCAAGGAGCCCTCTGGGCATTGTTTGGTTTCTCAGGTGAGTCTGTCCAAAGGAGAGGAAAGGGCTGCCCGTGTGGACTGCTGCATTTGGCTGCTGTGACCATCCAATTTCTTCCTGAAGTCTACGGACATGGCTTCATAGCTCAGTTTTAGGAGCCCTGAGAGAGGGAGCCGCTTCCCTCCCACTGAAAAAATCAAGTTTCTGAATTAAGCTCTCCAAGGAATGGAAACTTACTTTGAGGCCTCATGGATAGCTTATTGGTGTTTCCCCAGGCAAAGCCTGAACTCTTGAGGCCAAACTATTGTCAGTTTCCTACATAAATAAGAGAAATGAAAAAGCAGGAACCATAAAAGACTAATAAAATTTATTTTTTTTTTTACATAAAACTTAAATATTGAGAAAGCTAGAATTAAAAACGTGTTGACTGTTTTTCTATACATTATATTTACATAATGATGCTGGTTTACCTTTCTAATGGCAGTTTCCAGGAGGAGCGTGCTTCCTTCCCAGGCCAGTCTCCCTAGCACAGCAAAGAGCTGGAGTGAAGAGGCAAGTAGCCCCACGCCCTCTCCCCCATTCAGCTCTACTTAAGCACATCTAGAGAGCAATGGAAACAGGCTTGGATGTGAAGTCAGATGACCGCCCTGAGTTGGGCGTTTGTTCCGTTAGAGGACGCTGTATGGAAAGGACGGGAATTTCTCCTCAGCTCAGGAACACTGCAGGGCACGTCAGAGGAAACCCCAAGGCACGGCCCAAGAGCACCTGTAAAACGAGGGGATTTGACCAGACGGTCTGGGGGTTCCAGGCGCCACCAGCCTCAGCGCTCAAGCCGCAAGGCCTTGCCTTCTTTGCTGAGCTGGATGCGGAAGTGAAACTTAGCCCTCTTGTGGCACTGGCCTGGTGACAGAAAAACCATGCTGGGATTAAAGTAGACCAACGAAGCGCACATTTTTACCATACCTGTGGGATGGATAATAAATATTCAATAATGTGAAATTTATGTACACTGTGAAACTGCGGCAAGCCACAGTCTTAAGTATACCAGACGTTCATTCCCGTTGGGGTCTAAGTGTGAGCGTGGGCCCAGGGAATCGCTTTCCAAGTCCTGAGAGCCAATAATCTGCATCCGTGATGCCTCTTCATTGTACATTCTTTTCCAGGTTCCCCAGATAAGGGCATTTCTTATCTCATGGAGGCTTTGAAATACCAGAAAATGTTCTAAGCATCGAGAAGCTCAAGGATCTGAAACGTTACAGGCAAAGCCTCATTTTTACGGACTATGAAACACTCGGCCTCTTCCATCTCCAGCAGCTCATCTAGGGAAGCCACCACTAAATCGTGCTCCTGCAGCATTTCTGGGTAGCGGGACGCTGCTCGCTCAATCCTCGCCGAGCGCCGTACGGGCGTGATGAGCTTCATGTCCTGCACTTCTGGCATTCCATTTATTCTAGGAGATAGCAAGAAATCCACTCAGAATCCTATAGCTTCTTTTGAATCGTGCTTATTATTCTTTGTTTCTTATTCCGTAGTAAACACAACAGACATTTCAACATAGGCTGCCACAAGAGCTATGTCTAGTTCGGCTCTCACCTGCGTCCAGAATGAACGGGGTGCTGTCTGTTTGCTCTTAGAAGCTGTAAGCACAGGGAGTTACGGGATGAAGTGTGGTTTTATTTAAAGTCCGCTACTTGGAGTTGGAGTTTGTTTGAAGGGTTTTGAGGAAATCAGGCCTATCACCAGGTGGGGTTGACTGATGAAGCCTCAGATTCTTTCTAACTTTGACAGAAATTATTCACAGAACCTCTTTAAAGATGAAGCCACAAACTAAAACTGGGACAAAGTGGGCCTTTTTCTGGTAAACCTGAATGCATCGTGAGAAAGCGCAGCCTGGAGGGCTGGCTGCAGACCCTCCGCGCAGTGAGTGAGGCCCCGTGCACAAAACCACGGGACTTTAGCCTCGGTCACGCGAGCACTCGCCGGCTGGACGGCGCTCAGAGTAAGTGCCAGGCCAGCAGGAGGTGGTCTTTGGGTCACTGCCTGCCTTCATCTGTGTGAGAACGATCGTGGACAGAGCAGGGTGATGCTGCGTCAGTGGTTTAGAAATGACGCCGACACCCTGACGATCAGTACACGAGCACTGCTGACCCTGTCTACCGGCTGCCCTCCCTGTTCTCACAGGGCTGTTTGTTATCCCCTCACAGCTACAGAGGCTGCCCTTGCTCAGGACATCTTGTCCCCCGTGCCCCCGGGGCCCCCCACAGTGTTGACAGGAAAGGAAGGCAGGACCTGCATGCACAGGACAAAGGTGTGGTGGGGGCAACTCCAGGAGGGGGTGCTGAACCCACCTCGCTAGCACCCCTGCCCCAGCAGCACCTTCCTCAGAGCCAGGCCCTGCCAGGTGAGGGGCGTGGGAAGTCCTCCTGGGGGCCCCGAGCTCCCCGCACCCTAGCTCCTTCCTTGGGCTCCAAGATGGACTGAGCTGCCCGGCCCCCATGAGCACAAGGCCCCGCGAGCCGCCGTCCTCTGGCTCTGGAACACAGACCGCTCCGAACGGCTTACCGAGGGACCGGGGCGACCTGGAACTTGATGCCGGCGTGACCGTCCTGCTCTGCCTTGGTTACTCGGGGTGTTGCTGTAACCTGTTCCCTCTCGTTTGGACAAAGGCAAGATTTCCCAGATTCCCTCCTCTCGGCCAGCTCTTCCACTGATGTTGTATTGGTCTCAGCAACTACAGAGTGAGAATGAGAGATTAATTCCCATGGATGCAAGGCCAAGAAGGAAAGTAAGGTTTAGCAATTTAACAAGCTGAAAATCAACCAAATGAAAGAGTAACATGTACAGTAGTTCCTGGTGATGCTTGAGGGCTCTGTAAACGGAACAAGGACTCTGTCCAGCTAAGCTCTGCAGCAACGCCTTGCTGCATCAGAGCGGCACTCCAGGTAGCTGTGGGCCTCCTTGCCCTGGAGGAGGGTCCCTGAAACACCTTCCATTCCCCAAACACACCCCTCACGTCTTACTCTCGAGAGCTGCCCTGGACTTGCGGGGTCTCTGCCCGCCGACCTGACCTTGGACCGCTTGTCTGGACTCAGCTGGAGCTGACTCACGTGCACTTCCCCCGCTGGGATGAGCACAAGGCCTTCACCGTGGACAGCGGTGGAAAGTGCAATTTTCATGGTACTCCATCAACAATGACCAAAACAAAAGGAGGGAGTGCAGGCCAAGGCAGGCAGACACTGCAGCTGGGGGCCGAGACCGAGAGAGGCCAGAGGGCCGGCGGGTGGAGGCTGGATTCCCTGCTGCTTCTTTCCATCCCTTTGAAGACCATGGCCATACACCGTAGCCAAAGATCTCCAGCCAAAGGTCTACCGCTGAGCACGTCCACTCCATACCTGTTCCCCAGAGCAACGGGCTATTTGGCTGGAATTCCAAATGCCTTGGTTGTTCCTCAAAATTAAATTTGCTCTTTAAGGAATAAGATTTATCTTCTAAGATAATAAAAATAATGCTTTATCTTCTAAATGTAACTTATTCTTTCAATTCATATAGCAAGTATTTTTAGCCATTAAAAGGTGCCACCCATGGTGCTGGCTCAGTATTTCTCAAAGAAGAGTGTTCCATGGGTGCCCGCCAATGCCAGCAACAGGAAACCAAGGGAAAAGCCATTTGTAAAGGGACGGCATAAATTTAGACGTGTAGTGTTGGTGGGTTTATGAGTAAACTTCATGCAACCCACACAGTGCCCTGCTCTCTTCTGATAAGAGCCATTTGATTCCCCACCCAGGGCTCCAGGGAGACTCTAGTCTGGGTGCTGCTGGTGGAAAGAGGCTTTGTCCAGGTTGGCCAGGACACTAACTTGTAATAATAGAAAGAAATTTGCTGTGGCCGGTAGCTGACAGGGCCAGGCCATGGAAATTGAGAAGAGGCATTTTAGGGGACTTATGATTCTTTTCCTTTTTCCTTTGTGTCCTTGGATGACTTTTTTTGCACAGCTAGAAGGAATGAATTTAAATACAAAAATAACGGTACCTTCTGTGGTTCTGTTTGGGTCTTGCAAAATATTAAGGACAACTTCCCGCAACTCTTGTATTGGCTGGAAGGAAGAAAATACATGAGCAGTACCAAAGACAGTCACGGAAACGATCCAAGGGACTTTGATTACATCACGTGAGCTTTTTAAAAAACTCTTGTCTAGCTATAAATGACACAAAGTTTCAGATATATAACATCATGGGAAAGTGTTCATTAAAGGCTGACACACTGGACTTGAATGAAGATGTGTTTATGGAAAGTTGTCTTTAATGAAATTTCTCTAAATCAAATTCCATTTTCTTATAGATTCACATGATCACACTGAAGATGCATTTTGACCCAAAGATGTAAAGCTAGCCACAGAGAAAAACCCCATACACTTTTAGTGTTACCCAAGTTTTTATTAAAAGAGTCACATGCCTCGTTACAGAAAAATTGAAAACAGAAAAAAACATACCAAAAAAAACGGTCAAGCCAGAAGAGGAAGTCATTTATAATCCTACCATGCAAATACAACTTTTGTTAGGATTTTGGGCAAGTTTTTCCTTCTTTCTTTTTTTATTTTATAACATAACTTAGCAATTTGGCCTTAAAAAAAAAAACTTTATAAAAAAGTAATTTTCTGATAAAATTATCTGAGATAGCCTCCCTTTCTGAAATTAGGTAAACCACACCTAGAAGCAGGACATCATAAAGTGTACTGTACTTTCTCACAGATCATTGTATTTGGAGGATTCTACCAAATAAATAATAGATAAAAAATGACAATATAGCATAAAAGAAAAGCTACTCATACAGTCTTACAAAATCTAAAATAGATCTATGCTTTATATATGAACAGAACACGCTGCAAAGAGCCTGAATTACATATAGCATTCATCAAATGTACTTTGCATTTTTACCGACTTTTGGTGAAAGACGGTTAATTGAATAAACATTTATTTCTACTCCCTCTTGAAACTACTGAGGTAGTAGAAGGTAACCCACAAAGGACAGGAGAACTGGAGGGAAGGCATGGCACCAGGATTCCGGAAGCTGACGGCACAAGGAGAGGAGGCCGAGGAGAGACTCGCGAGCGGATGCTGGCCGCAGTGGGCTGGAGACAGCGCCAGGCACCCCGAGGCCCAGACAGGCTCTGGCGCCAGCGGCAGGCTTGCCGCAGCAGACGCGTGCACACCTGGACTCCCAAGGCCACCCACCATCCCTGAGCCCCATCCACGCGCCAGGCGTTGCAGCTCTGCACCCTGACTTCGCCCTATTCTCCCGACCTGGGGGGCACCAGGCAAGGCTGGGGCGGGGGTGCATGCTGAAGGCCAGGGCTCCCAGCA